>NC_141047.1:34800236-35462736 GCF_041138505.1 Cibotium barometz
TACTCTTTCAAGCAAGGCGAGACTGAGAGTGTTAGAGACTGTGTAAATAGGATGAAGCAGTACATTAATCGTTGCCCAGAAGATGAGAAGCCCACCCAGAGTCGATTAATTTCTCTCTTCTTAAAAGGACTCAAAAATTCAACACTGCACACACATCTCTATGCAAAGAAGCATACAAATTTCAATGAGTGTTGCCCCCATGATGCTATGGATTTCACATATAGCTTCAAATTCCAAGATGGTACTAGCCCTGAGGTGCAACCTAGAGATCAGTGGGGTGATGACCAAAGTTCAGGGTCTAGCGCACTAGTAAATCCAGACCAGATAGCTAACCTAGTACTAAGGAGATTGGGACAAACCTATCGCCCACCCATGCAGCCACAACAACAGCAGAGCGAATGAGGAGTGTACTACCTATAGGTCCTCATCTTTGTGGATCATGTGGTGGTAACCATAAAACCGAAGAATGTAATACCTTTTCTCCTCTAGTCACAAACCAACCCACAAAGAAGTGGTGGCCTGTGCTTGGAATCATACCCACACCACACAGGAATGTACTCGCATTGCAAGAATGAGACAAGAGTGTGAGCAGCAAAGGGGTATAGTGGCTCCACAAATGCATCAACAGTATACTAATTTTGAACGTAAGCCACCGATGGCACAAGAGTAAGCACGACCTGTACTTGGAGCTCAACCTCCTGCTCCTGGGATTGCTCATGTGAGGTTTGTTGACTACAACAATTCAAATATGTGTAGAGACTCGGTAAACCCAAGCTATGTGGAGGAGGAATATGCATCATATTCATCCAAGGAAAATCTCTTTGAAAGTCTCGCATATCCAACCCAAGCACTGGGAGCCTCAACAAAGGGAACATAATTCTTTGATGTTGATAGGCGGCTACCAACCTAGGACTCCAGGTCCCTTAGGTTAATGGTGGCAGCAAAGGAAAGTAGAAGCCAAACTAATGGGCCCCTGTTATGAGTGCAGAGAACCCCATTGGGCTCGTGATTGTCCACATCGCCAAAGGCAAGCAGCTCGATCCAATACAACAGTACCACAGTTTCCACCAATTAAAAGATATTGTCTAGGGTGTTGTGTAGAACACTTTCCAAAGGATTGTTGTTGAAACCACATGAGGAAGGCACCTCTCAACCAAAGGTCTCACTCAACTTTCTAGAGGCAGTTCCATCACCACCTTCATCAGAGAATGAGGATATCGTGCCACTTAGAGTCATAGATCACAGACACGAAATGCCGAAATGCAGGCTGATGAGACACCTCAAACTAAGGATGCAAAGGCAAATCTAGTGGACAAGACCCTACATTCCAATAGAAAAAGGACCACTAGGAGGAAAAAGTAACGCAACAAGCAAACTAAGAGTGCATCCAAAGAAGTCTCTAAACAAAACATGAAGGATCAAGCTTTTACATCCCAAGAAGTGCATGAGGAGCATCAACCTCAACCTGGGCCTAGCGCTAAACAAGATGAGGCTATTACAACCGAGGATAGTTTAGGGGGTTCTGTTTTTGTGGATAAGGTGAACGAGACTCTAGATGCCATCATTGATGCTCATAAAGGTCGCATTGCAGCTTTATCTAGAAACCATACTAGAAGTGTCATCAAGTTGGGAAATGAAAAGTGAGCTGATCTCACATAGCGAGAAGTCTACACCAATTGACACCCCATTGAAAGAAGGCATTCTGCCACCACCTAGTCTTGCCTTCCAATGCAATGATGAAGTTATTGATGCTAACGAGGACATGGCAAATGAGATGTGGGCAACAGTTCATGAGAAAGTTAATGAGAATATGTCCTCTATTATTTTACCTCCATTCTCTGAAGTGGATTTTACCAGGGGCACAGAAAACAACTTAAGACGCCCAAGCATCCAAGAGGAAGTTCAAACAATTGTTTCTCCTAGAAGTAAGCATACAATGAAAACCTTACCATCTTATTTGGGAGAATATGAGAATTGTTCTCAAACCTTGAGGATACCCTCCATTAGAAGGTTGACAAAGGAGATGGATATGGGTATCATGCAAGCTATTTTGTCAGCACCAGTGGCTTGTACCTTACCTTTGCTTGATTTGATAAAGCTTCGACCAGAGTTGTGGAATGATATGGACACATGTTTGTCAGAGCAGGTATTGCTACAAAAGGGTCACCCATCAATGTACTATACACCCTAAGACAAAGCATGTTATGCCAGTTCCTATCAACAAATCCTATCAACAAAGCAGGAAAATTTTGTGAGGACGATCAGGGAAATGCTACCCTCCCATTAGAAGTGTGAAAAGTAGCTTCAACTGCAATACTTGATAGTGGTGCAGAAGTGGGCATTGTGACAAGGTCCATTTGGGAAAAGTGGGGCAAACCAGCTATTAGGAGTACAAGGATGCACTTGCAGCTAGCAGATGGAAGCTTAGAACATCCCATTGGGATGCTAGAGAACATATTGGTCACCACATGTGGGATTGAATGTGAGCACACATTGGATTTTGGAAAGCATCCAAACTATGAAGTGATATTGGGTAGACCATTCATGCGACAATTTCAAATGATTCAAGATTGGGGATACAATTATTTGTACCTTCGACATGATTCTGTCATCACAAGGGTCAACCTAAAGAATCACTCATATCGTGATGTAATGCGGTCTCCAATAGATGAGTTTGATTCTGCTTCATCTGAGGGCTCAAGAGTTACATTGTCAGATGGGCGAGAAGATCTATGGATGTGTGGAGCCTCACGTAAGGATTTCAACACTGAGAAACTTAAGGGTAATCGAAGTGTATCAGATGAGGCATACATTTCACAACCCTTCCCTAAGCACTTAATTGATCCCCTAGAGAATGGAGTCATGTCCTTGCAACATTATCGACATGTGCTTTACCTAAGCCAATTAAATTTTGTGGCACAGATGGATATGATATTATTCCTATATGAATGGTACAACCACGTGACCTTCTAGATGATTTGTACTATGGGAATGCATCCACAGCACTGCATGTAGAGGAAGTCTCAGTGGGGGATTTAACACTCGAGTCTGCTAATGATGCTGATAAGAAAGATGGATGGGACTCTGATTTTAATGATGATGTGATAATCCCCGAGGAAGAGTTAGGAAAGGCACGCCTACTCTTGAGAGGAAGGGAGGTTCAAGTAGAGATCCCTCGAAGCTGACCTAGACGTAAATGCTGTAAGAGCCATAAGAGAATTCGTAAACAAGATGAGAGGGAATGACGTTGTCATGCTGTGGCACGTCTATGCAGTGAAAGCATGTTCATGGAACAACTTATGTGGAATCTGGGCCCTGAGCAGCAAGGATAGATATGGAAGGTATCCACTCATATATAGTGGCATTGGAAGCTGTATGAAGGTGTATGGAGTGGGCACTCGTATGCTGTGTTTGAAGGGGTATGGAAGCATGGGCAGCTCTGGTATTGGAAGGTCGTGGGCGCGACGTGATGATCCGAAAGTGAAGGAAGAAGGGGCTCTTTTAGCATTAAGTGTGGCCATAGGCTTTGAAAGGGAATAAAATAAATAAAAATATACACATGGCCAATAATTTGAATGGCCACGTTGGGGTTTTGGGTCGTGGCCAACACAGACATCTTGAAGGCGTAGAAGGTGGTAGAAGAAACGAAAAGGAGGGGAGCAAAAAAAAAGGAAGGACGGCGCTCTGAGAAGGGGCCGGGCTGGTAATACTGAAGGGGGTGGTCTACAAGGCAGAGGGGAGGTGCAAGAAAGTGTGCAGGAAAGTAAAAGGGGACCGCCTTGGACAGAGCCGGCTGAGATTCGGCGGGAGTGAGGCGCAGCTGGAGAGAAAAAGGTGTCGCCGTGTTGATAAGAGGGCGGCTCTAGTAATCTGCCGGGCGGTGCTGTGGAAGCCAGATAAAGGCGAGTGTATGCCGCCTTACAGATGACTTTGTGTCAAGGGCTCTGATCGAGCTGCAGGTATACACGAAGGGTCGCTTTGCCTTGTAGGTGGGCTCTGATTGGTTGGCAGAGAGGAGTTGTGGAAGAGTCTGAGGGCTGCAGCCAGGTTGAAGGGGAATTCGAGAGATGGGCAAGGGAGGCTTTTCCAGGGGTTCTACTAACGGGGGCGCTGCAGCTGCTGCAGAGAAAAAGAGGTGTAGCCGTGTGGTGCTGCTGGGTGTGCGTGCGAAAAGAGTCGGCAGTAGCTGACAACGAAGGACAGAAAGCCGCCTCGTAGGTGAGAAGCCTGGGGGCGCTGCAGATAACCAGTGTGAAGAAGGAGGGGGCTCTAAAGAAGAAGGCAGGGCTGATAATACTGGGGGCGGGAGCCATAAGGAAGGAGAGCCGTGTGAAGAGCTAGGGGCACTTGTGTGCAGCTGCTAGCGAGTGCCGTGGAGCAGCAGCTGGAGGAGCCTGAGGGGTGACAACAAGCGCAGGTGACCCTCCAACCAGTGACAGAGAGACTGCAGGTAGCCGTACGCAGAGGAGGAGCTAGAGCAGTCACAATGGACTGGCTGAAGGAGCCGACGTGTGGGCTTGTGAGAGGGAAGCGCAAGTCAGTATGGGTGTGTGACGGGTGGCAAAGGATCTGCAGACAGGCGGAGGTGTGGAGATGAGATGGTGGCTGTTGGTGTATCGACGTACAGCTGACAAGCCTTGGCAACGCTGGTGTGGGCTGGCGTTACAGTGCGGTGATCATGCAGGTGCATAGTACATAAGCCGCCTTGGTGTATTGCCAGAAGTGTCAAGCTCTACTACATTGAAGTACAGGTGCAGGCAGCCAAACACACCATATACGAGTCAAGCAGTGATGCATAATGCAGCCCTTGAATCCCACAAGATTGATATGCAAATGGGTGTGATGCATGGCTGATCCAAAGATCTATGTCTTTCAGTGATCATGAGGTCACAATGTTATGGTTTATCTTGGGTTTTGGAACCATAAGAAGGTTAGTTTGCTCATGTATATGAGGTGTCTATGTTGGCTTTGATTTTATATTTTTGTTGGATGTTGAGCCTCTAATGCTCCATGATAGCCATGTGTATCTTTCATGTGAATACCATGAGGTGATTTTCTGGTGTGCAAAGCCATATGAGATGAGACAAGCCATGTTAATGTCAGTTTTTATATGTATCATGTGTCCAATATTGGCTTTGAGGATGCACATGTATAGTTGGGTACTCGATCTTTGATGGTACCAGCTTCTGTTGGTGGTGCTCCTTGAAGAGCTATCTGTTTGGTTTCCTTGCTGGATTTGAAAGCTACTCTCACAGCCAGAAGTCTCGCACTTCCCCAGCGACACCGCCCATGTCACGACAGCTTTGGTGAACCCAACGTGAAACCGCTGGGGTGAGAGTACGTAGAGATGGCTAGCAAAATGGAGCATTTATATGCAGAGATGAAAGAGCTTGAAGAGCGGTTCAGGAAGATTGAAGAAGAAAAGCGAATTCAGGAAGCGGTGGAAATTGCGGTGCAATTGGTATATAACAGGGTTAATATATTTGATGGTTTCGATCCAGAAAGCTATCTAAGGTGTTACGAGACAGAGATGAAGAATCAAGGGGTTCCAGAAAACATGATGATTGTATCTTTTGCATACCTTATAAGTCCTAATTTAAAAGATGAAGTGCTGGAACTAGCAGAGTATCACTCCAAACGATGGAGTGATTTTGCAGATGCACTTATTTATGCGAGTTCCATGAACCTAAAGCAGGAGCAACTTACTTGGGAAAAGAAAAAGCAAAAGGGTGATGAAATGAGGTATAATGTGAGCTATGATAGTGTTCCAGCAACGATCCGAGCCAATTTAGAAGCGGTTGTCGAAGCATGTCTTATGGAGGATAATCAATTGCTATTCAAGGCTGATACAGAGATTGTGGAGGCTGTTTATGTTAAATTGGGACTGCAAAAAGCCATTAGTGAGCAACAAGGTCTTCACAGTGACAAAAGCGATGCTTTGCTACAGCCTCATAAAGATGCAATGGGTGAACTGTGCAAGTATAATCTGTCTTCCTTGTTTGAAGGTGCAGACATACAGGGTCCTATAATCATACCACATGATGTGTGTATGCCTATGCTTGAGGAGACACTTGATTCAGAGAGCTTCAAGACAGGTGCTCAAGACCCAGTACACGAGAAAGAGGACATCGCTAATAGTTTCCTCTTGGGCTGTGAAGCATGTAAGCTGTGTAAACTTGAGGATTCTCATGACGAAAGTGCTCATTTGAAGGGTATTCCTCAGGTGTCGTACCATATGTGTGAAGAATAGCAGGAACCAATGCTTCTTGCTGAAAGCATGATTGCAGAGTTTGAAGATCTAAGACAAGAAGAAGATGCTATCATTACTGCATTCTTATCTGGTTATGATGCTTATAAGCAGGATGATGTACATGAATATGCATGCGAGGAAAATAAAATATTACAAGATGGGCCACAAGTATGTGTGATTGATTTAGAGGGGGTGAGTGATATGGGTGATTCCAACAGTGATGTTGCTTCTGAAGCTGGTTGCCAAGGTTCTTTGGAATTGGGTTATCCTGGAATGCTAACTGGGTGTTCCAACAATAAACAGGGTGATGCTATGTCATCAGTGTCAGGGTTACCTTGCAACCACATTTGTGAGCAACAATCTCGAGCTTGGAAGCATGTTTATGATGATGATTTGGAGAGGGAAATTGAATCTGTCTTTTTGGATCATACAGGGTTCAATGACATACATATTCAAGGGTACTCGAGTGAGGGACCCATAATTCTAAGCCCATCTACAGACAGGTATCAAGAAATACTGGGAGATAACATGCAGGATATGCAAAGTGTGGTCACAGAGCCTCATGAGGCTGCATATGAGCAACCAAATGGATATAGCTATGGGGGTATGAATGTTCATGATAATCAACATGTGGGATTGCAAGATGATAATGGCGGGGGATTTTTTTTTGCGAGCTTTTTTTGCCGAGCTTTTTGGAGCAATGAACAAGGAGTCCGAGCTTTGCAAAGGACCATGAACTTACTATGAGCTTTGTAAAGGACCAAGAACTTACTTACATATAAATAACAAGCTTTGAAAGATCAACAATATAAATTTCAATCTTTTGATCCACATCATACTTATTGATATAATTACATATATTCATATATGTAACTAAATTCATGCACCTCATACATATACACATACAAAATATACATATACATACATACATGCAAGAGCTACCTACATACATACTAACATATATACATACATACATACATACATACTTTCTTACTTACTTAAAGGAAAAAAAACAATCCTTTAAAGATAAAAAATATATATATCGATCTGTAAAGTTCCAAACCATGAAAATCTCGATTACAAAGTCTTTGATCCACATCATACTTATTGATATAATTATATATATACATATATCTACCTAAATTCATACACCTCATATATATACATATACATACATACATATATACAAGAGCCACCTACGCAGCACTAACATATATACATACATTGCATACATACATACTTTCTTACTTACTTAAATATAAAACACAATCTTTTAAAGATCAAAAATCTAAATATCGATCTTTAAACTTCCAAACCATGACAATCTCGAATACAAAGTCTTTTGATCCACAAATTATAGCATTCTAATTATAGCATTCTTCTACATGTCATCCCGACCTAATGAGAAATCTCCCAGACATGCTTTGGCTACCTCCATGTCATTCTCTATCCCCATATAGTGCCTTTTTAACTCTTGGCATGCACGTCCCAAGCCTCCACATCCCGCAAAAACGTCCAAGACACTATCTCCTTCACTTGAGAAGGTCTCCACTAGCCACCTACAATGAAATACAATCATAAACGTGCATCTAAGTATTTTGAAAAAGTAGCTATGAAAATGACCAGAATGAAAATTATCTCACCTAAAGAACATAGGAGATCTTTCTGCACCACCTCGAATGTAGCGCTCCAAGACCATTGTGCGTTGGAATGGATGCTTCTTATTCTTCTCAAAAATGAAATTTTGTTGAGCATTGAATAACTTCTTTGAAACATTTTGCCCAGCCTCACGATCAATAATAGGGACATGGCAATTTACTCGATAGAACATACTAAGCGCCAATGTATCCACCTACCATAACAAGAAAACATTATGTTTGGATATCCATACCACATAACATGTATACACAAAGGGAAATATTTCAGAGATTATGACTTACCCGTTCTCCATTGTCATACAAATAACTTGATTCCACATGAACAGACATTGTTTGATGCATGACCAATCCAACTTTCTTTCCCATGGAATATATTTTAGGAAGTTGATCCATTAGACTCAAACACACAAACCAACCCTCATCAGCCACAAACAAACCAACAAAACTGAGTGTGGCACGTATCAATGATGAAGAAACTTGATTCCATGAGGGACACCCATCTGTATCTACATCAACAACCTGTAAACATGTAGGAAAGTCAGCCCATACGAGGCGAGCCACTGTATCTGAGGGAGCACCTCTATGAGATAGAGCCTTGGGAATCTTCATCAAGAATTCTTCCACACTACATAAAAGATTTATGATGTTTGGTTTTGGTAAGTACAACTTGGAAAACTAATTATATGGTGAAATTTTTCTTTTTACCTATCTGAGCCCTCCGAAAGAGTGTGGATGTCTACCATCAATATGTGTGAAAAACATCTCTCACCTGCAAGTAAACAAGACAAAAAATGAGATGCATTTCGAAAGCACACACTTCTCAAAATAAATTTGCAATGGAAAGTACTCTTACTAGTCATGTCCATGATGTCACGTTGTCCTGACACCTCCCCCTCTTGAAGATGCTCTGGAGGGTCTCTCTCTTGATCTTCATTTGTGGGGTCTCCCTCTTGAACATCATGCATAATGTCAAGACGTCTCTTTGTTCGCCTCTCACGTTGCACTTGAGATGATATAGATGTATGCTCTTGGTGTGATTGTGGCACTCGTGACAGTGGTGTGGATGGTTTTGGGGCCATGCGCGAGGATCCAACTACTGGAGACTGGGTCAAGATTGTTGGCTGTGGGGAAGGTATTCTAGAGTCTTCTTGAGTTGGGGGCTCTCTTTCAAGCTCAGATTGGCAATTCTTAAATTCTTCAAGAAATAGATCAAGATAATTAGTAAAAAGGTAAAAATCCCCATAACTTTTTGTATATGTATATGTATCTATGTATATGTATATGTACATGTATGTGTATGTGTATATGCATATGCATATGTATATGTATATGTATGTAGGTATGTATCTATGTATATGTATAGGTATGTATATGTATGTAGGCATGTGTCTATGTATATGTATGTAGGTATATGTATCTATTTATATGTATATGTATGTAGGTATGTATGTATCAAAACTTAACAATGTTTCTTTAAAATCTAACATGCCAAATCTTAAATGTAACATGAACTTTGTATGTATGTAGGAATTTAGTGTATGTGTGTAGGTATGTATTTATGTATGCATATGTATATATACATATGTATTTGTATATGTATATATCTGTATGTATATGTATCTAATATGTATATGCATATGGATAGTTTACATATGTATAGGTAGGAAGGTTTACATAAACATATACATTTACATTTACATGCATATAATTCAGTAGAAAGCAAAAAAGTACCTTTTTCTAGGAGCTCCTCACTTGGAGGCACATGATTTAGAGGATAGTCCAACCACCAAGGACATCTCTTAAATTCCCAATCAGAAACCCCTCTCTCAACCCATTCCTTCGGGTACATTGTTTCCGAGGAATTTGGATCTACCCATTCTTTGATTGCTTCCGTCTCTTCGTCCATTAGACCTTGGCCAATGAGTAGCTGCACCCACCTACATGTCCAAAATAAAACAAACAGTACTAAAATATTTTTTTAAAAGCGTATATGTATTTTCTACAAAAATGTAATGGCATTAGAAGATATATACCTATAGACAACCCTCTTTGCGGCATTCTCCACCTCAGGTTGCTTTTGGCCTTCCTTTACTTTTCCAATCTTTGCCCACACCTCATGAAAAGCCCATGGTATGTGTTTCGATCGCTCCTCTTGCACCCATTGCATAAATGGTGGGATGTAGACAACATCATCATATACCAATAAACCCTCCAAAATAGAGTCTGCCTCCCCTATTAGCTCTTCCCAATACAACTCTTTCTTCATATGCAGCAACGTCTTTTTGTTATCCCCAAACATCTCTGAAATTACCTTGTCCTTTGCCCTCCCGGTCATAAGCATTTGAAGCAATTCCGTCTTCCTATTTCAGCATCATACCAAAACCATAAGAGATTAGATATTAAGGTTAGTTTATGTTAAGGGAGGTTTATTGACATGTGACATACCTTTGAGTTGAAATCCGAGATATGGCGACTGTGTAGAGCTTTTCTTTGGTCAGAGCAACCAATCCCTTCTTGGACCAATCATAGTTATATACGAGTTGAAAGAATGCATCACCATTAGATGGGTTTGCAATTATGAGCATCTTGTACGCTCTATCTCAAAATGTTTGCTCTACACCACGTCTGGCTTTCTCACATTTTGTCTCATATTCTTGCAACCCCATGGCATGTCTATCAATGCATGATATAGCTTGCTTCACCGCATTTTCAAACGGTGTCTACGTATAACGAAAAGGACTCATTATCACTCACACGATTAAAAAACATTGATAATCCGTTTATTAATAAAAGATGGGAAATGCAAACACTACCTTCCACACAAGCTGTGCCAAGATTGTAGCTGGAGCATTGTACCATTGCTCTCCACTTCGTCGCTCCAAACTAAGCTCCATTAAAGCCCACCTCCTTACGTCTTCACCAAGGTAGTCCAATATGGATGATTTGTCCGCCATTCCAAATCATTGAAACATGAAGATCTCATGTGACAATGTGGGTGTAACACTAGTGCGCACCAATCTGTGTTGTAAAGAGTCACAATGAGCTAAGAACTTAACCATGACTTCACAATGTCCATAATTAAGTAGAGAGAGATCACTTACTCATTTTGAGATCGCAAAGCCAATAGCAATTCTCCTTCTTGCTTCTTGTCCACAACCAAAAATTGACATTTGACCCGGACATGGCGTGAGGGGCTATGAGACCAAGCTAGAGAAAGCAAAATAAAGATATTATAATATATTACTTTTAATGTTGCATAAAATCACTCTATGACATTCAAAAGAACATACCTTCGCGCACTCGAGACATCCATGCCTTCACACGATGATTGCCATCCCATACAAGAAACTTCTTACCACTGAGATCCTCCCACTCAGTTCCTCTGATTTCATCCTCAAATCTGTCATGTTGTACCACCCAGTTTGGTCCCCATTCTTGCAAGTCTATTTGTGTGACCGCGAAATACATAGAGCTTCCTGGACGTGTAAGTGAAACTAAAAAAGGAGGAGATGCTTCGACATAACCATGGCAGTCAAAAGAATCACGAAACACCTCAAGTTGGGTAGAAACTGTACGGATGGATTCATTTGGAATCAGCCTCCATAAAGGGACCAATGGGGTAGAGGAATTGCGTTGCACAAAAAACTTAGTGAATACATCACGAAGCAATCCCAATTCAATAGATTTTCCAAGAAGCCTTCTATGGGTCTCCCCTTGACCAGTACTAGATTCAGGAATCTCCGTGTGAGTTGGAGGAGGTGAGCTCATTTCGTTCTCCAACACAAGCACTTCTTCCTCATGACCAAGAGAATTATGTGCTTCTGTTTCCTCTCTAACAGGAGATACATGTGAGGACAAAGGTGTCCGTGATTGAGCTTCCTCGCTAAGAGTCAAACAAACACGCCCAGATCTTAGTGAGTATCCCCTGTTGTCTGTAAGACACACACACCAAGCCCAAGTAAGCATATCTAAAACAATAAAACACAATCTCAATAGAATCTTGGCTATTCACATCATATACCTTTCTTAGTCTTTGCCTGTTGTTTTCCTGCTTTTCTTGGAGCCATCTTCCTTTCTTTTGCCCTGAATATGAGTAGCAAAAAGTTTGAGCTGAATCACACATAAACCCTACTTCATGCCACCCACCCACCTCCCCTCTCCTATGTACATCTTGATGCTTCCACCCCAGGCAATGTGTGCCCTCTTTTTCTAGAGCGCCAACGCACAATATTGTGCTCCAAAAGCCCCTATACCTGCATTCGAGAGAGCAACATTCCAAATGCAAGAGATAAGGAGAGTTCTCAACCATTGTTACCCGCCTACGCTAGAGATAAGGAGAGATACCCGCCTACGCTAGAGATAAGGAATACGCTAGAGATACGCTAGAGATAAAGGAAAAATATCAATGTTTTCGGAATACGCTAGAGATAAAGAAAAATATCAAATTCTGCAGAGAACCTTCCAAACGCATGGGTAAGCGAAACCTTCCAAATGCAATGGTCGCTCGTGCATTTCCACCCCCCCGGTAGAGCCGGGGGATGGTCTGCGCTAGCGCAGACCATCCCCCCCCGGGGGGGAGGAAATGCACGAGCATGGCTTATTAAGGTCGTCTTCTCCAGCAAAACGTCTGTGCGACGCCTGTGTCTGGGGCAGCGCTGGCCACAACGCCTCCTCAACAAAACGTCCAGCGATGCCAAAACGCCACCGGCTCAACCTCTCTGCTCAGCAACGCCTCCATCACCTCTCCTAGCGCAGACCATCCCCAGGCTCTGCCGGGGGAGTGGACATGCTGGAGGAGAGGCGATGGAGGCGTTGCGGCCAGCGCTGCCCCCGTCTCCTCACACTTGACCTTCTCAACATAGTGTCCGCTAACGCCACAAACTGGACGTCCTATACACCATCACCGCCTACGAAAGCTACAACGTACACCTCCAACGAAGCCGCTGCCGGCGCACAGAAAAGAAGAACAGAGAAAAATCGAGAAATAAAAAAAAACTCACCTCTTCTCTTGCATTCGTCTGCCTGCTTGCTGAATTGAAAGTATCCTTCATGTACCCTAAATATCTCTTTTCTTCGTGTACCCTTTAAACTAAGCACCACATATGTGTGTGTGGCCTAAAACATACTTAGCCTAAAAATAGATACATATACACACACATATATATATGTCTAAAAATGTATTAAGCTATATGTGTTTTATTGTACACACGTACATTTTATAGTTTAGGCTATTTAAATATGTATATATATATTGATGTTAATAAATGTGTGTGGTGTGTGTGTAGCCTACTAGATATATAATCTAATATATTTGTATATCCTAAAATAAGTAAAAGACTAGTCTCTTTGTAAATACACACACACACTAAAATACATATATCCTCGTCGGGGGATTCTTAGCCTAGAATATATACAATATAATAATATAAATATAAACATGTGTGTATGTGTATTTACATATATCCCCATCCGGGGTTCTTAGCCTAGAATTTATACAATATAATAATATAAATATAAACATGTGTGTGTGTGTATTTACAAAGAGATAAGCTTTTTATTAAAATAACACTTAGAATCAATAAATGTATATATTTGTGTATTTTTTTATATATTTGTAGATACATATATATTTGTATATTTTTTATTAAAAAATTTGATCATGGTCATTCTCAATCGTGATTGCTCCACCTTGTTTTATCATTTCAACCACCTACATTCTCAATCGTGATTGCTCCACCTTGTTTTATCATTTCAACCTCCATTCTCAAATCGTGATTGCTCCACCTGTTCCTTCGTTTTTATATTTTCATTTCACATTTTCGTCTCTCCTATCCTTTCTGTTTCACATTTTCGTCTGTCCTTTCTGCATCTTCATATTGCCTTCCCTATGGAGCACATTGTTACCTTTGAGTGGGAGCTTGATGGCAGTAGCAAAAAATCTCAAACTTTAATACTTCTCCACCAGACCACGCTTGTCAGTCACGGATATCTACAAGGGTTTTTGCCTTCTTCACGCGCCCTTTCTGGAGTGAAAGCTACTAGGACCGATGGAAGCCTACAGGAAATCATCGCTCATTATGATATGGAGGGCAATAAAAACTACCTCATAGATATTTCTCGAAGTAAAACATATATGCTACAATGTAGTCCTCTTTGTGCTACTGATAGTCTTGATTCTAGTGCTGACGACATTGCCCAAGATGTCCGACATTTGGAGAGTTCAGTGGATAAAGAATTAGGGACACAAAACACCCATGTTCATATCTCGAGCTCCTCCTCTGAGAGTGACTTGAATGGCTCAGCAACTATTTTGCAACCAGGTGAAGGCACAAGCAATCCAAAAGGTTCAAAGCACAAGATCTCTGAAGATGAATGTATTGTTTCAGAGAGTATACTTTCGGTTCTTCGTAAGAAGGAGCAACCTTCTCTTCTGCGTTCATTGTTGGAAAAAGTTACTCGAGTCATCCAAGTCCAGGAGGTGCCAAGACATTATGATGGTGATTCCATCCTAGAGTTTCCACCAACATATGGCAAAATAGGAAATATGGATGGAATGGAGCAAAAATATGATGGTCACCTATGGACACGTCCAGTAACATCAAACGTGTCTGTAAGTTGTACCGTGCGTATTAGCTATTGTGTTGGTACTTTGGAGTGCCATAGGCTCAGCTGTCCTTTTTACTTGAACAATAAAAGGTATAACAACACCTTCTTTCATGGACATCTGACAAAAAAGATTGCAATTGGACTTTTGACAGAGGATGAGAAATCTAAAATAGTTTGTCACTTTTGTCGCAAAACTGCACATTGTGTGCAAGTGTGTAGATGTATTGTGTATTACACAATGCCTCGTGACACAACTATTACAAGAATGATGCTCCACACTGGGCTGCATGAACATCCAGTTCAGCCAGGAACTTCAAGGTCAATGTTGGAGCGCGTGAAAATGTTTGTTTCTCAAGTGCTGAAAACCCAGAGAAGTGCTGGTCCTCGAAAAATACAGATGGATATTGTGAAGGATATGCTATTTTCCTCCATGATGAATCAAAATGATGAGCTACCTACAAGTATTGGGGATCATGAGCTCTGCAATTTTTTGGAGGAGTTGAGTCCTCTTGTGGAAAACCAGAGGTGAGTATTCACTCTATAACTTAATTATATTTGGAAGTATTTTTCTACATTTGGTCCTCTCTTTATTATGAAATTATGTTTTTTAGGTTTAGACGCATTGTATCCCAGGAGAAAAGAAAATTGATGCCAGCAGCAGAGGGCTTTGATAGCATCCTTCTTATACAGAGAAGATTTCGCTATTCATTTATACAAGGTAGCCGTTTCCCAGGACAAGGTGGCCCTGATGACAAATGTTATGTCTTTAAGATGTCTTTGCGAGGACCAGCATCGTGGACTTGGTGAATCGTATGCGGTGTGACAGTGGAGGTGACTTGTCAAAGTCCTGGGTTTTGTTTGATCACACTCATCGAGTTTTTGGTTGGTCAACAATGGCTTGTCATGTTTACGACCCAAGGTGAGACTACGAACTCCAATTTTTTCATTTCTTTCATTTACCTTGAATGATAGCTGACTGAAAAAATTATCTCCAAAATCTTATAGTGTTCAAGAGCTGTTGACAATTGCCACATGCGAAATGAAGGAGGAGGATACAAAAAGCCAAGTACTATTTTGGGAAATGCTGAATAGCACAATGGAGCAATGCGGTTATGCACCCGCACACTTCTATGGGTTTATGGCTGATGAAGCAGGGTCTAATTGGTGTGCAGTTAGGACCGTTTTCAATGGGGGTCCGCACAACATTATGGAGGACAGGGAGCGAACGTGCTTATTCCATTGGAAACAAAGTTTGATGAAGCATGCTAAACAATGCGTGAAGGCAGAAAGTCGACAACACCATATTGACTTGTGTGAAGAATGGAGATTGGCAACCAATAAGGAGTCAGCTTTCTTAAAAAGTAAAGAGATTCGTGAGTGGTGGAGAAATGGACATGTTCATGAGGGAAAACTATCAGTGATGGATACATGGATGAGTTGGTGGGAAGTACGAATAGCACATTGGGGCAACCTCATGTCAAGGGTGAGAAATTTTATAGAGAACTGATATGTTGTATGGATGCATTTGCATTGGAGTCAATTTTATGAATTCTTGTATGAAACCTCTTGTGTGCAGGTGGTCTTAAGCTCGGTGGATTTAGCACAAACCCCTCGAACAAACTTATCTGAAAGTGTACATGGGAGTTGGCTTGCTGGTGAAGGATACAAGGAAAAGGTTAGCTTGTATGATGCGTGCATTTCAGATATGGCAAACGCTTTACTACAAAGTGCAAAGCAATATGCATATCAGATGGGGAAGCACAAAGGTGAGGGACCAAGCTTGAGCAAGTTGCTGGACAGGGTAGCAGCAAGGTCAAGACTAACACCACCACAAGTGGCTCGCATGGTCCATGAAACAGTAGCTAATACTCCTATGTATGAGGAATCAAGGCCTCTACATGGAGATAAGGAGACTATTCAACGGAAGAGGGTGAGGACAACGGAAGTAGACCAATGCTCACATCGTCCAGGTTATGTCATGCAGAGCAGACATCGTCAAAACCGGGGAACAGCAAGAAGAGTAAGTTCTGGAGATAGATCTAGAACAAACAGTGCAGCAAGTCCCGCTTCAAGGGGAGGACCAAAAAGTCCAATGACTGGAGGAAACAAAGATGTCGGACATGAAGAGCCTAAACAACATTATGGCACAATGAGCGGAGGACAAATGCATGTAAAGGAAGAGGCCGTTGGACGCACAATGTGGGCCATTAGACGAACCCCATTGAACTCAAAAGTCAAATGTTTGGGAGGTATTGATGGAAGACTTAAGTGCAACTCATACATACAGGGAAGCTCTATTGGAGTTGTTGCCCCTAGCTTCTACTCAGAGCGACGACATCCTGGTCCGGGAGGGCCAAAGGCTCAAATGATGTGGTTTTGTCCTTCAGATGTTTCACACACATGGCATGTAGATCCAAACATAATATACAAGCCATCATACCCAGATATGTGGAAAGTGGATGTTGGGACCAACATAACCAGCCAAGAGGTAGATAAATTAGTAAAGGCAGGGTTCAAGTTAGATGTTACTCATGAAGAACCTTTTGTGTCGGGGGTGGGAGAAACGTCCACACAAGCAGCGGGCAACAAAGAAAGTGACAAGAGGCCACATGATGCTACACAGAATACAAAATCAACCAAGTGGAGGCATTGGATTTCCAAAGAAGCAGAAAAGAGGATTGGTAGTGCCGAGGCCATGACAGCGACAGTCCTTAATGAGAGTGCAATGCAGCCATCCCCCTACTCTATTTTTCATTTGGCATGTGAGAGTGGAGAGGACTATTTTATACACATCAAGGTACAACCTTGGTGTACATGTCCTGATTTCATGCAAAGAGAATCTAGAGGAAAGTCTTACGTTGCATGTAAGCATATCTATTTTGTCTTCTTGCGAGTTTTGGGATTACATAAGAATGAGGATATGGTAATGCATCAACCGACACTATCACCAGAGGAAGTGGACAATATACTATCACGTCCTCGAAGCAAGGATGTTTGTGCTTATACTTAAGCTTTAATCAAGCCTGTTTGTGCCTATACTTAAGCTTTAATCAAGCCTCTCATGTTTGTGCCTACTTAAGCTTTAATCAAGCCTTCCATGTTTGTGCTTACTTAAGCTTGTAAGGAAATGTGAAGTCAATCTTTTTGTAAGAAAATTTGAACCAATATTATTTTTGTCTTGCTTTGGGATGGAGTATACTGTCACGTACTCTAAAGTCTTATTGTAGGTAGCTTGCGACGCTATGGTAAAGGAGTTATACCAACCAGATATCTTCTTGTAAGGAAATGTGAACTCAATCTTTTTGTAAGAAAACATGAGCCAAGTATACTTGTTTTTACTTGTGTTGAAATAAACATTGGAAGAAAGGTACATAGATAGGTATTTTTGTGTCTATATTTAAGTTTCTTGGACATAAAATGTGTGTTTATATGTAGGAAGGTAGGTATGTAGGTATGTATGTATGTATGCATGCATGTATGTAGGTATATATGTAGGAAGGTAGGTAGGTAGGTAGGTAGGTAGGTAGGTAGGCACGCAGGTAGGTAGGTAGGTAGGTAGGTAGGTGTGTATGAGAATATACATGTATATATGTATGTATGTATGTGAATGAATATAGGTAGGTAGGTAGGTAGGTAGGCAGGTAGGTAGGCAGGTAGGTAGGTAGGCAGGCAGGTAGGCAGGTAGGCAGGTAGGTGTGTTTGAGAATATACATGTATATATGTATGTATGTATGTGAATGTATTTATTTCTCTTTCATAAATACTTACTATATAAAAGCTCACCAAAATGTATCATTTTTCTTACAAGCTCACATAAAACTATCTTATCTCCAAAAAGCTCGCCAAATAAAGCTCGCAAAAAAATCAAACCCGATAATGGCTTCAATGCGATTGATCTTGAATTGGATGCTATCCTAGATGATGCATTGGATGATTTCATGATATATAATAGATCCCCATCAGCTTTGGGCTCTTCTATGCTTGATGCTAGTCAACTGTCGGTTGCAAGTGAGGATATGCAGGTGTTATGTAAGCCAAATGATTGTGATGAGATTGATTCAGATCTGAAGGCTATTCTCGATGATGCCTTGTTGGACTTTGTATGTGTTGATGGTGTGGATGCTTTGCATACTTTGCAACGGCCTAAAGAAGAGGTATATAATAGCATAGAGGAAGCCAATGAAGACCATGCTTTTCCGTCTTTAGATAAGAAGAATGAATGTTTGTCAGTGGGTGAGCTGGATCCAGGCAAGGTAGATTTGGATGGGATGCTACCAAGTGTGTGTTCCATGCTGTTAATGCAGTTGTTACTTGGTGTGGCCATACAATATGTGGTGCAAAGGCTTCAAACATGGCCTGAGGAAAATTTTGAAGGAAATTATTCTGAAGAGCATCCCACTTTGAATGATGAGGGTAATTATGCATATGCAGGGAATCTAAGTGAGGATAGGGCTTTATATGAGCAAAGCATATGGCACATATGCCAAAAGCGATTGGTATTTGATCCAGGTGGGAAAGCAGAACCATTCAAATGTGATTGCTAAGATATAAATATCTTGCAGGCTAGGGGGGTAGGTTAAGATGTCATGCTATGTTTCAGCAAAGGATAACCCCTTGTGAGTGGCACTATGTATATTCTTCTACTGTTTCATGTTTACTAGGGTGATACCAACTGGGTAAGGTTTGACAGGGTTTAAGACGCCTAGTTGGATGCTTGTACATATACCAATGTTGGTGTGCAAATAATGCATGGACACTGAATTCCAGGACCTGTGTGGCACATACCAGAGGATGTGCAAGTTTAGAGGGGGTGGATGTCGTGCTGTGGCACATCTATGCAGTGAAAGCATGTTCATGGAACAACTTATGTGGAATCTGGGCCCTGAACAGCAAGGACAGATATGGAAGGTATCCACTCAGATACAGTGGCATTGGAAGCTGTATGAAGGTGTATGGAGTGGGCACTCGTATGCTGTGTTTGAAGTGGTATGGAAGCATGGGCAGCTCTGGTATTGGAAGGTCGTAGGCGCGACGTGATGATCCGAAAGTGAAGGAAGAAGGGGATCTTTTAGCATTAAGTGTGGCCATAGGCTTTGAAAGGGAATAAAATAAATAAAAATATACACATGGCCAATAATTTGAATGGCCACGTTGGGGTTTTGGGTCGTGGCCAGCACAGACATCTTGAAGGCGTAGAAGGTGGTAGAAGAAACGAAAAGGAGGGGAGCAAAAAAAAAAAGGAAGGACGACGCTCTGAGAAGGGGCCGGGCTGGTAATACTGGGGGGGGTGGTCTACAAGGCATAAGGGAGGCGCAAGAAAGTGTGCAGGAAAGTAAAAGGGGACCGCCTTGGACAGAGCCGGTTGAGATTCGACGGGAGTGAGGCGCAGCTGGAGAGAAAAAGGTGTCGCCGTGTTGATAAGGGGGCGGCTCTAGTGATCTGTCGGGCGGTGCTGTGGAAGCCAGATAAAGGCGAGTGTATGCCGCCTTGCAGATGACTTTGTGTCAAGGGCTCTGATCGAGCTGTAGGTATACACGAAGGGTCGCTTTGCCTTGTAGGTGGGCTTTGATTGGTTGGCAGAGAGGAGTTGTGGAAGAGTCTGAGGGCTGCAGCCAGGTTAAAGGGGAATTCGAGAGACGGGCAAGGGAGGCTTTTCCAGGGGTTCTACTGACGGGGGCGCTGCAGCTGCTGCAGAGAAAAAGAGGTGTAGCCGTGTGGTGCTGCTGGGTGTGCGTGCGAAAAGAGTCGGCAGCAACTGACAACGAAGGACAGAAAGCCGCCTCGTAGGTGAGAAGCCTGGGGGCGCTGCAGATAACCAGTGTGAAGAAGGAGGGGGCTCTAAAGAAGAAGGCAGGGCTGATAATACTGGGGGCGGGAGCCACAAGGAAGGAGAGCCGTGTGAAGAGCTGGGGGCACTTGTGTGCAGCCGCTAGCGAGTGCCGTGGAGCAGCAGCTGGAGGAGCCTGAGGGGTGACAACATGCACAGGTGACCCTCCAACCAGTGACAGAGAGGCTGTAGGTAGCCATACACAGAGGAGGAGCTGGAGCAGTCACAGTGGACTGGCTCAAGGAGCCGACGTGTGGGCTTGTGAGAGGGAAGCGCAAGTCAGTATGGGTGTGTGACGGGTGGCAAAGGATCTGCAGACAGGCGGAGGTGTGGAGATGAGATGGTGGCTGTTGGTGTATCGACGTACAGCTGACAAGCCTTGGCAATGCTGGTGTGGGCTGGCATTACAGTGCGGTGATCATGCAGGTGCATAGTACATAAGCCGCCTTGGAGCTGGTTCAGGTATTGCCAGAAGTGTCAAGCTCTACTACATTGAAGTACAGGTGCAGGCAGCTAAACACACCATATACAAGTCAAGCAGTGATGCATAATGCAGCCCTTGAATCCCACAAGATTGATATGCAAATGGGTGTGAAGCTGATGCATGGCTGATCCAAAGATCTATGTCTTTCAGTGATCATGAGGTCACAATGTTATGGTTTATCTTGGGTTTTGGAACCATAAGAAGGTTAGTTTGCTCATGTATATGAGGTGTCTATGTTGGCTTTGATTTTATAGTTTTGTTGGATGTTGAGCCTCTAATGCTCCATGATAGCCATGTGTATCTTTCATGTGAATACCATGAGGTGATTTTCTGGTGTGCAAAGCCATATGAGATGAGACAAGCCATGTTAATGTCAGTTTTTATATGTATCATGTGTCCAATATTGGCTTTGAGGATGCACATGTATAGTTGGGTACTCGATCTTTGATGGTACCAGCTTCTGTTGGTGGTGCTCCTTGAAGAGCTATCTGTTTGGTTTCCTTGCTGGATTTGAAAGCTACTCTCATAGCCAAAAGTCTCCCACTTTCCCAGCGACACCGCCCACGTCACGACAACGTGAGAGAATATGAAAAGAAAACGAGGAGTTTAAGAATGAACACTCTCGACCACCACCTCACTTCTAAGGAAAGAATGGATATCTATACTATGTCCAAGCACAAGATAGTATCAAAGACCAAGTAAAACGATCAGATGGATTCCAACCAGGAGAAATGCTAAAAACTATTAGCAAAAATCATTAAAAAAAACAAAGAGACCAAAACAAAAACTCAAGTCTCAAAACAGATTCAGAAGAGAGTGTCGGAAGTGCAAAGATAAAGGTTGAACGAAAAATTTTGATGCAAGATTGCAAAAGAGAGCTCAAAACCGCATGGTCTTCAATTAGTGATGACTCAAGTGGACAAGAACAAGGTCTCAATGTTCCCCCCAACTTCACATAGTACACTCTTCAAGATCGGAAGATTATTCTTCAACAGCCCATGCGACAAAAGCCAAGCATGCCAGGGGTTTCATATGATCGTCTAGAAGATGCCAAAAAAATTGATATTGCTGAGCCAAGAAAAGAGCCTCGCTATGTGTGGATTGCCACAGACTTGTCCTTAGATGAGGAGAAGTTATTAATTCAAACAATAAAGGAGTATCACGATGTTTTTGCTTGGAGTTATAAAGACCTCAAAGGAGTTGATCCAAGCATATGTCAGCATACAATTCCATTGCGAGAGGATGCAAAGCCTTCCAAGCAACATCCTTATACTTACAATGAGAATTTTGCATGAAAGATAAAAGAAGAAATAGATAAGCTCTTAGAGGTAAAATTTATCTATGATATTGAACACACTGAATGGGTCTCCCCTATTGTAGTCGTGCCCGAGAAAAATGGAAAACTTCGAGTATGTGTAAACCTCAAGAAGGTAAATACAGCTACTGTACGTGATCATTATCCACTTCCAATCACGGATCATGTTTTGGAACATGTTGCAGGGAAAAAGGCATATAGTTTCTTGGATGGATTCTTCGGTTACAATCAAGTGTCAATTGACCTGAAGGATCAACACAAGAAAGCCTTTGCTACTGAAGATGGCATCTTTGCCTCTTGTGTTATGCCATTTGGTCTAACAAATGCACCTGCAACCTTTCAGCGGTTAATGAGTCATGTATTCAAGGAGTACCTTAGGCTATTTCTTGAGATCTTCATGGATGATTTATGTGTTCACTCACAAGAGCGTGATGATCATATAGAACACCTCAGACTTGTGTTTCAAAAGTGTCAAGTTTATCGTATATGCTTGAATCTTGACAAATGGTAAGACAAGGGAAGATTTTGGGCCAAATTGTTTCTCACAATGGTATTTCAACAGATACGGATAAAATTGATGTCATTGTCTTATTACCTTGGCCTATCAACCCTAAAGGGATACAAACATTCATGGGACATTGTGGCTATTATCGTCAATTCATCTACATGTACGCTGTCCTAGCCAGACCATTATATACTCTTCTTGTAAAGTTTAATTGGACAGACGAGTGTGAGGAATTCTTTGAAAAGTTGAAGCAAGCATTAGTGTCTGCACCCATCTTACGGCGGGCACCAGATCGGAACCAAATCTTTCATGTCCATATTGATGCTTCAAACTTTGCAATTGGATGTATTTTGGCTCAAGCGCGGGAGAACATAATAAGGATTTCCCAATCTCATATGCTAGTCGACAGTTAAACAATGCTGAGAAGAATTATACCACAACAGAAAGAGAAGGTTTGTCCATGATATATGTAGTGAAAAAGTTTCGCCATTACCTTTTGGCAAACAATATTGCAACTGGAAGGATTGTGAGGTGGTTTGTCATCCTTCTTGAGTTTGATTTTGAAGTGGCAGTCCGAAAAGGAACAACTCATCTTAGGGCAGATCATTTGTCTCGAATCACCTCTGGAAGCTCTTGTGGGTGTGGATGATGATATGTTAGATTCAATACTTTTCCTTGTAGTGACAGCTCCTAAATGGTCTGAACCCATCTTAGAAATTTTGACAAGTGGGCAGATACAACTAGCGGGTCCTAATGTGGACCTATGGTGACCATTCAAGTTAATCTCAGGGAGATTATATCATTAGGGTAATGATGGAGTGTTGTGGCTTATACCTAACCCTGAACAATATGAGGAGATCTTGGAATGGGCACATGCGGGTATTGGTGGAATCCATGCATCAGCTACTAGTTGTGTGCAATGTATAACTCAGGATGGGCCATGGTGGCCTACCATGCATGCGGATGCTGAAAAATTTGTTCATAATTGTGCTTCATGTCAAATTCAACAACCAATTCATAATGTCACATTATTCCAAATTTCAACTACACCAAGTTAGAGTAAGTATATTGTGGACTATCTTCAACATGGTCATACTGATCGAATAATTCCTAAATATCAAAAGCGTGCTATTGAAGTTGAAGCGGCCAACTATATGCTGATAGAGGGCCAACTATACAAGAGGGGCAAGGATGGCAACTTGCGCATATGTGTAAGTGAAGCTGACTACTTGAAAATCTTGACTCATGCACATGTAGGTGTTGGGGGTGGACTCTTTTCGGGCAATACCACAGCTAAGTTGATTAGGTGGTCTGGGATTTGGTGGCCAACCTTACAAATGGATGTCGAAGAATATGTAAAACGTTGTGACAATTGTCAAAGGACCAAACCTCCCATCACAAAGGACAATATGCCATTGCGTCCTATGTTAAGCACACGTGCTTTTGCCAAATGGGGTATTGATTTTGTCGGTCCCATTAAACCTCTAGCTCGTCACACGCATGCCGAATATATTATCGTCGCAACTGACTATTTGACAAAATGGGTAGAGGCAAAGGCTACAGTCAAAAATGATGCCAGAACCACAGCCAAGTTCTTGTATGAGTACGTGTTTACACGCTATGGCTTACCTATTGAAATCGTTAGTCATCAAGGTGTGCACTTTGTGAATGAGGTCATAGAGTTTTTACTTCAAGAACTTATGGTAACTCACAAGCGTTCTGCACCCTATCATCCCCAGACCAATGGTCAAGCTGAGAGTACTAACAAGATTCTCTGCACAGCACTCACAAAGATTGTTGAGGGCCATAGAACTGATTGGGAGCAAAAGTTGCAATCAGTTCTTTGGGCATATAGAACAAGCTATAAAACTCTATAGTGGGCACAACCCCATTTGAGCTTGATTTTGGGCTAGATGCAATTCTTCCCATTGAATTTCTTGTACCTACTCTACAAGTTGCTAAACAATTGGACTGGACTGGTCATGAGCTTTCTCAATGCATTGATGAATTGGAAAAGCTTGATGAGACCCGCTTATTGGCGGTAATGGGGATGTATGCCGAGAAGAGGAGACAAAAGCAATGGTATGATCGAAATGTAACAACTGGCCGATTCAAAAAAGGGGACCTTGTGCTCTTGTACACACTTAAGAAGAATAAGTGAAAGCTCAAGAAACGTGGCTTAGGACCGTTTGTAATTAATGAGCTTACTCCTAGTGGTGCAGTGCGTTTAGAGACACTAGAAGGTGAGCAAATGCCTAACTTCATTAATGGAAGTCGTCTCAAGAAATACAATGAACCACTAACTGAAGCCATGCTTCAACAATTGCATGCTGCCAACACACGAAAAGAAGCACATGACCTACTTAAACGTCAGGCTCAAGAAGAAGCTAAAGCTAGAGTTGCAAAAGCCAAGGAGCATCGCAAGGCTTCTGTGTTGACCTTACAGTTGGCTATTGATGAATAATATGTTGATCCTTTCAATATTCATGTGTGTCTTCATCTTCATGAGACTACCTACTTTGTCTCTGCATTAATTGACTCTGATAGCCTCCAATTTTGACATCAAATAGGCTAAGAAGATGCAGCTTTTCTCAAATAAGAATGATGTTATCCCATGTTTATTTTGTATCCAAGCCTAGACATACACTTGTTGCCGTACGATTTGTACGCATGTCCAACTTTGTAAATGCTGGGCAATTTAGCGGGTCCGCACTTGTAAAGCCAAAGCATGGAAACTCTCTCTAGCTATTTTGTAAGGTTAAAAGCCATGGTCTATGTATGCACAAAAATGAAAGCTAAGCCTAAGGTTTCAAAAAGCTTATGTAACAAACTTTTCAAATTCAATAAAGAAAGAAAGAGAAAGGAGTCCTGTGATTTGGGAGGTTTGCGAAGTTGGAAGTTGGTTACAACCTCTCTCTACCTTTATCTACCAATCTCACGGTTCTTTTCAATCTCTCTCAATTGGCACAAACTCTTGCGTTCTTGTTTCCTCCATCTCTCTTGTGCTTCAACGCCATATCCATGGAGGAAGAGAGTGAAGAAGAAGATGGTGAGGATGATCTCCATGCTTATCTTTTGTGTGCCATAACCTAGGTCTAGTTTCTTTTTGTGTGTGCATGGCTGTAGCTTCCTAGAGAGAGAGCGAGAGAGAGAGAGAGAGAGAGAGTGTGTGCCATTCTTGAGTGTATTTGAGTGTTTCTTGCAGTTTTTATGGCAATGGGCTGAGCCCATTGCCCAGTGCATATATTTTGCATGCTTGAGTCCGGGATTTGCTGTCTTTTTGTGTGCTTGGAAGGCTATTTCATTTGGTGCGTTCGCCGGGAGGGGCTAGCCCCATGGAACTTGCAAGAAGCAGCTTCAAATGTGGAGGGAGCACTGGCCTAGAAAGAATGTGCAAAGACTGAGGAGGGAGGCGGCCTTGAAGGAAAGAAAGGAGCAAGATGGACATGAAAGCTGCAAAGAGCAGAGCAAGGGGACCGCATTCTTGTCAGACTTTTGAAGACAGAGGCGCAGGAGTATGAAATTGCAAAGGAAGATGGTAGATCACGATGGGCACCAAGGAGAGTGCAAGAGAAAAAGGGGACTTCTTGATGCCTGTGTCATTGAGGAGAGGACAAGCTTTGCAAAGGAAGGGACAATGAGGGTCTGGGTGCAGTGAAGGAGAGAGAGAATTTGAGGTTTTCTGGCCACCAGTAGAAAAAGGATGATTGGTAGTCTGGGAACGACCTCATGCCCCATACACATTTGCAGAAAGAGATTGGAGGTCAACTGGTTGTTTTCGTGTTGAACAAAGAAAATCTGCAATAGAGAGAAGGTCAGATTTGTCACAACGCAGAGCCTGAGGTCCTATACAACAGTAGCCGAGAGCAGCAAGGGAGTGAAATAGAAAAGAGAAAGATGAGAGAGAGACAGATATAGCGCTGGCCAAGACAGAGGTCGCCATGCATAGATGATAGCCAAAACCAGGATTATTCTTCCACCCAAAAAAAAAATCCTATGTGTGGAATCCTGATAAGGCTAATACACCAGTAACAACCAATCTGACAACGTCAACAAAAAAAAGAATCAGGTCCTTGAACCTAATAGAGTCTCGAAGAGCCAGTTCACACACACAACTATAATTTGTTCTAAATAGTGGGCAGCGTGTTTTAAATCCTTATGCCAGAGATTTTTGGCGTAGCAAGGGTATGTTTCCAAGGGTGGCAGATTTTCATGCAGATTTTGAGTGAGGGAAAGCTATGACACTATGATCTTTTGATGGGGATTATTTTGGTGTTTGAAGTTGAGATTGTTATTATTTCCATAGGATGTTTGTGGGTTTTTTGTGGGGGATGTGTTGATGATTTTTCACCTCATTCTATGTTTGATTGAGTATGGAGTAAGTGTAGGAGAGTAAGTTAGGAGTTTGAGGAGGTGTGATGAAGTTTGTGGAGTTTTTGAAGGAGTGATTTAGTATGTGAAAAGGGAGAAACTTCATTGATATTTTGTTCGCGGGAGCTCACAAGCTAAGTGTGGGAGGAATGATAGCCTCCAATTTTGACATCAAATAGGCTAAGAAGATGCAGCTTTT
Source organism: Cibotium barometz (assembly GCF_041138505.1). NCBI lineage: Eukaryota > Viridiplantae > Streptophyta > Polypodiopsida > Cyatheales > Cibotiaceae > Cibotium > Cibotium barometz. The sequence continues at coordinate 34,827,452 of NC_141047.1, forward strand.
CTCAAATAAGAATGATGTTATCCCATGTTTATTTTGTATCCAAGCCTAGACATACACTTGTTGCCGTATGATTTGTACACATGTCTAACTTTGTAAATGCTTGGCAATTTAGCGGCTCCGCACTTGTAAAGCCAAAGCATGGAAACTCTCTCTAGCTATTTTGTAAGGTTAAAAGCCATGGTCTATGTATGCACAAAAATGAAAGCTAAGCCTAAGGTTTCAAAAAGCTTATGTAACAAACTTTTCAAATTCAATAAAGAAAGAAAGAGAAAGTGTGATTTGGGAGGTTTGCGAAGTTGGAAGTTGGTTACAACCTCTCTCTACCTTTATCTACCAATCTCACGGTTCTTTTCAATCTCTCTCAATTGGCACAAACTCTTGCTTTCTTGTTTCCTCCATCTCTCTTGTGCTTCAACGCCATATCCATGGAGGAAGAGAGTGAAGAAGAAGATGGTGAGGATGATCTCCATGCTTATCTTTTGTGTGCCATAACCTAGGTCTAGTTTCTTTTTGTGTGTGCATGGCTGTAGCTTCCTAGAGAGAGAGAGAGAGAGAGAGAGTATGTGTGCCATTCTTGAGTGTATTTGAGTGTTTCTTGCAGTTTTTATGGCAATGGGTTGAGCCCAGTGCAAATATTTTGCATGGTTGAGTCCGGGATTTGCTGTCTTTTTGTGTGCTTGGAAGGCTATTTCAGACTCTAGTGCAGATTATAATGTTCTCTCATTTGACACATGTGTAGCCTTGGGACAACCAACACTTGTGCACATTCCTATTGACTTACGAAGCTTCTCAGGTGAAGATAACCCTATAGAGGAAAAATGTGTCATTATGATGTCCATTCCACGATCACTAGATGTCAGTTCCCTTTTATGTGGCTACTAGTAAGTCCAAGGCAGTGGTAGAGGTTGTTCTTGGTCGATCATGGTTAAGTGCTACCAATTGTTCATTAGATTGGAAGAATAGACAATACAAATTGCAAATTGATTCTGATTGCATCTTGGGATCTACTGCTCCACGAGTTTTATCATGTCAAAAGGGTGGTAGTTCTACCTTACACAACCCACTTTCAACATTTGCTCTTCAAGCTCCAAGACAAATGATGTGGATAATCAATGAGTCCTCAAGTGAGGGCCATGGCTGGCATGTTCCAACTACTCTAGTCACTACTCAAAGAAGGCCAGGCAAGAAGGAATTGTCAATTTGGTTACCCAAAGATGCGTACAAACTTGTACCATCTAGCCTAGTTGCTAAACCTCCTAAATTAAAGCATATCTTTTCCAAGCCTAAGCCTCAGATTGTTACCCATTGGGTCCCAAAGCATGTTCTTAAAGCACAAGGCTATTATGAGGGTGCAACAGCACTTTGGCTTCCCAAATGCCATGGTTTGCTAGAGCCTGAAAAGTGTATCAATAAGATTCCAAAAGCCACTCTTGGTTTTTCATATCAGTGCGTGCACAGGAAATCAACACAACCTCTTCAAGATAGGATAGGTGGTTGTAATAGCACCTATAAATCTACTTGTGTTAACCTTTCCCAAACATGTATTGAATCACCAGTTGTCCCAACTTCTCCTTGTTACACACTTCCACCATCAACTTGTGTACCTAAGACGAATCCAACTTTACATGAGTCTCCTTTGAGCATAGATTCTAGCACTTCACTGCCTAAATCCTCTTATCTTGCTCAAATTCCTCGACAATTGCTATCCTTCCCACCTCTTAAGAGAAGGACATACCCAAAACCAAAGGTAATACATTAACACTACAATTGAAGCTCTTTGGTAGATGAGTGTTTGAATAGTCTCACTTTTACTAATGTGGTTCCTTCTGCCTTTACAGGATTGTGTTCTTTTCGAGATGATCTTATCTACATTGTTTTTTATAGGGATTGTAATGATGGATATGAGTGTATAAAGTTTGAAGTTTCTAAATTTCATTGTTCTACGCCCAGATACCTCCTGATGGATACTTGGCGAGATACATGTCCACCATGCATTTACCCTGATAGTACTCAACCTGAACATCGCGAGGGTTATAGTGCTCCTCCTTTTCAAACTCGTTCTAGGTACTTTTATGCTCCCTTAGGTGAAATTTGTTGTGGGCATCACTTTGTCACTCATTAGGGCCAATTTGGATGAAAAAAGGGCTGTTTAGGGTTTCTCTATTCTTGATCTAAGGGTCAAGGAGGAGCCACGTGTCAAGAAGTATGGAATTTTTGTACACGTGTCAAGATCTCCTTCACTTACTTTTGGAACATTTTGCACTATTTTAGCCATAACTTTTACATATGAACTCCAAATTTAGCGCTCAAATGGTCCACAGGTGGCGCTTGATGAGCTCTATCCAATGAGTACCCATGTTGAATAGTTTTGGTAAGATCTTCATGGTATTGTTTAAGTTTCCCCTTTTTAGATCCTTAGACAGCCCTTTTCTTGTCCAAATTGGCCCTAATGTTATTCTATCAATAGTATCATCCATTTCCACATTGTCAAGAGTGTACACAACTCGTATTAGGAGAAGCTTCACACATTTGTTGGCTATGCTGCTCTTACTTTCGACGATATGGCACGGGCTTAATGAAACAAATTGTGGGAATTACACCCCAATGCCATAACCTTCTTGATGTGAGAGTACCAGACTGAGGACCAAATCAACGTCGATTACCTGAGGAGGTTCAAGCACAACAATGGAGGGATACATGCATAAATGACTTGCAACCACCTATCTTGCAAGCCCTTCTTCCCCCAGCCTCAACATGTCAATTTTGGATCACTACTATGAGCACCTATATTGAGCAATTCCAAAATCGGCATTGTCTGCTTAACCTTCCCATAGAACTAATGCCATATTTTAACGAGGAAGCACTCCTTCCTTTACCACCTTCTCCAGAGGCCGGCTTTTGTACAGGGTTGTCCTTGCATCCTAAAGTGATTGATACAATCTTTCCAGCAGAAGTGGACACGGATCCACCACCAGTGCAAGGATAAGCTCATCAACTCAACAATAAGATCCCACTGGGTTTTTCCCCTTGGCTATATTTGGTGATTGGCACCAATAACAAATTTTATTCTTTTTTTTCTTGTTTGTTAATAAAACATTTTGCAGAGATCTAGAGCATACAAACACGCTCCAACAGTCCACCTACCGTGCACACAAATTAGGAAGGGGGGAGACATGCAATGCCTACAAAGAGCAAAGAGAAGCAACCTGCACATCAGCAATGCATCAAGACAAACGCACAACATCAACGAGCACTACAACAGGTGTATTCAAATCATAATCTTTTGTTCTTTATGTGCTTTTCACTTTTGCATATATTGTTTGCATGTTCATACACAGTTGGCTGGTTTAAGTTTTAAATTAGTTGTTACTATGTGGTGAGTGATTTCTAGATTCTTAGAGGACTTAGTAGAAGGTATTTCTATTTGAAGACGGTGTAAGATATCTGCCCCACTACAAGAATACACGCGATAAGTTACGGGCGCGTGTATGGTCGCGCATGCATAGAGATATGGGGCATTGGTACATGCCATCTAGAATGCTGCTTATGTCAAGTTAGGAGTGGTTATCTGTGAGTAGCCCTTTTGTAAATATATATTCTGTTAATTTATCTTCAATTTTTAATAAAGAAACCTCTTCATTTGTCGTGTATTTGCATATTTTTAGGTGAACCCCCCGAGATTGTGCCTCAGATGTTTTGAGTTGTGCTACATCGACAGACGGCATCGATTTTTATCTAACTTTGCATGATGTTGACTCCTACGAGCTATGTGCATTTGGTTCCTATGATTGTCAACATGACCCTATGTTTTTTAATAACTATTAACCACATGTGGTGAGCATGTGGTTAACACACTTCTATGACATCTATGTCTGCACACTTATGTAATGGGAACCCATACTATATTGTAAATCCCGTCATTTGATGAAGGAAATATCCTAAAGATTCTACCAAGTCTCGACCTTTAAAGTACATACAAGAGGATCTCAATTAGTTGACTAAACCATAAGAAAAGTCTCGACCTTTAAAGTACATACAAGAGGATCTCAATTACTTGACTAAATCATAAGAAAAGTCTTGTAACTATGTTTTCGGCACCTAGGGTCACCTACTCCGCCCTCACGGCCTACTGGGAAAAGGCTTGGAATTATAAAATCTAACTTCTCTTGTTTGTAATACATTCTCCCATTTATGCAATAGAAGTGGAGTGTTCTCACTCCCTCTATCTTGTGAAACTCTAATCTAGCATGTTTGGTATGATTAGGGTTTGGGTTTGGGTGTGATTAGTACTAATGGCTTTTTCTCTCTTGTTTTCCTCTTGCTTCTTCTCTCCATGTTGCTTGAGAGATTAGGCTATCACTGTGATCATCTTCCATGAAGATCCCACATAATCTTCGTAAGAGAGGTTGCACCACTTGTAGGATTAGAAACTGCCTCAGTGTGACAACGAGTGCGAAAGGATCGTAGGCAACGAATGACTATCCACATGCTACGGTGGAGCTCTTGATCATATCTTAAGCTTGGTTGATTGGCAAATTCCCATGACACGTTAGGGCTATGACAACTATGTTTGCACACTTATGTAATGGGTGACCATACTATATTGTAAATCCCATCATTTGATGAGAGGGAAACACCCTAAAGATGCTCCCAAGTCTTGAGCTTCAAAGGACAGACAAGAGGATCTTAGTTAGTTGGCCAAATCATAAATAACAGCCTTGTAACTATGTTTTGGGTGTCTCGGGTCACTTACTCCCAGGCGACCTAGTGGGAAAAGGCTTGGAACTATAAAAGTCAACTTCTCTTGTTTGTAACATATTCTCCCGTTTATGCAATAGAAGTGGAGTGTTCTATGCCCCTCTCTCTTGCAACTCTAATCTAGCTATCTAGTATGCTTAGGGTTAATATTTGGGTGTGATTAGTGCTAATCGCTCATTCCCTCTTGCTTCTTTTCTCCCTCCTTCTTGAGTGATTAGGCTATCAGTGTGATTCTCCTCCATGGAGATCCTACATGATCTTCGCGAGAGAGGTTACACCAACCGTAGGATTAGGAGCCACCTTAGTGTGACAACAACGAGTGTGGCTTCTTTTAAAAGCCTTCCTTGTTTGAATCTGATGGAGTCTCCATTTCCCGGTGTCAAGTAAGTAATTACGGCATTCAGTTTTGGATTGTTTGATTTGTTTTGTTGATTATTTTGGTTGTTTTTTTTCTTTTTTGCTTTGATTTTGTGTATAGCTTATGGTTGGGAGTAGGATTAGTAAGTATTTAAGCAAAACAACTAGAGATTTAAGTGATTAGAGACCTCAAAAGAGAGGGTTTTTGCTTAAAACTAGAGTGTTTTTTGCTATTTTTTAGGTTCCAATCATTTTTTTTGTTATATTTGTGTACATAGGTAGGGTAGGAATGTGAGATAGATCCCTAATCAACCAAAAAAATAAAAAACTCTTAATTTTTACTAATTATCACTAATATATTGTTAGGATGATTAAGAAACTAATCTCTTAATTTTCACTAATCTACTAGTTACTATGATTAATGAACTTAAAGAGAGAAAAAAACTAAAAAATTAAGCCTAATTATTTATAATTAGACTAATTGGAGAGGCATTAGTGTTCTTAACACTTGTCTTGACCTAAATCTATGCTTAGACCACTCCTATTAGGTCATAATTAGTGAGAATTAGCACTAATTAGGTCTCATTTGCTTAATTTTTCTTCTTTTGAGCGAGTTAATTAGATACTTAATTAGAAGGATTAATTAGAATTTATCACAACATTAGATTAGCCTTAACATTTCTAATTCACATATCAAATTTTCATCTCAAAACTCCTCACCATTACGGAGTAATTAGAGAGCAAAGAAAGAGGGTTAAAGGATGATTAATAGTGAGATTAGGAAATACTAAATTTTAGTTATGTTACAGAGTCTCTCGATTAGTTGAAAACCACTAATTTGGAGTTAACCTCTCACTTTAGCCTCTTCCAACCTACTTGTCATTAAGAGGGGATCTTAGTTGTCCCCCACTCAAAATTCAAATCTCCACCCAATCCAAATTCAAAATCGTGCGGCGTACAGATGTATGGATGTAACCGAAAAAAGAGTCTTTTTTTTCCAAAAAAGTATATAGTCATAAAGCCATGGCCATTCCGCCATTCACTCCTAAGCATCGACGTACACTTCCAAAAAAAAGTTGTATACTCATAAAGCCACGTCCATTCACACCACCTAAAGCCATGGTCGTTCACTTAAAGGCCACGGGGCCATTCACTCCTAAGCATGCGGACGTACACTTCCAAAAAAAAGCCGTTCACACCTAAAGCCACAATTGTTCATTTATAAGCCCTCAATCGTTCACTCCTAAGCGTACGGAGGTACGCTTCCAAAAAAAACTTTTTTAAAAAATGTGCACTCTTAAGCCACGGTCGTTCACACCTAAAGCCCCGTTCGTTAACTTATAATCCCGTGGTCGTTCACTCCTAAGCGTATGGACATATGCTTCCGAAAACAAAAAACTTTTTTTTAAAAAAAAGACCGTATACTCATAAAGCCATGGCCTTTCACACCTAAATCCACGGTCGTTCACCCCTAAGCCCGCGGCCATTCCCTCCTAAGTGCATGGGCGTACGCTTCAGGAAAAAAAATTCTCATAATTTAAAAAAAGTAAAAAATTCAAATCTTTAGAGGTGCTTAAGGTCTACCTCCTCGACTCACTAGGGCATTTTTACACACACCAAATACTTAAAAACACCTTATTTCACCTTAAGGGCACCGTTCACGTGCAAAGAAAAGAGAGCCAAAACTTATATTTTGGATTTGCATGCACAATGTTGAAGATTTTCTAAACCTCAATGCACACCATGGACACCTTTTGGTCATGGTTGCATGCCCAAAGTTCCCCCATTCCATGGGGCGGCACCCTAGCCATTGTACATTCACATGTGGTTGATATGCCAATCACATTTGGTCGTGTGGGTTGAACATTTTATGAAGAGACCTCATCTAGTAGTGCACCTTCGTACATGCACCACAATGTGAATAGATGCCTAAGTACACACATGTGCCTCCTATAACCACGGGCCTATTCCCACCCCCCACCCATGTACCACCTCTCCTTGATCCCCAAATTGACATTGTGAGCTTAGCATAAGCTATAGGAAGGGGAGTGACACAACAAGTGCACCCATGGACATTCCCTACACAACCAATGTGGGTGGGTGAAAATCTTCAAACTCATGCCAAAATTCGATGGAGTTGGAGAACTCGTATCCCACATTGAGGGCTTTAACCAAATCTGTTCAGCAGGCATTTGAAATTTTAGATGATGCAATAAAGGTCCATATCTTTGGACTTAGCCTTAAAGTAGGGCAATGAAATGGTTCCAATCCTTGGACCCTCGACACAAAGGCACTTTAAAAGTAGTGAAAGAGGCCTCCACTCTTGGATGCTAGGGCATTCACAACATACATTAAATATGAACACTATTAACATTTATATGGTCATTTAACCTTAGGAGAGGTGGCACCCATTCATGTGTGCCTTTTGGGAGTGCAACCCTTTATCTCTCCCACACACAATTGTAATTGACATATACTATCATGCAATACAATGAGCAAGCTTCAAGGTGATTCTTTGCTTGTTGGCAATGCAATGCAATGCCAACACTTGGCGACCCTATTGTACAGGTTCCTAACATTACCTCAATAGCATTGAGACAAGCCATCTCAATGAATATAGAATTTGTCTCCTTTAAGGATATGTACCTACATAGCAAACATGTGTACTATTTATTATACATAACTTGTGAGCGCATGAGAATAACAAATATGTAATATAACTTAGCTAGTGAATTGAAGAGAAGATTCATACAGCTCACCAAGCTTCCCATTTTGTAAATAGCCTCTCTCACCTTCTTGTCTTCACAACCAACTATAGCAATTGGAAGAATAAACTATGCATAGAGAAAAATGGAAGTTAGTATATGAGCCTACAAATTATGTACCATAAAGAGAAAATGCATAAGTAAATATTTATATACATGTAATATCTTGTGCCAATTATGTGCCTTGAGGCCATATAATTGTACCTCTAATTTTGTTTTGGTCTTTGTTCAATGAATGCATTACTCTTGCTCGTGCATGAAAAGAGAAAATCACACTTTTCACCTTATTGTGCTCCTTCTTGGTTAATACCCATGGTGCCTTTGGTAGGAAAATGTTACCACTATAACTTTCAATTGGCCATGCACTTTGAAGGCGTCCAATGTTTTTTAATTCATCCCTTGCACTCTTTGTATCTCTTTTACCAATTAAATGATCCTAAATATTTTTTTCCACATTCTTGAATATATGCATGGAATCTAAGAGACGATTCATCTTCAACTCATACTAATATAGAAGTCGAAAGAAGATTGAGTGTCTAGACATCCCATCGGGTGTTGGGGTGCTTCTTAATGCCTGTGGTGAGACATCATGTGGCACATACTTGGGATGTGAAGGAGAAAGAAATCGATGATGTTTGTCATACACCACCATCTTCAGTGTAGAGGGTTTTTTTGAAACAAGTGATGGTCCACAAATCAGACATGCATGCTATTCGGAGGTTGCCAAACCTATTTTAAAATTAAGATGATTGAGAGGTAGAGATATAAATTTAAAGTTTAAAGATTAAAGCTTAAAGTTATCCAATTCAAGTATGTACCTGAGCACTCTGAGAACTCGGGATAGTCCTACATCGTCCAAAGCAAAACTCCTTTAACCTCTACTTCATGTCTATTTATTGGCCGTGAGACATCATGTACTTTGATACCTTTCCATAGTGTCTCCAGATCTTCAATCAAAGGATCAATGTACACATTCATGTTTGCCACCTTATACTTGCTTGATACAAGGAGAACAAACATGATATGGCCTTTCTTGATTGCCACCCATGGAGGGAGGTTGTAATTCACCAATACAATAGGCCAAGTAGACCATGATATGATCTTGAAGACAAATGGGTTAACACCATCCATACACAATCCAAGATGTAAGTGATGGGGCTCATCTTCAAACTCTGGCCATTGTTGCTCCACACATTGCCATGTCAGTGAATCAGCTACGATTGCCATGACGCCATTAATTGAGTGAATATTTAGTAGCATGCCATGTCATGAGTTTTGAAATCCCCTTACATTTAAACATGTGTTGGATATATGAGGAATGATAGGGAAATGCCTCAACACCTTCCGGGAAATTTGTTATCCTTGCAAATATCCCTATAGAGCAGCTCTCTCATTAGAAAAAATATGGACTCACAAAAGGGCTCTCTAAGAAAATATTAAAAAAGAATAGGCTAGCCAATAAGAGAGTTGGGATTCCACATCCATGTAACATGGATATTTTTAAATCTTCCTCCACCAAATCTTACAAGATCAAGCTAGTCAAATATAATATTGGGACCAAATATTAAAAAACTAAAGAAATGTCAGATGTGCCTTATGGTCCTCACAATAAAATATTATAATGTCAGAGTAGTGAATGTTCCTTCTCAATCACAAATTTCTTTCCCTCTTACTTTTCATGCTTTGATTTTCCCCCCTTTTCACTTTCCCTCATTTTCTTCTCTGTTGGAATTCGATTTTATCATATTTCACGCTTCCTTGCTTTGTTTCTCTCATAAAAATTTATTGTAAGCATCCTCTCTAATATGTATATCTCATTTGGACATAATCGTTTTGAGATATTGTTGATTTCTCATTATGTTCTTGAAGGTAGTCTTTCTTCTTTGTTCTTTAAGGAACAAAAATTATAAATAGGTTTCTCTTTAGTATGTTCATGTTCTAGTAAAATGTTTTCTCCTTTAAATAGAAGCTTAATGAGATAATGCTAATTTATCATGGTATTCATTTAAGTTCCTTCTTCTCTTATTTTTTTGGGCAAAAAATTAAAGGTTGCCTCCTCTCTCATATGTTGTTCTCGTACTATGGAGGCTAATTCAAAATCTTTAGTGTGTAGTTTTTAAAGCTTTGGTGTTGGTCTACAACTTTTTGAGTTTGGGAAAGGAAAAGGTAATAAGAAATTTTCTTTCTCTTTTTATTCAATTTTTCTAATCTTTAAATGGTAAGTTTTTTATTTTAACCATAGAGCACACTAAGAGAAGGGGAAGAGCAGTTATAACATTCAATTCTTCATTCATCATTCAGTAGTACAACATTCAGACTGCTTAGGACTTTGGCAATGAGGTAATAATCATATTTCATGCTTCATTGCTTTGTCTCTTATAAAACTTTATTCTAATCCTCTCTTATATGTCTATCTTATGGCAAAATTTTATCTCATTTGGACATAATCTCTTTGAGATACTGCAGATTTCTTATTGCGCTCTTGAAGGTAGTCTTTGTTCTCTATTCTTTAAAGGAAAAAAATTTACAGATAGGTTTATCTTTAGTATGTTCATGTTTTGGTAAAATCTTTTCTCCTTTGAATAGAAGCTCAGTGAGATAATGCTAATTTATCATGGTATTCATTTCAGTTATTCCTTCTTCTCCTGTTTTTTTGTGCAAAAATTTAGAGTTGTTGCATCCTCTCTTTTATGGTTGGAGACTAATTCAAAATATTTAGTGTGGGGTTTTTCAAGCTTTGGTTTTGGTCTACAGTTTTGAAAGTTTGGGAAAGGAAAATGTAATAAGCAATTTTCTCTCTTTTCATTCAAATTTTACTAATCTTAAAATGGTAAGTTTTAATTTTTTATTTTATTGGTAATTTTGATAATGTAGTATATTAAAATTTGTCTCTTTTCTCTTTGCATGTTTTGAACCTCTAAGTTTTGTTGGTTGGAGACTGCGTGGGGACTTTGGCAAAAAGGTAAAAATCAACTTCAGTCTCTTGCTAGTTTAGATTATGACTTGGTTGGCAGAGTGAACATTATTCTGGCATATGCATGCACTTGTACTGACATAATTTTTTGCTTTTGGTTTGCAGTATTTCTTGTACATTGATGAGTTCTCATCGAGGCACGCTAGCAGATTTGAAAGGCAAGGAGGAGTCTAATCTCAGCCTTGAAAGAATATATTGCCTGGATGGTGGATAACATCATCTTCCACAATACATGCTCCCTAGGTCACTCAAACAATTTTTTATAGTTAAAAGCATTTACTAAAATTGCTTTCAAAACTATCCCTACAACATTTAGCTTGGAGAAAGTCGTGCTCCTGCGATTCTCTAGGTTGATTTTTTTGTACTCAGAGCAGTGGGGTGTGCATTACAAGACCTTGTGGCAGTTGGCCACATTGCAAGGATACATGATCCCTTAGCAATCCAAAGGGAGCTTGGGGGGAAGGGAGTTTTTGCTCCTAGCTATCAAAGACCCTCCTTCATCTTTTGGTGATCCAAGTAGCAAGAGAGGTAGAGAACATCAAAGACCCTCCTTCATCTTTTGGTGATCCAAGTAGCAAGAGAGGTACAGAACATAGCCTCTATTTTGTAATACAATCATGGACTTCTTGTACTCTTTATAATAATACAAATCGAATTTCTTTTTTATCTTTACATCACTTGCTCAATTTATTTTATGAAATTTTAGCTGTTTGATTCTATATTTGTGTTAAAAAATTAAACTTGATATGGTAGACAGTTGTGGTCGACAGAGTAAAATCAATTGCACACAATTAAAAAACAATAATATCAATAAACTCACAACAAGATAGAAAACTAGAAAGATAGAAAATGAACAAAAGCACAACACAAGGAGAAGAGAAAAGGTCTTGATATTCATCAAAGTCATCAAATTACATATTTATGGTTTCATAGTTATATGATTACAAAACAGTGGTGTATTTACAAACAATTATCATCTCTAGGCGTATCCCTCCATATCCACAAGTTACGAACTAGCCACATGTCCTTTTTGGTGATGGTGACCCTCTTTCTATATGTATAGCTACTATCAAGGTATCATCAAATAAATCAACTAGGTAAGCCTCGGCAACCACCTGAAAAGCATCCATTGCTTGTGTTATCCATCTTGATATGGCAGTTCGTAATCTGCTTGTCGAGCCCAAAATATGTGGATTACCCTCAACCATAACTCGTCATGAATTTCTCATACAACTCTTGCAAACGTTACCTTTGAAATTAATTTGTGCACTCTCTTTTGATAGCGCTTGATTTCCTGCAAGGCCATAGTACCTGGCCTCCATCTTTGTTTTTTCTGGTGTCTTGGCTGCTGTGGTCGAGGCTAGGGGTGAGGCTGACGTTGAGGCTGGGACTCTAGGCCCGGGTTGAGATTGAGGCTGGGACTCTAGGCCCAGGTTGAGGTTGAAGCTGGGGCTCGGGCTGGGGTTACACCTCATCCTTTAGCAGCCTTGTGTGGGTCTTAGGTGAGGTATAAAGGATTAGGCTAGGCATGGTGAGAGGAGGTTCTAGCTTCTATGTTGGAGTCTTGTGGTGATCGTATATACATGCTCTCTTTTGCATGACACACCTTGCGTAGGGTTTGGTTTGTGCGAGCCATGAATGAAAAAGCAGAAAATAAGAGAAACTTTTGCTAATATAGTCTTTTTTAGAAAATTAAGTGATTTAATCATATTTTTAAATTTATCAAAAGTGTAAAGTTTTTTGAATTGAATGAAACTAGATGTGTGCATAAATCTGGGCCTAAGCGACACCCTAAAACAATTTGAGGGTGATCTGAAGCCTATAAGGCCCCCAACCGAAGGCTAGCATTTGGAGGCCTGCTTTTGCTGCCCAGATCTATGCACATATCAAATTTCGTAACATTCTGACAAAGTTGGTCTGTTAGCTTATTTTGATGCCAGTTCTCAAGGCCAAAAAAAAATTTGGCTGTGGAAGTGTGATTTTGTATAAATATATTATAGAAATCATTTGTTTCATGTTTTGATAATATCCAAAAATTCTTGTGTCAAATTTTGAAGAAAAGAAACCAATATCATGATGAAATGTGAAAATAATATCGATATTTGTATTGAAATGTTATCTTTACTATACACAGCTTAATGGCACTTAAGTGTTATCCGAATTTCTTCATAGGCTCGATACAAAAAATAATTACTATGACATGTCCACGAGACAAGTTAAAATTTCCATATAGTACAAGGTACAAATTTCATCGAACAACAAAGTATTTAGTTGAAATCTAAGTATAAGGTATGAGGGACAAACTAAATACCAAAAAGTGCTAAAAATTAAGGAGAACAAAACTTAATTTGGTATGCATAATGTTCCTCACACTAAAATATCACCTAGAACCATAGGTCCTCACATCATGTTAGGGTTGAAATTGAAGGCATCGCTATTGTTGCAAATCCTATGACCCATCCGTAAATACTTTATTTTTGACCATGATATGTTTGGCATGGATAGGTGTCAATTGTCCATCATGCAATGAATCAACTAGATAATGTTTAGCTTGCTGTTTGAGTTATCATCAATGCTTGGGCCGACCAACAAAGTTACTATAATATTGTGCATAGTACCTCCTTCTAGGAGCTCTTACATTTACAGAACTTGATGGTGGTGGAGCAGCAGTACTATTGTCAGATAGTGTACGTTCACTATGAGTTTTGCTATTAGGATTAGGAGGCGATTGTGGCCGTAGCTTCACCCACGATTCTAGGAGCAAACTTCTTCATGTGTATCATACTACTTTGGAGAGTGAAGTAAATTGAGATACCTTTATCTTTCGCACTTTATATTCACAAGTTTGATAAGAGATACTAAAGACAATATAGATACATGTGTGTGTGTGTATACACACACACACATATGTATGTGTACACACACATATATGTATGTGGACAATCAATGGAAGATGCAACTAACAAACAATATCACCACCATGAGGACTATGATGATAATTGATTCTACATTTTGGTTTAAGGTATATTTTGACCTTACTACATCTTTTGCATGTGGTGAGGATGTTGGTCTCGATCCTGACGGTGAACGAGCTCCACGCGGATTCAGATCAGCCTATGCCTCTGAAAACTCCAGAGATTCCAGTGCTCCGCTAACTTTTCTCCAATCTTTGTTCAAGACTTCGGCTTAGAATTGGCGTCTTCGGAATCGGACGCAGTCGTGACCCCCAATTCATATTCTTGCTTTATAGAGCTCTAGGCACTACCCAAACTCCGCTCCACTTTGATTATTCAACATGCTCAGCAACCAACAGTCTTCACGCGAGGAGGAAACACGACAGGTTTGGCTTCGTTCAGATCTAATGTGTTGCATATGATTAATCCTTCTGCAGCTCAAACAAGTATTGTGCAAACTCAGAGGTAGTATAGTCGGATATCCTACTACCATTGGGCCCAGATTTTCTAGTGGATCATCCAGGCGCGTTTCCAGCACCTATGCTATGCAGTGATCCAGATCAGCTGTCCGACTTAGACGCATGGCTCCGAATGGCAGATTATGTGTCGAACGACGTCAACTTCCACCTGAAGTGGGCCTCCGAACTACCTCTGTCGGGTAGCGTCATGCAGGTCAGACTTCAGATTCTGACGAGACGGATGCTGGTGCAGGCTGACAGAGAGACCTTGCTGCAATACCATCCGCGCAACACCATAGCAAATTACCTGAAGAAAAGCACAACACCACACCAATGTGCACCGCCAAATCTAAAATACTTGGCAAGTCATGCGTGTGACTGGGTAGATGCCTCGGTTGGTATCCTGATGCTGTGTGCGCTTTCGGATTGCATCAACGAACGGAGAGTTATCACTACAGTTGAAACGCCATCGGCTTCGGTGGATTTAGCACCAACCATTATTGATCGATGGGTGATTAATATTCTTTGCCTCCATATTCGCCTATCATCACGTGTTGCAGAATAAAAAGAACACTTAAGCGGCGACAACAATCACCACCACCATTCTCTTATAAGTAGGAACCTGTATACAATAGGATTGCCAAGTGTTGGCATCGCATTGCCAATCAGAAATTAACATGCAAAGAATCACCTTGAAGCTTGCTCATTCTATTGCATGATAGTATATGTTAATTACAACCGTGTGTGGGAGGGATAAAGGGTTGTGTGTGGGAGAGATAAAGGGTTTCCTCCCAAAAGGCACATATGAATGGGTGCCACCTCTCCTAAGGCTAAATGACCATATAAATGTTAATAGTGTTCATAGTTAATGTATATTGTGCATCGCCTAACATCCAAGAGTAAAGGCCTCTTTCACTGCTTTCAAAGTGCCTTTGTGCCGAGGGTCAAAGGATTAAAACCATTCCATTGCCTTACCTTCAAGGCTTAGTCCAAAGATATGGACCTTTATTGCATCATCTAAAATTTCAAATGCCTGACAGATTTGCTTAAAGACCTCAGTGTAGGATACGAGGTCTCCAACTCCATCGAATTTTGGCATGAGTTTGAAGATTTTCACTCACATTGGTTGTGTAGGGGATGTCCATGGCTGCACTTATTATGCCACTCTCCTTCCTATAGATTGTGCTAAGCTCACAATGTCAATTTGGGAATCAAGGAGAGGTGGTACGTAGGTGGGGGGTGGGAATAGGCCCGTGGTTATAGAAGGAGGTTGCACGTGTGTTGTTGGGCATCTATTCATGTTGTGGTGCATGTATAAAGGTGCACTACTAGATGAGGCCTCTTCATATAAAATGTTTCATCCACACGGCCAAATATGATTAGCATATCGGCCACATGAGAAAGTACAATGGCCAGGGTGCCGCTCCATGGAATGGGGGAATTTTGGGCATATAACCATGACCAGAAGGTGTCCATGGTGTGCATTGAGGTTTAGAAAACCTTGAACATTATGCATGCAGATCCAAAATATAAGTTTTGGCTCTCTTTTTCCTTGCACATGAACGCACCCTTAAGGTGAAATAAGGACTTTTTAAGTGTTTCGCGTGTGTAAAAATGCCCTAATGAGTCAGGGAGGTAGACCTTAAGCACCTCTAAAGATTTTTATTTTATTTTTTAAAATTACGAGAAAAAGTTTTTTTCCAGAAGCGTACGTCCGTACGCTTAGGAGTGAACGGCCGTGGGATTAGGAGTGAAAGACCATGGCTTTATGTGTGAAAGGCCATGCCTTTATGAGTTTACGGTTTTTTTTTAATAAAAGTTTTTTTTCCCTGGAAGAAGCGTACATCCATACGCTTAAGAGTGAATGGCCACGAGCTTATAAGTTAACGGCTATGGCTTTAGGTGTAAACAACCGTGGCTTAAGAGTGCACATTTTTTTAAAAAGTTTTTCTTGGAAGCATACCTTCGTACATTTAGGAGTGAACAGTCGCGTGCTTATAAGTGAATAAAAGTGGCTTTAGGTGTGAATGGCATTTTTTTGGAAGCATACGTCCACACACTTAGGAGTGAATGGCCCCGCGACCTTATAAGTGAATGACCATGTCTTTAGGTGTGAACGGCCATGGCTTTATGAGTATACGGTTTTTTTTTGGAAAGTGTCCGTTCGTACGCTTAGGAGTGAACGGCTGAATGGCCGTGGCTTTGTGAGTATGTGTTTTTTTGGGAAAGAAAGTTTCTTTTTTTATTACATCCGTACATATGTACACTGGACGTTTTGAATTTGGGTTGGTGGAGATTTGAATTTTGAGTGGGGCACAACTAAGATCCCCTCTTAATGACAAGTAGGTGGGAAAAAGCTAAAGTTAGAGGTTAGCTCCAAATTACTGGCTTTTCAACTAATCCAGAGACTCTCTAACATAACTAAAAATTAATCTTATCTAATCTCACTATTAATCACTCTTAACACTCTTTCTTTGCTCTCTAATGACTCCCTAATGGTGAGGAGTTTTGAGATGAAAATTCAATAGGTAGATTAGCCATGTTAAGGCTAATCTAATGATGTGATAATTTTCAATTAATCCTTCTAATTAAGGTTCTAAATAACCCACTCAAAAGAGAAAAAAATAAAAAAATGAGACCTAATTAGTGCTAATTCTCACTAATTGTGACCTAATGATAGTGGTCTAAACATGGATTAAGGTCAAGGCAAGTGTTTAGAGCACTACCTCCACTCCAATTAGTCCAATTACAAACAATTAGACTCATTTTGGGGTTTTTTGCTCTCTTTAAGCTCATTAATCATACTAACCAGTAGTAGATTCGTGAAAGATAATTAGTGAAACTTAAGAGATTTTTATGATTTTTTATGTTTTTTGGTTGATTAGGTTCTATCTTACATTCCTAATCAAAAAACACTTTGGGTTTAAGCAAAAACCCTCTCTTTTGAGCTCTCTGATCACTTAAATCTCTAGTTTTTTTGCCTAAATACTTGCTAATCCTACTCCCAACCATAAGATATGCATAAAATCAAAGCAAAAAAGCAAAAAAAACCAAAATAATCAACAAAACAAATCAAACAACCCAAAACAAAATGCCATAATTAGTTAATTGACATCGGGCAATGGGGTCTCCATCGAATTCAAACAAGGAAGGCTTCAAAAGAAGTGGATTGGTGCTTCCTAGCAGCAGCGTGCCAAAGATGTTAAGCGTACCCTAACGTGTCGTGGGAAGTTGCCAATCCATCAAGCTTGAGCTATGCTCAAGAGCTCCACTATCGCATGTGGATAGTCACTCGTCATCTCCAAGATCCTCCTACACTCGTTGGGTCACACTGAGGCGGTTCCTAATCCTACGGGTGGTGTAACCTCTCTCACGAAGATCATGTAGGATCTCCGCAGAAGAGGATCGTTGTGATAGCCTAATCACTCAAGCAAGAGGGAATAAGCAATTAACACTAATCACACCCAAATCCTATTCTTAAGCATACTACATAGCTAGATTAGAGTTGCAAGAGAGAGGGAGAGATAACACTCCAATTCTATTGCATAAACACTCCACTTCTATTGCATAAACAGGATAATGTGTTACAAACGAGAGAAGTTAACTTTTATAGTTCCAAGCCTTTTCCCACTAGGCCACCTGGGAGTAAGTGACCCGAGGTGCCCAAAACATAGTTACAAGGCTTTGCTTTATGATTTGGCCAACTAAATAAGATCCTCTTGTCTATCCTTTGAAGCTCTTATCTATCCCTCATTAAATTATGAGATTTACAATATAGTATGGGCACCCATTACATAAGTGTGAGGAAATAGTTGTCATATCCCTAATGTGTCATGGGGGAAGTTGTCGCTCCACCGACGAGCTAAATTTAGGCGGGAGTTACAGTTTCGCAGGTTGCTGCTAAGCATAGAAATCTCACTGCTAGCTTTGTTGGTGAGCAGCGTATTTTCGCTGCTGCTGGTGGGCAGTGGATTTTTGCTGCTGTGCAACAAAAAAACACTACTGTGGTCACTGTTTAGCAGTGAAAACCTAGCTAATTTTCCATTTACAGTACTAGATGTTGTTGTGTGTTTTTATGAATCCTAAATTAGTTTTGGCCAGGTTAAAGATGTCTTACAATGATCATCAAGGGCCGAAAATTGGATTCGAGGCATGGTTAAGAGAAAAAATTCGATGTGTGTGTGATCGATGCAAGGGCCAGTATATACAACATCGTATAACAATTGAGCATGTCCAAACATATAGTCTTCATGAGGCAGTGGCACGGTCGAGTGCGGATGATGACATGAAGGAGATTAGGAGAGTTCTAGGTAACATGCCTGAAGAGCGGTTCTCTCTACCGTGCAATATAGTGCTCATAGAGTACTACCGATCAACAAATGTATTGAGAAACACAATGTCAATCTGAGGACTCGACCCGATTAGTGCATGAAGGCTTATCCCTTGCGGGAGAGCTCACATACACGAACCACCACTTGACGATTGAACCATTCAACACCTCAATCAATCTCTCAATCCCTTAAACCCACTACACTAATCAAGAGAACAAGCAATGCATGGCAATCTCTTAATCCCATTCAAACATTGATTAAATCTTAGCTTTCCCTAATGCTAGCAAACCCATAAGCGTGCATCTACTAACCCACAAGCTTAAGCAAGCATAGAATGTAACATTCATAAACCCACAAGCTCATAGAGAGATTCTATCCCATGAATAACCCATTGCCAATGAAGTGGGCAGCAAGAGCTTGCATCAATGGAGACTACACACACACACACTATAAGCATGCATACACAAGAGAAAGAAAGAAGCATTCAACTAATCATAGATTAATCTACTTCAGTGATGCTAAAATAGATTAAGAGAGATTAAGAGAAAGAAGTGGAGCTATACTCATTGGAGCTTGATGCTCATTAGAGTACAATAGAGAGAGAGTTAGAGAGTTGCCATAGCTTGAGAGCTCAAGAGCTTCACTCAATAGCTTATGAGAATGGCCAAAAACGTCCTCTTTCTTTAGCTAATATCTCTTTTATAGAGATGTCACTAACCCTAACCCTAGGCCTCTTTCACACATGGGCGGACAACCCCATAAGTGAGCCTTGCTTAATACACTTAGAACTCTCATTTAGAACCCACATTGGCCTAGAACGATTTACATTGCACTTCGGCACAAAAATATGGAAAAATTATGTGCATCTTTATGTTCCCATGGCTACAATCCCGCTCTCTCGCATTAATTGCTTCCGGTCTCCTTCCATAATCCGTGTTCCTGTGAGTGTTCCCCTGGAACATTCCCCCCTTCCTAAATCGTGCACGTCCTCGGGCGCGGTAAAAACAAAAGCTGCAAAAAACAATGGAAGACAAGTAAAGCCTTTTATTGAAAAAAAACCAGCAATGACAATCTCACACGTGAGCATGCAAGTGAAAGGCCGATTAGAGTTTTAAAGAGTGCTAAAAGAAGCGAGTAAAGACTAGTAAAAGTGAGACTAAGTGGTAGATAGTGCTATGCAAAGGCAAGTGTGCTTGTACACCACAAGTTATGACCGCAGTCTCAATGTCCTACAAGTGTTTAAGTTATTCCTAAGTGGCAACCCTACTCCCAAATATAAGCCATGGTGATTGGACCTTTCTTTCTTTCTTTCTTTCTTTCTTTTTTTTTCTTTTGTGTAAAGAGTAGAAAATTAAAGAGAATTATTATTGTTAGCTTGATAAAGAGGAAGGTTCCATCCCAATGAGACCCAAGCAATGGCCAAGAGACCTTCGCCAAGAGAATCTAAAGGCCGCTAAGTATCTCAAGGGCGACAGACCCTTTTCTTTATTTTTGACATAAGGAGTACCCCATGAAGATGAGGGCATCTGTCTCGAGGGCCCATAATGCACCCAAGAGTCCTACCAGCATCTATCAAGGTGATAGAGTCCTTGTAGGTCTTCTTCTTAATCTTTTAGACGTCAGTGTGTTCACCCCATGGAAACCAAGGCATCAGCCCCAAGGTGCTAAAACAACCCAAGGTCCTACCAAGCATTCCACATGGCCGTAGACACGTCATGTCTCAAGTCTCTTCTATATATTTTTTAGGGCATGTGTTTCGTAAATTTTTGTTTATCGTAGCACCTAGCCCATACCTAAGAGGTAGCTACCACTAGGGATAACTAATATACTTCTAGAGCATAAGAACTTGGCATACTCCATTGGCACCACAAGGGATCGGACTCATACCCGCGCTCTCGCTAAAAAAGACTTGTGGAAAAAAAGTAACGGGCCCGTGTATCAGCGCATGTATCATCGCGGCTAGAGACATGCGTGTAAAAGCACGTGTATAAAAATAGTCAGACGCACTGATACATGGGCATATACACACGTTTTGTCAGTTTAGCTGCGCTTAGATGCGCTGATAGGAGGGTGTATACACACGTTTTGTCAGTTTAGCTACGCTTATACACGCGCATTTCACTAAGTATCCGCGTATATACACGTGACTTTTCCAGAGTTGACGCGTCTATACACGTGCATTTCACAGAGTATCCGCGTATATACATGTGACTTTTTGCAGAGTTGACGTGTCTATACACGCAAACAGAGAGCAAAAAAAAAATCCAGAGAGTGCTATTTGGTACCTGAATGCTGTTCCAGCATTCCAGCACCCAATAACACTCTCTGGATTTATTTTTTTGGGTGCATTGCACCATCCACGAGGAAGATTTAAGACTAGAATGACATGAATGCATACATTGTCAATACACAATTCAAGACAGACATGAATGCAATACTATCAATTCACAATTCAATATTACTATCAAAATTTTATGTATACACATATATACAAGGGAGTCCATATGTCAAAGTAGCCCATGGCTTCACTTACAAAAATATATATACAACCACATCCTCAATATGGAATGTGATACTATAAGTCTGAGTACTACTCAGACCCAGATGATGACTCGCTGCTCCCTCCATGATCACATGAGCTCACATCGGTCGGAATGTCCGATGAGTAGTGCTCACGTCCACCCTCTGCAGTGGCGGCGGGTGGATCATCAGTAGGTGCAGCAGCAGCTTGTGCCTGTTCAAGTAATATATAGTATATAAGTATATATATATGTAATTCAATAAACCAAAATCATTCGTTCAAGTACCTGTCAACCGTATGGTCTCATGGCCATCTCAAACTACGCGTCCGTAATACGTCCCTCGGCTCTGAAGAGGGCCCACGTGTCACGTTTGCTATGCCGACGAGCATACCCAGTATCGTGGGCTATGGGCTTCCTCCCCGTAACCCATCGCTGTATCATAATCAACACATTTTGTAAGATTAAAACAATCATAGAATCAATGAATTAAGTAAACAATCAAATAAAGTGGCAAGATACTTATGAACTCTGCCTACCATTACTCGACGTCACCAGATCCGAAATGCAAAGATCTAATGGTCTCCATCTAGATCCGTCGTGCCTCCACATGCTACCTGCCCTTCACGCCACCCTCTGCTCGTTTCTTTGCCTCCTTCCACTCGCGTTTGTGCGTAGTGGTAGGTTTCTCGGCAGGATAGCCACCCGCAACTACATTTAGCCCATCTCATCGTACGCGAGTTTCTTAAGGTGAGATCTTTTATTACTTATGATCTCCCTTATTCGCATCCTTTCCCATACATCCGAGAATGTCGCATGTGGGGGATTGGGTTACCGACTATGTACAGCATCTATCACCTCCCCAACTAATCGGCTATTTTGATCTTTAAATCTAATAAAATAATTTCTATACAAGTTTGATACTACCCCATGCATGTACTCCATTACCTCTTTCCCCCTCGCATCCATCACTATCCCGCCCCTATCCGTCACATCATAGCAGATCACTCCCTCCACCTCTCTCACCTCCTCCTCATCCTCACTGTCTCCTCTAACTCTTCTCCCTCTATCTCCTCTCTCACCGCGTGCCCTACTACCTCCCCCACCAAAGCACCCGCCGCATCCTCCACTCCCACTCTTCCTACTGCGGCGTTTGCTCTCCTCTCTACTGCAGGTGGAGTCACGAGTGGGGGATTGTCTACGTGACTATGGCTGTGAGGGAGTACGTGATGGTGGCTGTGAGCCTTGACGTGACAGTGCCTGGGAGGGTGTGCATGAGTGTGTCTGGGAGACGGGGTATGTCTCCTCGGTGGGCGTGGAAGAGGAGAAGCTGTATGCCGTCTCGTCGGACTCGCAGGCATAGACAGCAGTGGAGTGACATGGATACTCGGGGGCAGGGTATAGATACCAGGCAATCCAAGAGGGGGATGGGCATACATGTACTCTGTAAGCTCAATTGGACTAGGATGGCGCCCAAAATGATTTAGCATCTCCATCATCCAAGTGCCGTATGTAAATGGATCGGATGAAGAACCTGGATCCATAAAGAATCTGCAAAAATAAAAGTATATACATGATTGCATCAAAGCACAAATGCAAGCTAGCACATATGATTTTGTGAAGGCAAGCCATATGCAGGTGGGATCATCTCTCTGAAGAACCTAGATCGCATGCATGGGTGAAACACAGTCACGTGTATACACCCGTCCAAAAATACGTGTATATGCGCGTGAACGTTTGTGCAAACAAGATACACGCAGACATACACGCGTTCCTACACGTGGCCTGTGCAAAAGTTTTTTTGAAAGCGACCGACCTCCGACAAATCGTCCTTATAAAAGAAGCCCACTGTCACAATCGTTCACAAAAGTACTATCAGAGAGGAGAAGGACGGAGACAAACGCATAAAGGAAAGAGACAATAGCATAAACAAATGGAAGGAAAGAGACAAGACAAAAAAGACAAACTGACTCACCTCTGAAAAAGTGAGTCTTCTTTTTGGCTGGTTTCCTTCACCCGTGTGTGCTCCTTGTCTCCTCCTTGCACTTAGGTTTAGTGCTCTATTGGAAGAGGCGGCGACGAAGGAGGGCAAATCTTAGTTTGAAAATGTTTATTTGGAGAAGGCGGGTTATTTTAGGTATAGACAGGTCGTTGCGTGTAACAGTGCGTGTATTTTTACGTTTATAATAAATCAACCGCGTTTATACACGCGATTTTAAGATTTAGCCGTGTTTATACACGCGATTTTCAGGAAGCAGCTGTGTTTATACACGCGATTTTCAGGATGTAGACGCGCTGATACACGCAATTTTAAGGATATAGACGCGTTGCTACACGCAATTTATAAAAAAATTTATACTTTCATTAAAAACTGATTATGATTTTGTGTTTGCTCTTTTGTACATAGGATGTCATCAACCTCCTCAAGTAGTTCTGGTGAGGATGGGACAATGCATCATCGTAGTCACGATGTGTGGTTGGGACAAAGGATGAAGTGTATGTGTAATCGACGTCAAGGATGCATTATACGAGCGTGTCGAATTACCTTGAATCACATCTCCATGTATGGAGAATGGAATCAAATAGGTTTAGAGGTGAGTAGATGTAAATTGATAGTATTCAAATGACTCATGGTATCCAAATTAAATTAATGGAGTTGTAATATATATACTCTAATTGAAGCAAGATGCAGTACCACACCCTAACATGTTGCCCTGCGCGCGGGCGAGAGCACGCAAAGCGTCGACAAGATGATGCTGGAGCTTCGAGATCTATTTTCAGAGATGAGTGGGAAAGGGATGACAATAGCCCTGCACCCCAAGAAGTTATGGAAGAGGAAGTGTTTGATGATATGGTACGGTATCTTTTTAGGGATGATTCCAAAGGTATGGACGATGATGATATGGAACAAGAGCATCTTTACAAGGCTTTGTTAACACCAGTTTTTGAAGGGTGCACATTCTCTATTTTACGTGCTTCACTTGAACTCCTCAATATACAAACAGTTTATGGATGGAGCAATGCAAGTCTTGACGCATTATTGAAGTAAGCATTCTAACTTGTAAATTTGAATTAGTGGTTTAGGGTTTAGGGTTTAGGACTAATTGATGATATTGGATGCAGGCTATTATCAAACATGCTTCCAAAGGGGAATAGACTATCCACCTCAAGAGACATAGCGAGGCGCTATGTGACATCTCTTGGAGGATTGGATTATGATCGCATACATGCATGCGTCAATGATTGCATTCTCTTTCGTGGGATGCATAAGGAGGCTCGACATTGTCCCACTTGTGGTGAAGTAAGGTATAAAATAGATGTGAAGAGTTTTGATGTACCTCGTAAAGTCTTGCAACACTTTCCTATAATTCCTCGCATCAAACACATGTTCAAGTGCAAATCCATAGCAGAGCTCATGTCATGGCATTCCTCACATCGATCGGATGATGGCATGTGGAGAATTCTCGCAGACACTCCTGCTTGAAGATGAGTGGCCCAGCTTTAAAACAGAGCCCAGAAACTTGAGACTTGGCCTAGGTATGGATGGAGTGAATCCATTTGGTTTCAAAAGCACCGCATACAGCATGTGGCCAATTGTGTTGGTGAATTACAACCTTCCACCATCAATGGCGATCAAGAAGGGACATCTTATGTTATCCCTTCTAATTTCAAGGAAACATAAAGTCAAGCATATGGATGTTTATCTCAAGCTGTTGATTGATGAGTTGGAGGAACTATGGAGAGGTTTTGCAGTGGTGGACATTAGTAGGCCTCCCTCCTCTCGACACTTTGACTTAAAAGCAGTGTTGATGTGGACAATGCATGACTTTCCAGGATACACCAATTGTTCTGGTAAGAATTCTAATTACCTCCCTACTCTAATACTATTAGCTATATTAATTATAACTATTGGCTATATTATTATTCTAACTTATATTTATATTCTAACAGGTTTGAAAACATTGAGTAAACATGCATGTCCTGATTGTGGCCCTTCATTAGTACATGAGTATGCTGACGGTTTATGTAAGACCATATTCGATAATCATCATTGATTTCTCTTGTCATATCATCCTAAATATGTTGCTAGTAAGAGTAACATTCCTCCACAAACACTTTGTGCAAAAGATTGGAAACGTATTTGGGAGTCTACAAATATTATTCCTCCAGATGGCATGAACAAGTATAGTAATGTTTTTCAATCTTGTTTTGTGTAGTCTCTAATTGGATTAAAGATCACATAGAGCAATCCCTTGTGTAGGTACTCCATTTTTTTCGGCTACCATATTGGACCCATCTTAAGATCAACCATCTTCTTGATCCCATGCACATCTTCAAGAATGTGGGATCTGGTATTTGGGAACATGTTATTGGTAAACGAGACAATGTTAGCGTACGGGAGGACTTGTGGGTCGCAGGACGTATGTGTTAAGCTTGGCCACGAGAGGAGGGTGGGCACATTCGTCTTCCGCCTGCACCATGGATTATATCAAAGAAAGAGGAGAAGCAGGTAAAGCAGGCCATCACCACTTTGCGTACTCCCACTGGATGCATGAGATCATTGAAGGGAGCCTTTACAACCACTAAGAAAAGAGGCGTTGAGCAACTATATGGGTTGAAGTCCCACAATTGGCACAAGATGCTCCAAGTGAGTGTTTTCCAAGTCTTGTACAATTAAATTTTGTAATGCCATAAACCATACATACATGTGCTCTTATGTGCGCAGTTCATACTACCTACTAGCATCGACCATTGTGCAAATAAGAGTTTGAAAAAATGTATTCATAAGATGGGCGAGCTTGTGAGGTATGTAAAACCCATGTCAGATCACCCTTCATTATACCTTGCAAAATGAACGTGCATGAGGTATAACGTACTATTCATTTATTTTTCAGATATGTTAGTTCCAAAGCAATTGATCCAGCCACGTTGGATGATGCGCGTGTTATGGCAGTGGAGGTGGTTTGTTTGGTAGAGGAGACTTTTCCGCGAACCATTATCACAAGTCAACTACATCTCATTGTGCATTTAGTGGATGAAATTGCTTTATGTGGCACTGTGCATGCACGTTGGATGTTCTTCCTAGAGCGCTTCATGAAGACCTTAAAAGACTTTGTGAGGCAAAGTGCAAGGCCTGAAGGAAACATGGCTGAGGGTTGGTTGATACAAGAGTCTCTTGTATATATTTCAGAATTTCTTGGTCAGGTGGACAGCTCTTTGTTGCCACGACTATGGAGCAATGAAGAGGACTTGAGGATGACCTCTATTGTGCCTCAAGGAAAAGGACAGAGTAAAGTAATTGAAAGAACATTGATTGATGATCTCAATTTCACTTGCATCCTTAATAGTGATGTGATGAGCAGATGGGTTACAAGATATGAGGATGCAAAGACAAAAAGGCAAGCAGAAAGAGCTCTCTTTCTGCTCGGAGGCAACATGGCTCTCGTAAGGCATACCCTAACCATCTAGCAACACTTCCGAATGATATTCATGTTGATTGGTTGCATGAGGAAATGGAGAGAGCAGAGAGTGGCGAGGGGCTGCATATCATAGCGGAAGAATGGGAGTATGCACGAGGATGCATGTTAAAGATACATAGAACTAATGTTTTGCATTAGTTGTAAGTGATTTGCTTTTAATATTTATTCACATTGCTTACACAAATATTGCTTCTATTTTGGTCCGGTGCACTATGTTCAATGCTATATGGTGTGAAGGCAAGCATTTTCGAAAACAAAGAATTGATGAAAAGAGGAATACACAAGATTGCGGTGTCATTAGTAGCTTTGAGGGAGCTAATGGAAAAATAGATGATTATTGTGGCACAATCCAAGACATATTTAGGCTTGACTTTCATCGCTTCTTTGTGTATGTTTTGGATGTCAAATGGCAAATGAACGTGGTGGAAAAAGGGCCTAATGCAATGATAAAACACCATGCAAGTGGCTATGTAACTATTGACTCTACAAAGTTTTGGCACAAACAAAGAAAGATAGGCTCGTATTACCACAACAATGTGAGCAGGTATGCATTTTTTTACTAATGTGTTTTATGTACATATATATCTAAGCTCGCGTACCCCTTCACTTTTGATATGCTAATTAATTACTGTGCAGTATGTGTATTTGAGTAGGTTATCTATCTGCCAATGGTGCATGACATTAAATGGTGGTACGTCATCCCTATTGCACCACATTCCAAAGTGATGTATAATACATTCACTGCTGATATGGAGTATATGGAGGATGTAACAAGCCACAATGAAGATGATGTCGAACATGCCAATGAAGATATTGTGATAGATGATCAAGAAATAAGAGATGATTATGATAATGAGGATGAGCGTGCCATTTCTCATGATCATGAGAATGACCCTACCATTAAGGATGATGGTGATGTTGATGAGGATGATCAGGACATCGATACCATTATCAATGGACAGAATATCGATAGTGGAATAAATTTAATCGTAGCCTTACAAATTGATCAAATGGATATTGATGTTGATCGTTTGGCAAGGATGGATCTTATTGAAAGATAAGATCGAACACTAACCAATCCATCACTATATCGTTCTAAATTGATGACATTTCTATTGTATATGTTGTCTTTTAATTATCATCTCATGATTTATTTTTGAATATATTTCATTGTTGTAAATACGTGTAGTGGGATTGTGTAATGATATATACTGTAATGTACTATGAGATGGTTACAAGAAAATAGTTTTTAATTTTGTATATTATGGAGTTTTTCTTAATAAAAATCTTGCGTGTAATGATGCGTGTATATTTGTGTGTATATACATGCGCTGATACACGCGTTTTTGAAACCAGTATACACGCAAATTTAGATGCCAATATACACGCACTGGTAGGCGCGTTTTTGAAACTTCAATATACGTAAATTTAGATGCCAATATACACGCACTGGTAGGCGCGTTTTTGAAACTTCAATACACGTAAATTTAGATGCCAATATACACGCGCCCGATACTACTCATATATGAGTAAATGCTCACATAAGATGAAGAGTTGAATATGTACAAGGTTTATTAGTAAGAAACTATGAGTAATATCAAAAAAAATGAGATAAATTGGGTATCCAAAAATGAGTAAATGCTCACATAAGATGAAGAGTTGAATATGTACAAGGTTTATTAGAAAAAAACTATGAGTAATATAAAAAAATTGAGATAAATTGGGTATCCAAAAATGAGTAAATGCTCACATAAGATGAAGAGTTGAATATGTACAAGGTTTATTAGTAAGAAACTATGAGTATTACTAAAAAAATGAGATATTTTGGGTATAATGATTCCATTTTGACACATATGTAAGGAAGGGGAGTCCCTTAAAGGAGGTGCATACTTAACATGATTGAATGAGTTTTAAACTCATAAAAATTGAGATATTTCATCTCTCCTCTCTCCTCATTCAAGTCTAGTTCCAAAAAGTTAGTTTAACTGACCAAAAAATGGTCAAAAATTGACCAAACTGATTTGGAAAATTCTAGAATCAGTTTGTTTGGTTAGGAGCTCAATTTTTCCTATAAATAGAAGCCTCCCCCTTTGTTGAAAAATAATAGTGTTTTATGCACTGTTACTCTACTTCTCCCAAGCTAAGAACTGTGAATTTATTTAATAATTCACTAGTTTTTGACATTTCCCTCTTCCAAAGATTGGTGGCCACTCTTGTTCAAACAAGAGTTGAACCCTCAAGCCATCAAGCCAGAGGAAAGCTATCAAAGTCATTAGTAAGTTGGTGATTCTTCTTTTCTTTCAATTATTTTATGGATTCTTATGATTTAAATGGTTTTTATGCTTTATGTCGTCTCTATAATGTTAGGCCTCATTACAAAAGGCATTCCCCTCTCTTCTCTAACAAAACCAACCATTCTCTATCCTAGGTGAATTGTTAATTGATTAATGTTGAGCTTTTATAATGTTGTTTCAATGAAAAATGATTACTTTAGGATAATTTTAATATTTTTGATGCATTTTTATTTAGTCTTAAAGACTTAGGAATTTGAAAAATGGTCAGCCGTACAAAGGAGGTTATGGCGAAATTTTTTAGAAATTAGTGAAATAAAATTCATCTTTCTAAAAGAGTAATCCTTAGGGTTTCTATATTTTAAAGTATCATTTCCATGCATAAAAGATGCATTTTGATTACATGCATAAAGGATAAATTATTATTTTAATATAAAAGTGTTACTTTTATCATGTTGGATTTCATGCATAGAGGTATGCATAAAAGTTGATTATTTTATTATAAAAGTGTTACTTTTATCATGTTTGGATTTCATGCATAGAGGTATGCATAAAAGCTGATTATTTGATTATAAAAGTGTTACTTTTATCATGTTTGGATTTCATGCATAGAGGTATGCATAAAAGCTGATTATTTTATTATAAAAGTATTACTTTTATCATGTTTGGATTTCATGCATAGAGGTATACATAAAAGTTGATTATTTTATTATAAAAGTGTTACTTTTATCATGTTTGGATTTCATGCATAAAAGTTGATTATTTTATTGTAAAAGTGTTACTTTTATCATGTTTGGATTTCATGCATAAAGGTATGCATAAAAGTTGGTTATTTTATTGTGAAAGTGTTACTTTTATCATGTTTGGATTTCATGCATAGAGGTATGCATAAAAGTTGATTATTTTATTGTAAAAGTGTTACTTTTTTCATATTTGGAATTCATGCATAGAGGTATGCATAAAAGTTGATTATTTTATTGTAAAAGTGTTACTTTTATCATATTGGATTTCATGCATAGAGGTATGCATAAAAGATATTCTTTTTATAGTAAAAGTGTGATTTTCATCATAAATGGATTTTATGCATAACTTAGATGCATAAGAGAAATTCTTTTATTCTAAAAGTGTAATTCCTACCAAATTGAATTTATGCATAGGAAGATGCATAAAAGATTGAATTTTAATTCAAAAGTGTAATTTTTATTTAAAATGAATTTATGCATAGGAAGATGCATAAAAGATTGATTTTTAATTCGAAAGTGTTAATCTCCTTAAATGGAATTTATGCATAAATAAATGTGTAGAGAAATCTTATATCAAATATAAGAATTCTCTTGTATTCTATAAATAGATATTTGAAGTTGTTCTAAGATGTGATAAGAGGTGTATGAGATGTGATAAGATGTATATGGGTTGTGATAGGGCAAGAATGGATGTGATTTAAAAGAATAGATGTGAAGGCGTATGTGGTATGATGGGAGTGTGGATGTGGATGTATGGATGGAATGTGGATGTGTATGTATGGATGTATGCATGTAGATGTGGATGTAAGGATGTGGATGTGGATGTGGATGTATGAATGAGGATGTGAAAATGGCTGTATGCATGTAGATGTGGATGTATGGATGTGAATGTGAATGTGGATGTGGATGTATGAATGAGGATGTGAAAATGGCTGTATGCATGTAGATGTGGATGTATGGATGTGAATGTGAATGTGGATGTGGATGTGGATGTATGAATGTAGATATGGATGTGGATGTATGTATGTGAATGTGGATGTGAAAATGGATGTATGCATGTAGATGTGGATGTATGGATGTGGAATGTGGATGTGGATGTATGGATGTGGAATGTGGATGTGTATGTATGAATGCAGATATGGATTGGATGTATGATGTGGATGTACGTACATGGACGTGTATGTAGAATAATGAATGTGAATGTATATGTGAAATAATGTGTCGTCGACATGAGTGAATGGATGAGAATGAGTACATATGAATGCAACGTGGAATAAGTAATGTGAACTGAGGAGGGATAATGTAGAAAGACGAGAGTTCGATATAGAAACTGTATTTTATGAACTGTTTGTAAATGACTATTTTTTGTCAAGAATGCTGGGGAAGCATTTTGATCATCTGATAAAGTTGCAATAGGAAGAGGACTGGGTGCAATAGACCTAACTGATAAAGTTGCAACTGCTGATGGAGAGTCAATGGAGGACGTCTCGCGTAGCAAGGTCGACCGAGGTCTTGACCAGCCTAAGTTCGATTTAAATGGTGAGCTTCCGGTACGGTGGATGAGGGACCAAGGAAGCGGCCTATGAGTGAAGCACTAGGTGACCTGCGAAGGATCCTAAAGGGTGCTGACCATATGGTGCTCGGGCTCTGGGTCGCCAAAGATACCCACACGTGCGTCGTGGAAGATATTGAAAGAAAGAATAAGAAGTGTTTTCTGAAACCGGGCATGGATCTGGTTAATTGACCTTGCTGGTCCTCAACGGATGAGTCCATGGCTATTTTATATGGATCTGTGGGTTGATCTTGATGATCTTCCACGGAGATTCCATTCTATTATATGAATATATTGCCGGTTACTATGAGCTAGGAACTATGAAAAAGGCCCCTGAGTGAACAGGTGGTGAGCGTTCTGGTTGGCCAATGATGCCATAAGTACACCGATGAATGAATGACTAGAAATAAGGATTCAACCAGAGACTTTGAGGATTGTCATCAGTGACATAATGATTTCATTAAAGGATTGTTTTAAAGTTAGTTGATGCTAAGAAAAACGCAATTTTATATTGGGTGTGTAAGTGGTGTGACTAGTTTTATGTTTGCATGAACTTCCGGCTAGGGGGCCTTGGAACTCTTTTCCTTGGTACCCGGGACAAAACCTAACCAAATTCTTAATTGGATCCCATCACTACAGTGGTTGGGCGGTTGGCTAACCCATGGGACTGGATGGGCTAGATTGATGGATCCGTAAATCAAGACTCAATTTCTGTTATTACGATAGATGAAGTAAATCCCGGATAGTAATTGTTCTATGGATAGGAATCAACGACTCTGCCTCAATGGGGAAAAAAGCGTTGATCCCAATGATCCAAGTGCAAGTTCTTCCTTGATCTGATCGAGTATCTTTATAGGTGCAGTCGGATCAGTTTGATCGGTAATGGTCTTGACTACGTTAGAGTAAAAAGTTATCCTAGAGGAATCGCCCGTGCTTTCTGGATAAGGGAAGTTTTTTCGAGTGCGGTTTTGGAAAAACCGATGAATTAGTCTCTTGTTCGGATATCCGTGGATGAGGCCCGGAGTGTGGGACCCTGCCTCGCGCAAGAAATGCTACTTCCGCTGCTAGCACCATGAATCCGTTGCACGGTGGGGACAGGGATCTCACAGTTGGTATCAGAGCATTAGGTTAATGAGGATCAACCGAGAAGCCAAATATATCAAAAATTTATCAAGAATCACAAAAAGGTTGTAATTGTGTGTTATAATTCATACAAATTGATATTCAAACTAAAAATTTGTAAATTAGTAATTGGGTCTTCAAATGGAAGTACCACAATTATATGGAATCCTGGACTTGCTTGAGGCCTAGACATGATGGCATTTACCTTATAGTTCCAAGTATCATGAATACCCGTATATACCGAGGGTATAACTGCAGCTCTTTACCGCATTAATGCTATCCAAATGATGAATTCGAATGTGGCTGATATGATTTTTAATTCTGTTTGAGAGCTGATGAGTTGATTTGGATTCTGATTGAAAAATGTTGATCCTTGAAATTTGGTTGAAATGTAATAAGCTGAGCGAAACCACAATGTGGATGATTGGAACGAGTCCCTGTGATAATAAATGATGAAAATGATTT
This sequence comes from Cibotium barometz, assembly GCF_041138505.1. Classification (NCBI taxonomy): domain Eukaryota; kingdom Viridiplantae; phylum Streptophyta; class Polypodiopsida; order Cyatheales; family Cibotiaceae; genus Cibotium; species Cibotium barometz. The sequence continues at coordinate 34,860,221 of NC_141047.1, forward strand.
CAGCAAATCACTATTAGTGGATTGTGCTGTCAAATTGCTACTGTTAATACTTGACAAGGTAGATCAAGTTAAGGGATGACAAATTGAGAACTTGCTTAACTGAAATTCCCGTGGAGGAATGTTCAGAAGGAAATTTTTTTGGTCTAATGGACCATTATCGTGTTAAAGATATGAATGATATGATCTAAATGAATTGCTATTTAATGATGAGTTCTATATAAGGGATATTTATCCCCGTATTCTATTGGGTTGACCAGAATATAAGGAACCCCAGAATAAATTGGATCTTAAGAAAAAGAGTTGTCCTCTACTTTGCGAGATGAGGACATCTCGCACTTTTTTAAGTGGGGTAGAATGTAAGATTCCTCCCCCAGCCTTCGAGGTATGTAGGAGTAAGAACCTCCCTTTTTGATCTTATAATTGTTTCCTTTCTAAAATAAAAGAAAGATTCTATTAAAAAAAGGAAGACCCTTTTCCCGGAATACTTTCTCAGGAACCCACCTGTTTTAAAGATTCAAAACAATGAGTTTAGAAGTGAGAATCGGTGTTTTGGATGCCAAGGTTTTGGTCATCAGTTAAAAGACTGCCCGACTCCTACCATAAAAAGGGCACAAGGAAGTCAAGAACCCAAATTCAGAGACATTCCTTCATACCAATCTAATCAAGGTCCGTCTCTCGGACAAGATTACTTAACTCCATTAACCAGGTCCGACCCATTGATTAGGGTCGAGATGACCAGTTAAATGCTTGACGACATGGAGCAATAGATGTAGGCAATTCATAAAGATATAAAAGCTGTCCAAGATCGACAGAAACAGTATACAGATAAGAAGAGGACAGTCAAAAAATTCAAAGAAGCAGATATGGTCTTCATTCGAGTACGGCCCAAAAGAAGTTCTTTATCTCTTGGGAAGTATAAGTAGTTATCCCCCAGATACTGTGGACCAAAGAAAGTAGGTGACTTAACCTACAAACTTCTTTTATCTACTCATCTCAAAGTTCTTAATGCCTTCTATAGAATTATGTGCCAATCCTGAATCATGGAAAGACGGTAAAACTTCAGTGGCAAGATACCCGTTGGCTTCTAGGTTACGCTAGTTCCTTCTTTTATATAAGTCGTAACTCTTACTTGTCGCTCGCAATCTTACTTCCATCGATCTCCTTTTTTTCTTAATCTCCTTTATGGCTTGGCAACAAGAATTAGTTTTATCCATGATGATTTTCCACCTTCAACACGCAAGCGAGTCTGTGAAGAAGGATTTTATAGAATTGTATGAGTGCTCACTTTTCCCTCACTTGGGAACTTCTGTAGCTTAGACCAAATGGCGGACCTATCAAGACATAACTAGGATAACACCGTGGGGTCAGTAGCACTTTCGTAACAATGTCCGCTTGGCTATGGTTATTGAAGCTTTGGGTTTGGGTCCCCGATACTATTGCGTGATGAGATCAAGGCATGTTGGGTTTTCTGAGCGGGTCTTCTTACTAGCATGTTTTCTTCCTCATCAGAAGATATGCCTTTATCTCGTTTTTGGCTTGCCTCTCAGAGGTCCTTTTAATAGGTCACCTCATACCAGTGAGATAGGTACTGCAATAATTGACCGAATTATTCCCATAGATGAGTTACCTTATATGTCTGCAGCTTGTGAGTGCTGCTTTTGTGACCATATGATGGACGGACTTACGGAAGTGTAAAAAGTTCTTCTATCTTTATTGTATATGTTCCATAAATGAATTAAGTTGAAATCTTTGTTGTTGTCTTGAGTCTTGCTCTCTTTGAGACTTTTCTTAGTGGTTAATCTAAATTAAATTTTCTCTCAGTCTCATATTCGTGCATCTTGCGAAATTACCCCAGTTTGCGAGATAAGGACATCTCGTTTTCAAGTGGGAGAGAATGTAAGATTCCTCCCCAGCCTCTAAAAATGTCCAGCATCTTCCCTTGTAATCAATCCCCTCTTCATAAATATGAAAGATCTTATTTCGAACTGTTTTAACTTCGAGAGAGAAGATATTCTAAAGAGAGAATTTTCAGATTTTGAATATTTTTAGATAGAAAAATTTCTCATATTATTAAGATGAATTCCCCTGAAACAGAAATTCAAAAAGAACTTTCCAATGTGCAATTGGAATTAATTGGAAATGGGTATAAAGGACTTTAGCCTAAGGGTCTAGATTTTCAGAAATTTTTGGATTATGGTCCAATTAAGGTTCCTATGGGCCAATAGCATCAATCCATGTGTAGGGAGGAGATAAATCCAATTTTGTAAAAGAAGATACCCAAAAATGAGTAAATGCTCACATAAGATGAAGAGTTGACTATGTACAAGGTTTATTAGTAAGAAACTATGAGTAATATCAAAAAAATGAGATAAATTAGGTATCCAAAAATGAGTAAATGCTCACATAAGATGAAGAGTTGAATATGTACAAGGTTTATTAGAAAAAAACTATGAGTAATATCAAAAAAATGAGATAAATTAAGTATCCAAAAATGAGTAAATGCTCACATAAGATGAAGAGTTGAATATGTACAAGGTTTAGTAAGAAACTATGAGTATTACTAAAAAAATGAGATATTTTGGGTATAATGATTCCATTTTGACACATATGTAAGGAAGGGGAGTCCCTTAAAGGAGGTGCATACTTAACATGATTGAATGAGTTTTAAACTCATAAAAATTGAGATATTTCATCTCTCCTCTCTCCTCATTCAAGTCTAGTTCCAAAAAGTTAGTTTAATTGACCTAAAAATGGTCAAAAATTGACCAAACTGATTTGGAAAATTCTAGAATCAGTTTGTTTGGTTAGGAGCTCAATTTTTCCTATAAATAGAAGCCTCCCTGTTTGTTGAAAAATAATAGTGTTTTATGCACTGTTACTCTACTTCTCCCAAGCCAAGAACTGTGAATTTATTTAATAATTCACTAGTTTTTAACATTTCCCTCTTCCAAAGATTGGTGGCCACTCTTGTTCAAACAAGAGTTGAACCCTCAAACCATCAAGCCAAAGGAAAGCTATCAAAGTCATTACTAAGTAGGTGATTCTTCTTTTATTTCAATTATTTTATGGATTCTTATGATTTAAATGGTTTTTATGCTTTATGTCGTCTCTAAAATGTTAGGCCTCATTACAAAAGGCATTCCCCTCTCTTCTCTAACAAAACCAACCATTCTCTATCCTAGGTGAATGGTTAATTGATTAATGTCAAGCTTTTATAATGTTGTTTCAATGAAAAATGATTACTTTAGGATAATTTTAATATTTTTGATACACTTTTATTTAGTCTTAAAGACTTAGGAATTTGAAAAATGGTCAGCCATACAAAGGACGTTATGGCAAGATTTTTTAGAAATTAGTGAAATAAAATTCATCTATCTAAAAGAGTAATCCTTAGGGTTTCTATATTTTAAAGTATTATTTCCATGCATAAAAGATACATTTTGATTACATGCATAAAGGATAAATTGTTATTTTAATGTAAAAGTGTTACTTTTATCATGTTGGATTTCATGCATAGAGGTATGCATAAAAGTTGATTATTTTATTATAAAAGTGTTACTTTTATCATGTTTGGATTTCATGCATAGAGGTATGCATAAAAGTTGATTATTTGATTATAAAAGTGTTACTTTTATCATGTTTTGATTTCATGCATAGAGGTATGCATAAAAATTGATTATTTTATTATAAAAGTGTTACTTTTATCATGTTTGGATTTCATGCATAGAGGTATGCATAAAAGTTGATTATTTGATTATAAAAGTGTTACTTTTAGCATGTTTGGATTTCATGCATAGAGGTATCCATAAAAGTTGATTATTTTATTATAAAAGTGTTACTTTTATCATAATTGGATTTCATGCATAGAGGTATGCATAAAAGTTGATTATTTTATTATAAAAGTGTTACTTTTATCATGTTTGGATTTCATGCATAGAGGTATGCATAAAAGTTGATTATTTTATTATAAAAGTGTTACTTTTATCATGTTTGGATTTCATGCATAGAGGTATGCATAAAAGTTGATTATTTTATTATAAAAGTGTTATTTTTATCATGTTTGGATTTCATGCATAGAGGTATGCATAAAAGTTGATTATTTTATTATAAAATTGTTACTTTTATCATGTTTGGATTTCATGCATAGAGGTATGCATAAAAGTTGATTATTTTATTATAAAAGTGTTACTTTTATCATGTTTGGATTTCATGCATAAAGGTATGCATAAAAGATATTCTTTTTATACTAAAAGTGTGATTTTCATCATAAATGGATTTTATGCATAACTTAGATGCATAAGAGAAATTCTTTTATTCTAAAAGTGTAATTCCTACCAAATTGAGTTTATGCATAAGAAGATGCATAAAAGATTGAATTTTAATTCAAAAGTGTTATTTTCATTTAAAATGAATTTATGCATAGGAAGATGCATAAAAGATTGATTTTTAATTCGAAAGTGTTAATCTCCTTAAATGGAATTTATGCATAAAAACACCATATTGGGGAATATGGGAATTTTCTATAAGTTTGGGACATGTGGTCAAATCTTTGGATTAATCATAACTTGAACACCGTTACTCCAAATTGAGCGCTCTATAGCTCACTAGATTCCATTTTCCAAGCGCTTTCCAACAATAGGTCACATGATATGGTTTTGAAAAACTTATAGGCATGTTATCCAGCTCCCACCTTTTTAGTATTCAAAAAATGGGAGTTGGGAAATTCCCAAAGTCACGAATATAGTGTTTAAATAAATGTGTAGAGAAATCTTATATCAAATATAAGAATTCTCTTGTATTCTATAAATAGATATTTGAAGTTGTTGTAAGATGTGATAAGAGGTGTATGAGATGTGATAAGATGTATATGGGTTGTAATAGGGCAAGAATGGATGTGATTTAAAAGAATAGATGTGAAGGCGTATGTGGTTATATGATGGGAGTGTGGATATGGATGTATGGATGGAATGTGGATGTGTATGTATGGATGTATGCATGCACATATGGATGTATGGATGTGAATGTGGATGTGGATGTATGTATGTATGTGGATATGGATGAGTCAAGAATGCTGGGGAAGCATTTTGACCGCCTTATGGATTAAGGTAGACCTAACTGATAAAGTTGCAACTGCTGACGGAGAGTCAATGGAGGACGTCTCGCATAGAAAGGTCGACCGAGGTCTTGACCAGCCTCGGTTGGATTTAAATGGTGAGCTTCCGGTATGATGGATGAGGGACCAAGGAAGCGGCCTATGAGTGAAGCGCTAGCTGACCTGCGAAGGATCCTAGAGGATGCTGACCATACGGTGCTCGGGCTCTGGGTCACCGAAGATACCCACATGTGCGTCGTGGAAGATATTGGAATAAAGAATAAGAATTGTTTTTTGAAACCGGGCATGGATCTGGTTGATTGACCTTGCTGGTCCTCAACGGATGAGTCCATGGCTCTTTTATATGGATCTGTGGGTTGATCTTGCTGATCTTCCACGGAGATTCCATTCTATTATATGAATGGATTATTGGAGCTCTATATATAGCTCACTCTACCTAACTTGGTCTCACCTATATATATGTATCTTGTCCTCAATATGAATCAGTCTTTGGGAGCATACATGATATGTCTCTTGTCTCGTCTCTTTCTCTCTACATCTCCAACATGGTATCAGAGCTATAGTTCTATGTGAACCTAGAGATCTCTACAGGTCAAAGTCTATACTTCTGTTTGTGTGACTCTCGTCTCCATACGAAGGCACTCTGCACTTCTGGTTTGAAGAAATAAAAAGCAAGGCAATCGAAGCGGCTTCTGTTTGAGGAAAGAAAAAGCAAACACATAATCGGCTAAGAGCTCAAGGATGCTGTGTGAATCGTTGAGCTCTGTTGCTTGTTTTTCTGTACTGTTTGTTGTTCTTCTTTTTTATCATTTAAAAAAAAAAAACTGTGCTGCTGCTAGCTAAAAGAGCTCCCATTCGCTCTGCTACTCTTGCTGCGCTGACCTACACGAGTGCTGCTTGAATCGTCGAAAAGCTGTGATGTGAGAGCCCGAATCGTCGGATGTGGACAGATTATCTGGTTCATTGGAATCATCAGCGGGTCGTGCGATATGAGAGCCCGATCGTTTGTGTGACTCGTCTCCATACAAAAGCACTGCGTTTCTGGTTGGAAGAAATAAAAAGCAAGGCAGTTGAAGCACTTTGGGCTTCTGTTTGAGGAAAGAAAAAAAGCAAACACATAATCGGAGAGGATCAAAGATTAATTGCGATGATGATGATATCGGATTGGAGTATCAAAATCTTGCAAGAGGTTGGTCGTACGAGGATCCACAGAGTTCGCAGAGCCCAAATCAAAGTCTCCAAAATTGGTAGCGCCCAAATTGAAGTCCCCAAAAATTGGGAGCGCCCAAATCAAAGACGCCAAAATTGGCAGCCTGGAACCCTAAACTAGTGTAGAAAACCCTAAACCTGTCTTGATATAAACAAATTGGCGCTTTCGAACAAACAAGAAAGCCCAAGAGAATCGCCTGTGCAGAAAAGAAGACGAATTTGGAAACCCTAAAAGCTTTATGTGATGCAGCACAGCCCACAATTCTACGACTAAGAAGAGTGTGAACGGATTGCTAATATATAAGCAGAGATCAATGATGAGGTTCGCTGATGTTGATGCAGATTTGCTGATGATGATGTGGGCGATGCAATGGTGATGTAATTGATGAACAGGAAAAGGGTAGGATGTTTTGTGCCGTGTGGAAAGCAGAACACACACAGAGAATACACAAATGATTCAGGAGAGATCTGGGACACACGCGGCGAAAACCCTACATTTGGTGTCGAGTTTGATATGGCTATCGTAACCTGCTAATTTTGACATCTTTTAATGGAAGCTATTCAGGAGTAGTTTGTGACCCTAAGGAAGATCTTGTGGAGACATAGTCCTTATCTCCATCATACAATGGTAGCATTGGTTCTCCATCACGAACACAAATCTCACTTTTCAGATGAGGAGCTGATAGGTATGATTCTCATATTAAATCCTCAAGAAAAGGTATGTCAATTGTTTCTCCCATATTGATTGTGATGCTTTTAAATGCATCTTGTTTCTTTCATATTGATGGAATGTGCATCCATTGACTTGGTTACATGTTTCGTGAATGATGGTTACATGTTTCGTGAATGATGGTTGACTATTCCGATGGAAAAGATCCATGATGCCATGGTGCTGTTTTATTATGATTTTTCAAGCATACATATGGATGCTTCTTCGTCAAAATGTCCATGATGCCATGGTGTTGTTTTGTGGTGATGGTTACATGTTTCCTCGATGATGGTTGACTATGTTTCCATGGATCGTTATTCCATGGTGATGGTTATATGTTTCGTCGATGATGGTTGACTATGTTTCCATGGATTGTATCCATGATGCCATGGTGTTGTTCCATGATGATGGTTACATGTTTCATTGATGTTGGTTCACTTGGCTAATCTATATTGGTTGATCATGTTTCCATGGATTGTATCCATGATGCCATGGTGTTGTTCCGTGATGATGGTTACATGTTTCGTCGATGATGGTTGACTATGTTTCCATGGTATTGTTCCGTGATGATGGTTACATGTTTCGTCGATGATGGTTGACTATGTTTCCATGGATCGTTGTTCCATGGCGATGGTTATATGTTTCGTTGATGTTGGTCATTCCAAGCTATATGTTTTGTTGATGTTGGTTGACTATGTTTCCATGGATTGTATCCATGATGCCATGGTGTTATTCCGTGATGATGGTTACATGTTTCGTCGATGATGGTTGACTATGTTTCCATGGATTGTATCCATGATGCCATGGTGTTGTTCCATGATGATGGTTACATGTTTCGTCGATGATGGTTGACTATGTTTCCATGGATCGTTGTTCCATGGTGATGGTTATATGTTTCGTTGATGTTGGTCATTCCAAGCTACATGTTTCATTGATGTTGGTTCACTTGGCTAATCTATATTGGTTGATTGTGTTTCCATGGATGTTATTCATGATACCATGGTGTTGTTCCGTGATGATGGTTACATGTTTCGTCGATGATGGTTGACTATGTTTCCATGGATTGTTACCATGGTTGACTATGTTTCCATGGATTGTTACCATGATGCCATGGTCATTGGATGCACCGTCTATTTTACCATGGATTGTTACCATGATGTCATGGTCATTGGATGCACTGTGCCTTGGCTTTGGCTCATCAGATTGACTAGGTTCATTCAGTCTATCAATGTCTTTTATGGTCGACAATGCAACCATGCAGGTCTAAATGACTATATGGGTGATCTTGTCTTGCCATGAGAGAGGACAGGGTCAGTAGAAGCTCTTTTCATGATCAGAATGATGGTCTATATCCTTATGTGACCGATCAATGGTGGTCAAGTCTTGGAATTCAATCTATGGCAACTAGCAAGAAATTCCGTCGAGCATATTTCCCGAGAGGTTTGATTTCTCGTCCTGTCAGCTTATGAGGTTTATGTTCACGTCATGTCATCTTGACTACATGTCAGAGGTTTGATTTCTTGTCCCGTCATCTTATGAGGTTGGTTTATGTTTACATCATGTCATCCTGGCTACATGCTGCCTGCGGATGTCAACGGTTTCATTTCTCGTTCCGTCATCATCTTATGAGGTTTACTATCCTGATTGTGAATGTCACACATTTGATTTCTCGGCCTATCATCTTATGACTTTCATATCATATCTAAAGATGGACGTGCGCATAGCTTTCTCGAATGGAGATTTGAATGAAGAAATTTACATGGAGTAGCCACAAGGATTTGTTATTGCATTTGTTATCTTTGGCATTTGATATGGTGGATCTTGGAGAGCTTCGCTCGTGACTTGGCATTCAGATTCAAAGGGATTGCAGAAAAGGTATTTTATTACTTTGACAGTCAAAGTTTATTGAAGATACTATTAAGAAGTTTGGTTTGGAATCTACACATTCAACAACTACTCCTTGTCTTGCGAGTTCCATGGAAAACACTTCTGATGGTGGTGGCCAGCTTGTTACAAATCAACCATATGCTAATTTGGTTGGATGTCTTCAAGTTGTTGGTTTGATTTCTCTTCCTGTCAGAGGTTTGATTTCTCGTCCTATCAGCTTATGAGGTTTATGTTCACATCATGTCATCCTGGCTACATGCTGCGTGTGGATGTCAATGGTTTGATTTCTCGTTCCGTCATCTGATGAGGTTTACTATCATGATTGTGAATGTCACACGTTTGATTTCTCGGCCTATCATCTTATGACTTTCATATCATATCTAAAGATGGACGTGCGCACAGCTTTCTTGAATGGAGATTTGAATGAAGAAATTTACATGGAGCAGCTAGAAGGATTTGTTATTGCACTTGTTATCTTCGGCATTTGATATGGTGGATCTTGGAGAGCTTCACTCGTGTCTTGGCATTCAGATTCAAAGGGATCGCAGCAAAGCATTGGTCTTCAGCAAAGCGTGTGTTGAAATACTTGAAAGGCACTATAGATTATGGTTTGGTTTATCAATGACAATTCTTATCTGACTCCATTCCATCTCTTTCTCGTTTGGGTTACACAGATGCAGATTGGGCCAGCTCACATTTATCTATGCGATCTACTAGTGGCAATTGTTTCTTCATTAATGGTTGTCTTATTTCTTGGACCAGCAAGAAACAACGTTGTGTTGCAGTTTCTACAACCGAATCTGAATATGTTGCAGCATCACTTGTAGCTCGTGAACTCATTTGGCTTCGACAAGTGTTGACAGATATTGGCCATTCTCCTCTTTCTTTTACACCCTTGCAGTGTGATAATCAGAGTGCTATTAGTCTTGCAAAAGACTATGTCCAACATAACAAGTCAAAACATATTACTATGCATTACCATCATGTTTGATACGAAGTACGCAAAGGCACTATCATGATTGAACATTATCCAAGTGACCAGATGATTGCAGATATTCTTACCAAAGGTGTCAATGAGTCACGCTTCATTCTCTTGTGCTCAGAGCTTGGAGTTGCCTCGGGCTCACTCTTTCTAGATTAGGCTCTTTACTCTTATGGTAGCTTTGTACATATATCATTGTTGTAATCTTCTAGACACCATGCACTTTGCACATTTCACAATTGCACACTATGACCTCTTGGTCCTTTTATATATTTGTACATAGATGCACAATGCACTTTCCCATCATTACTTCTGGTTCATATTTTCACATTTGTATAGGGGCTTGGGTTTTTCCCTTGTATTGCAACTTTATCAGATGTTCAAAATGCTTCCCCAGCATTCTTGACAAAAAATAGTCATTTACAAACAGTTCATAAAATACAGTTTCTATATCGAACTCTCGTCTTTCCACATTATCCCTCCTCAGTTCACATTACTTATTCCACGTTGCATTCATATGTACTCATTCTCATCCATTCACTCATGTCGACGACACATTATTTCACATATACATTCACATTCATTATTCTACATACACATCCATGTACGTACATCCACATCATACATCACATCCACATTCCACATCCATACATCCACATCCACATTCCACATCCATACATCCACATCCACATTCCACATCCATACATCCACATCCACATCCATACATCCACATCTACATGCATACATCCATTTTCACATCCTCATTCATACATCCACATTCACATACATACATCCACATCCGTATCTACATCCATACATCCACATCCACATCCACATTCACATTCACATCCATACATTCACATCTACATGCATACAGCCATTTTCACATCCTCATTCATACATCCACATCCACATACATACATACATCCACATCCACATCCTTACATCCATATCTACATGCATACATCCATATCTGCATGCATACATCCATACATACACATCCACATTCCATCCATACATCCACATCCACACTCCCATCATACCACATACGCCTTCACATCTATTCTTTTAAATCACATCCATTCTTGCCCTATCACAACCCATATACATCTTATCACATCTCATACACCTCTTATCACATCTTACAACAACTTCAAATATCTATTTATAGAATACAAGAGAATTCTTATATTTGATATAAGATTTCTCTACACATTTATTTATGCATAAATTCCATTTAAGGAGATTAACACTTTCGAATTAAAAATCAATCTTTTATGCATCTTCCTATGCATAAATTCATTTTAAATAAAAATTACACTTTTGAATTAAAATTCAATCTTTTATGCATCTTCTTATGCATAAATTCAATTTGGTAGGAATTACACTTTTAGAATAAAAGAATTTCTCTTATGCATCTAAGTTATGCATAAAATCCATTTATGATAAAAATCACACTTTTAGTATAAAAAGAATATCTTTTATGCATACCTCTATGCATGAAATCCAATATGATAAAAGTAACACTTTTACAATAAAATAATCAACTTTTATGCATACCTCTATGCATGAATTCCAAATATGATAAAAGTAACACTTTTACAATAAAATAATCAACTTTTATGCATACCTCTATGCATGAAATCCAAACATGATAAAAGTAACACTTTCACAATAAAATAATCAACTTTTATACATACCTTTATGCATAAAATCCAAACATGATAAAAGTAACACTTTTACAATAAAATAATCAACTTTTATGCATGAAATCCAAACATGATAAAAGTAACACTTTTATACTAAAATAATCAACTTTTATGCATACCTCTATGCATGAAATCCAAACATGATAAAAGTAACACTTTTATAATAAAATAATCAGCTTTTATGCATACCTCTATGCATGAAATCCAAACATGATAAAAGTAACACTTTTATAATCAAATAATCAGCTTTTATGCATACCTCTATGCATGAAATCCAAACATGATAAAAGTAACACTTTTATAATAAAATAATCAACTTTTATGCATACCTCTATGCATGAAATCCCAATTCAAAAGAGAGTGTCAGAAGTGCAAAGATAACGGTTGAACAAAAAACTCTGATGCAAGATTGCAAAAGAGAGCTCAAAACCGCATGGTCTTCAATTAGTGATGACTCAAGTGGACAAGAACAAGGTCTCAATATTCCCCCCAACTTCACACAGTACACTCTTCAAGATCGAAAGATTGTTCTTTAACAGCCCATGCGACAAAAGCCAAGCATGCCAGGGGTTTCATATGATGGTCCAGAAGATGCAAAAAAAATTGATATCGCTAAGCCAGGAGAAGAGCCTCGCTATGTGTGGATTGCCATAAACTTGTCCTTAGATGAGGAGAAGTTATTAATTCAAACAATAAAGGAGTATCGCAATGTTTTTGCTTGGAGTTATAAAGACCTCAAAGGAGTTGATCTAAGCATATGTTAGCATACAATTCCATTGCGAGAGGATGCAAAGCCTTCCAAGCAACGTTCTTATACTTACAATGAGAATTTTGCACGAAAGATAAAAGAAGAAATAGACAAGCTCTTAGAGGCAAAATTTGTCTATGAGATTGAACACACTACTGAATGGGTCTCCCCTATTGTAGTGGTGCCCAAGAAAAATGGAAAACTTTGAGTATGTGTGTGTAAACCTCAAGAAGGTAAATGCAGCTATTGTACGTGATCATTATCCACTTCAATCACGGATCATGTTTTGGAACGTATTACAGGGAAAAAGGTATATAGTTTCTTGGATGCAACCTTAATGAGTCATGTATTCAAGGAGTACCTTAGGCTATTTCTTGAGATCTTCATGGATGATTTATGTGTTCACTCACAAGAGCGTGATGATCATATAGAACACCTCAGACTTGTGCTTCAAAAGTGTCAAGTTTATCGTATATGCCTGAATCCTGACAAGTGCAAATTCATGGTAAGACAAGGGAAGATTTTGGGCCATATTGTTTCTCGCAATGGTATTTCAACAGATATGGATAAAATTGATGTCATTGTCTCATTACCTCGGCCTATCAACCCTAAAGGGGTACAAATATTCATGGGACATTGTGGCTATTATCGTCGATTCATCTACATGTACGCTGTCCTAGCCAGACCATTATATGCTCTTCTTGTAAAGTTTAATTGGACTGACGAGTGTGAGGAATCCTTTGAAAAGTTGAAGCAAGCATTAGTGTCTGCACCCATCTTACGGGCACTAGATTGGAAACAAATCTTTCATGTCCATATTGATGCTTCAAACTTTGCAATTGGATGTATTTTGGCTCAATCGGGAGAACATAATAAGGATTTCCCAATCTCATATGCTAGTCGACAGTTGAACAATGCTGAGAAGAATTATACCACAACACAAAAATAAGGTTTGTCCATGATATATGCAGTGAAAAATTTTTGCCATTACCTTTTGGCAAACAAATTTATATTTTTTGTGGACCATCAAGCACTGCTATATTTGGTGAATAAGCCTTGTGCAACTGGAAGGATTGTGAGGTGGTTTGTCATCCTTCTTGAGTTTGATTTTGAAGTGGCAGTCCGAAAAGGAACAACTCATCTTAGGGCAGATCATTTGTCTTGAATCACCTCTGGTGAAGCTCCTGTGGGTGTGGATGATGATATGTTAGATTCAACACTTTTCCTTGTAGAGACAGCTCCTAAATGGTCTAAACCCATCTTAGAAATTTTGACAAGTGAGCAGATACAACTAGCGGGTCCTAACGTGGACCTATGGCGACCATTCAAGTTAATCTCAGGGAGATTATATCGTCAGGGTAATGATGGAGTGTTGCTGCTGATACCTAACCCTGACCAATATGAGGAGATCTTGGAATGGGTACATGAGGGAATTGGTGGAATCCATGCATCAGCTACTACTTGTGTGTGACGTATAACTCAGGATGGGCAATGGTGGCCTACCATGCATGCGGATGCTCAAAAATTTGTTCGTAAACTATGCTTCATATTAAATTCAACAACCAATTCATAATGTCACATTATTCCAAATTTCAACTACACCAAGTTGGAGCAAGTATATTGTGGACTATCTTCAGCATGGTCATACTGATCGAACAATTCCTAAATATCAAAAGCATGCTATTGAAGTTGAAGTGGCCAACTATATGCTGATAGAGGGCCAACTCTACAAGAGGGGCAAAGATGGCAACTTGCGCATGTGTGTATGTGAAGCTGACTACTTGAAAATCTTGACTCATGCACATGCAGGTGTTGGGGGTGGACACTTTTCAGGCAATACCAGAGCTAAGTTGATTAGGTGGTCTGGGCTTTGGTGGCCAACCTTACAAATGGATGCCGAAGAATATGTGAAACGTTGTGACGATTGTCAAAGGACCAAACCTCCCATCACAAAGGACAATATGCCATTGTGGCCTATGTTAAGCACACGTGTGTCTGCCAAATGGGGTATTGATTTTGTCGGTCCCATTAAACCTCCAGCTCGTCACACGCATGCCGAATATATTATAGTTGCAACAACTGACTATTTGACCAAATGGATAGAAGCAAAGGCTACAGTTGAAAATGATGCCAGAACCACAGCCAAGTTCTTATATGAGTAACGTGTTTACACGCTATGGCTTACCTATTGAAATCGTTAGTGATCAAGGTGTGCACTTTGTGAATGAGGTCATAGAGTTTTTACTTCAAGAATTTATGGTAATTCACAAGCGTTATGCACCCTATCATCCCCAGACCAATGGTCAAGCTGAGAGTACTAATAAGATTCTCTACACAGCACTCACAAAGATTGTGGAGGGACATAGGACTGATTGGGAGCAAAAGTTGCACTCAGTTCTTTGGGCATATAGAATAGCCTATAAAACATCTGTGGGCACAACCCCATTTGAGCTTGCTTTTGGGCTAGATGCAATTCTTCCCATTGAATTTCTTGTACCTACTCTACGAGTTGCTAAACAATTGGACTGGATTGGTCATAAGCTTTCTCAACGCATTGATGAATTGGAAAAGCTTGATGAGACCCGCTTATTGGCGGTAATGGGGATGTATGCTGAGAAGAGGAGACAAAAGCAATGGTATGATCGAAATGTAACAACTGGCCGATTCAAAAAAGGGCACCTTGTGTTCTTGTACACACTTAAGAAGCATAAGAGAAAGCTCAAGAAATGTGGCCTAGGACCGTTTGTGATTAATGAGCTTACTCCAAGTGGTGCAGTGCGTTTAGAGACACTAGAAGGTGAGCAAATGCCTAACTTCATTAATGGAAGTCGTCTCAAGAAATACAATGAACCATTAACTGAAGCCATGCTTCAACAAATGCATGCTGCCCATACACGGAAAGAAGCACATGACCTACTTAAACGTCAGGCTCAAGAAGAAGCTAAAGCTAGAGTTACAAAAGCCAAGGAGCGTCGCAACGATTCTGTGTTGACCTTACAGTTGGCTACTAATGAACAATATGTCGATCCTTTCAATATTCACATGTGTCTTCATCTTCATGAGACTACCTACTTTGTCTCTGCCTTAATTGACTCTAGTGCAGATTATAATGTTCTCTCATTTGACACATGGGTAGCCTTGGGACAATCAACACTTGTGCACATTCCTATTGACTTACGAAGCTTCTCAGGTGAAGATAACCCTATAGAGGACAAATGTGTCATTATGATATCCATTCCGGATCTCCAGATGTCAGTTCCCTTTTATGTGGCTAGTAAGTCCAAGGCAGTGGTAGAGGTTGTCCTTGGTCGATCATAGTTAAGTTCTACCAATTGTTCATTAGATTAGAAGAATAGACAATACAAATTACAAATTGATTCTGATTGCATCTTGGGATCTACTGCTCCACGAGTTTTATCATGTCAAAAGGATGGTAGTTCTACCTTACACAATCCACTTTCAACATCTGCTCTTCAAGCTCCAAGATAAATGATGTGGATAATCGATGAGTCCTCAAGTGAGGGCCATGGCTGGCATGTTCCAACTACTCTAGCCACTGCTCAAAGAAGGCCAAGCAAGAAGGAATCGTCAATTTGGCTACCCAAAGATGCATACAAACTTGTACCATCTACTAAACCTCCTAAAAAGAATATCTTTTCCAAGCCTAAGCCTCAGATTGTTACTCATTAAGTCCCAAAGCATGTTCTTAAAGCACAAGGCTATTATGAGGGTGCAACAACACTTTGGCTTCCCAAATGCCATGGGTTGCCAGAGCCAGAAGAGTGTATCAATAAGATTCCAAAAGCCACTCTTGGTTTTTCATATTAGTGGGTGCAAAGGAAATCAACACAACCTCTTCAAGATAGGATAGGTGGTTGTGATAGCACCTACAAATCTCCTTGTGTTGATCTTCCCAAAACATGTATTGAATCACCAGTTGTCCCAACTTCTCCTTTTGTTACACACTTCCACCATCAACTTGTGTACCTAAGACAAATCCAACTTTACATGAGTCTCCTTTGAGCATAGATTCTAGCACTTCACTGCCTAAATCCTCTTATCTTGCTCAAATTCCTCGACAATTGTTATCCTTCCCACCTCTTAAGAAGGACATACCCAAAACCAAAGGTAAGGCATTAACACTACAATTGAAGCTCTTTAGTAGATCAGTGTTTGAATAGTCTCACTTTTACTAATGTGGTTCCTTAAGATTGTGTTCTTTTTGAGATGATCTTATCTACTTGTTTTTGATAGGGATTGTAATGCTGGATATGAGTATAAAGTTTGAAGTTTCTAAATTTCATTGTTCTATGCCCAGATACCTCCTGATGGATACTTGGTGAGATACATGTCCACCATGCATTGACCCTGATAGTACTCAACCTGAACATCGTGGGGGTTATAGTGCTCCTCCTTTTCAAACTCATTCTAGGTACTTTTATGCTCCCTTAGGTGAAATTTGTTGTGGGCATCACTTTGTCGCTTTATTCTATCAACAGCATCATCCATTTCCACATTGTCCAGAGTGTACACGACTCGTATTAGGGGAAGCTTCACACATTTGTTGGCTATGCCGCTCTTACTTTCGACGATATGGCACGGGCTTAATGAAACAAATTGTGGGAATTACACCCCAATGTCATAACCTTCTTGATATGAGAGTACCAGACCGAGGACCAAATCAACGTAGATTACTTGAGGAGGTTCAAGCACAACAATGAAGAGATACATGCATAAATGACTTGCAACCACGTATCTTGCAAGCCCTTCTTCTCCCAGCCTCAGCATGTCAATTTTGGATCACTATCAGTACCTATATTGAGCAATTTCAAAATCGGCATTGTTTGCTTAACCTTCCCATAGAACCAATGCCATATTTTAGCGAGGAAGCACTCCTTCCTCTACCACCTTCTCGAGAGGCCGGCTTTTGTACAAGGTTGTCCTTGCATCCTGAAGTGATTGATACAATCTTTCCAGCAGAAGTGGACACGGATCCACTGCCAGTGCAAGGATAAGCACATTAACTCCACAATAAGATCAACAAGCCAGGGCACTTTTCTCCCACTGGGTTTTTCCCCTCGGCTATAATCGGTGATTGGCACCAATAACAAATTTTATTCTTTTCTTTTCTTGTTTGTTAATAAGACATTTTATAGAGATCTCAGCCAAACAAGAGCATACAAACATGCTCCAACAGTCCACCTACCGTGCACACAAATTAGGAAGGGGGGAGACATGCAATGCCTACAAAGAGCAAAGAGAAGCAATCTGCACATCAGCAATGCATCAAGACAAACGCGCCACATCAACGAGCACTACAACAGGTGTATTCAAATCATAATCTTTTGTTCTTTATGTGCTTTTCACTTTTGCATATATTGTTTGCATGTTCACACACAATTGGCTGGTTTAAGTTTTAAATTAGTTGTTACTATTGGTGAGTGATTTCTAGATTCTTAGAGGACTTAGTAGAAGGTATTTCTATTTGAAGACGGTGTAAGACATATACCAACGGAGTATGCCAAGTTCTTAAGATCTAGAAGTATATTAGTTATCCCTAGTGGTAGCTACCTCTTAGGTATGGGCTAGGTGCTACGATAAACAAAAATTTACGAAACACATGCCCTAAAAAATATATAGAAGTGACTTGAGACATGATGTGTCTACGGCCATGTGGAATGTTTGGTAGGACCTTGGGTTGTTTTAGCACCTTTGGGCCGATGCCTTGGTTTCCATGGGGTGTACACTGTGAAGAAGACCTACAAGGACTCTATCACCTTGATAGATGCTAGTAGGACTCTTGGGTACATTATGGCCCTCGAGACCGATGCCCTCATCTTCATGGGGTACTCCTTATGTCAAAAAGAAAGAAAAGGGTCTGTCGCCCTTGAGATACTTATCGGCCTTTAGATTCTCTTGGCGGAGGTCTCTTGGCCATTGCTTGGGTCTCATTGTTGGGATAAAACCTTCCTCTTTATCAAGCTAAAAAAAATAATTCTCTTTAATCTTATGCTCTTTACACAAAAAAAAACAAAAAAAACAAAAACAAAAAAGAGAGAAAAAAAGAAAGAAAGAAAGGTCCAATCACCATGGCTTATATTTAGGAGTAGGGTTGCCAATTAGGAATAACTTAAACACTTGTAGAACATTGAGACTGCGGTCACACTTGCCTTTGCATAGCACTATCTACCACTTAGTCTCACTTTGACTAGTCTTTACTCGCTTCTTTTAGCACTCTTTGAAACTCTAATTGGCCTTTCACTTGCATGCTCACGTGTGAGATTATCATTTCTGGTTTTTTTTTCAATAAAAGGCTTTACTTGTCTTCCATTGTTTTTTGCAGCTTTTGTTTCTACCGCGCCCGAGGACGTGCACGATTTAGGAAGGGGGGAATGTTCCACGGGAACACTCATGAGAACATGGATTATGGAAGGAGGTCGGAAGCAATTAATGCGAGTGAGCGGGATTGTAGCCATGGGAACATAAAGACGCACATAATTTTTTCATATTTTTGTGCCGAAGTACAATGTAAATCGTTTTAGGCCAATGTGGGTTCTAAATGAGAGTTCTAAGTGTATTAAGCAAGGCTCACTTATGGGGTTGTCTGCCCATGTGTGAAAGAGGCCTAGGGTTAAGGTTAGTGACATCTCGATAAAAGAGATGTTAGCTAAAGAAAGAGTACGTTTTTTGGCCATTCTCATAAGCTATGGAGTGAAGCTATGATTAGTTGAATGCTTCTTTCTTTCTCTTGTGTATGCATGCTTGTAGTGTGTGTGTGTGTGTGTGTGTGTGTGTAGTCTCCATTGATGCAAGCTCTTGCCCACTTCATTAGCAATCAGTTATTCATGGATAGACTCTCTTTATGAGCTTGTGGGTTTGTGAATGTTACATTCTATGCTTGCTTAAGCTTGTGGGTTAGTAGATGCATGCTTATGGGTTTGTTGGCATTAGAGAAAGCTAAGATTTAATCAATGTTTGAATGGGATTAAGAGATTGCCATGCATTGCTTGTTCTCTTGATTAGTGTAGTGGATTTAAGGGATTGAGAGATTGATTGAGGTGCTGAATGGTTGAATCGTCAAGTGGTGGTTCGTGTGTGTGAGCTCTCCCTCATGGGATAAGCCTTCATGTACTAATTGGGTCAAGTCCTCGGATTGACATTGTGTTTCTTAACACATTTGTTGATCGATAGTACTCTATGAGCACGATATTGCATGGTAGAGAGAGCTACTCTACACATTCCTTTGCCTATGCACCACCACCGTACCTTTCCCCAAGCCCATGCAGACCACTAATTGGCACACTTTGATGGTACACCATCCTTTCAACCGTACTTTGCTCAGTGCCCACACCCGTACCCCATAGCTATATAAACCCCCCGGGTACTCCATGGCCAGCACACATTCTTACGTGGAGTATACCCTGCTTAAGGCCGTACTGCCAGCCCGTCCTTCTGTGCCTACATATTGTACTTATAGCAGCACCTACAGATGCCCCTTGTAACCTTCCTCTTAGCACCCCCTAATCTGCCAACTCTCAGATAAGCCCATTTCCAACAAGCCCACTCTTGTCACAGAGAGAGTGTCCTTAGCTCTTCCCGCCTCCCCCGGGTGTGAAGAGACTTACAGCAGACCTCACCCCTCAGCAAAACGTTTTTGCCTTTTCCTTAGGACATCTCACAAATTCTCTCCCATTTGTGTGGACTTTAGCAAGAGATTTTCTACCTTAGAGAAGATTTGCACGCTGCAGTTTTTGGCCTGTAGAGTGAGCAAACGATCTCAAAATTGAGATCCGACTGAAGCATTACAATCATCGTAGCATTGAGCACTACAAGGTAGCATTCAAGATGGCTCCATCTCGAAAATGCCAGAACATCACCTCGAGAGGAGCACGCAACAATGAGATTAGAGAAGATGCTCCTAATGCGGCTCCAACCCTCCCGTTTGCAAGCTCCACAAGGGAGCGATGGCCAAGTTAGCTTGGTTATATTTTAAAAAGAGTTTTTCTTTAATATTAATGTCAATAAATGAAGAAAGAAGATGTGTATCTTTTCCTTTGAAAAAAATGTATGAAGCTACTATTTGAAGTGATGCTGTATTGTATTGAAATTGTTATCGTTAAGAGAAAGAGTGCAGGTCCTTCCTGGCTTCGACGCTAACTCCATTCCGTGCTTGTGTAGCCGGGCGGCGTTGTTAGCAAAGCCTAGGATTGGCCCATTGTATTCCTCATACCATTGGGAGAATAATGTTTACCGATTGAGGCGAGAGATTGTGATGCTGTCTAGTTCTGAGGGCCCAGGCTAGTGCAGTGAATAAGCCCACCTTAGTGTGCAGACATCCCTGTGAGGGGCGGGAGGATCGAGTGATGGAGCCCAAGAGGGTGATAGGCTGGCTTGAGTCTTTTCGAGTGGGGCGGACCACAAGGCGTATGGTCTTGTAAGGTTTTGCCTAGCTTATAGAGGCTGGAATGCCGAATTCTAGATCATCGACAGTATAAAGGAAAAGAATAAGACAGCCGGTTTGGCTTGCTGGAATTGATTCATGTATAAACTTTTTTATAAATCTTGTCTTTGGCATTATTATACTATGGAAAAAGGCTGTTTTATAATGAACCTTGTGAAAAGGGCCTTAATTAAGGAACATGTTTATTCATGTGAAACGGTGTGGTAGGATTAATTAGAAAACAAATTAACGCATGAGTAGGGTGAAAAATGGGAGGATGGAACGCCTCGACGGCACCATCCTCGGATAGGTGGACCAGATTAGTTAAGTAGATTTCCAATAGATTAAGTGAAATCCCTACGCTAGATAAATAGGTTCTTGGGCAACTCTATTCTAGATTTATATAAAAAAATTTATACAAGAATCAATTCCATACAAGTAAAACTGGCTCTCTTATTCTTTTCCTTTATAATGCCGATGATCTAGAATTCGGCCTTCCAGCCTCTACATGCTTGGGCAAAACCCTACAGGACCATACACCTCATCGTCGACCACTAGCAAGGACTCAAGCCGGCTTGTCGCCCTCTCAAGCTTCATCACTCGATCCTCCCGCCCCTTAGAGGGACGTCTACGCACTAGGGTGGGCTTTTTCACCGCACTAGCTTAGGCCCTTAGAAACTAGACAGCATCACAATCACTCGCCTCAATTGGTGAACCTCATTCTCCCAATTGTATGAGGGATACCATGGCTTAACTCTGGGCCTTACTAATGTCTCCGCCATCCAGATACACAAGCACAAGAACGGGGCAACGTCAAGGCAGGGAGAAGTTGTACCTGTACCTTAATTTAACCAAGATAACAATCCATTTACTCAACTAGACCATGGGACTAGAATCCACGTTACCTTCTTAAGAAAAAAACCCTTTCACAAATATTTTAGCATTTCAACTTGAGATTGCGACGATAAGACATTCTTTATTAAGGCATATACTGTTGTTTAAAAGATAAGAACTTTAACTATCAAATAAATCACTATTAATAATTAATAGAGAAGCCGGGGCCATACCTCAACCCCTCAGAATGATATATAATTGAAAAATAAAAAATATATATACCTCATAGAAATTTGTCGTTTATAGTTGTCTTTGCTCGTTTTAATAAGAGATTCAGAACTTGATATATGAGAATGGAGAGTCTTCTAATACCTTCTCTTACAATTGAAATCATCCGATCATCCCTAAGTCTCATGAGCTGGGGTAGTATATCTAAGTAAATCCTCCTATCTCTTCCAAAGTGGTGTCCCCACTAGGTAGAATTATTCTTTTATCTAAACATTGTTCCTAAAGAGTCCCTTATTTCATGTGTTTGGCTCGTTTTGTTGTGCCCCAAATTATTATTCTAAAGTTAATTGGACTTATTATCCTAAGGTCATGCATCCATATACCTCTCATATGATATGAACCTATTCAAATAAAAAAAATTCATAATTGAATTTCTTATTCTATACCCCCATGTAATATGGTACTTAACAAATGGTCATGGAAAAATGTAAGAGAATCAATCCTTTATGCAATCTAACCTATGATAGTAATTGAATAATCTTAGTATCACCTTCTAGAATACATCTATTCATCATGTATATTACTTCACATGTATATTACTTCACATGAATCTTGCACCAATCCTCTTCTATTTACTCATAGAAATACTTTTTGAAATTGATTATCTCTAATCCTAGTATCCCTATTTCTTGACCTAATTTTGCTCTAGCTCATGATTCCTTATAGCCAAGGGTGGGGGTTGACGTTCCTCAAGTTGAAAGATTCATGGAAGTCTTAAAGTGTTTTGTGCATAAGAGGGAAATGCTCGAAGGATCTATGGATAGAGCTATGGTTGTATCATGAGTGCATGTACTATCTCTCTGAGTACTTTCAGCTTGTTGATGAGCAAGCTCTCCCTGTTTGGATGGTAGAAGAAGCAAGTAAATTATGAGAAGAGTTGTTATGTGGAAAGGGACTCCCAGTATGTCTTGATCACAATGAACGAGAGAATTTAAGTATTTTCATGATCTACATTTCATAATGTAAGAAAAAATGGATCAAAGAGCACAACAAAGAATGGCAAGAGAATATGTAAAGAACATCGTAGGGGCAACGGGTGACCCCCACCATATCAATGACATGGATACAAGAGAGAATAAAAAAGGTGCAAGAACAAGGTGCACAAGCTACACGTGAGGAGTTCAAGATCAGTCTCAAGTGTAACAAGGAGATAAAATATGGCATGGCCCACACTTCCAGTATTCTATGTGCGTGCTTTTGTGATGTTAATATTCTTGATGCTTGTGATTTTAGGTTCGGGCATATAGTAGCAGTATGTGGGACTATGCACAACATCTTCGAGTCAAAAGGATTGATGATATGCGTCTTACTCAAGACTCATGCATTATTGTATCATTTCAACAACAATCTTGTGTAAGTGTCCGTGACATGAACCTTGTCAATGACATTGGGGATCTAGAGAGAGTATATGAAGTTAATTATTGTTTTATGAAATAGGTATAATCATTCGAGAAATTGATTCATTCTCTCACATGTTGGTGTATTTGGTGCTAATTCGAGAACATGTTTATTATAGGTCATTTTGAAGGTTCGTTGGTTCTGTACACAATACAAAGGCAAAGATGCTACATGGGTTTTTGGTCTATCGACTCCTCCCAGTTGCTTACGAGCAAGAAAAGAACCTTACCTTCTTCTAATGCATAACAAGCATTCTTGAACAAGAATCTAGATGGAAATCCATGGTGGAAAATTGTGCAAGTTAATCCTCGAGGTTGACGGATTTTTAATAGCACACTGGCCTCCTTTCTCAAGGATACCAACCATATTGATATCCAGGAAGATACATCATTAGCCAAGGAGGACTATACACATTCTGACCTCACTATGATGGGGATTGCTCAAGGAGATAGACCAAGAACATCTAATATAAATGAGGAATGAGAGGAGGAAGATGAGGATGAGGGGGTTGAAGGCCTACCTAATTTTAGCATTGAGCAGATAACTGAGCTTGTAACATCAAATTTCCCTATACCACCTAGGCTGGACCTACAAAGGAAGAGAAACAACAAGAATCTAGCAACTTGACAACGATGAACCACTCTTTTACATTGACATTTTTCCTGAGTCTAGTCCTTGAAACTCAGGTATAATCCTACTTTTCCAATAATCCCCCTAGTTTTTGTTAAGATGTCAAGTTCAACGTGAGATGAAACTCATGAGGCACTTGCATGACCATTCGACATTTACATCACTGGTGGGTTTGGTAGCTGGCACTGATATATCTTCGTGAGAGATTCTATAGCTAGGCTACACTGACTAGTCCATACCTACCCACTCCACTTTAGCGTGTTCACATTATGGATTTCTTGTATATATCTAGTATGTGTGTTAGTCACTTTATCTCCTTTGTAGACCTCTTTTGTTGTTGAAGAAGAAGAAGAACAATTTTCAACCTCTCACCTTGTGTGTTCTCTTCTAGGGTTGGTGATAGTGTGGTGTGCTTGCAAGAGCTCAAGCTCCCTTCTCCCCTGTATCTTTTCATGGTATTAGAGCATGGTTAATGCTCTAAGATATAAGTGTGGCAAGCAACATAAGAATAGGAAGCGGTAAGAGGGTAAGAGCTTCATCTACTCTTCCTCCTTTGTGTTGGCTACTATACCCTTGTCAGGAGCTCTTTGGGAGGCACTAGCAAACAAACTCTGATTGAGGAGCTTTCTTCACAGGGCAACAATACTTTCCTTCTGGGCGTGTTTGGACCTCCATTTTTCAGTTCTCAGGCATTCATGGGCACTGCGGGTAAGTCTCAATTCTTTGCAAAAATCTATTTTTGGTATTGCAGGAAGGACGATTGGTTGTGCTGTAGACACTGTGTGTACTACAAAGAGGTCCTACATGTGCTATTAGGTGTATGTATGATGAAAATTGAGGTCACTAGTTGTGACAGTTTGGGTGTAGAATAGTACCATTGATTAAAACAGTTTGTGCAGGTTAAACAAGAGTGTTGTTTTTCGTGAGTTTGTGTTGTAGACAAGTTGTTTTTCGTGAGTTTATGTTATAGACAAGATGTCAAATGATGGAATTAACCAAATTATTGCAAAGAATATTGACAAGATCAACTTTCATTCTTGGAGGTTTAGATTGATAAATTTTATAATGGGAAAAGGCTATTGGGACTACATTGAAGGTGAACTTGAGGAGGCACCAAAGATACCAGAGATTAATCTAGTTACTACAGATGTAAAAGAATACAAGGATTGGAATCAAGGAGCAAGGAGAGTCATGTATTGGCTTTCTATTAGCATACAGAACACCATGATTGGGCATATACAGGAGGATGCTAAGTCACCCAAGGAGGCATGGGACACCTCGGTGAAGCTGTATGAAACTAACACCAAGGCATGAAAGATTCAATTGAAGAATGAGCTTCATACGGTGGAGAAGAAAAACATGTATGTGAATGATTATGACTTGAAGATCTAGGGCATTGTGGACTCCCTTGCGTCTATTATTGTTTCTGTTGATGATGATGATAAGGTGGAAGTATGTCTACATGGTCTCAAGCCACAACACAAGGCGTTCAATATGTCTATTCACACTCGAGAGAATATTACCAACTTTACAGATTTGGTGTCAATGCTGATCATTGAAGATAAGAATTTGGATGAAGATTAACAGTCTTCACAAAACAAAAATAGTTCAAAGCAGCAGGCCTTCTACACAAGTGCAGGTAGAGGTCGAGGTAGAGGCTGAGGCTGTGGCCAAGGTGGTGGCTGAATAGGTAATCACAATTATGGTCAGTAGTAGTAATAATTCCATGAATCACAGCAACAACATAGTGGAAGAGGCTAGTTTAGAGGTAGGGGGGTTAAAAAGGTCGTCGTAATTGGCAAAGGCAACATATTGGTATACGAGGCTATTTTTACTGTGGTAAGTTTGGACATGTGTAGGTAGATTGCTATAAGAAGTAGAATGACATGCGAAATGGAAACGTGCAGCAAAGTAACTGTGTCCTCTAGGAGAAATAATGAGGATAATGAGAGGTTGTTTGTTATGTAATATGTAGTTAATTATGTGTCTTGAAATGATGTAGCAGCATGTAAGGATGATGTATGGTATGTTGATTCATGTGCTTCAAACCACATGAAGTGTCGTAAAAGACTAGGTTTTGTTGAAACATGATATGATACTGCTCATCCGATTATCCGTGTTGGACATGTGCGCTTGTCTATGCAAGATGGTATGGTGAAGTACCTTACAGATGTAGTTCATGTTTCGAACATTACAAATAATCTGGTTTTTGTTGGTGAGATAAAATTGAGCAGGGTTTGCACATGCCATTTGACCCTGATGGTTGTTATGTAGAAGAATTTAAAGATAAGTTCAAGTTGGTTGCAAAAGGGAACATCACAGGCAGAATGTTTACAGTGAATGTAAATATGCCCTAAGTGAGTGCTCCAATGTTTGCAAATGGTTCAAGAGTTGTTGCAGATACTATAAGATCTCTGTTCCCACCGAGCAACAGATTCGGGATACTAGCAGCGGAAGTAGCACTTCTCGCGTGGGACAGGGGTCCCACATTCGGGGCCTCACCCACGGATATCCGGATAAGAGACTAATCCGTCGGTTGTTCCAAAACCAAACTCGAAAAAACTTCCTTTACCGAAAAGCACGGGCGATTCCACCAGGATAACTTTTTACTCTAACGTAGTCAAGATCATTTCTGATCGAGCTGATCCAATTACATCTATAAGATACTTGGTCAGATCAAGGAAGAAACTTGCACTTGGATCATTGGGATCAACGCTTTTTTTTCCATTCAAGAGGCACAGCCGTTGATTCCTATCCATAGAACAGTTACTGTCCGGGATTTATTTTATCTATCGTAAAAACAAAAGTTTGAGTCTCGATTTACGGATCCATCAGTCCAGCCTAACCCCATCCAGTCCCATGGGTTCAACCGCCCAACCACTGTAGTGATGGGATCCAATTAAGAATTTGGTTAGGTTTTGTCTCGGGTACCAAGGAAAAGAGTTCCAAGGCCCCCTAGCCGGATGTTCATGCAAAAATAAAACTAGTCACACCACTCACACACCCAATACGAAATTGCCTTTTCACAGATTCAACCAGTTTAAAACAATCCTTTAATAAAACCATAGTATCATTGATCACCATCTTCCAATTTATCCAGTTGATTCTTAATTTTTCCATCATTCCTTCATCAGAGTATCTATGGCATCATTGGCAACTAGGACGCTCACCACCTGTCCACTCAGGGGCCGTTTCCTAGTTCCTAGCCCATAATACTCGGCAATATAATCACTTATCAAGATGGACTCTCGTTGAAGATCAGCAAGATCAACCAACAGATCCATATAAAGAGACATGGACTCATCCATTGAAGACCAGCAAGGTCAATCAACCAGATCCATGCCCGATTTCAGAAAACAACTCCTACTCTTGTTCCAATATCTTCCTCGACGCACGCGTGGGTATCCTAGGCGACCCAGAGCCCGAGCACCGTATGGTCAGCACCCTCTAGGATCCTTCGCAGGCAAGGATTTAATATTCACGTGATCACAAGATTTTTTGTGATAATAACATATGTGAACAAGTTATTCACATGTTCTCATGTTACCGTTCACAAAATAACAGGTCACTTGCCATTTTGGGAACCCCTTAAAAGCTTGGCTACACATGGGAATAAGCTATTCACATGTTCTCATGTTACCATCTTCACATAATAGTAGGTCAGTGGCCACCTAAGAAGATTTTTTATGCCCGACAAAGATAAATTTTTTAGGCCCTTGTGAAAGCTTTGTGAATATAACATGTGATCACAAGATTTTTTGTGTTATTAACATATGTTATTAACATGTTCACATGTTTTCGTTTACGTCAGTGAAATCCCTGTTCGCAGGTGACCTAGCGCTTCACTCATAGGCCGCTTCCTTGGCCCCTCATCCACCGTACCGGAAGCTCACCATTTTAATCTCACCGAGGCTGGTCAAGACCTCGGCCGACCTTGCTACGCGAGACGTCCTTCATTGACTCTCCGTCAGCAGTTGCAACTTTATCATCACGACCTTAATCACAAGACGGCCAAAATGCTTCCCCAGCATTCTTGACATAAAACAATCATTTACAAACAGCATTTACAAACAGTTTACAAATACAGTTTCTATATTAACTCTCATTTTTCCACATTATCCCTCATCAACCCACATTACTTATTCCACATTCCATTTATATGTGTACTCATCCCATCACATCATTTTCCATCTCATCACTTAAGATTCCTTCACATCACATATCATATATTCACATCCATACATATATCCACATCCACATCCACATTCACATCCATACATCCACATCTACATGCATACATTCATATCTATATGCATACATCCACAACTCCATGCATACATCCACATCCACATTCACATTCACATCCATACATCTACATCTACATGCATACATCCACCTCCACATTCACATCCACATCTATACATCTACATCTACATGCATACATCCACAACTCCATTCACATCCACATCTATACATCTACATCCATACATCCACATCTCCATTCACATCCCCATGTATACATCTACATCTACATGCATACATCCACATCTCCATTCACATCCACATCTATACATCTACATGCATACATCCACATCTCCATTCACATCCACATCTATACATCTACATCTACATGCATACATCCACATCTCCATTCACATCCCCATCTATACATCTACATGCATACATCCACATCTCCATTCACATCCCCATCTATACATCTACATCTACATGCATACATCCACATCTCCATTCACATCCATATCTATACATCTATATCTACATGCATACATCCACATCTCCATTCACCTCCACATCTATACATCTACATGCATACATCCACATCTCCATTCACATCCCCATCTATACATCTACATGCATACATCCACATCTCCATTCACATCCATATCTATACATCTACATCTACATGCATACATCCACATCTCCATTCACCTCCACATCTATACATCTACATGCATACATCCACATCTCCATTCACATCCCCATCTATACATCTACATGCATACATCCACATCTCCATTCACATCCCCATCTATACATCTACATCTACATGCATACATCCACATCTCCATTCACATCCATATCTATACATCTACATCTACATGCATACCTCCACACCTCCATGATTACAATAAAATTCTTTTAATTAATCTAGGATGAGAATTCCTAGAATATGGTAGGATGTCCTCTTTTCATGCTTTGAATGAAATTATTTTATATGTAAATTTTTATAAAATTTTGCCATAGCTTCGCTACTATAACTGATAAATCTCAATTATTTTAAAGATAAGGCTTATCTTTAAGGGAATGATTAGAATGATCCCTAATTGGATCATTAACCCTTAATGGATTAAATAAAAATAATCATAAACTAAAAGCATAAATAAAAAAAACTATTAATTTATTCTCAAGCATAGATTAATCTTGGATTAAGAAAAAGCTTTATGAAAAGCTTCATTTGGATTGAGAATGGGTCATGAGTATGACCATTTCTTAAGTGAGAGAGAGAGAAAAACCATTAGAATTAAACATAAATGAAAATTTATGTAATTCTTTACTATCATTAATTAATTAACTTCAATAGCATTTCAAAAACCATACCAATTAAGCTTCTCAAGCTTCAGAGGGGTTGAGAAGAGAGAATCATTGAGAAATTATAGAAAAGATCAAAATTCACTATACTTATCTTATAATTTGCTTGATTCTTTGTTCACGGTAGAGGCCCCCAACCAATCAATTGGTTTAGTATGTTGATGGAGCCACCAATGGGGATTGAAGAAAGGGAGAAGTATCAAAAACTAGTGAATTATTAAAGAATTCACAGTTCTTGGCTTAGGTGGAGTAGAGTAACAATGCATAAGACACTATATTTTTTTCAACAAGGGAAGGCTTCTATTTATAGGAAAAAATTGAGCTCCTAACCAAACAAACTGATTCTAGAATTTTCCAAGTCAGTTTGGTCACTTTTTGACCATTTCTAGGTCAGTTAAGCTAACTTTTTGGAACTAGACTTGAATGAGGAGAAAGGAGAGATAAAATCTCTCAATTTTTATGAGTTTAAAACTCATTCAAGCATGTGAAATATGCACCTCCTTTAAAGAACTCCCCTTCCTTACATATGTGTCAAAATAGAATGATTATACCCAAAATATCTCATATTTTTAATATTGCTCATAGTTTTTTACTAATAAACCTTGTACGTTTTCAACTCTTCATCTTATGTGAAATATGCACCTCCTTTAAAGAACTCCCCTTCCTTACATATGTGTCAAAATGGAATCATTATATCCAAAATATCTCATATTTTTAATATTGCTCATAGTTTTTTACTAATAGACCTTGTACATTTTCAACTCTTCATCTTATGTGAGCATTTACTCATTTTTGGATACCCAAAATATCTCATATTTTTAATATTGCTCATAGTTTTTTACTAATAAACCTTGTACATTTTCAACTCTTCATCTTATGTGAGCATTTACTCATTTTTGGGTATCTTCTTTTACAAATTAGATTTATCTCCTCCCTACACATGGATTGATGCTATTGGTCCATAGAAACCTTAATTGGACCATAATCCAAAAATTTCGAAAAATCTAGACCCTTAGACTAAGGTCCTTTATACCCATTTCCAATTAATTCCAATTGCACATTGGAAAATTCTTTTTGACTTTCTGTTTCAAGGGAGCTTATTTTATTAAGATGAGTTATTTTTCTATCCAAAAATATTCATAATCTGAATATTCTCTCTCTAGAATAATTTTCTCTCTCTAGGCTAAAACAGTTAGAAACAAGGTCTTTATATTTCTGAAGAGGGATTGATTATAGGGGAAGATACTAGACATCAAAAAGGGGTTGGGGGAGGAATCTTACAGATACAGACATTTGGTATAAGAGAACTAGGCATGTAAATGTGTAAAGAATGATGTCTATGTGGACTAAGGAAATTGTGACAGGGATGCCTAAGTTTAAGGTTGAAGGTATGCAGAAAGTATGTAAAGCATGTCCATTTGAAAAGAAAAAAAAGCACGTATTTTCACATGATAGAAATGTGAGCAAGAATGTACTAGATGTTGTGAATTCATATGTATGGGGTCATGCAAAGTTTATATCTATGGGTGGCTGCACTATGTAACATTTGTTGATGAACACACGAGGAAAGTGTGGATGTATTTCATGAAGGAGAAGGGTGAAGTTTTCACTCATTTTCAGAATTTCAGAGTGATCTAAAAAGCAGACATGAAAACATGTGAAGTGCCTAAGGTCAGATGGAGGGGAAGACACACGAGGAAAGTGTGGATGTATTTCATAAAGGAGAAGGGTGAAGTTTTCACTCATTTTCAGAATTTCAGAGTGATCTAAAAAGCAGACATGAAAACATACGAAGTGCCTAAGGTCAAATGGAGGGGAAGAATACTTCTCCAATGAGTTCTCTAATTTCTTGCGGAAGAATTACATTCAGAGACAGTATACATGTAGATACACTCCATAGCAAAATGGATTTACTGAACAAACAAATAGGCACATTCCAGAGATAGCAGGATCATTGATGGTAGAGAAGAATATGCCGCATAGCTATTGGGTTGAGGCCGTGTCTGGAGAAGTTTATATCATGAACAAGACTCCTACTGTTAAAGATGTTTATTGGTAAGAAACTTGATTTGTCTCACTTGAAAGTTTTTCGATATATTGCATATGTGTATGTTCTAGATGAGTTGCATACTAAGCTGGATCCAAAGGCATAAAATGTGTGTTTATTGGGTATTCCCTGCACTAAAAGGGATATAGTAGATGTTATAATCCTCCTACACATGAATTGAGGGTAGACAGGGATGTTGTATTTGATGAGATAAGTAGCTAGTATGATGCTAAAAAAGATGTTGTTGGGGCTAATGTAACTGGAAATGTGGCTGCACAGATTGCAAGTTAGCAATCACACTCATTGAGCGGACCAGGAGAGTCCTCATGGAATGGTTCTGTTTTGATAGACCATGGACTAGTAGGTTGCATCATAATACTAGTCTTGGAAATGTAGTTGGTACATCACATAAAGGCAAAGAGAAAGTAATTGAGCCCCTTGGTATGCTTGATATTTATGTAGGGCATTATCTTGTTGATGGAGAGTCTAGTGGCTCTCGGAGATGAGCCTTGATGAATGAGGAGCTTGGGATTCTAGCAAATGAGGATACCTGGTGTAAAGAAGGCTTTGGAAGCCATGAATGCAAAGTTACAAATATCTGAAAGAGTCAAAAACCCTGTGCAAAGGTTGACTTATGATGGTTATGTGGCACATCACTATGCTTACATGGCAAAAGTTGTGCAGGTTGTAGAGCCCACATGTTTTGATGAGGCTATTGGAAATGTATATTGGGAGAAAGCTATGGATGAGGATATGGATGCATTGTATGGAAATGAGACTTGGGATTTGGTGACATTGCCTGTAGGCAAGAAAGCTATTGGATGTAAGTGGGTGTATGAGGTGAAACATAACAATGATGGTAGCATAAGCAGGTACAAGGCTAGATTGGTAGTAGCCAAAGGATATGCCTAGATACATAGGAGACGTTTGCCCCGGTTGCAAAGATGGCAACTATGAGAGCTCTGACTGTGGTGGGTTGGAGCTAAAGGCTAGTTTTTTACATCAAATGGATGTAAAAAATGTGTTCTTTCATGGTGACTTACAACAAGAAGTGTATATGGATCAGTCACCTGGTTATGAGGATACAAGTCACCCAGAGTATGTACGTAAGTTTCGTGAGGCCTTGTATGGGCTGAAGTAATCTCCACGAGCATGGCATAACAAGATTTTTGAGTATCTTGTCACTATTGGGTTTCATATGGCAGATGCAAATCACTGTTTGTATGTGCACAAGAGCGATAAGGGTATTGTGATCATCGCCATCTATGTAGATGACCTTATTGTTGGGGGTGACAACTTGGAGGAGATTGAGAATGTGAAAAGTCTTCTCAAAAGGAAGTTTGACATGAAGGATTTGGGACATCTGTGTTACTTTTTGGGCATTGAGGTCATTTACACACCTGACGGTATTTGGCTGTCACACAGAGACAGTATGTATTGGACATGTTGTCCAAGTATGGGATGGCTAGTTGTAAGCCAATATCGGTGCCATTAGATCAAAATGGAAAGCTCTGTGTACGGATTTAGGTTATGAGTTGGAGGACCCCACTATGTATATGACGATTGTGGAAAGTTTGATATATATCATGATCAATAGACCAGTTGAGTTACACTATTGGCTTAGAGAGCCAGTTTATGCAAGTTTCGCACGAAACCACATCTTGACAATGTGTGATGCACACTTCAGTATTTGAGGGCCACTGTTGATTATGTATTATTTTATGCAGACAACATTAGCAGTATACAGTTGGCTAGGAACCCAGTGCACGAAGCATATAGAGGTCCACTACCATTTTGTCAGAGAGAAGGTCTTGGCAGGAAATCATGTACCCAAGCATAGTTCATAGTATTTATAGAATGTGCAGTAGTGTAATGGGGCTTCTACAGCACCTATGATAGTACATAAGGAATTAAAAGCATTTGGGGCATGCATCACAGTAGATCGGGGCCCTTGGCACCATCTGATAGCATAGATCACGGCATGTGCGATAGTGTATGGGACTTCTATTGCACCTACAGTATTACATAAGGCATTAAAAGCATTCAGGGCATGTATCATGGCAGGCTGGGGCCTGTGGAACCATCCGATGGCATAGAAAGAGGCTTTTAGGCATTTATGAGGTCATGGAGAACCCAAACAAATAGGTTGAAAGCATTATCTTGGCCGACCAACATCATAAATCCATATATAAAGAAAACACATCATTTATTCCAATCATCTTCTTCTTCTCAGCATTTCAAGCCTAAGGAGAAGGGGAATCATTCATAGTCACCTTTCTCTCTTTCTCTTCAGTATCTAGCCATAGAGCACATTAAGAGAAGGAGAAAAGAAATCATAACATTCATAGTCACCATTCTCTCTTTCTCTTTAGTATCCAACCATAGAGCACACTAAGAGAAGGGGAAGAGCAGTTATAACATTCAATTATTCATTCATCATTCAGTAGTACAACATTCATCAGAACCATTCAGTCAAAGTCAACATCATCATCATCGTAGATCTTTTTAGATCTCAGTTGTAACCATTGCATTTAATATAGTTGCATTGCATTGCATTGAAACCATTCTCTACTCTTAAGTATTTCTAAGTGTAGTTTAGTTAAGGCTAAGGTGTTTTACTACCATTAATCCCTCACATGTCAGAGCGCCTCAGATTCAACTTATAGATCTCTCTTAGAATCAATTGATCGGGTCTATTCCCAAGGCTCTTGGCAACTCTACAACCATTATGTTTGGATACCAATTCTCTAGCAGGGCATGGTATTGGATTACAGCAGAGACAGTATAGCTCGGACATGTTGTCCAAGTATGGTATGACAGGCTATAAGCCTTTCTCAATGCCATTGGATCAGAATGGCAACTTGAGTGCAGATTCAGGAGAGATTTTGGAGGATCCTACTATGTATAGGTGCATAGTAGGAAGCTTGATCTATATGACGATCACCAGGCCAGATTTGAGCTATGCTGTTGGGTTGGTGAGTCAGTTTATGCAGGTTCCTCGGAAGCCACATTTGGATGCATTGAGATGCATACTGAGGTATGTGATGTCTACTTTGCATTGTGGATTATTTTATGTAACTGGGACAGAGATATGTGTACATGGGTACAGAGATGCTGATTGGGCTGGTAGTATCTCAGATAGAAGATCTACTAGTGGCTTCACGTTTTCTTTGGGGAGTGCTGCTATGACTTGGAGCAGTCCCTACGGTTGCTCTATCCAGTACAAAGACCGAGTATACAGAGGTGCTGCTAGCATGTGAGGTAGCTTGGTTGAGAAAGCTACTTGCAGATTTGGGTCTATCAGTGGATAGACAAGTTGTCATTTTCTGTGACAACATTAGCAGTATACAGTGAGCCAGGAACCCAGTTTTTCATGCTCGCACAAAGCATATAGAGGTCCACTACCATTTTGTCAAAGAGAAGGTCTTGGCAGGAAATCATGTACCCAAGCATAGTTCATAGTATTTATAGCATGTGCAGTAGTGTATGGGGCTTCTATAGCACCTATGATAGTACATAAGGAATTAAAAGCATTTGGGGCATGCATCACAGTAGATCGGGGCCCTTGGAACCATCTGATAGCATAGATCACGGCATGTGCGATAGTGTATGGGACTTCTATTGCACCTACAGTATTACATAAGGCATTAAAAGCATTCAGGGCATGTATCATAGTAGGTTGGGGCCTATGGAACCATCCGATGGCATAAAAAGAGGCTTTTAGGCATTTATGAGGTCATGGAGGACCCAAACAAATAGGTTGAAAGCATTATCTTGGCTGACCAACATCATAAATCCATATATAAAGAAAACACATCATTTATTCCAATCATCTTCTTCTTCTCAGCATTTCAAGCCTAAGGAGAAGGGGAATCATTCATAGTCACCTTTCTCTCTTTCTCTTCAGTATCTAGCCATAGAGCACACTAAGAAAAGGAGAAAAGAAATCATAACATTCATAGTCACCATTCTCTCTTTCTCTTTAGTATCTAGCCATAGAGCACACTAAGAGAAGGAGAAGAGAAGTTATAACATTCAATTCTTCATTCATCATTCAGTAGTACAACATTCTAAGTTAGCAATCAGAACCATTCAGTCAAAGTCAGCATCATCATCATCATAGATCTTTTTAGATCTCAGTTTTAACCATTGCATTTAAGAAGTGTTGTTCTACAATTATCACATTCAAATATTTTAATATAAATGGTAATTGTGCAGTTATCCTCATTGGATGAGCTTATTGTTAAGGGTTGGATAACATTATATAAAACATACAAAAATGTTTAGACTAGTTTTACACACAATTGTTTGGTTTGGTCCACTATCATATGGGCGACTGGTAGGGTGTTGTTCTCCCATCCTTAACTTGGTTTTGATGAGAGAGATTGTCATTCTCCACTTTTTCCCACTAGGAGAGAAGGGTTTAGGATACTCTATCATTGTGGAGAATGAAAGTGGTGCTATTCTCCAATCCGCTTGGAAAAATTCATTTTAGGGATCAATGATGGATTTGGTACCATTATGTGACCTCATTAAGGGAGATAGTAGCCCCATTACTTAGGGAAAAATGGCATTGTGTCATTCTCTCCTTGAAAAGTTTAGTTTGAGATGAGAAAATTAAAGGGAGAATGGAAGCGTTGCCATTCTTCCCTCCTCCCTCCTCTAATCCAAATTTTGATGGGAGAATTTCACCACCGCAATTCTCCCTCTTGTATAAAATGGAGCAATAATGGCAATGGTGCCATCCTCCTTTAATCATTAAACATTCCAAGGGAGAATGGCAGTTTTGTCATTCTCCCTACTTTGATTAGAATGAAAGCATGGAGCATGGCTTTGTTTAGTTTGGTGCATTATCATTTTGGGGAGAGAGCTTTTATTTTTGTTCAACTTTGTGCATAAATGTAAATTTCTAACCGATGTTATAATCTGCCATGTTGAATTGATTTTCGCTCACGTGTGTGCTCAACCTTGGAGAGATAGAGAGAAAATGACCCCTTTTCCTTCATAAACGGACGGTTTTTTCTCAAATTTTGGTTTAAAAACCCCTCCTGTAAATGTAATTTGGTAACTTTTTTGAATTCATATACCCCTCCTGATGAACTCACGTGCTACACTTACATTTTTTTGGTGACCCCCCCCCCCCCCCCCCCCCCCGAGACACACACACACACACACACACACACACACTCACATATGTGTGTGTGTATACATGTGTATAAATAGTCATCACTTAACACTCAAAGCTAAGATTATGTGAAACTAGTTCAAATCCATGGATATTATGAAAGGATTTTTAAAAGGGTCAAAATTGATTTGGTTTCTTTTGATTTTAAGGGTTTAGAAGCAAGTAGTTCTTTAAAAAGGTTTCTTTTGATTTTAAGGGTTTAGAAGCAAGTAGTTCTTTAAAAAGGTTTCTTTTGAACCCAACATTTTAATTAGTAACATGAAATAAAAAGTGTCGCAGGACACCATACAAACTTTGTGGAATTCTTTTGACACATTGGTGACATATGATGTATATTTTCCTTTTTTCATATATATTCAAAGCATGCTAGAAAACACTTATAACGTTTTAGGAGCGTAGTTTACAACTTCACAGTCCAAGTAAAATACCGACCCATTTTGAGGTTGTTTGGGATGCCTAGGAGCATAGTTTACACCTTTAGGGTTTGACATTCAATAATAATTTGGAGGTAAAATCTTGACTAATTTAGAGTCATGAGGTTCAAATTAGCTAATTGCCCATTGATTTTCAAAACTTTTGGAGGCCTTAGATTTCACAATCCATCCATCTATATAGTATAATCCACCTTATCTTAAGCCCTAAACTCAAAGTGGCCTAGAACTTTAGCTTTAAAAGCATTTTTGAACGCGTTTCACTATGAAAATTAGATTTTTTCATGGAAGTTTTTTTTTTCTGGTTTTGCTCAAAAAACGAGCACTAAAGTCAACCATGTTTTGCACATAGTCTCTATAGGATACTATTAATTTATAAGTTTTGGAAAACCAATTATGTATATAATTACATTTTGAAGCATTTTTCTTTGAAGTGGGTTGTGTAAAACATACGTAACAAGCATTAGGCACTATTTTGGACATTTTTGTACATTTTAATGATACTTGCTTGCATGTTCAAGCGAGACAGGGATGGTTCCAAATTATGTGAATTAGAAGGATATACAAGACTAGTAAGAGTATTCCATTAGAAGCTCCAAATATATGCAAGTTGATCTATAGCTAGCTATAATACACATACATGTTTGGAGCTTGAGACAATTACCTTATAAGCTCTTTGAATTTTGACATTTTTTTAAAAATGCTATTATGGTAGAAATATGCAATGAAAGTCTTATGATTTTGGACTATCACCGCATGAATATGTAGCAATATGTCAACTTTAGAATTATTATGCATGAAAGAATCTTAATATGTCCTACTTGAATCGTGATTCTTTTATGCATAATAATTCTAGACTATTTGAATCGTGATGAACAATTTATAGTCTAAAAGTTTGAATCATTAAGTAGGACATATTAAGATTCTTTTATGCATAATAATTCTATAGTCTAGAATTTTCAATCATACAAGTAGGACAAATGTCAACTCTAGAATTATTATGCGTAAAAGAACCTTAATATGTCCTATAGCTTCATGGTTGAAAATTCTAGACTATAGATTTTTATTACTTGTGCACTATTCATCCTATGCGATATTAAATCTTCATACAAAAATATTGGCACATCAAGATCACTTTTTTCCTTTTATATAGGGCATAAAGTTGCAAGTCAATCCCTCTTCTGCGTGTAATACTATTCATACCTCTATTTGGGATGACATGACTACAATGTGATGAATATTGTTGTTTACTCACTTGTATAAATTTTCCATTGTTTCTTGAGCATGTAGATATATCCTAGAAAAGAGATTTTTGAAGCACTTCTTTCTAAGTGATAATTTTTTTTTAATGTAGAGGGGTGTAAAAAAAATGATGATGTGAGTAAACAGTGGTTGGCAAGGAAGGCGGTTAGGTATATCTATTACATATTAACCATGGACAACCAAGGCACAAGGAGAGGAGAGAGAAAAAAAATCCTGGATTTCTAAAAAATAAGATTAAAAAATCTCTTCGATTGACCCTTTATATTCTGATTGACCCTTTGAATTCGATTGACCCTTTATATTCCGATTGACCCTCTGAATTCGATTGACCCTTTATATTCCGATTGACCCTTTGTATTCCGATTGACCTTTGCATTCCGGCTTTCATTCCTAGGTTTCGCTTCTTAATGTCTTTTACATACCGCCGCAACAACGCGCGGGTTGAGTACTAGTGCTCATTAATGGTGACTTGTACTCCAAGGCGCCCCTTGTAGAACATGTCTGCATTCATTCCTAAAATCAATATTCGCTTGTCAAATTTGTTAGAAACTAATAGATTCAAACCATGCCACTTTTGAAATAGGATTATTATGTTTAAAATGTAGCGCCAAATAGAAGACAAATAGTTTCTTGTGCTCTCTATATGATGCCCGGCATACCCAGAACTGCTAGCAGCAGCTGTAGCAGCAACACGTCGTGCTCCAGCTTGGGTGTGTGCGTGGACTCCTCCTCGGCCTGGGTCTCGGTGGGCATCTTCAAACCCCGCCCGCCCTTCACATCCCGCCACGTCACCGCCCGCCTCTCCTCGCTGGCCCTCTCCTTCCACTCCACAGGCTTCGTCCGCTCGGCAATCCTCAACAGTCTCAGCTCCACTTCGGTATTTACTACACCATCACTTACTTTCATATAATAAAGCTGAACCACACAATAATTCGACTGAGTTCAATAAGGGTCGATTCTTACGCAGGTGGCTGTCTACTCCATTTGGGATAAGGGGTTGACCCCTGAAGACGGTCCTTGCAACAAGCACCCCAAGGTACCAACCTTAACCTAACACACATTACCGTTAACCTAACACAGATCGTTAATGCTATGGAACTCTACTAATCTCAACCACCAGAGCTAGCTGATCCAACGTCGACCTCTTTAATCTTTGCGCAGGTGAATGCTTATGAGAAGGCGATCTCTTCTTTGGCAGACGTCATAGACGTGAGCTGGTACGAGGTCTCCTGCTCGGACTCTAAAGACAAGAAAACTGCTGCGCGGTTGTCAAAGGGCGACGTGGTGCACTTGCGGAACGTCACACTAATTGCCGAGCATAACGATCAGCCAGGATTGATTCCGGAGGAGCTTCTTTCCTACTCTTGCTTGGCCATCACCAAGGCTTACTTCCACCAAGTGGAGGGGCTGCTTTCCTGCACCTTCTACAGGTCCTTGGAGTGTGGCGTCGATTGCCGCTTGGGAAAAATGATGGGGCTGGGGATTTGGCAGAGTAAGCAAGATGCGGACGCTTTCTTTAGCTCTCCAGCTGGCTCCCCTGCAGAATGGTACTGGAGAAGCCTTGGTGCGCAGATGGGTTTTGGATTGTATGAGGTCGTCCTTGTAACGACCGATCAACCTACTATTGGTGGAAATTAGAGGACAGGCCTGGTGGCCTGAGTAAATCGAGGATAAATGCCATGGATGCTCACAGACACGGGAGAGAAACAGAAGGAGGAACAAGAACGTGAATGCAAGATTAATGTATTATATAGCAAGGTACAAGTTGCATGCACCGGGCATGAAGGTGGTGGTTAGTATCATCTTGGGGGTTTCACACTAGATTACTATTCCAACGTTCCCCCCTCGTGTATTGAGTTTTTATTACGTGTGCATCTGTTTTTTAGAGAATGAGTGTGCATATTATTTATTGTAAAATAGAAAAAGATTCACCCATTTTTGTGTGGGTTTGGTGAATCACACTAGTGCATAGTGTCCTACGCTAATACATATGCTTGATTATTACAATCACTCAGGATCAACCACTGCTTAAATGACAAGAAATATAAGTTGCTTCGTTTTCATGTTTACTTGTGTTGGTTTTGCTCGTGTCTTCACTTCGATGACATCACAAACATCATGAGCACGCGTCGACTTCACTTGAACTTCGATCTTTTCTTGAGTACGAACACCTTTAGCGGTAGCAATATATTCCCCTTTGCCCCAAGGAAGAGAGAAGAAGAAGTAGTATAAGTCACTTCGATGACATCACAGACTGGTTGACTTCACTTGAACTTCAATCTTTTCTTGAGTACAAACACCTTTAGCGGTAGCAATATATTCAACCTCACCCCAAGGAAGAGAGAAGAAGAAGTAGTATAAGTCATTTTCTAGCAAGGTAATGAGCTTTAAACTTCTCTGCATCAATATCATCATCAAAATACATGGTTCCTTTAAAATCTTAGAAGGTGAAAGCTTTAAGCGAATAGGTATAGTACCAGTTGCAAAGTATGTGACATGAAAGAAGTTCTAGTAGAATTAAGGGTGATAATATTACCACAAAACCCACATACATGTGAGCAAGAACTTCATTATTATTATCAATTGTATAGGAAGATGAGAACCCTTCTCATCAGAAGCATGTAGAACTTTAGTAGTATATGCACTTGCAATGGAGGATTGTGTAGCATGAAATAGGAAGAACCCCCTTGAGGGAGGAGACAACTTGGTTAGATTCAATTTGGTTCCTCTGAGTAACATCGGTAATAATCTT
This sequence comes from Cibotium barometz, assembly GCF_041138505.1. Taxonomy (NCBI): domain Eukaryota; kingdom Viridiplantae; phylum Streptophyta; class Polypodiopsida; order Cyatheales; family Cibotiaceae; genus Cibotium; species Cibotium barometz. Next base: position 34,901,456 of record NC_141047.1, read on the forward strand.
TGATCTCGTAAGGGCCATTTTTCTTCTATTGTTGTACCCCACAATGTTAAAGTACGCATCCATGGAATTAGTCTAATTCAGCACCATCTCTCCGAGATTGTTGTCCTTGCCTTGGAATGTTCTTGGGTGAGACCTATGGAACACTTCCTTTGACATCATTACATATGTCTCAATTTCAAGTATGATATTTTGAGCTTGATACCCATGCCTTATGATTCTTCTAAATTCTTGAATCAAAATCTTGCTAATGAGTATATGGTAAGAAAACTGATTTATTTATTTTTTCAAAATATTTATTATATTTCTAGGAAAATATTTAAATCCTTGGATCCAAAAAGTTAAAAATATTGGCCTATAATTACAAATTTTCTAGGAGGTGGAGAGATAGACTAAAATGGTTTATCCTGGCTAAATACTCATCTAGGCTTATGCCACGAATCCTACACTCCTTTACAAAATCTAAACTCTCCATAATCATGAACAAGTTCAGATTTGAGGCATAGAATGGAGAAGATAATCTATGTATATCATCACAATAAACTTTTCTTTGTCCTCATCCTAGTGGTGACACACATGAATAGCGACCAATATGGCTATCCAAAAAAATATTCTCGACAACTAAGAAAGAAATTTACATCCAATGCTCTATCACTAGCCAAATGCTCAAGTGTAGCTTGGATCGTTTGTCCTTCTACTAAGGAAGAAGAGAAGTTTTGGGCCATTCTACATTTTTAGTTTTACACAACATTACTCAAATTAAAAGATAAGACTCAAACACAACGAAAAATAATTTATGCTTTATTCCAAAAAAAATATTTGAGTACATAAAAAAAAAGGTCAACAACCAAGCCTAGTTCTCATGGAGAGTGACAGTACATGCGAATGGACATATCACAGTAAACTAGATCAAAGGCTCAAGTAGCAATCGAGATCCTAGGTCGAGGAATATAACGTCTAAGAGTTCTATACATGAATCTATGCCCTCTAAGATCTCATCAAAGTGGTCCGTATAGCACGACTATTTCTCTCACAATATCCACTTGAATAAGGACCATTGCAAGGGCAATTAATGTTCTCAACCAACCTCTCGTCTTGGCTACAAGGTGCCATGATCCATTGTCTCGGGCACCACTTGCACCTTCAATCAGTAACATTAAGTGCGTAAAGGCTCTCAAAATTACTCTATTTGCACAATGAAATGAGAAAAGAAGGTGCTAGAATGCAAAGGCTGTTATGTCATTCTCCATAACTCAAGGGGGTCTTACTATCTTCTGCTCCATCTAAAAGAGAAACGGAGTAAAATACTATAAGTTTTGGTTTCACAGTGTGTACCATATGATAAAAATACATCGAATATCTTCTAAACCTAGCTTGACTTTGATACTAGTTGTTGTGAGGCTTGGAGTGAGTCGCTCTATAGCAGGTATGCTCCCACTCAAACCTTTCATCACAGAAGATCTCGATTAGTCGATGGTGCACCCCACGAGGGGGATCCCAATGTTGGCAGCCAACTAGCCCGTTTGGTCACTGCCTAGATCGCTGCTGGACTGACCATTGTGCAATAAACTAGGCTTTTTTTGTTTTGTAATAACTTCGTAAACAGCTTCTTGATGAATGAATAGTACCCGTGGTTGTAATGGAAAAAAGGAGGATTAGTTGGATAAGGGGATAGAAGAGAGAGAGTGTGGATCTAGTCTACCCGGCTTAACATTGTAGAAGTGAGTGCATTGCTAGCCAAATAGAGGGATACATGTCGAGTCTACTCAGGCTCCGAGGAGAGAAATATTACCGAATAGGTACACATAAGAGTTGAGAGAGTAGTTCATGGGCAGGGTTCTTCTAAGGCGCTTTATTGCAATACTCAAGGTTGGATTGAACCTTGTCGTACTGTTGCTTTCTATCTATTCATCAGTGTATATGTAGTGTTCAATCTTGTGTTAGATGTGGAAGTCTGCCATCTGGATAGCCGTAGTAGGAACTAACATGTTTACATTCATGCTCAATCTCCCTGCACTTAGGCAAACAGTATCTCAATGTTCTAGCATTGGCTTATTGCATTGGGTGCAGCTCCATTAGTTACGCTACTCCTCCGAAGCCGACTAGATGTTCTGGAACCACATAAGTACCGGGTCCTGACCAGACATTGACATCAAGGTTAGTCCTATGACGACACTTCATTTGACCTCAATAAAATAAAATTATCATCTCCAAACTTAACTCGATCTTGAGAGATTATCATGATGGTACCTAATGAAGGGGGCAAGAAATAATTACATATAGTGTATCAAATGTACATCATCCCACAAATGACTTCCCAATCATTCAACTATACAAGTTTCAAATTGTTCAATAACTCATCATTATTTAATATGCACATGTTTAACTGTCGGTGTACATGTGTGTGTGTGTGTGTGTGTGTGTGTGTGTGTGTGTGTGCACCAAAGCTTGTTAGCTTAACTTGATAAAATCAATACAAAAAGGAGCTTCTATTCTACTATATTGTGTGTGTGTGTGTGTGTGTGTGTGTGTGAAATTTACAAATCAAAAGTTTCAAAGACCGTAGATAAGAAGTAGCTAAATGCTAAAGTTATCATTGAGAGAGACATATTGGAGGAGTCTTTTCTCATGAGGTGGAGAGAGTTAGAGAGGTGAGCCTCCATTGTTGCAACCCATCAAAAGTTTCAAAGACCCTAGATAAGAATTAGTTGAATGCTAGAGGGATCAATTGAGAGGGACACATTGAAGTCATCTTTTCTCATGAGGTGGAGAGAGTCAGATAGGAGACTCCATTGTTGCAACCCATGACCATCTACCATACAGTATGTGGTCATAAAATCTAATGACATTATAAGATGATCACATTAATCTTTGTATACATGTAAGAAAAATCATGTTTATGACTACGACCTCAATATGGAAAGGAAGAAGCACAGTAGCAAATGTATATTAAGTTTAAAGAACTCTTATGAGCATAAAGCAACTCTTATGTCCACTTTTACTTCTCTAAATGATTCCTAGTCATGCAAGCAAAATCATGTTTACCTCAATATGGAAAGGAAGATGCATAGTTGCAAATGTATATTAAGTTTAAAGAACTATTATGAGCATAAAGCAACTCTTGTGTCCACTTTTACTTCTCTAAACGATTCCTACTCACATACACTTTTACATAAGCAACTATCTCGAAAAAAAATATATTACCCATTTATTATCTTAAAGAAAACTATCCATTTATTATCTTATATAATAGAACAAAGAACGTTCATCTAATTCAATAAGCTCATAAGAGCTTCCAAGATCACATTCACATATGTGAGAGTACGCACGAGCGCAAGCACATTGTCAAAATCTTCTTCCCATAAGAGCTTCCAAGATCACATATGTGAGAGTACGCACGAGCGCAAGCACATTGTCAAAATCTTCTTCCCATCATCTTGTACATGTGAGATTACCTTGACATGGCCTTATTCCTAGAGCCAAGAAGTCTATACATGTATGCCACTATGTTGATTACATAAAGAGTGATCTAGAAACCACCAAGTTACATGACACACATACCATATGAAGATTTCATTTGTTGAAAAAGAAACTTTCTTTCCCAAAAAAACACATACTCATAAAGCCACGGCCATTCAGCCGTTCACTCCTAAGCGTACGAACGGACACTTTCTTTAAAAAAAACTGTATACTCATAAAGCCATGGCCGTTCACACCTAAAGACATGGTCATTCACTTATAAGGTCACGCGGCAATTCACTCCTAAGCGTGTGGACGTATGCTTCCAAAAAAATGCCATTCACACCTAAATCCACTTTTATTCACTTATAAGCACGCGACTGTTCACTCCTAAATGTACGGAGGTACGCTTCCAAAATAAACTTTAAAAAAAATGTGCACTCTTAAGCCATGGTCATCTACACCTAAAGCCACGGCCGTTAACTTATAATCCCACGCCGTTAACTTATAAGCCCGCGGCCATTCACTCTTAAGCGTATGGACGTACACTTCCAGGAAAAAAACTTTTATTAAAAAAAACCGTATACTCATAAAGCCATGGCCTTTCACACATAAAGCCATGGTCTTTCACTCCTAATCCCACGGCCGTTCACTCCTAAGTGTACGGACGTACACTTCTGGGGAAAAAAAACTTTTTCGTGGAATTTTTAAAAATAAAAAAAATAAAATCTTTAGAGGTGCTTAAGGTCTACCTCCCCGACTCATTAGGGCATTTTTACACACACGAAACACTTAAAAAGTCCTTATTTCACCTTAAGGGTGCGTTCATGTGTGTAAGGAAAAAGAGAGCCAAAACTTATATTTTGGATCTGCATGCATAATGTTGAAGGTTTTCTAAACCTCAGCACACAGCATGGACACCTTTCGGTCATGGTTATATGCCCAAAATTCCCCCATTCCATGGAGCGGCACCCTAGCCATTGTACTTTCACATGTGGCTGATATGCTAATCATATTTGGTGGTGTGGTTTGGCCGTGTGGGTGAAACGTTTTATATGAAGAGACCTCATCTAGTAGTGTACCTTTATACATGCACCAGCCGGTGAATAGATGCCCAAAAACACACGTGCAGCCTCCTTCTATAACCACGGGCCTATTCCCACCCCCCACCTACATACCACCTCTCCTTGATTCCCAAATTGACATACCACCTCTCCTTGATTCCCAAATTGACATTGTGAGCTTAGCGCACAAGCTATAAGAAGGAGAGTGGCATAATAAGTGCAGCCATGGACATCCCCTACACAACCAATGTGAGTGAAAATCTTCAAACTCATGCTAAAATTTGATGGAGTTGGAAACCTCGTATCCTACATTGAGGTCTTTAAGCAAATCTGCCAAGCATTTGAAATCTTAGATGATGCAATAAAGGTCCATATCTTTGGACTAAGCCTTGAAGGTAAGGCCATGCAATGGTTCCAATTCTTTGACCCTCGGCACAAAGGTTGGATGACACTAGAAAATCTAGGCCAAATGGTAGTAGGATATCCGACTATACTTCCTCTGAGTTCGCACAATACTTGTTTGAGCTGCAAAAGGATTCATATGAAACACATTAGATCTGAACGAAGCCAAACCTGTCGTGTTTCCTCCTCGCATGAAGACTGTTGGTTGCTGAGCATGCTGAGGTCATTTGACGGATCATCAAAGTGGAGCGAAGTTTGGGTAGTGCCTAGAGCTCTATAAAGCAAGAATATGAGTTGGGGGTCACAATTACGTCCGATTCCAAAGACTCCAATTCTAAGCCAAAGTCTTAGACAAAGATTGGAGAAAAGTTAGCAGAGCAGTGGAATCTCTGGAGTTTTCAGAGATCTGAATCCACGTGGAGCTCGTTCACCGTCAGGATCAAGACCAACATCCTCACCACATGCAAAAGATGTAGTAAGGTCATAATATACCTTAAACCAAAATTTAGAATCAATTATCATCATAGTCCTCATGGTGGTGATATTGTTTGTTAGTTGCATCGTCCATTGATTGTCCACCATGCATTTTTTCTTCTTCAATATCTTGATCTTGAAATATACGTTTAGTTTAGATCGAGGAGTGAGTTGTATTATATACCACCAATTAGGATCTCTTTGGTCTAGATGAAATAGAAACTAAAAAGAAGAACTATAAAATATTTATAAAAAAATATATACAATTCCTTCCTTTTATTTATAGATTCTTCAAAATTGAAAATCAAGTGTAAACCTACTTATAATGTTGTTGTAGAACATATGTCTCTCTTGAGTCTTGGCATAATTTAGTTGAGTCAAAAAATCCACTTGATTCTTCTTGACGGTTGCTTGAGTACCTCTATATACCACTTTGAACCACTTGATTCTTCTTGACGGTTGCTTGAGTACCTCTATATACCACTTTGAACCATTGAACATCAAAGATGAACACTTTGAAATCTCTAATTCCAATCTCTAAGATATCTTGAATTGTTCCACAATATTCAAGTTTCTCCACTATAGTATTACTAGCTCGACTATCTTAGTCAAAACTTGCCATTACACTTGAATCATATGTGATTCTCTTGGAATACACACGTTGAGTGCAAAAATGTCGACCTTCTAACCACATTGCATCATGCACTTTATACTGCAACCCAATCAAAAATCTTAAATATAGCTTATATGTAAGTAATTTACTATTCAACATTATATATCTTAGCAAAATACAATATATTTTAGTTAAGTATTAAAACATATTTACTTACATGGTAGTCGCATCCCCTTATATATTCCCATTCTTCTCTTGTAATCTTTTCTCCCATCCTTTCGGCTTGCTCTAGGGCATCTCTAACCCATTTAATATTCCAATCCTTTGGAAGAGCCTTTAGGTTAGGTGGGTATACCATGTGCCTTTGTGTTGATCTCTTAAATTCTCTTCTCTCTTCTATCCTTATCTTTCGTTCATCTTCATATTTCTCAATCCATGTTTCCATCACAAAAGTGTTAAGAAGACAAAATTTAGTGACGTTTTTGTGTATGGATTTATCCATCTTTCAACTGTGTCCTTTTCCATGTGACACCATTCGTTCATCCTCATCATTATGCATGAATCTAGGCATAGATGGATCAATTTGCTTCAAGTATTCTAAGATGTATACAAGGAATTCTTGCACAAACCATCCCTTTGCCATGCTTCCTTCTGGCCTTGCCCTTTGCCTCACAAATCCCTTCAAAGTTTTCATGAAGCGTTCAAGAAAGAACACCCATCGGTTATGAACAATGGCACATATAGCCACCTCATCTACCAAATGTACTAGAAGGTGCATCCTTCTTGGAAGGCTTTCTTCAATCATACACACTTCCTCAATTGACTCAACTCGAGCCTTCTCAATGGAATCTTGAGGAATCTCCTTTGACACTATCCACCTATTAAACAAAGGAAGAAATAATAAATTAAAGAAGAATAGATATATTCAAAGCTGTATGTTATACCAAAAGCACAAATCTATAGTTTTGATGGGAACTAATCTTACTAGTCTACCGAATTGATAGATGGCATTCTTAGCTTTCTCTTCTCTGTACCTACTAATGGATATTGAATGTATGAACTAGTGAAATCAATTTTTGAAAAAAATAAAACATCAATATAGAGTCCACACAACATAGACCGAGGAGTGCCAAAAAATAGATATAGTTATAAAAATAGATATAGTTATGTACGTATCTACATCATCTTGTGCCAATCATGTGATATAGTTATGTACATACTTGCATCATCTTGTGCTCATCATGTGATTTGAGACCATAAAATTGATGCTCACCCTTCTTCTTTGTTATTGTAAATGCACCCTTTAATGAATGCATTACATCAGTTGGTGTAAGAAAAGATGAAATTTGATTCTTGACATTCTTTTTCTCTTGCCTTGTCAACCTCCATGGTGCCTTTGTTTTGGTAAAACTACCTTGTCATTGACTACCCTCCTTGGCCATGCATTTTCCATGCGTTCGATATCCTTTAGGTCATCCCTTTGCATTGGTGTCTTTTATCAATTATATGGTCCCAAATCATTGATTCCATATTCTTAAAAATGTGCATTGGATCCAAAAGATGATTTATTATTACCTTGTCATTGACTACCCTCCTTGGCCATGCATTTTCCATGCGTTCGATATCCTTTAGGTCATCCCTTTGCATTGGTGTCTTTTATCAATTATATGGTCCCAAATCATTGATTCCATATTCTTAAAAATGTGCATTGGATCCAAAAGATGATTTATTATTAAATGTATCCAATATGGTAGACGATAGAATATTGAGTACTCTTTCATGCCCGTGGCGGGTACTGTGATGGGAGTCAACCTCCATCTCTCGTCCCACTCTCCATCTCTCCACCTTCCCTCTAATGGGATTGTAGGAGGTGAATGCCATATGGCTTCCCACTCTGCACCTCTCATCACAATCAGAGAAACCTCTGATGGACCATAATTAGGGTGGTTTGAAGGAAGATATCTATGATGTTTATCATATACTACTTTCTTTAGTGCATGTGCTTGTTTTGGATACAAGCTGTGATGGTGCACAATTGGACATGAATTATATCATGTAGTTGTGAGACCTACCAAAATGGTATGTAAGAATTGAAAGTTAATAGACATTACAATACATAAGAGTTATAAGTGAATCATTTGTGCATGCTTAGATAAGAATCAATTTATGAATATGATGTATCTGAGCACTCCGTATAGCCTCAAAAATCATGCATAGTCCACATCAATATACCCTTTAACATTGCATTGCAACATGAAATTTGACAAGAAACATCATGCACCCTTATGCCTCTCCGTAATTGCTCGAGCTCATCAATCAAGGGCTCAAGGTGTACATCCATATTCTTTACCTTGTGCTTCCCGGGGGCAGAAGAAGCGTAGGCATCACATGACCCTTCTTGATGGACATCCATGGAGGAATATTGGAATTCACAAGAACATTGGGCCATGTGGACCATGATGTAGATCTCAATCCAAATGGGTTCACCCCATCCATACCCAATCCAATCCGTAAATTATGGGGCTCATACTTTTACATTGGCCATTCATCCTCAATGTGAGCCCAAGCCGGTGAGTCGGTGGGAATCCTCATCATGCCATGTTGAATGGTGGTTCACATGCCATGTCATTAACTGGGGGATTTTCTTGGCGAAAAAATTTGGGCAAGCAATTTTCCAAATATGGCGAGTAGTACTTCATTTTCTCTCTCTCTCTCTCTCTCTCTCTCTCTCTCTCTCTCTCTATTTATGTCTCTCTTATCTATCTCTCTCACAATAGCAAAACAAAATTACTCCAATAAAATGATACCCCATAACATTTTTGCACATCCCATACATCTCTGAAGTTAAATTACGAACATGAGTTGTCCACTAAATCAATTCAAGGCGGCATAATACACATAACACGCACAAGATGCCTTCCAAGTAGGTGACTTTTTGCAATAGTGACAATTGATCTTTTCATCAGTAATGGCGTAGACACCAATTGCACAAGTTTCCTCTATGCGCCCTTTGAAACTAATGTCATTAGTGAAGTCATTGTTTAAATACCAAGGGTATGTGGTGTGTAAACATTACATTTCACCAATGCAATGGCTTATCCTACACGCCCCTGGAAAGTTGACATTCGATGTAGCTGCCTTTGTCCACATGTGACCATCATACTTATGATCCATGCCATCCATGCCAACTCTCCAGAACCCATGGTGGCAAGAAAATCAAATATTACATCCCCATCATAGAATCTAGGAAGCTTATTCACCTGAAACACATGTTTGTATTAGGGTTAGTATTAACTAGTTTTACTTTAGAATTAAAAAATATTAATTTTCTTTTTTTACAAAAAAATGTTATTTTCTTATTATTCTTTTAATTTTTCTTTGTAATGTTCTTGTGATTAATCACTTTATGATCATGTTGTTCATTGTCTCCATCAAAATCTTACACACACAAACACACACACATGTTTCATCACTTGCTTTATGCATGAAAACCATATAAGGGTTTCTAGGTAAAAATACGTTTGCATCACTTGCTTTATGCATCCCTTCCCGCTTTCGTTTTTAGACTATTTGCTATGTATGATTTATCGAGTGCTACTTATCTCACTCATCTATGCCTAGACACAATAATACCCAAAATATGATGCAAGATGAGCTACAATACAGAATGATAATAAGAGAAAGGTTGGGTCTTTCTCCAATTAGTTGGTGTGACTTGAGCCAACAATAACCCTTCAATGGCAAGCTTGGCTTGTAGAGAAGAAAGTAGGAGGATGAGCCAACAATATACCTTCAATGGCAAGCTTCGCTTGTAGAGAAGAATGTAGGAGGAGGAGCCACAATGAGCATATTACTATGGAAATGATGATGACCATGAATCACCATAGGATCAACACAAAGGTAGAGCAAGTTACTGCCACTCCTAGTGCCACCACCACTAGGAGAAGACCTCGCCGGCAAGAAGAATGTAGGACGAGGAGCCACAATGAGAATGTTACTATATGGAAATGATGATGACCATGAATCACCATAGCATAGGCACAAAGATAGAGCAAGTTATTTCCACTCCTACTGTCACCACCACTAGGAGCATACGTGGCTGGCAAGAAGAATGTGGCAAGAAGAATATAAGGACGAGGAGCCACAATGAGAATGTTACTATAGAAATTATGATGACCAAGAATCACCAAAGTATAGGCACAAAGGTAAAGCAAGTTATTGCCGCTCTTAGTGCCATCACTACCACTAGGAGCAGACGTGGCTGGCGAGACTTTACAAAAGCTCTTTGCTTTGAAGGTGGCTGGCGAGACTTTACAAAAGCTCTTTGCTTTGAAGGTATTGACGTGGCTGGCGAGATGGTGGATAATAAACGACGGTGGACGAGTGCATTGACGGACGATAGTGGACAACATTGATGGGATGATGGCATGATGTGGCTGACGACAGTGGAAAAAAGACGACGATGGACGACTGCATTGACAGGCGACTGCATTGATGGTGGAGATGGACGTGGCAGATGACATGGCTGGCGAATGCCACGCTATATTGCCACCTGACATGGCTGGACGACATTGACGGGTGACGGTGGACGACGTTGACGAGCTGACCGCTTTGACGTGGCGAAACCGGAAGCTGGCAATGCTGCAGTCGCGGGTGGCAATGCTGCAGTCATGGAAGTCTCCGCACTCGGTGTTTTCATCGTAGTTGGGCTCGTAGCGTAGCAAAAAAGCGGGGATGAACTTCTACACATGGTGGAGGAGGTCGGCCATGTCCTGGGTGGCCGAGAAGGGTGCCCAACCCGTGTACACACAGTGACGCGAGACGTCTCGGATAGGCTGAGCAGGGCCAAGAGGGCGCTTGCGGTTTGCTCCGGGCGAAAACGGAATTCGTCTACAATCACAAGGTCGTCCGTCATATCACTTCTGTCTTCAATCGCAACATCATCTATGTTAGCACTCGTCCATCTACAATTGCAAGGTCGCAAGCTACACGAAGGTCGTCCCTCGGTCTGGAAACATCTGTGTGCAATCGTCCGCTACACGAAGGTGAGTCTCTATTTATAATTGATTGCATCAAATCTCCCTCCTCCTAATGAGGTTTATGTAATGAGAGGTCCACAACTCTAATTGTGATGCAAGTCAAGCTCTAATACCAATTGTGACATCCCACGATCGTCTTTTCCAGACAGATGCATAAAGCACAAGAGGAAAGCATTAGCCACACTCATCTCCCAACCCAAGGCTCACTACAATGAACCACCCCCAAGTTTGGGAGGGAGAGATGCATGAAACATATTTTTTTGTCCATTGAAAAACTATGTAAAGAGTAAACTTTGGAGGAATAGGGACCAATAAATTGAAAGAGTTGTGGCCTTTTTGAATCTAGGAAGGTTCACAAAAAATATTTTTTACATTAGCTTGACTCTCTAGCCCACGAAAAAGTTTAAACATCTGAATTCTCCACTAAGATTTTTTACATTAGCTTGAGCTCTCTCACCCGTAGTGGAGGTAGCAAAAGTGCATGATCTAGCTCTACAACACACTTTATATGTACCACGTGGTGCTACTCGGCAAATTTCTATGACAGCAGCGACAATGATGCCATATCCTTATTGTATACCACAGCATAACATGACTAACCCATATCAGTGTCTGAATTGGGGGGGGGGGCCTCCAAGACCCAACACAAACAAGCAAGATCACGTAACTTCAAGTAGTAATGGTCCCTCACATGGAATACGAGTCATGGAGATGGAGTGTTACTTTTAGCATAATTGAATTTCATGCATAGAGGTATGCATAAAAGATGAATTTTTTATTCTAAAAGTGTAATTCCTACTAAATTGAATTTATGCATAGGAAGATGCATAAAAGATTGATTTTTAATTCAAAAGTATCTTTCTCATCTAAATTGAATTTATGCATAGGAAGATGCATAAAAGATTGAATTTTAATTCAAAGTGTCATTCTCATTTAAAATGAATTTATGCATAGAAAGATGCATAAAAGATTGATTTTTATTCAAAAATGTTAGTCTCCTTAAATGGAATTTATGCATAAATAGATGCGTAAAGAAATCTTATATCAAATATAAGAATCCTCTTGTATTCTATAAATAGATATGAGAAATGATAGGATATGATAAAATGCATATGAGATGTGATAGGATGTGATAAGATGTATATGGGATGAGGTAACAAGTGTATGTGATGGGATAAGATGTATATGGGTTGTGATAGGGCAAGAATGAGGATGTGGATGTATGCATGTGAATGTGGATGTGGATGTGGCTGTATGGATGTGAATGTGGATGTGTATGTATGGATGTATGCATGTAGATGTGAATGTGGATGTATGAATGTGGATGTGGATGTATGGATGTGAATGTGGATGTGGATGTGGATGTGGATGTATGAATGTGGATATGGATGTATGGATGTGAATGTGGATGTGGATGTGGATGTATGGATGTGAATGTGGATGTTTATGTATGGATGTATGCATGTAGATGTGGATGTATGAATGTGGATATGGAAGTATGGATGTGAATGTGGATGTGGATGTGCATGTATGGATGTGAATGTGGATGTGTATGTATGGATGTATGCATGTAGATGTGGATGTATGAATGTGGATGTGGATGTATGGATGTGAATGTGGATGTGGATGTGAATGTATGGATGTAAATGTGGATGTGTATGTATGGATGTATGCATGTAGATGTGGATGTGGAAGTATGGATGTGGATGTGGATGTGGATGTATGGATGTGAATGTGGATGTGTATGTATGGATATATGCATGTAGATGTGGATGTGGATGTATGCATGTGAATGTGGATGTAGATGTGGATGTATGGATGTAAATGTGGATGTGTATGTATGGATGTATGCATGTAGATGTGGATGTATGAATGTGGATGTGGATGTATGGATGTGAATGTGGATCTGGATGTGGATGTATGGATGTGAATGTGGATGTTTATGTATGGAAGTATGCATGTAGATGTGGATGTATGAATGTGGATGTGGATGTATGGATGTGAATGTGGATGTGGATGTGGATGTATGGATGTGAATGTGGATGTGTATGTATGGATGTATGCATGTAGATGTGGATGTATGAATGTGGATGTGGATGTATGGATGTGAATGTGGATGTGGATGTGGATGTATGGATGTGAATGTGGATGTTTATGTATGGATGTATGCATGTAGATGTGGATGTGGATGTATGGATGTGAATGTGGATGTGGATATGGATGTATGGATGTGAATGTGGATGTGTATGTATAGATGTATGCATATGGATGTGGATGTATGGATGTGGATGTATGAATGTGGATGTGGATGTATGGATGTGAATGTGGATGTGGATGTGGATGTATGGATGTGAATGTGGATGTGTATGTATGGATATATGCATGTAGATGTGGATGTATGAATGAGGATGTGAAAATGGATGTATGCATGGATGTGTATATAGAATAATGAATGTGAATGGGTATGGAAAATAATGTGTCGTGGATATGAGTAAATGGATGAGAATGAGTACATATGAATGGAATGTGAAATAAGTAATGTGGATTGAGGAGATATAATATGGAAAGACGGAGTTCGATATAGAAACTGTATTTTGTGACCTGTTTGTAAATGACTGTTTTATGACAAGAATGCTGGGGAAGCATTTTGACCGTCTTGTGGATTAAGGTCATAGAGACCTAACTGATAAAGTTGCAACTACTGACGGAGAGTCAATGGAGGACGTCTCGCGTAGCAAGGTCGGTCTTGACTAGCCTCGGTTCGATTTAAATGGTGAGCTTTCGGTACGGTGGATGAGGGACCAAGGAAGGAGCCTATGAGTGAAGCGCTAGGTCACCTGCGAAGGATCCTAGAGGGTGCTGACCATACGGTGCTCGGGCTCTGGGTCACCGAAGATACCCACACGTGCGTCGTGGAAGATATTGGAATAAAGAATAAGAATTGTTTTCTGAAACCGGGCATGGATCTGGTTGATTAACCTTGCTGGTCCTCAACGGATGAGTCCATGGCTCTTTTATATGGATCTGTGGGTTGATCTTGCTGATCTTCCACGGAGATTCCATTCTATTATGTGAATATATTGCCGGTTACTATGAGCTAGGAACTATGGAAAAGGCCCCTGAGCATTAGGGCTAAAAACGTCTCAAAATGGGCTGTGTAAGGAATTTCGCTAACTTGCTAATTAGTAGAATGTTGACGGTCAAAACGGCTCCAAATTTAGCCGTTTTGGATATTTAAAGCGTATCTTTCTGATTGAATACGTATCTAAGTGCATATTTTAAAATCTAAAAAAATATCGTTTTCATGCTACTCTTTAATGGCTCGTCTCGAAATTTGTCCTCTTTTAGTGACTACGCGGCAAAATGACCATTCCCTCCAAACGCGCTCTTATCCATTCTCCAAAAAAATTTCACTCCTCTGCTTCTCTAAAAATTTCACAAGCTACATCTCATTCTCATTCTTCTGTGTCTCTCATGTTCTAATAGCTCTGCTTATATTTTTAGCTCTGTTAGTAATGAGTGATACATCTAATCGTAAGTTTCATTTGAATATCAAGCTCAACCAAGAGTATGCAACTACACGGAGTGTCTACCAAAGATCCCTTTCATGTGCAAATGAAGCTCAACATCTTCGCAACGAAGGAAAGAAGCATATTGACCTATGGACAGATGGAAGTCTATATCCATCGGATCCCAAAACAGGAAGGTATCCTTCTTTTCACACACCACATGATTTGATTAGATTTGTTGGTGATGGGGTGGATGGCTTACTTGGTTATAGTTCAAGACTATCTCAATCACATATTAATTATGCAGAATATACTACATATCTTCAAAATACTTCATCTTTGAATGCAACAAAAATTATAGAACTTGAAAACAAAATAGTGTCTTTGAAACAAGAAAATGATCAATTGAAAACCTTAAAAGAAACTCCAATAGGGTTAAGAGCACGAGTAAAACGAATGCGGGATGTAGTTAACTTAACAGAGAGATCTGGACAAAGAAAAAAAAGGTTAAAACTTGTAAGAGATCATGCTACTAACCTTCTAGGATTTGACATGTCTAATGCTCAGGAAAGGGTAAGATTTTTGAATGAGCTTATGAATAGGTCGGATACCTTGAAACTTTTGGAACTTCCTGAAAATCAAACTAAAAAAAAACTGGTCTTTCAACATCTATTAAAAGATATGGACTTATTAGTCCAGCCTTCCCAAATGCAAGAAGTCTGTGACACAGTGGGAGTGAGTAGAAAGGGATACAGAGCCATCTCTAAAACCTGGTTCAGGGTCCTTAAGTATTACAAAATCAAAGCTTTTGGGTTGCCTAGACCTCACAATGTTGGAAAATATAGAACTCTGTTAAATGAGGAAATTTCTAAACATTTCGGAGAGTATTTCCATATTGAGGGAACAATGCCATATGAGAGACAAAAAAAAAAATCATCTTTTGAATACAACATTTATAATAATATTTGGATGAACATTAGAAAAGTCCAATCTTTTATGGTGAGATATTACAACATAAGAGAAATAGATTGTGAAGGAAAACTTGTATTTGTTTTAAAATTAGATGAAGCTCAAATCCAGAAATATCAAAAAATGGAAAGAATATCTATATCCCTAATGAATAAAGCATTGGACTATAGTCAAGGTAAGCTTGATTCTCCATACCACAAAACTCAATCAGAAATGGAGCTATGGTGGATTGGATCAGCTCAGGTACCAGTAGAGAGTCATGAAACATTAAAGTGGCTCTTCTCACAAACAGACATTCCTTCAGTTATTCAGAGCCAAAATACAGGTGAACACCTTCATGTAGACGACATAGGTGATTTCATTGTGGAATGGCATTTGAGTGCCGACCTCAAGGCGTTGAAGTGTATGTTTGGTGTATGTGGAGGAGCAAATACCAAATATCCATGTCTTTATTGCATGGCAAGCACAGGGACAAGAGAATGGCTTGCAGAAAATGAGATTGGAAAACCACCATCCAGAAATAATGTGAATGTTGTCGATTATCCAACTTCTATTAAAATATGGGATCCAATTCTACCAATACATTTGAAAAATGTGCATATATGTACATTGCATGCAGAGATAAGAATCTTGGACAAATTGCTCAGACTTCATCTGGACTATGCATATTCTATTAAGCCGACTAAACTTGCAGATGAGTGCATAGAAAAGTGCGAAGCCTTGCTCTCTCAAATGGGTTTTCATGGTGGGGAAGTGCATCTTAAAAAAGATCCTGTTCTTTCTGGAGGTACAGGTGATGTTCTGCAAGATGTTTCAATGGGAGGAGCAAAAGCGAGAAGATTTTTGAGCAACCATGACACCAAACAAGTCAACGCAATGTGGAACTGTTGGAAACAGCTATGTGTCATCACCACAAATGTCAAAAGTAGACCAGATGTAGCCAACAAACAATTATAGGCCAATATTTTTAACTTTTTGGATCCAAGGATTTAAATATTTTCCTAGAAATATAATAAATATTTTGAAAAAATAAATAAATCAGTTTTCTTACCATATACTCATTAGCAAGATTTTGATTCAAGAATTTAGAAGAATCATAAGGCATGGGTATCAAGCTCAAAATATCATACTTGAAATTGAGACATATGTAATGATGTCAAAGGAAGTGTTCCATAGGTCTCACCCAAGAACATTCCAAGGCAAGGACAACAATCTCGGAGAGATGGTGCTGAATTAGACTAATTCCATGGATGCGTACTTTAACATTGTGGGGTACAACAATAGAAGAAAAATGGCCCTTACGAGATCAAAGATTATTACCGATGTTACTCGGAGGAACCAAATTGAATCTAACCAAGTTGTCTCCTCCCTCAAGGGGGTTCTTCCTATTTCATGCTACACAATCCTCCATTGCAAGTGCATATACTACTAAAGTTCTACATGCTTCTGATGAGAAGGGTTCTCATCTTCCTATACAATTGATAATAATAATGAAGTTCTTGCTCACATGTATGTGGGTTTTGTGGTAATATTATCACCCTTAATTCTACTAGAACTTCTTTCATGTCACATACTTTGCAACTGGTACTATACCTATTCGCTTAAAGCTTTCACCTTCTAAGATTTTAAAGGAACCATGTATTTTGATGATGATATTGATGCAGAGAAGTTTAAAGCTCATTACCTTGCTAGAAAATGACTTATACTACTTCTTCTTCTCTCTTCCTTGGGGTGAGGGGGAATATATTGCTACCGCTAAAGGTGTTTGTACTCAAGAAAAGATTGAAGTTCAAGTGAAGTCAACCAGTCTGTGATGTCATCGAAGTGACTTATACTACTTCTTCTTCTCTCTTCCTTGGGGCAAAGGGGAATATATTGCTACCGCTAAAGGTGTTTGTACTCAAGAAAAGATCGAAGTTCAAGTGAAGTCGACGCGTGCTCATGATGTTTGTGATGTCATCGAAGTGAAGACACGAGCAAAACCAACACAAGTAAACATGAAAACGAAGCAACTTATATTTCTTGTCATTTAAGCAGTGGTTGATCCCGAGTGATTGTAATAATCAAGCATATGTATTAGCGTAGGACACTATGCACTAGTGTGATTCACCAAACCCACACAAAAATGGGTGAATCTTTTTCTATTTTACAATAAATAATATGCACACTCATTCTCTAAAAAACAGATGCACACGTAATAAAAACTCAATACACGAGGGGGGAACGTTGGAATAGTAATCTAGTGTGAAACCCCCAAGATGATACTAACCACCACCTTCATGCCCGGTGCATGCAACTTGTACCTTGCTATATAATACATTAATCTTGCATTCACGTTCTTGTTCCTCCTTCTGTTTCTCTCCCGTGTCTGTGAGCATCCATGGCATTTATCCTCGATTTACTCAGGCCACCAGGCCTGTCCTCTAATTTCCACCAATAGTAGGTTGATCGGTCGTTACAAGGACGACCTCATACAATCCAAAACCCATCTGCGCACCAAGGCTTCTCCAGTACCATTCTGCAGGGGAGCCAGCTGGAGAGCTAAAGAAAGCGTCCGCATCTTGCTTACTCTGCCAAATCCCCAGCCCCATCATTTTTCCCAAGCGGCAATCGACGCCACACTCCAAGGACCTGTAGAAGGTGCAGGAAAGCAGCCCCTCCACTTGGTGGAAGTAAGCCTTGGTGATGGCCAAGCAAGAGTAGGAAAGAAGCTCCTCCGGAATCAATCCTGGCTGATCGTTATGCTCGGCAATTAGTGTGACGTTCCGCAAGTGCACCACGTCGCCCTTTGACAACCGCGCAGCAGTTTTCTTGTCTTTAGAGTCCGAGCAGGAGACCTCGTACCAGCTCACGTCTATGACGTCTGCCAAAGAAGAGATCGCCTTCTCATAAGCATTCACCTGCGCAAAGATTAAAGAGGTCGACGTTGGATCAGCTAGCTCTGGTGGTTGAGATTAGTAGAGTTCCATAGCATTAACGATCTGTGTTAGGTTAACGGTAATGTGTGTTAGGTTAAGGTTGGTACCTTGGGGTGCTTGTTGCAAGGACCGTCTTCAGGGGTCAACCCCTTATCCCAAATGGAGTAGACAGCCACCTGCGTAAGAATCGACCCTTATTGAACTCAGTCGAATTATTGTGTGGTTCAGCTTTATTATATGAAAGTAAGTGATGGTGTAGTAAATACCGAAGTGGAGCTGAGACTGTTGAGGATTGCCGAGCGGACGAAGCCTGTGGAGTGGAAGGAGAGGGCCAGCGAGGAGAGGCGGGCGGTGACGTGGCGGGTTGTGAAGGGCGGGCGGGGTTTGAAGATGCCCACCGAGACCCAGGCCGAGGAGGAGTCCACGCACACACCCAAGCTGGAGCACGACGTGTTGCTGCTACAGCTGCTGCTAGCAGTTCTGGGTATGCCGGGCATCATATAGAGAGCACAAGAAACTACGCAGCAGAGCAGAGCCGAGCGTTGTATAATTGTAATGAAGGAAATAATGAGAAGTGCGTTAGACCTCGACGACTAATAAATGAAGCGTCGTTAATTGACATATAATATTACTCTATTATATACATATATAGAATAATATTATTCTATATACATATATAATAGAATAATAAATGTAGCGTCGTTAAGTGACATATAATATTATTCTATATACATATATATGTTTATGTGAACACGAGAACTCCGAGCGTGTTCCGTCACCAGTGACCACGTAAACGATGGCAGCGTGTTGCTTTGCCTGTTGACGGACCTCCTCTTTGACCCTACGATTCGACTGCAGATGAGGTGGATCGCAATGTTTTTTGGCCAGTCACGACCCATTGGACGGTGGTGACAACACAACCCATCCAAGCGTGTCAGCTTGCATTTGAGCTAAAACACGTTATTCTTTCTTTTCTTTTCTGTCTTTATCATGCCTATAAGCAGGACGTGTTTGCCTTAGCTAGTGTCAACTTGAAAATTTCAAGATAAGGTGGCTTGGACGGTTGAGATTTTTTGTGATGTAATAATTTTTTCCCCAATAAGCTGCTATTTGTCTTCTATTTGGCGCTACATTTTAAACATAATAATCCTATTTCAAAAGTGGCATGGTTTGAATCTATTATTTTCTAACAAATTTGACAAGCGAATATTGATTTTAGGAATGAATGCAGACATGTTCTACAAGGGGCGCCTTGCAGTACAAGTCACCATTAATGAGCACTAGTACTCAACCCGCGCGTTGCTGCGGTATGTAAAAGACATTAAGAAGCGAAACCTAGGAATGAAAGCCGGAATGCAAAGGTCAATCGGAATACAAAGGGTCAACCGAATTCAGAGGGTCAATCGAATTCAAAGGGTCAATCGAAGAGATTTTTTAATCTTATTTTTTAGAAATCCAGGATTTCTTTTTTCTCTCCTCTCCTTGTGCCTTGGTTGTCCATGGTTAATATGTAATAGATATACCTAACCGCCTTCCTTGCCAACCACTGTTTACTCACATCATCATTTTTTTTACACCCCTCTACATTAAAAAAAAATTATCACTTAGAAAGAAGTGCTTCAAAAATCTCTTTTCTAGGATATATCTACATGCTCAAGAAACAATGGAAAATTTATACAAGTGAGTAAACAACAATATTCATCACATTGTAGTCATGTCATCCCAAATAGAGGTATGAATAGTATTACACGCAGAAGAGGGATTGACTTGCAACTTTATGCCCTATATAAAAGGAAAAAAGTGATCTTGATGTGCCAATATTTTTGTATGAAGATTTAATATCGCATAGGATGAATAGTGCACAAGTAATAAAAATCTATAGTCTAGAATTTTCAACCATGAAGCTATAGGACATATTAAGGTTCTTTTACGCATAATAATTCTAGAGCTGACATTTGTCCTACTTGTATGATTGAAAATTCTAGACTATAGAATTATTATGCATAAAAGAATCTTAATATGTCCTACTTAATGATTCAAACTTTTAGACTATAAATTGTTCATCACGATTCAAATAGTCTAGAATTATTATGCATAAAAGAATCACGATTCAAGTAGGACATATTAAGATTCTTTCATGCATAATAATTCTAAAGTTGACATATTGCTACATATTCATGCGGTGATAGTCCAAAATCATAAGACTTTCATTGCATATTTCTACCATAATAGCATTTTTAAAAAAATGTCAAAATTCAAAGAGCTTATAAGGTAATTGTCTCAAGCTCCAAACATGTATGTGTATTATAGCTAGCTATAGATCAACTTGCATATATTTGGAGCTTCTAATGGAATACTCTTACTAGTCTTGTATATCCTTCTAATTCACATAATTTGGAACCATCCCTGTCTCGCTTGAACATGCAAGCAAGTATCATTAAAATGTACAAAAATGTCCAAAATAGTGCCTAATGCTTGTTACGTATGTTTTACACAACCCACTTCAAAGAAAAATGCTTCAAAATGTAATTATATACATAATTGGTTTTCCAAAACTTATAAATTAATAGTATCCTATAGAGACTATGTGCAAAACATGGTTGACTTTAGTGCTCGTTTTTTGAGCAAAACCAGAAAAAAAAACTTCCATGAAAAAATCTAATTTTCATAGTGAAACGCGTTCAAAAATGCTTTTAAAGCTAAAGTTCTAGGCCACTTTGAGTTTAGGGCTTAAGATAAGGTGGATTATACTATATAGATGGATGGATTGTGAAATCTAAGGCCTCCAAAAGTTTTGAAAATCAATGGGCAATTAGCTAATTTGAACCTCATGACTCTAAATTAGTCAAGATTTTACCTCCAAATTATTATTGAATGTCAAACCCTAAAGGTGTAAACTATGCTCCTAGGCATCCCAAACAACCTCAAAATGGGTCGGTATTTTACTTGGACTGTGAAGTTGTAAACTACGCTCCTAAAACATTATAAGTGTTTTCTAGCATGCTTTGAATATATATGAAAAAAGGAAAATATACATCATATGTCACCAATGTGTCAAAAGAATTCCACAAAGTTTGTATGGTGTCCTGCGACACTTTTTATTTCATGTTACTAATTAAAATGTTGGGTTCAAAAGAAACCTTTTTAAAGAACTACTTGCTTCTAAACCCTTAAAATCAAAAGAAACCTTTTTAAAGAACTACTTGCTTCTAAACCCTTAAAATCAAAAGAAACCAAATCAATTTTGACCCTTTTAAAAATCCTTTCATAATATCCATGGATTTGAACTAGTTTCACATAATCTTAGCTTTGAGTGTTAAGTGATGACTATTTATACACATGTATACACACACACATATGTGAGTGTGTGTGTGTGTGTGTGTGTGTGTGTGTCTCGGGGGGGGGGGGGGGGGGGGGGGGGTCACCAAAAAAATGTAAGTGTAGCACGTGAGTTCATCAGGAGGGGTATATGAATTCAAAAAAGTTACCAAATTACATTTACAGGAGGGGTTTTTAAACCAAAATTTGAGAAAAAACCGTCCGTTTATGAAGGAAAAGGGGTCATTTTCTCTCTATCTCTCCAAGGTTGAGCACACACGTGAGCGAAAATCAATTCAACATGGCAGATTATAACATCGGTTAGAAATTTACATTTATGCACAAAGTTGAACAAAAATAAAAGCTCTCTCCCCAAAATGATAATGCACCAAACTAAACAAAGCCATGCTCCATGCTTTCATTCTAATCAAAGTAGGGAGAATGACAAAACTGCCATTCTCCCTTGGAATGTTTAATGATTAAAGGAGGATGGCACCATTGCCATTATTGCTCCATTTTATACAAGAGGGAGAATTGCGGTGGTGAAATTCTCCCATCAAAATTTGGATTAGAGGAGGGAGGAGGGAAGAATGGCAACGCTTCCATTCTCCCTTTAATTTTCTCATCTCAAACTAAACTTTTCAAGGAGAGAATGACACAATGCCATTTTTCCCTAAGTAATGGGGCTACTATCTCCCTTAATGAGGTCACATAATGGTACCAAATCCATCATTGATCCCTAAAATGAATTTTTCCAAGCGGATTGGAGAATAGCACCACTTTCATTCTCCACAATGATAGAGTATCCTAAACCCTTCTCTCCTAGTGGGAAAAGTGGAGAATGACAATCTCTCTCATCAAAACCAAGTTAAGGATGGGAGAACAACACCCTACCAGTCACCCATATGATAGTGGACCAAACCAAACAATTGTGTGTAAAACTAGTCTAAACATTTTTGTATGTTTTATATAATGTTATCCAACCCTTAACAATAAGCTCATCCAATGAGGATAACTGCACAATTACCATTTATATTAAAATATTTGAATGTGATAATTGTAGAACAACACTTCTTAAATGCAATGGTTAAAACCGAGATCTAAAAAGATCTATGATGATGATGATGCTGACTTTGACTGAATGGTTCTGATTGCTAACTTAGAATGTTGTACTACTGAATGATGAATGAAGAATTGAATGTTATAACTTCTCTTCTCCTTCTCTTAGTGTGCTCTATGGCTAGATACTAAAGAGAAAGAGAGAATGGTGACTATGAATGTTATGATTTCTTTTCTCCTTTTCTTAGTGTGCTCTATGGCTAGATACTGAAGAGAAAGAGAGAAAGGTGACTATGAATGATTCCCCTTCTCCTTAGGCTTGAAATGCTGAGAAGAAGAAGATGATTGGAATAAATGATGTGTTTTCTTTATATATGGATTTATGATGTTGGTCAGCCAAGATAATGCTTTCAACCTATTTGTTTGGGTCCTCCATGACCTCATAAATGCCTAAAAGCCTCTTTTTATGCCATCGGATGGTTCCATAGGCCCCAACCTACTATGATACATGCCCTGAATGCTTTTAATGCCTTATGTAATACTGTAGGTGCAATAGAAGTCCCATACACTATCGCACATGCCGTGATCTATGCTATCAGATGGTTCCAAGGGCCCCGATCTACTGTGATGCATGCCCCAAATGCTTTTAATTCCTTATGTACTATCATAGGTGCTATAGAAGCCCCATACACTACTGCACATGCTATAAATACTATGAACTATGCTTGGGTACATGATTTCCTGCCAAGACCTTCTCTTTGACAAAATGGTAGTGGACCTCTATATGCTTTGTGCGAGCATGAAAAACTGGGTTCCTGGCTCACTGTATACTGCTAATGTTGTCACAGAAAATGACAACTTGTCTATCCACTGATAGACCCAAATCTGCAAGTAGCTTTCTCAACCAAGCTACCTCACATGCTAGCAGCACCTCTGTATACTCGGTCTTTGTACTGGATAGAGCAACCGTAGGGACTGCTCCAAGTCATAGCAGCACTCCCCAAAGAAAACGTGAAGCCACTAGTAGATCTTCTATCTGAGATACTACCAGCCCAATCAGCATCTCTGTACCCATGTACACATATCTCTGTCCCAGTTACATAAAATAATCCACAATGCAAAGTAGACATCACATACCTCAGTATGCATCTCAATGCATCCAAATGTGGCTTCCGAGGAACCTGCATAAACTGACTCACCAACCCAACAGCATAGCTCAAATCTGGCCTGGTGATCGTCATATAGATCAAGCTTCCTACTATGCACCTATACATAGTAGGATCCTCCAAAATCTCTCCTGAATCTGCACTCAAGTTGCCATTCTGATCCAATGGCACTGAGAAAGGCTTATAGCCTGTCATACCATACTTGGACAACATGTCCGAGCTATACTGTCTCTGCTGTAATCCAATACCATGCCCTGCTAGAGAATTGGTATCCAAACATAATGGTTGTAGAGTTGCCAAGAGCCTTGGGAATAGACCCGATCAATTGATTCTAAGAGAGATCTATAAGTTGAATCTGAGGCGCTCTGACATGTGAGGGATTAATGGTAGTAAAACACCTTAGCCTTAACTAAACTACACTTAGAAATACTTAAGAGTAGAGAATGGTTTCAATGCAATGCAATGCAACTATATTAAATGCAATGGTTACAACTGAGATCTAAAAAGATCTACGATGATGATGATGTTGACTTTGACTGAATGGTTCTGATGAATGTTGTACTACTGAATGATGAATGAATAATTGAATGTTATAACTGCTCTTCCCCTTCTCTTAGTGTGCTCTATGGTTGGATACTAAAGAGAAAGAGAGAATGGTGACTATGAATGTTATGATTTCTTTTCTCCTTCTCTTAATGTGCTCTATGGCTAGATACTGAAGAGAAAGAGAGAAAGGTGACTATGAATGATTCCCCTTCTCCTTAGGCTTGAAATGCTGAGAAGAAGAAGATGATTGGAATAAATGATGTGTTTTCTTTATATATGGATTTATGATGTTGGTCGGGCAAGATAATGCTTTCAACCTATTTGTTTGGGTTCTCCATGACCTCATAAATGCCTAAAAGCCTCTTTCTATGCCATCGGATGGTTCCACAGGCCCCAGCCTGCTATGATACATGCCCTGAATGCTTTTAATGCCTTATGTAATACTGTAGGTGCAATAGAAGTCCCATACACTATCGCACATGCCGTGATCTATGCTATCAGATGGTGCCAAGGGCCCCGATCTACTGTGATGCATGCCCCAAATGCTTTTAATTCCTTATGTACTATCATAGGTGCTGTAGAAGCCCCATTACACTACTGCACATTCTATAAATACTATGAACTATGCTTGGGTACATGATTTCCTGCCAAGACCTTCTCTCTGACAAAATGGTAGTGGACCTCTATATGCTTCGTGCACTGGGTTCCTAGCCAACTGTATACTGCTAATGTTGTCACAAAAAATGACAACTTGTCTATCCACTGATAGACCCAAATTTGCAAGTAGCTTTCTCAACCAAGCTACCTCACATGCTACCATAGCAGCACCTTTGTACTCGGTCTTTGTACTGGATAGAGCAACCGTAGGCTGCTCCAAGTCACAGAGCAGCACTCCCCAAAGAAAACATGAAGCCACTAGTAGATCTTCTATCTGAGATACTACCAGCCCAATCAGCATCTGTGTACCCATGTACACATATCTCTGTCCCAGTTACATAAAATAATCCACAATGCAAAGTAGACATCACATACCTCAATATGCGTCTCAATGCATCCAAATGTGGCTTCTGAGGAACCTGCATAAACTGACTCACCAACCCAATAGCATAGCTCAAATCTGGCATGGTGATCGTCATGTAGATCAAGCTTCCTGCTATGCGCCTATACATAGTAGGATCCTCCAAAATCTCTCCTGAATCTGCACTCAACTTGCCATTCTGATCCAATGGCACTGAGATAGGCTTACAGCCTGTCATACCATACTTGGACAACATGTCCGAGCCATACTCTCTGTAGTAATCCAATACCATGTGGTGACCTAATCACCTCAACGCGCAAGAAATATCTGAGCTCCCCCAGATCCTTCATCTCAAACTTCTGTCTAAGCAAGATCTTTGCATCAAAGATCTCTGCATCATGGTCCCCTGTAATGATCAAGTCATCTACATAGATGACAACAAGCACAACCCCTCTATCTCACTGTGTCTCACATATAGCGAGAAATCTACATTGGCTAGATGAAAGCCAATAGTGACAAGATATTCAAAAATCTTGTTAGACCATGCTCTTGGTGCTTGTTTTAAGCCATACAAGGCTTTCTTCAACCTGCAAACATGCTCGGGGTGACTCACATCCTCATAACCAGGTGGTTGTAACATATACACCTCTTCCTGCAAATCCCCATGCAGAAATGCATTCTTTACATCCATCTGATGTAAAGACCATTGCTTTGATGCAGCCACCACTATCACAACTCTCACTGTTGCCATCTTTGCAACTGGGCTGAAAGTTTTCTCATAATCAATGCCATATATCTGTGCATATCCTTTGGCTACCAATCTAGCCTTGTACTTGTTTATGCTTCCATCACTATTATGTTTTACTTTGTACACCCACTTGCATCCAATGGCTTTCTTGCCTTCAGGCAATGCCGCACTGAGCTTTCCATTTTGATCTAATAGCACCAACATTAGATCACAACCAGCCATCCCATACTTGAACAACATGTCCAATACCAATTGTCTCTATGACAACAAAATACCATCAGGTATGCGAATGACCTCCATGCCCAAAAAGTAGCATAAATCTCCCAAATCCTTCATGTCAAACTTCCTTTTGAGAAGACTTTTCACATGCTAAATCTCTTCCAAGTTGTCACCCCCAACAATAATACCATCTACATAGATGGTGATGATAACAATACCCTTATCACTCTTGCGCACATACAAAGCGTGATTTGCATCTGCCATATGAAACCCAATAGTGACAAGATACTCAAAAATCTTGTCATGCCATGCTCGTGGATATTACTTCAGCCCATACAAGGCCTTACAAAGCTTATATACATACTTTGGGTGACTTGTATCCTCATAACCAGGTGACTGATCCATATACACTTCTTGTTGTAAGTCACCAATGAGATGCTACCTGCCCAATTTGCATCTATGTATCCATATAGCTCTAATGGTACACTTACTGCATAAAATAATACATAATCAACAGTGGCCCTCAAATACTGAAGTGTGCATCACACATTGTCAAGATGTGGTTTCGTGCGAAACTTGCATAAACTGGCTCTCTAAGCCAATAGTGTAACTCAACTGGTCTATTGATCATGATATATATCAAACTTCCCACAATCGTCATATACATAGTGGGGTCCTCCAACTCATAACCTAAATCCGTACATAGAGCTTTCCATTTTGATCTAATGGCACCGATATTGGCTTACAACTAGCCATCCCATACTTGGACAACATGTCCAATACATACTGTCTCTGTGTGACAGCCAAATACCGTCAGGTGTGTAAATGACCTCAATGCCCAAAAAGTAACACAGATGTCCCAAATCCTTCATGTCAAACTTCCTTTTGAGAAGACTTTTCACATTCTCAATCTCCTCCAAGTTGTCACCCCCAACAATAAGGTCATCTACATAGATGGCGATGATCACAATACCCTTATCGCTCTTGTGCACATACAAACAGTGATTTGCATCTGCCATATGAAACCCAATAGTGACAAGATACTCAAAAATCTTGTTATGCCATGCTCGTGGAGATTACTTCAGCCCATACAAGGCCTCACGAAACTTACATACATACTCTGGGTGACT
This sequence comes from Cibotium barometz, assembly GCF_041138505.1. Taxonomy (NCBI): domain Eukaryota; kingdom Viridiplantae; phylum Streptophyta; class Polypodiopsida; order Cyatheales; family Cibotiaceae; genus Cibotium; species Cibotium barometz. The sequence goes on from NC_141047.1 coordinate 34,929,104, forward strand.
TGTATCCTCATAACCAGGTGACTGATCCATATACACTTCTTGTTGTAAGTCACCATGAAAGAACACATTTTTTACATCCATTTGATGTAAAAAACTAGCCTTTAGCTCCAACCCACCACAGTCAGAGCTCTCACAGTTGCCATCTTTGCAACCGGGGCAAACGTCTCCTATGTATCTAGGCATATCCTTTGGCTACTACCAATCTAACCTTGTATCTGCTTATGCTACCATCATTGTTATGTTTCACCTCATACACCCACTTACATCCAATAGCTTTCTTGCCTACAGGCAATGTCACCAAATCCCAAGTCTCATTTCCATACAATGCATCCATATCCTCATCCATAGCTTTCTCCCAATATACATTTCCAATAGCCTCATCAAAACATGTGGGCTCTACAACCTGCACAACTTTTGCCATGTAAGCATAGTGATGTGCCACATAACCATCATAAGTCAACCTTTGCACAGGGTTTTTGACTCTTTCAGATATTTGTAACTTTGCATTCATGGCTTCCAAAGCCTTCTTTACACCAGGTATCCTCATTTGCTAGAATCCCAAGCTCCTCATTCATCAAGGCTCATCTCCGAGAGCCACTAGAATCTCCATCAACAAGATAATGCCCTACATAAATATCAAGCATACCAAGGGGCTCAATTACTTTCTCTTTGCCTTTATGTGATGTACCAACTACATTTCCAAGACTAGTATTATGATGCAACCTACTAGTCCATGGTCTATCAAAACAGAACCATTCCATGAGGACTCTCTTGGTCCACTCAATGAGTGTGATTGCTAACTTGCAATCTGTGCAGCCACATTTCCACTTACATTAGCCCCAACAACATCTTTTTTAGCATCATACTAGCTACTTATCTCATCAAATACAACATCCCTGTCTACCCTCAATTCATGTGTAGGAGGATTATAACATCTACTATATCCCTTTTAGTGCAGGGAATACCCAATAAACACACATTTTATGCCTTTGGATCCAGCTTAGTATGCAACTCATCTAGAACATACACATATGCAATATATCGAAAAACTTTCAAGTGAGACAAATCAAGTTTCTTACCAATAAACATCTTTAACAGTAGGAGTCTTGTTCATGATATAAACTTCTCCAGACACAGCCTCAACCCAATAGCTATGCGGCATATTCTTCTCTACCATCAATGATCCTGCTATCTCTGGAATGTGCCTATTTGTTTGTTCAGTAAATCCATTTTGCTATGGAGTGTATCTACATGTATACTGTCTCTGAATGTAATTCTTCCGCAAGAAATTAGAGAACTCATTGGAGAAGTATTCTTCCCCTCCATTTGACCTTAGGCACTTCGCATGTTTTCATGTCTGCTTTTTAGATCACTCTGAAATTCTGAAAATGAGTGAAAACTTCACCCTTCTCCTTCATGAAATACATCCACACTTTCCTCGTGTGTCTTCCCCTCCATCTGACCTTAGGCACTTCACATGTTTTCATGTCTGCTTTTTAGATCACTCTGAAATTCTGAAAATGAGTGAAAACTTCACCCTTCTCCTTCATGAAATACATCCACACTTTCCTCGTGTGTTCATCAACAAATGTTACATAGTGCAGCCACCCATAGATATAAACTTTGCATGACCCCATACATATGAATTCACAACATCTAGTACATTCTTGCTCACATTTCTATCATGTGAAAATACGTGCTTTTTTTTCTTTTCAAATGGACATGCTTTACATACTTTCTGCATACCTTCAACCTTAAACTTAGGCATCCCTGTCACAATTTCCTTAGTCCACATAGACATCATTCTTTACACATTTACATGCCCAGTTCTCTTATACCAAATGTCTGTATCTGTAAGATTCCTCCCCCAACCCCTTTTTGATGTCTAGTATCTTCCCCTATAATCAATCCCTCTTCAGAAATATAAAGACCTTGTTTCTAACTGTTTTAGCCTAGAGAGAGAAAATTATTCTAGAGAGAGAATATTCATATTATGAATATTTATGGATAGAAAAATAACTCATCTTAATAAAATAAGTTTCCTTGAAACAGAAAGTCAAAAAGAATTTTCCAATGTGCAATTGGAATTAATTGGAAATGGGTATAAAGGACCTTAGTCTAAGGGTCTAGATTTTTCGAAATTTTTGGATTATGGTCCAATTAAGGTTTCTATGGACCAATAGCATCAATCCATGTGTAGGGAGGAGATAAATCTAATTTGTAAAAGAAGATACCCAAAAATGAGTAAATGCTCACATAAGATGAAGAGTTGAAAATGTACAAGGTTTATTAGTAAAAAACTATGAGCAATATTAAAAATATGAGATATTTTGGGTATCCAAAAATGAGTAAATGCTCACATAAGATGAAGAGTTGAAAATGTACAAGGTCTATTAGTAAAAAACTATGAGCAATATTAAAAATATGAGATATTTTGGATATAATGATTCCATTTTGACACATATGTAAGGAAGGGGAGTTCTTTAAAGGAGGTGCATATTTCACATAAGATGAAGAGTTGAAAACGTACAAGGTTTATTAGTAAAAAACTATGAGCAATATTAAAAATATGAGATATTTTGGGTATAATCATTCTATTTTGACACATATGTAAGGAAGGGGAGTTCTTTAAAGGAGGTGCATATTTCACATGCTTGAATGAGTTTTAAACTCATAAAAATTGAGAGATTTTATCTCTCCTTTCTCCTCATTCAAGTCTAGTTCCAAAAAGTTAGCTTAACTGACCTAGAAATGGTCAAAAAGTGACCAAACTGACTTGGAAAATTCTAGAATCAGTTTGTTTGGTTAGGAGCTCAATTTTTTCCTATAAATAGAAGCCTTCCCTTGTTGAAAAAAATATAGTGTCTTATGCATTGTTACTCTACTCCACCTAAGCCAAGAACTGTGAATTCTTTAATAATTCACTAGTTTTTGATACTTCTCCCTTTCTTCAATCCCCATTGGTGGCTCCATCAACATACTAAACCAATTGATTGGTTGGGGGCCTCTACCGTGAACAAAGAATCAAGCAAATTATAAGATAAGTATAGTGAATTTTGATCTTTTCTATAATTTCTCAATGATTCTCTCTTCTCAACCCCTCTCAAGCTTGAGAAGCTTAATTGGTATGGTTTTTGAAATGCTATTGAAGTTAATTAATTAATGATAGTAAAGAATTACATAAATTTTCATTTATGTTTAATTCTAATGGTTTTTCTCTCTCTCTCACTTAAGAAATGGTCATACTCATGACCCATTCTCAATCCAAATGAAGCTTTTCATAAAGCTTTTTCTTAATCCAAGATTAATCTATGCTTGAGAATAAATTAATAGTTTTTTTTATTTATGCTTTTAGTTTATGATTATTTTTATTTAATCCATTAAGGGTTAATGATCCAATTAAGGATCATTCTAATCATTCCCTTAAAGATAAGCCTTATCTTTAAAATAATTGAGATTTATCAGTTATAGTAGCGAAGCTATGGTAAAATTTTATAAAAATTTACATATAAAATAATTTCATTCAAAGCATGAAAAGAGGACATCCTACCATATTCTAGGAATTCTCATCCTAGATTAATTAAAAGAATTTTATTGTAATCATGGAGGTGTGGAGGTATGCATGTAGATGTAGATGTATAGATATGGATGTGAATGGAGATGTGGATGTATGCATGTAGATGTAGATGTATAGATGGGGATGTGAATGGAGATGTGGATGTATGCATGTAGATGTATAGATGGGGATGTGAATGGAGATGTGGATGTATGCATGTAGATGTATAGATGTGGAGGTGAATGGAGATGTGGATGTATGCATGTAGATGTAGATGTATAGATATGGATGTGAATGGAGATGTGGATGTATGCATGTAGATGTAGATGTATAGATGGGGATGTGAATGGAGATGTGGATGTATGCATGTAGATGTATAGATGGGGATGTGAATGGAGATGTGGATGTATGCATGTAGATGTATAGATGTGGAGGTGAATGGAGATGTGGATGTATGCATGTAGATGTAGATGTATAGATATGGATGTGAATGGAGATGTGGATGTATGCATGTAGATGTAGATGTATAGATGGGGATGTGAATGGAGATGTGGATGTATGCATGTAGATGTATAGATGTGGAGGTGAATGGAGATGTGGATGTATGCATGTAGATGTAGATGTATAGATGTGGATGTGAATGGAGATGTGGATGTATGCATGTAGATGTATAGATGTGGATGTGAATGGAGATGTGGATGTATGCATGTAGATGTAGATGTATAGATGGGGATGTGAATGGAGATGTGGATGTATGGATGTAGATGTGGATGTGAATGGAGTTGTGGATGTATGCATGTAGATGTAGATGTATAGATGTGGATGTGAATGTGGAGGTGGATGTATGCATGTAGATGTAGATGTATGGATGTGAATGTGAATGTGGATGTGGATGTATGCATGGAGTTGTGGATGTATGCATATAGATATGAATGTATGCATGTAGATGTGGATGTATGGATGTGAATGTGGATGTGGATGTGGATATATGTATGGATGTGAATATATGATATGTGATGTGAAGGAATCTTAAGTGATGAGATGGAAAATGATGTGATGGGATGAGTACACATATAAATGGAATGTGGAATAAGTAATGTGGGTTGATGAGGGATAATGTGGAAAAATGAGAGTTAATATAGAAACTGTATTTGTAAACTGTTTGTAAATGCTGTTTGTAAATGATTGTTTTATGTCAAGAATGCTGGGGAAGCATTTTGGCCGTCTTGTGATTAAGCTCGTGATGATAAAGTTGCAACTGCTGACAGAGAGTCAATGAAGGACGTCTCGCGTAGCAAGGTCGGCCGAGGTCTTGACCAGCCTCGGTGAGATTAAAATGGTGAGCTTCCGGTACGGTGGATGAGGGGCCAAGGAAGCGGCCTATGAGTGAAGCACTAGGTCACCTGCGAACAGGGATTTCACTGACGTAAACGAAAACATGTGAACATGTTAATAACATATGTTAATAACACAAAAAATCTTGTGATCACATGTTATATTCACAAAGCTTTCACAAGGGCCTAAAAAATTTATCTTGGTCGGGCATAAAAAATCTTCTTAGGTGGCCACTGACCTACTATTATGTGAAGATGGTAACATGAGAACATGTGAATAGCTTATTCCCATGTGTAGCCAAGCTTTTAAGGGGTTCCCAAAATGGCAAGTGACCTGTTATTTTGTGAACGGTAACATGAGAACATGTGAATAACTTGTTCACATATGTTATTATCACAAAAAATCTTGTGATCACGTGAATATTAAATCCCTGCCTGCGAAGGATCCTAGAGGGTGCTGACCATACGGTGCTCGGGCTCTGGGTCGCCTAGGATACCCACGCGTGCGTCGAGGAAGATATTGGAACAAGAGTAGGAGTTGTTTTCTGAAATCGGGCATGGATCTGGTTGATTGACCTTGCTGGTCTTCAATGGATGAGTCCATGGCTCTTTATATGGATCTGTTGGTTGATCTTGCTGATCTTCAACGAGAGTCCATCTTGATAAGTGATTATATTGCCGAGTATTATGGGCTAGGAACTAGGAAACGGCCCCTGAGTGGACAGGTGGTGAGCGTCCTAGTTGCCAATGATGCCATAGATACTCTGATGAAGGAATGATGGAAAAATTAAGAATCAACTGGATAAATTGGAAGATGGTGATCAATGATACTATGGTTTTATTAAAGGATTGTTTTAAACTGGTTGAATCTGTGAAAAGGCAATTTCGTATTGGGTGTGTGAGTGGTGTGACTAGTTTTATTTTTGCATGAACATCCGGCTAGGGGGCCTTGGAACTCTTTTCCTTGGTACCCGAGACAAAACCTAACCAAATTCTTAATTGGATCCCATCACTACAGTGGTTGGGCGGTTGAACCCATGGGACTGGATGGGGTTAGGCTGGACTGATGGATCCGTAAATCGAGACTCAAACTTTTGTTTTTACGATAGATAAAATAAATCCCGGACAGTAACTGTTCTATGGATAGGAATCAACGGCTGTGCCTCTTGAATGGGGAAAAAAGCGTTGATCCCAATGATCCAAGTGCAAGTTTCTTCCTTGATCTGACCAAGTATCTTATAGATGTAATTGGATCAGCTCGATCAGAAATGATCTTGACTACGTTAGAGTAAAAAGTTATCCTGGTGGAATCGCCCGTGCTTTTCGGTAAAGGAAGTTTTTCCGAGTTCGGTTTTGGAACAACCGACGGATTAGTCTCTTATCCGGATATCCGTGGGTGAGGCCCCGAATGTGGGACCCCTGTCCCGCGCGAGAAGTGCTACTTCCGCTGCTAGTATCCCGAATCTGTTGCTCGGTGGGAACAGAGATCTTATAGTATCTGCAACAACTCTTGAACCATTTGCAAACATTGCAGCACTCACTTAGGGCATATTTACATTCACTGTAAACATTCTGCCCGTGATGTTCCCTTTTGCAACCAACTTGAAGTTATCTTTAAATTCTTCTACATAACAACCATCAGGGTCAAATGGCATGTGCAAACCCTGCTCAATTATCTCACCAACAAAAACCAGATTATTTGTAATGTTCGAAACATGAACTACATCTGTAAGGTACTTCACCATACCATCTTGCATAGACAAGGGCACATGTCCAACACGGATAATCGGATGAGCAGTATCATATCATGTTTCAACAAAACCTAGTCTTTTACGACACTTCATGTGGTTTGAAGCACATGAATCAACATACCATACATCATCCTTACATGCTGCTACATCATTTCAAGACACATAATTAACTACATATTACATAACAAACAACCTCTCATTATCCTCATTATTTCTCCTAGAGGACACAGTTACTTTGCTGCACGTTTCCATTTCGCATGTCATTCTACTTCTTATAGCAATCTACCTACACATGTCCAAACTTACCACAATAAAAATAGCCTCGTATACCAATATGTTGCCTTTGCCAATTACGACGACCTTTTTAACCCCCCTACCTCTAAACTAGCCTCTTCCACCATGTTGTTGCTGTGATTCATGGAATTATTACTACTACTGACCATAATTGTGATTACCTATTCAGCCACCACCTTGGCCACAGCCTCAGCCTCTACCTCGACCTCTACCTGCACTTGTGTAGAAGGCCTGCTGCTTTGAACTATTTTTGTTTTGTGAAGACTGTTAATCTTCATCCAAATTCTTATCTTCAATGATCAGCATTGACACCAAATCTGTAAAGTTGGTAATATTCTCTCGAGTGTGAATAGACATATTGAACGCCTTGTGTTGTGGCTTGAGACCATGTAGACATACTTCCACCTTATCATCATCATCAACAGAAACAATAATAGACGCAAGGGAGTCCACAATGCCCTAGATCTTCAAGTCATAATCATTCACATACATGTTTTTCTTCTCCACCGTATGAAGCTCATTCTTCAATTGAATCTTTCATGCCTTGGTGTTAGTTTCATACAGCTTCACCGAGGTGTCCCATGCCTCCTTGGGTGACTTAGCATCCTCCTGTATATGCCCAATCATGGTGTTCTGTATGCTAATAGAAAGCCAATACATGACTCTCCTTGCTCCTTGATTCCAATCCTTGTATTCTTTTACATCTGTAGTAACTAGATTAATCTCTGGTATCTTTGGTGCCTCCTCAAGTTCACCTTCAATGTAGTCCCAATAGCCTTTTCCCATTATAAAATTTATCAATCTAAACCTCCAAGAATGAAAGTTGATCTTGTCAATATTCTTTGCAATAATTTGGTTAATTCCATCATTTGACATCTTGTCTATAACATAAACTCACGAAAAACAACTTGTCTACAACACAAACTCACGAAAAACAACACTCTTGTTTAACCTGCACAAACTGTTTTAATCAATGGTACTATTCTACACCCAAACTGTCACAACTAGTGACCTCAATTTTCATCATACATACACCTAATAGCACATGTAGGACCTCTTTAAAGTACACACAGTGTCTACAGCACAACCAATCGTCCTTCCTGCAATACCAAAAATAGATTTTTGCAAAGAATTGAAACTTACCCGCAGTGCCCATGAATGCCTGAGAACTGAAAAATGGAGGTCCAAACACGCCCAGAAGGAAAGTATTGTTGCCCTGTGAAGAAAGCTCCTCAATCAGAGTTTGTTTGCTAGTGCCTCCCAAAGAGCTCCTGACAAGGGTATAGTAGCCAACACAAAGGAGGAAGAGTAGATGAAGCTCTTACCCTCTTACCGCTTCCTATTCTTATGTTGCTTGCCACACTTATATCTTAGAGCATTAACCATGCTCTAATACCATGAAAAGATACAGGGGAGAAGGGAGCTTGAGCTCTTGCAAGCACACACACACTATCACCAACCCTAGAAGAGAACACACAAGGTGAGAGGTTGAAAATTGTTCTTCTTCTTCTTCAACAACAAAAGAGGTCTACAAAGGAGATAAAGTGACTAACACACATACTAGATATATACAAGAAATCCATAATGTGAACACGCTAAAGTGGAGTGGGTAGGTATGGACTAGTCAGTGTAGCCTAGCTATAGAATCTCTCACGAAGATATATCAGTGCCAGCTACCAAACCCACCAGTGATGTAAATGTCGAATGGTCATGCAAGTGCCTCATGAGTTTCATCTCACGTTGAACTTGACATCTTAACAAAAACTAGGGGGATTATTGGAAAAGTAGGATTATACCTGAGTTTCAAGGACTAGACTCAGGAAAAATGTCAATGTAAAAGAGTGGTTCATCGTTGTCAAGTTGCTAGATTCTTGTTGTTTCTCTTTCTTTGTAGGTCCAGCCTAGGTGGTATAGGGAAATTTGATGTTACAAGCTCAGTTATCTGCTCAATGCTAAAATTAGGTAGGCCTTCAACCCCCTCATCCTCATCTTCCTCCTCTCATTCCTCATTTATATTAGATGTTCTTGGTCTATCTCCTTGAGCAATCCCCATCATAGTGAGGTCAGAATGTGTATAGTCCTCCTTGGCTAATGATGTATCTTCCTGGATATCAATATGGTTGGTATCCTTGAGAAAGGAGGCCAGTGTGCTATTAAAAATCCGTCAACCTCGAGGATTAACTTGCACAATTTTCCACCATGGATTTCCATCTAGATTCTTGTTCAAGAATGCTTGTTATGCATTAGAAGAAGGTAAGGTTCTTTTCTTGCTCGTAAGCAACTGGGAGGAGTCGATAGACCAAAAACCCATGTAGCATCTTTGCCTTTGTATTGTGTACAGAACCAACGAACCTTCAAAATGACCTATAATAAACATGTTCTCGAATTAGCACCAAATACACCAACATGTGAGAGAATGAATCAATTTCTCGAATGATTATACCTATTTCATAAAACAATAATTAACTTCATATACTCTCTCTAGATCCCCAATGTCATTGACAAGGTTCATGTCACGGACACTTACACAAGATTGTTGTTGAAATGATACAATAATGCATGAGTCTTGAGTAAGACGCATATCATCAATCCTTTTGACTCGAAGATGTTGTGCATAGGCCCACATACTGCTACTATATGCCCGAACCTAAAATCACAAGCATCAAGAATATTAACATCACAAAAGCACGTACATAGAATACTGGAAGTGTGGGCCATGCCATATTTTATCTCCTTGTTACACTTGAGACTGATCTTGAACTCCTCACGTGTAGCTTGTGCACCTTGTTCTTGCACCTTTTTTATTCTCTCTTGTATCCATGTCATTGATATGGTGGGGGTCACCCGTTGCCCCTACGATGTTCTTTACATATTCTCTTGCCATTCTTTGTTGTGCTCTTTGATCCATTTTTTCTTACATTATGAAATGTAGATCATGAAAATACTTAAATTCTCTCGTTCATTGTGATCAAGACATACTGGGAGTCCCTTTCCACATAACAACTCTTCTCATAATTTACTTGCTTCTTCTACCATCCAAACAGGGAGAGCTTGCTCATCAACAAGCTGAAAGTACTCAGAGAGATAGTACATGCACTCATGATACAACCATAGCTCTATCCATAGATCCTTCGAGCGTTTCCCTCTTATGCACAAAACACTTTAAGACTTCCATGAATCTTTCAACTTGAGGAACGTCAACCCCCACCCTTGGCTATAAGGAATCATGAGCTAGAGCAAAATTAGGTCAAGAAATAGGGATACTAGGATTAGAGATAATCAATTTCAAAAAGTATTTCTATGAGTAAATAGAAGAGGATTGGTGCAAGATTCATGTGAAGTAATATACATGTGAAGTAATATACATGATGAATAGATGTATTCTAGAAGGTGATACTAAGATTATTCAATTACTATCATAGGTTAGATTGCATAAAGGATTGATTCTCTTACATTTTTCCATGACCATTTGTTAAGTACCATATTACATGGGGGTATAGAATAAGAAATTCAATTATGAATTTTTTTTATTTGAATAGGTTCATATCATATGAGAGGTATATGGATGCATGACCTTAGGATAATAAGTCCAATTAACTTTAGAATAATAATTTGGGGCACAACAAAACGAGCCAAACACATGAAATAAGGAACTCTTTAGGAACAATGTTTTTGGACCTTTCATTTTCGCTTCGTTCGGGCTCATCAGAATTATTCAAGCATTTTTCTCAAGTATCTCAATGAGTAAAAGTGTTGCGGGTCGACATGAACTTGTTGAAGAAAGCCCAAGTGAGAAACTCTTGAATACTATTTTGCAAGATGGTCATGATATGAAGATATACGTTGATGCAGTGGAGATATTCAATCCAAGGTTTTCTCTTTCAGATGTTTTGTTGAAGCTTAAGGACATTCTTGAAGATGAGTACAAGAAATTTGAAATGTCAATTAAAGCTCATTGTTTTCGTATCGGAGACCATGATTTTTGTCACCTTACAGATTTTACACAGCTGTCTGTGGAGAAAGCCAAAGTTACAAAGAGGTTCAGTAGATTTTCAAATAGAACCTCTTTCACATGCCCTTCATCCATTTCTTGTCCAATCCATAAAAAGCATTGCAACCTTGTCCCCAAGGATGTCTCCTTTCTTTTCTTCCTATTTTTGAAAGCAGAAATACAGAATAAAGAGCAACAACCAAAAATTGATGCAGAGAATGAGGAAGAAAACTTAAATGTCACCACAGTCTCAAAGTTAGAGAAAAGTGAGATTTTAGAAGAGGAAGAAATTGATGTTCAAGCTGAGGAGAGAGAAAGTGCCAATCTTGATGTTGCAGAATTTAGGGCTTTCACTATTACTGAAGAGCCCTCAGAGGAAGCAAGCATATCTGAATCCTCTGTTACTCTTCCAAACCTTCCTTTCTTCTATATCAATGAGAAAGATTTTATTCCTCTGTCCTATCTTCAATGTCTCTTCAATATCAGAGAAGACTACTGTATTGCAGCAATTTCAGAAGCTTGTGAAGTGGCCAAAGACTTTATTGATATAGAAGTAGAGTCAAAGGAAGAGTTTTTGGGACTTGATTTGCAAACATCTGACCACTCATTTATCCCTGCTACTGATGCACTTGCCTTGTGCCTTAAAAAAGTGGAAGAGGGGAAACCTTCCTTGAGTGATGAGGATTTTGAGAACAGGCTTATTGAGTTAGGTATTGAGTCTTTTGGCAGAGATTTCAAGCTTCAGGCAGATTCTGATAAAGTGGAAAGGGCTGGCTCATGCAACTTGATGAAAGACAAAGTAGTAATTGAGGATGAGTTGCAGAAGGTAGCTTCCATTTTATCTTTTGTAAAATGTTATTGTGATTGTAATCTTTTTAAATTGAGGTTTTTGTCTTGCAGATTGAATTGCTTGATAAGGATGATTTTCTAGGAAGAGCTAGAGGCAGCAGAGTGAAATCTACAGACACTAGGTCAAGAAGGCCTTCATCTGCTCTCATGCACTACTTGTCTACATTAGATAAGGCTGTGTTCTGTGCATTCCACATGAACTTCTCTGAAGATGCTGAGTTGCCAATATTTGCCTTGAAGGTGTTGTCAAGGTTCATGGGATATACTCCCCTTCAAATAAATGCTAACAAGGTTTTGCTTCTGGAGAGAGCTGCTGCTCTTAGAATCTTTGGATATGCTGCAGGTTTCAATGCCTCAAGAGCAGGATACTTTCTTTGCTACTCTAGCTATGCAGCTGCTGTGCTGAGGTGTCAGATATCAATCTTCTTGGAGGTTATAGAAGGAGAAAATTTTTGAGATACAGAGGTGACATGCCAAGTAGTCCCAAGAGAATCAAGAACTAATGTACACAATATTTTGCAAGGACCGATTATATTTCAGCAAATATTTTGTTAGAGGTACAAATGTGTTAGTAATCATTAGTCTCTTTCTTGAGGTGTTGGTGTAGTTTTAGATTGCTGGGTCTTTGATCTCATCCTTTGTAATTGCCTCCTGTAGAACCAATTGAATAATTCTTTAAGTGCATTGCTTCTTCTTTGACCACCTCCTCCTCTTCTGGTACATCTAAAAAAGGAAGTTCTCGCTTGATAATGAGACTTTTCCATTCCTTGTGTATTCCATGTTGCAAGTGGTCCTTCTGTAGCAAAATATGGTCCATGCAAGTAAAGAATATGCTACAAAGACAATTTTTGTTAGTACATTTAAGAAATTACAAGTAATAAGTCTGGACACACCAATTTATAACTGTTTTGATAAGTCTGAACACTCACCAAATAATAAGTTATGTCTTTTTCTCCCCAGGCATCTATGATAGCTTTGATCAAAAGCTTTATTGCTTTTTTGAAATCATCTGCATAAGTATTTGAACCAACTTGTTGTCTAAGGACTTTGAAAAAATTGTCGAGTTTTTTCCAACTTCCATTTTCTAGGAGGTGGAGAGATAGACTAAAATGGTTTATCCTGGCTAAATACTCATCTAGGCTTATGCCACGAATCCTACACTCCTTTACAAAATCTAAACTCTCCATAATCATGAACAAGTTCAGATTTGAGGCATAGAATGGAGAAGATAATCTATGTATATCATCACAATAAACTTTTCTTTGTCCTCATCCTAGTGGTGACACACATGAATAGCGACCAATATGGCTATCCAAAAAAATATTCTCGACAACTAAGAAAGAAATTTACATCCAATGCTCTATCACTAGCCAAATGCTCAAGTGTAGCTTGGATCGTTTGTCCTTCTACTAAGGAAGAAGAGAAGTTTTGGGCCATTCTACATTTTTAGTTTTACACAACATTACTCAAATTAAAAGATAAGACTCAAACACAACGAAAAATAATTTATGCTTTATTCCAAAAAAAATATTTGAGTACATAAAAAAAAAGGTCAACAACCAAGCCTAGTTCTCATGGAGAGTGACAGTACATGCGAATGGACATATCACAGTAAACTAGATCAAAGGCTCAAGTAGCAATCGAGATCCTAGGTCGAGGAATATAACGTCTAAGAGTTCTATACATGAATCTATGCCCTCTAAGATCTCATCAAAGTGGTCCGTATAGCACGACTATTTCTCTCACAATATCCACTTGAATAAGGACCATTGCAAGGGCAATTAATGTTCTCAACCAACCTCTCGTCTTGGCTACAAGGTGCCATGATCCATTGTCTCGGGCACCACTTGCACCTTCAATCAGTAACATTAAGTGCGTAAAGGCTCTCAAAATTACTCTATTTGCACAATGAAATGAGAAAAGAAGGTGCTAGAATGCAAAGGCTGTTATGTCATTCTCCATAACTCAAGGGGGTCTTACTATCTTCTGCTCCATCTAAAAGAGAAACGGAGTAAAATACTATAAGTTTTGGTTTCACAGTGTGTACCATATGATAAAAATACATCGAATATCTTCTAAACCTAGCTTGACTTTGATACTAGTTGTTGTGAGGCTTGGAGTGAGTCGCTCTATAGCAGGTATGCTCCCACTCAAACCTTTCATCACAGAAGATCTCGATTAGTTGATGGTGCACCCCACGAGGGGGATCCCAATGTTGGCAGCCAACTAGCCCGTTTGGTCACTGCCTAGATCGCTGCTGGACTGACCATTGTGCAATAAACTAGGCTTTTTTTGTTTTGTAATAACCTCGTAAACAGCTTCTTGATGAATGAATAGTACCCGTGGTTGTAATGGAAAAAAGAAGGATTAGTTGGATAAGGGGATAGAAGAGAGAGAGTGTGGATCTAGTCTACCCGGCTTAACATTGTAGAAGTGAGTGCATTGCTAGCCAAATAGAGGGATACATGTCGAGTCTACTCAGGCTCCGAGGAGAGAAATATTACCGAATAGGTACACATAAGAGTTGAGAGAGTAGTTCATGGGCAGGGTTCTTCTAAGGCGCTTTATTGCAATACTCAAGGTTGGATTGAACCTTGTCGTACTGTTGCTTTCTATCTATTCATCAGTGTATATGTAGTGTTCAATCTTGTGTTAAGTCATTTCTATCTGGATGTGGAAGTCTGCCATCTGGATAGCCGTAGTAGGAACTAACATGTTTACATTCATGCTCAATCTCCCTGCACTTAGGCAAACGGTATCTCAATGTTCTAGCATTGGCTTATTGCATTGGGTGCAACTCCATTAGTTACGCTACTCCTCCGAAGCCGACTAGATGTTCTGGAACCACATAAGTACCGGGTCCTGACCAGACATTGACATCAAGGTTAGTCCTATGACGACACTTCATTTGACCTCAATAAAATAAAATTATCATCTCCAAACTTAACTCGATCTTGAGAGATTATCATGATGGTACCTAATGAAGGGGGCAAGAAATAATTACATATAGTGTATCAAATGTACATCATCCCACAAATGACTTCCCAATCATTCAACTATACAAGTTTCAAATTGTTCAATAACTCATCATTATTTAATATGCACATGTTTAACTGTCGGTGTACATGTGTGTGTGTGTGTGTGTGTGTGTGTGTGTGTGTGCACCAAAGCTTGTTAGCTTAACTTGATAAAATCAATACAAAAAGGAGCTTCTATTCTACTATATTGTGTGTGTGTGTGTGTGTGTGTGTGAAATTTACAAATCAAAAGTTTCAAAGACCGTAGATAAGAAGTAGCTAAATGCTAAAGTTATCATTGAGAGAGACATATTGGAGGAGTCTTTTCTCATGAGGTGGAGAGAGTTAGAGAGGTGAGCCTCCATTGTTGCAACCCATCAAAAGTTTCAAAGACCCTAGATAAGAATTAGTTGAATGCTAGAGGGATCAATTGAGAGGGACACATTGAAGTCATCTTTTCTCATGAGGTGGAGAGAGTCAGATAGGAGACTCCATTGTTGCAACCCATGACCATCTACCATACAGTATGTGGTCATAAAATCTAATGACATTATAAGATGATCACATTAATCTTTGTATACATGTAAGAAAAATCATGTTTATGACTACGACCTCAATATGGAAAGGAAGAAGCACAGTAGCAAATGTATATTAAGTTTAAAGAACTCTTATGAGCATAAAGCAACTCTTATGTCCACTTTTACTTCTCTAAATGATTCCTAGTCATGCAAGCAAAATCATGTTTACCTCAATATGGAAAGGAAGATGCATAGTTGCAAATGTATATTAAGTTTAAAGAACTATTATGAGCATAAAGCAACTCTTGTGTCCACTTTTACTTCTCTAAACGATTCCTACTCACATACACTTTTACATAAGCAACTATCTCGAAAAAAAATATATTACCCATTTATTATCTTAAAGAAAACTATCCATTTATTATCTTATATAATAGAACAAAGAACGTTCATCTAATTCAATAAGCTCATAAGAGCTTCCAAGATCACATTCACATATGTGAGAGTACGCATGAGCGCAAGCACATTGTCAAAATCTTCTTCCCATAAGAGCTTCCAAGATCACATATGTGAGAGTACGCACGAGCGCAAGCACATTGTCAAAATCTTCTTCCCATCATCTTGTACATGTGAGATTACCTTGACATGGCCTTATTCCTAGAGCCAAGAAGTCTATACATGTATGCCACTATGTTGATTACATAAAGAGTGATCTAGAAACCACCAAGTTACATGACACACATACCATATGAAGATTTCATTTGTTGAAAAAGAAACTTTCTTTCCCAAAAAAACACATACTCATAAAGCCACGGCCATTCAGCCGTTCACTCCTAAGCGTACGAACGAACACTTTCTTTAAAAAAAACTGTATACTCATAAAGCCATGGCCGTTCACACCTAAAGACATGGTCATTCACTTATAAGGTCGCGCGGCAATTCACTCCTAAGTGTGTGGACGTATGCTGCCAAAAAAATGCCATTCACACCTAAATCCACTTTTATTCACTTATAAGCACGCGACTGTTCACTCCTAAATGTACGGAGGTACGCTTCCAAAATAAACTTTAAAAAAAATGTGCACTCTTAAGCCATGGTCATCTACACCTAAAGCCACGGCCGTTAACTTATAATCCCACGCCGTTAACTTATAAGCCCGTGGCCATTCACTCTTAAGCGTATGGACGTACACTTCCAGGAAAAAAACTTTTATTAAAAAAAAACCGTATACTCATAAAGCCATGGCCTTTCACACATAAAGCCATGGTCTTTCACTCCTAATCCCACGGCCGTTCACTCCTAAGTGTACGGACGTACACTTCTGGGGAAAAAAACTTTTTCGTGGAATTTTTAAAAATAAAAAAAATAAAATCTTTAGAGGTGCTTAAGGTCTACCTCCCCGACTCATTAGGGCATTTTTACACACACGAAACACTTAAAAAGTCCTTATTTCACCTTAAGGGTGCGTTCATGTGTGCAAGGAAAAAGAGAGCCAAAACTTATATTTTGGATCTGCATGCATAATGTTGAAGGTTTTCTAAACCTCAGCGCACAGCATGGACACCTTTCGGTCATGGTTATATGCCCAAAATTCCCCCATTCCATGGAGCGGCACCCTAGCCATTGTACTTTCACATGTGGCTGATATGCTAATCATATTTGGTGGTGTGGTTTGGCCGTGTGGGTGAAACGTTTTATATGAAGAGACCTCATCTAGTAGTGTACCTTTATACATGCACCAGCCGGTGAATAGATGCCCAAAAACACACGTGCAGCCTCCTTCTATAACCACGGGCCTATTCCCACCCCCCACCTACATACCACCTCTCCTTGATTCCCAAATTGACATACCACCTCTCCTTGATTCCCAAATTGACATTGTGAGCTTAGCGCACAAGCTATAAGAAGGAGAATGGCATAATAAGTGCAGTCATGGACATCCCCTACACAACCAATGTGAGTGAAAATCTTCAAACTCATGCTAAAATTTGATGGAGTTGGAAACCTCGTATCCTACATTGAGGTCTTTAAGCAAATCTGCCAAGCATTTGAAATCTTAGATGATGCAATAAAGGTCCATATCTTTGGACTAAGCCTTGAAGGTAAGGCCATGCAATGGTTCCAATTCTTTGACCCTCGGCACAAAGGTTGGATGACACTAGAAAATCTAGGCCCAATGGTAGTAGGATATCCGACTATACTTCCTCTGAGTTCGCACAATACTTGTTTGAGCTGCAAAAGGATTCATATGCAACACATTAGATCTGAACGAAGCCAAACCTGTCGTGTTTCCTCCTCGCGTGAAGACTGTTGGTTGCTGAGCATGCTGAGGTCATTTGACGGATCATCAAAGTGGAGCGAAGTTTGGGTAGTGCCTAGAGCTCTATAAAGCAAGAATATGAGTTGGGGGTCACAATTACGTCCGATTCCAAAGACTCCAATTCTAAGCCAAAGTCTTAGACAAAGATTGGAGAAAAGTTAGCGGAGCAGTGGAATCTCTGGAGTTTTCAGAGATCTGAATCCACGTGGAGCTCGTTCACCATCAGGATCAAGACCAACATCCTCACCACATGCAAAAGATGTAGTAAGGTCATAATATACCTTAAACCAAAATTTAGAATCAATTATCATCATAGTCCTCATGGTGGTGATATTGTTTGTTAGTTGCATCGTCCATTGATTGTCCACCATGCATTTTTTCTTCTTCAATATCTTGATCTTGAAATATACGTTTAGTTTAGATCGAGGAGTGAGTTGTATTATATACCACCAATTAGGATCTCTTTGGTCTAGATGAAATAGAAACTAAAAAGAAGAACTATAAAATATTTATAAAAAAATATATACAATTCCTTCCTTTTATTTATAGATTCTTCAAAATTGAAAATCAAGTGTAAACCTACTCATAATGTTGTTGTAGAACATATGTCTCTCTTGAGTCTTGGCATAATTTAGTTGAGTCAAAAAATCCACTTGATTCTTCTTGACGGTTGCTTGAGTACCTCTATATACCACTTTGAACCACTTGATTCTTCTTGACGGTTGCTTGAGTACCTCTATATACCACTTTGAACCATTGAACATCAAAGATGAACACTTTGAAATCTCTAATTCCAATCTCTAAGATATCTTGAATTGTTCCACAATATTCAAGTTTCTCCACTATAGTATTACTAGCTCGACTATCTTAGTCAAAACTTGCCATTACACTTGAATCATATGTGATTCTCTTGGAATACACACGTTGAGTGCAAAAATGTCGACCTTCTAACCACATTGCATCATGCACTTTATACTGCAACCCAATCAAAAATCTTAAATATAGCTTATATGTAAGTAATTTACTATTCAACATTATATATCTTAGCAAAATACAATATATTTTAGTTAAGTATTAAAACATATTTACTTACATGGTAGTCGCATCCCCTTATATATTCCCATTCTTCTCTTGTAATCTTTTCTCCCATCCTTTTGGCTTGCTCTAGGGCATCTCTAACCCATTTAATATTCCAATCCTTTGGAAGAGCCTTTAGGTTAGGTGGGTATACCATGTGCCTTTGTGTTGATCTCTTAAATTCTCTTCTCTCTTCTATCCTTATCTTTCGTTCATCTTCATATTTCTCAATCCATGTTTCCATCACAAAAGTGTTAAGAAGACAAAATTTAGTGACGTTTTTGTGTATGGATTTATCCATCTTTCAACTGTGTCCTTTTCCATGTGACACCATTCGTTCATCCTCATCGTTATGCATGAATCTAGGCATAGATGGATCAATTTGCTTCAAGTATTCTAAGATGTATACAAGGAATTCTTGCACAAACCATCCCTTTGCCATGCTTCCTTCTGGCCTTGCCCTTTGCCTCACAAATCCCTTCAAAGTTTTCATGAAGCGTTCAAGAAAGAACACCCATCGGTTATGAACAATGGCACATATAGCCACCTCATCTACCAAATGTACTAGAAGGTGCATCCTTCTTGGAAGGCTTTCTTCAATCATACACACTTCCTCAATTGACTCAACTGGAGCCTTCTCAATGGAATCTTGAGGAATCTCCTTTGACACTATCCACCTATTAAACAAAGGAAGAAATAATAAATTAAAGAAGAATAGATATATTCAAAGCTGTATGTTATACCAAAAGCACAAATCTATAGTTTTGATGGGAACTAATCTTACTAGTCTACCGAATTGATAGATGGCATTCTTAGCTTTCTCTTCTCTGTACCTACTAATTGATATTGAATGTATGAACTAGTGAAATCAATTTTTGAAAAAAATAAAACATCAATATAGAGTCCACACAACATAGACCGAGGAGTGCCAAAAAATAGATATAGTTATAAAAATAGATATAGTTATGTACGTATCTACATCATCTTGTGCCAATCATGTGATATAGTTATGTACATACTTGCATCATCTTTGTGCTCATCATGTGATTTGAGACCATAAAATTGATGCTCACCCTTCTTCTTTGTTATTGTAAATGCACCCTTTAATGAATGCATTACATCAGTTGGTGTAAGAAAAGATGAAATTTGATTCTTGACATTCTTTTTCTCTTGCCTTGTCAACCTCCATGGTGCCTTTGTTTTGGTAAAACTACCTTGTCATTGACTACCCTCCTTGGCCATGCATTTTCCATGCGTTCGATATCCTTTAGGTCATCCCTTTGCATTGGTGTCTTTTATCAATTATATGGTCCCAAATCATTGATTCCATATTCTTAAAAATGTGCATTGGATCCAAAAGATGATTTATTATTACCTTGTCATTGACTACCCTCCTTGGCCATGCATTTTCCATGCGTTCGATATCCTTTAGGTCATCCCTTTGCATTGGTGTCTTTTATCAATTACATGGTCCCAAATCATTGATTCCATATTCTTAAAAATGTGCATTGGATCCAAAAGATGATTTATTATTAAATGTATCCAATATGGTAGACGATAGAATATTGAGTACTCTTTCATGCCCGTGGCGGGTACTGTGATGGGAGTCAACCTCCATCTCTCGTCCCACTCTCCATCTCTCCACCTTCCCTCTAATGGGATTGTAGGAGGTGAATGCCATATGGCTTCCCACTCTGCACCTCTCATCACAATCAGAGAAACCTCTGATGGACCATAATTAGGGTGGTTTGAAGGAAGATATCTATGATGTTTATCATATACTACTTTCTTTAGTGCATGTGCTTGTTTTGGATACAAGCTGTGATGGTGCACAATTGGACATGAATTATATCATGTAGTTGTGAGACCTACCAAAATGGTATGTAAGAATTGAAAGTTAATAGACATTACAATACATAAGAGTTATAAGTGAATCATTTGTGCATGCTTAGATAAGAATCAATTTATGAATATGATATATCTGAGCACTCCGTTTGACCGTCTTGTGGATTAAGGTCATAGAGACCTAACTGATAAAGTTGCAACTGCTGACGGAGAGTCAATGGAGGACGTCTCGCGTAGCAAGGTCGGTCTTGACTAGCCTCGGTTCGATTTAAATGGTGAGCTTTTGGTACGGTGGATGAGGGACCAAGGAAGGAGCCTATGAGTGAAGTGCTAGGTCACCTGCGAAGGATCCTAGAGGGTGCTGACCATACGAACGGTGCTCGGGCTCTGGGTCACCGAAGATACCCACACGTGCGTCGTGGAAGATATTGGAATAAAGAATAAGAATTGTTTTCTGAAACCGGGCATGGATCTGGTTGATTAACCTTGCTGGTCCTCAACGGATGAGTCCATGGCTCTTTTATATGGATCTGTGGGTTGATCTTGCTGATCTTCCACGGAGATTCCATTCTATTATGTGAATATATTGCCGGTTACTATGAGCTAGGAACTATGGAAAAGGCCCCTGAGCATTAGGGCTAAAAACGTCTCAAAATGGGCTGTGTAAGGAATTTCGCTAACTTGCTAATTAGTAGAATGTTAACGGTCAAAACGGCTCCAAATTTAGCCGTTTTGGATATTTAAAGCGTATCTTTCTGATTGAATACGTATCTAAGTGCATATTTTAAAATCTAAAAAAATATCGTTTTCATGCTACTCTTTAATGGCTCGTCTCGAAATTTGTCCTCTTTTAGTGACTACGCGGCAAAATGACCATTCCCTCCAAACGTGCTCTTATCCATTCTCCAAAAAAATTTCACTCCTCTGCTTCTCTAAAAATTTCACAAGCTACATCTCATTCTCATTCTTCTGTGTCTCTCATGTTCTAATAGCTCTGCTTATATTTTTAGCTCTGTTAGTAATGAGTGATACATCTAATCGTAAGTTTCATTTGAATATCAAGCTCAACCAAGAGTATGCAACTACACGGAGTGTCTACCAAAGATCCCTTTCATGTGCAAATGAAGCTCAACATCTTCGCAACGAAGGAAAGAAGCATATTGACCTATGGACAAATGGAAGTCTATATCCACCGGATCCCAAAACAGGAAGGTATCCTTCTTTTCACACACCACATGATTTTATTAGATTTGTTGGTGATGGGGTGGATGGCTTACTTGGTTATAGTTCAAGACTATCTCAATCACATATTAATTATGCAGAATATACTACATATCTTCAAAATACTTCATCTTTGAATGCAACAAAAATTATAGAACTTGAAAACAAAATAGTGTCTTTGAAACAAGAAAATGATCAATTGAAAACCTTAAAAGAAACTCCAATAGGGTTAAGAGCACGAGTAAAACGAATGCGGGATGTAGTTAACTTAACAGAGAGATCTGGACAAAGAAAAAAAAGGTTAAAACTTGTAAGAGATCATGTTACTAACCTTCTAGGATTTGACATGTCTAATGATCAGGAAAGGGTAAGATTTTTGAATGAGCTTATGAATAGGTCGGATACCTTGAAACTTTTGGAACTTCCTGAAAATCAAACTAAAAAAAAACTGGTCTTTCAACATCTATTAAAAGATATGGACTTATTAGTCCAGCCTTCCCAAATGCAAGAAGTTTGTGACACAGTGGGAGTGAGTAGAAAGGGATACAGAGCCATCTCTAAAACCTGGTTCAGGGTCCTTAAGTATTACAAAATCAAAGCTTTTGGGTTGCCTAGACCTCACAATGTTGGAAAATATAGAACTCTGTTAAATGAGGAAATTTCTAAACATTTCGGAGAGTATTTCCATATTGAGGGAACAATGCCATATGAGAGACAAAAAAAAAAATCATCTTTTGAATACAACATTTATAATAATATTTGGATGAACATTAGAAAAGTCCAATCTTTTATGGTGAGATATTACAACATAAGAGAAATAGATTGTGAAGGAAAACTTGTATTTGTTTTAAAATTAGATGAAGCTCAAATCCAGAAATGTCAAAAAATGGAAAGAATATCTATATCCCTAATGAATAAAGCATTGGACTATAGTCAAGGTAAGCTTGATTCTCCATACCACAAAACTCAATCAGAAATGGAGCTATGGTGGATTGGATCAGCTCAGGTACCAGTAGAGAGTCATGAAACATTAAAGTGGCTCTTCTCACAAACAGACATTCCTTCAGTTATTCAGAGCCAAAATACAGGTGAACACCTTCATGTAGACGACATAGGTGATTTCATTGTGGAATGGCATTTGAGTGCCGACCTCAAGGCGTTGAAGTGTATGTTTGGTGTATGTGGAGGAGCAAATACCAAATATCCATGTCTTTATTGCATGGCAAGCACAGGGACAAGAGAATGGCTTGCAGAAAATGAGATTGGAAAACCACCATCCAGAAATAATGTGAATGTTGTCGATTATCCAACTTCTATTAAAATATGGGATCCAATTCTACCAATACATTTGAAAAATGTGCATATATGTACATTGCATGCAGAGATAAGAATCTTGGACAAATTGCTCAGACTTCATCTGGACTATGCATATTCTATTAAGCCGACTAAACTTGCAGATGAGTGCATAGAAAAGTGCGAAGCCTTGCTCTCTCAAATGGGTTTTCATGGTGGGGAAGTGCATCTTAAAAAAGATCCTGTTCTTTCTGGAGGTACAGGTGATGTTCTGCAAGATGTTTCAATGGGAGGAGCAAAAGCGAGAAGATTTTTGAGCAACCATGACACCAAACAAGTCAACGCAATGTGGAACTGTTGGAAACAGCTATGTGTCATCACCACAAATGTCAAAAGTAGACCAGATGTAGCCAACAAACGTATGGAAGTTGGAAAAAACTCGACAATTTTTTCAAAGTCCTTAGACAACAAGTTGGTTCAAATACTTATGCAGATGATTTCAAAAAAGCAATAAAGCTTTTGATCAAAGCTATCATAGATGCCTGGGGAGAAAAAGACATAACTTATTATTTGGTGAGTGTTCAGACTTATCAAAACAGTTATAAATTGGTGTGTCCAGACTTATTACTTGTAATTTCTTAAATGTACTAACAAAAATTGTCTTTGTAGCATATTCTTTACTTGCATGGACCATATTTTGCTACAGAAGGACCACTTGCAACATGGAATACACAAGGAATGGAAAAGTCTCATTATCAAGCGAGAACTTCCTTTTTTAGATGTACCAGAAGAGGAGGAGGTGGTCAAAGAAGAAGCAATGCACTTAAAGAATTATTCAATTGGTTCTACAGGAGGCAATTACAAAGGATGAGATCAAAGACCCAGCAATCTAAAACTACACCAACACCTCAAGAAAGAGACTAATGATTACTAACACATTTGTACCTCTAACAAAATATTTGCTGAAATATAATCGGTCCTTGCAAAATATTGTGTACATTAGTTCTTGATTCTCTTGGGACTACTTGGCATGTCACCTCTGTATCTCAAAAATTTTCTCCTTCTATAACCTCCAAGAAGATTGATATCTGACACCTCAGCACAGCAGCTGCATAGCTAGAGTAGCAAAGAAAGTATCTTGCTCTTGAGGCATTGAAACCTGCAGCATATCCAAAGATTCTAAGAGCAGCAGCTCTCTCCAGAAGCAAAACCTTGTTAGCATTTATTTGAAGGGGAGTATATCCCATGAACCTTGACAACACCTTCAAGGCAAATATTGGCAACTCAGCATCTTCAGAGAAGTTCATGTGGAATGCACAGAACACAGCCTTATCTAATGTAGACAAGTAGTGCATGAGAGCAGATGAAGGCCTTCTTGACCTAGTGTCTGTAGATTTCACTCTGCTGCCTCTAGCTCTTCCTAGAAAATCATCCTTATCAAGCAATTCAATCTGCAAGACAAAAACCTCAATTTAAAAAAATTACAATCACAATAACATTTTACAAAAGATAAAATGGAAGCTACCTTCTGCAACTCATCCTCAATTACTACTTTGTCTTTCATCAAGTTGCATGAGCCAGCCCTTTCCACTTTATCAGAATCTGCCTGAAGCTTGAAATCTCTGCCAAAAGACTCAATACCTAACTCAATAAGCCTGTTCTCAAAATCCTCATCACTCAAGGAAGGTTTCCCCTCTTCCACTTTTTTAAGGCACAAGGCAAGTGCATCAGTAGCAGGGATAAATGAGTGGTCAGATGTTTGCAAATCAAGTCCCAAAAACTCTTCCTTTGACTCTACTTCTATATCAATAAAGTCTTTGGCCACTTCACAAGCTTCTGAAATTGCTGCAATACAGTAGTCTTCTCTGATATTGAAGAGACATTGAAGATAGGACAGAGGAATAAAATCTTTCTCATTGATATAGAAGAAAGGAAGGTTTGGAAGAGTAACAGAGGATTCAGATATGCTTGCTTCCTCTGAGGGCTCTTCAGTAATAGTGAAAGCCCTAAATTCTGCAACATCAAGATTGGCACTTTCTCTCTCCTCAGCTTGAACATCAATTTCTTCCTCTTCTAAAATCTCACTTTTCTCTAACTTTGAGACTGTGGTGACATTTAAGTTTTCTTCCTCATTCTCTGCATCAATTTTTGGTTGTTGCTCTTTATTCTGTATTTCTGCTTTCAAAAATAGGAAGAAAAGAAAGGAGACATCCTTGGGGACAAGGTTGCAATGCTTTTTATGGATTGGACAAGAAATGGATGAAGGGCATGTGAAAGAGGTTCTATTTGAAAATCTACTGAACCTCTTTGTAACTTTGGCTTTCTCCACAGACAGCTGTGTAAAATCTGTAAGGTGACAAAAATCATGGTCTCCGATACGAAAACAATGAGCTTTAATTGACATTTCAAATTGCTTGTACTCATCTTCAAGAATGTCCTTAAGCTTCAACAAAACATCTGAAAGAGAAAACCTTGGATTGAATATCTCCACTGCATCAACGTATATCTTCATATCATGACCATCTTGCAAAATAGTATTCAAGAGTTTCTCACTTGGGCTTTCTTCAACAAGTTCATGTCGACCCGCAACACTTTTACTCATTGAGATACTTGAGAAAAATGCTTGAATAATTCTGATGAGCCCGAACGAAGCGAAAATGAAAGGTCCAAAAAAATTGGAATTCCTCTATCGCTTGGTGCGGGCTTTGGCAATTCCAAGGTCCCAAAATAAATATTGAGTTTTGCAAAATAGGGCAAGGAAGACAATACGGTGCACAGCTTGATTTGACGCAAATAAGTGGTTCAAAACTGGGGAAAATTTGAAAGAGAGTTTTGAAAAATATATGTAGCGTGGTTAAAACACCTTAAATAGTGACCGTTTATGCCATGTGGCAATAATGATTACATGACACGTGTATCCAACGGTCCTTTGTACGACAAATTCGAGGTATAAAAAGTTAATTTTGTTGAAAATATTCATATTTTTCTCCGACACTGAATTAAGCGAGAACAGGCTACCTTATTTCCCCAAACCTACTTTTTCATTTCTTTCCCATATCAAGCGATTGCACCTTTTCAGGACATTCGGAATCCTTTAATCGCTTCGTTCCGTCCATTTCTTGATTGCCCGAATCAAGCGATTACGCTCATCCGAGATTTTTGGATTTGCCTCATCGCTTCGTTCGGGACTTCTACTTTTGTTATTTCCTGAATCAAGCGATTATCACTTTCCATTATCTTTGGATTCGCTCTATCGCTTCCTTCGGGCCACCTTATTTTTTTTTCCTGAATCAAGCGATTATCACTTTCCATTATCTTTGGATTCGCTCTATCGCTTCCTTCGGGCCACCTTATTTTTTTGTCCTGTTATACAAATCTCTTCATCTGGTCTCTTTTTTTAAGCTTCAATGGCAAGGACAAAACAGACTGCAAGGAAAGTCTACCCACCTTTGGAGACTGAAAAAGCTGAGGACAAACCAGGACCTTCCAAACAAGAAAAGCCTCTTCCAAAGCCTCGTGCGAGGGCGACAGCAAGAAAGAGATTAAATTATCAGGTGAAGTCCTTAAGAGAGATAAGAGCAGCACAGAAATCTATTAGTCTTCTCATCCCTCGACTGCCATTTACTCGGGTTGTCAAGGACATATCAGAAAGGTTAGTTGGCAAAATGAGAAACACAAATCTTTAGAAAGTGCGATGGGAGACCCAGGCCCTCATGTGTCTTCAAGAGGCTGCTGAAGATTTTTTAATCGACTTTATGAATGATGGCTACATAGCTGCTGCATTTGCTCATAGGATCACTCTTATGAGCAAAGATTTTGTGCTTGTGTCCAGACTTAGATATAAGTTTGACAAAGCTTTGGAGCCCATTCCAAGTCAAGATATGAGGGCTTTTGAAATTCTTAATATCCCTCCAGCAAGGCAACCCAAACAATCAGTTGTTATTGAAGATATTTCTCATACTTATGATACAAGAAAAGCTCAGGATATCAAAGAAGAAGTTGAAAAAGAGAGAGTGCAGGAGAAGATTTCAGAGGATGCCATTCTTTCTCAGCAAGCTGAAATTCTCCATGCATCCAATTCAGAGCTTTATCAGAATGTGACAGGTCAAATGATAGTAGATGTGTCCATGCATGGAGAGGATGAGGTTTATTGTGACATTGCCCCTAAAGACACAAGTATGCTTGTGAATCACAATACCACTGTATTGGTGGGATTCCTTTATAAAGATTTGGTTGTGTTTTTGCCCGGGTACGAGGAAAAGAGTTCCCATGCCCCCTAGCCGGCGATTCATGTAAAAATTAAGGTAGGCATACCACGTACACACCCAATATGAAATTACCATTTATAACAGATAAAACAATCCTTCAATAGAAATCATACTATTTCTGATCATCATTTTCCAAAATTCCGAGTCCATTGTATTACAATAATATTCTCTAGACTCTTCGTTGAAGACCAGCTGGCCAACCAACGAGATCTAGTATTAAAATTTGGTTCCCAAAAATCTTTCCTTTTTGGTCCATCCGAAATCTTCCTCGACAAAAGCATGGGTGTCCTAGTAACCGCGAGCCCGTGCATCGCCTGGTCAGAACCCTCTAGGATCCTCCTTAGGTGTCCTAGCACTTCACTTAGGGACCGCTTCGTCGTTCCTCACTAATCTGACACAGTCCTCTTCATCTGTCTGAGGTTTGTGTGGATTTGTTTTTGTTTTCTTGATGAATTTCTCAGATGTTTTCTTGCTTTTGTTGACATGTTTTGTTTGTGTCTATAGATGTCTTATGAGGGATCTTCATGAATCAATGGCTGTGCAAGTGACCATTCTTGATCCCCTTGTTACACAGTGCCTTTTCAATAGGCAAGGGGATCTTGCAAGTTTTCTCAAAAACTTTGATATGCTTACCTGCAATTACATTGTATACCCTTATGTTGAAGTGTAAGACTCATAATTATCTTTTGCCTATAATAGACATTACAATATTCATAACTAATTGCAGTATTCATATTATCACAGAGGCCATTGGAGTCTTATTATCTTCAATCTATTGGATAGAGATGTGATCTTTATGAACTCTTTGGCATCCATTCATGGGAGAAGTAAAATGTAAGAATCAACTTTTCCATGGTTTATGTTCCAGAACAATTTCTTGCATGTTTTCAATTATTTGGTTGACCCTCAATATTTTATGCTTGCAGTGTTGCCAAACTTATCTTGAGTTTTCTTAGTTCTACCTATGTAGACTACAAACTTGAAGATTTTAAGTACTTCAATCAGGAAGTTCCTTTGCAGAAAGACTCAACATCTTGTGGATGGATGGTACTTGCTAATGCTTGGAGATATCTTGAGTCAAGATTTAGGATGACAACACTTACTGTAAGTTCATGAATAAAAACCATTGATTGATTTAGTGAATACATTTAGTGACCTATTTTCTTACTTTCTTATTTTCTTTTGTCTTAGTTGCATGAGTATCCAGATTCTTGGGTAAGTTGGGTAAGGGAGAAGGCAGTGTCCATGGTTTTGAGCAGATCCATCAATCCATATGATCCTGATTCTCCCTTTCCACCTAATAAAGGAGCCAAGGATACAACTTCAAAGAAAAGGAAAAGGGAGAAGAAGGAAAACCATTGATTGATTTAGTGAATACATTTAGTGACCTATTTTCTTACTTTCTTATTTTCTTTTGTCTTAGTTGCATGAGTATCCAGATTCTTGGGTAAGTTGGGTAAGGGAGAAGGCAGTGTCCATGGTTTTGAGCAGAGCCATCAATCCATATGATCCTGATTCTCCCTTTCCACCTAATAAAGGAGCCAAGGATACAACTTCAAAGAAAAGGAAAAGGGAGAAGAAGGAATGACTCATTCAAAAAGGAAAAGACCTCTGCCAAAGAGAAGAAGAAGAGAAAGAAGAGCCCTACTAAGAGCAGATCTTCCAAGGGGAAAAAGAGCCATTCTAAAGAGAAGACCCATTCTAAAGGAAAGATCCCTCAGGCTACAGAGAAGATCCCTACCCCTCCTGCTAAAGAGAAGAGCCCTAGCCCTCTTGCTAAAGAGAAGACCCCTAGCCCTCCTGCCAAAGAGATGAGCTCTTCACCAGCTCAAGGGAAGACTCCTATCAAAGAGAAGATCCCTAGTCCTCCTGCCAAAGAGAAGAGCTCTTCTCCAGCTCAAGAGAAGACACCTATTAAAGAGAAGACCCCTGTCAAAGAGAGGAGTGCTACTAAAGGTCTTCCTTTTCACTCACCAGTGAAATTTAAAATTCAGAAGCGTCGTTTATCCAACAAAGGTAGTAAGAGGGCAAATGTTGGCTCTCCATTAAATTTCTTTTTCAAGTTCCCCAAGAAGACTGCCAAGTCTCCAAGGCCAACCTCCAAAGAACCTTCTCCAAAACCAGACCCCACTGCCAAATCTCCCTCGCCAACACCTGAAGGTCTCAAAGAGGAGCCCAACTTACCACCATTAGAGGAATTCACTGTAAAGTCTTCCTCTCCAACACCTCAAGTGCTGAAAACTCCAGAACTTGAACCTCAATCAGCAAAATTTAATCGAAGCAAACAGAAGAGAGAAAGATTCTCTAAAGATGCAGGGTCATCTCATGCCAAAAGGAAAGTTGCTTTTGTAGAGTGATTCCACATATTGGCTTTTGTTTTGTTCATTTTGTCCATATGAACACACCCTTTTTGGGACAATATTCTGTACTTAAATTCAGTATCAATAATTTGATATTCAACTGTTAAACCTTTTTCTGTGTTGCAAACAATTTGTTAACCATTTTTGTGAAGAAGTCAAGACGAAATCTAGCAGAATATATTGATTACATTATTGGAGAAATCCTTTTCAACTATACAAACTTGCCCTTGCAAGTGGCTCAAATACAACTTTTTTTGGGGGGAGACATGTGATGCATGAGGTTACACTCTCCATCCTTGTACTGACAACAATATCATCTACTTTGAATCTATATTCAGGTGATATTTCGTCCAAAAACTCAAGCGACTCTCTAACATGTTGTAGTCGCCAGTTTAATGTTACTATGAGTTTCCTAGGATCTATGAATGGATGGACTATGATGTTAAATTCAAACTCTGGAAAATTCTCTTCAGAATCCAAAGGGACCCAACTACCAAGCTTGCTTTTCCATCTCCTATAGTCATAGCCCAAAACTAGGGATTGGCGACACAGTTGGTATGAGATAGACAAAGAATTTGGGCTTACTCTACAACTGATATTGTCCCCCATATGAAAAGTTTCCTTGGTACTCCATCCTTCTCCAAGTACAGTGTCCAGATCAGTCAGAGATAGTCTTCTATTAAGCCACATCGTTCTTGTCCTCTCCAATTCCATTGTTTTGAAACATGCCACAAAGACATGTATAGGCAAGAACCATTGAATTTTTATCCTTCTTGAAATCCTTCCAGGAGACATAGCTTTAAGAATATCATCTTTGATTTTGGATTTGAAGCTTGTTATGGTATTTGGATCAGGAACTTCCCATTCTAGTGACATTAATGTGGGAATAGGTATGTCATATAATTCTCCATGAACACCTTCTCTTGATGGAACCCTGTATTCTGCAAAATACACAAATAAATCCACTGATTTGTAAAATGAAGGTGGTTTGTCTGCGTACATGACATCTGCAATCCCCTTGTGAATTGCTTTGAATGTGCCACTTAAGCTCTCAACAGGCTGCCACTCCACAGCTGTTGACGGAAAGATAACTAAAATGAAACAAACAACAAATATATCAGAAAGAGAAATATTGTGTTGTATCAAATAGATAAAGTTTTGTTGAATTACAGTAAGAATGGAGAATTGGATGTTCATCCAAGTTCAACACCATGTCTTTGGCCATGTAGACATGTTGAACTTTTGCAAGCCAGCCATTGTCGGTCACTTTGAATGCAAGAATACGACCTTTCCCCAATGGGATTTCACTTCATTTCGCTTGGTTCTTTTCACCCTGTGGGCACCTTTGCAAGAGGGAAGCATTGTTACCCAATCATTCACACGAAAAGACATGGGTTTCCAAACACCATCTTCTCTCGTGTTATGAAAATCACAAGAAGTTATGTTATGAGAAGGACGACGTGAGGACGCCATAGAAGCTCACAGATAAGATAAAAATAGGGAATCTTTTGAATAGTGAATCTTTTGAAAGTGCAAAGAAAGGAGAATAAACCATATGCCAAAATGAAGGGAAGGTGGAAAGTAGACGTTTGAAAAAATTTGGTGTTTTGTCATTAATAGCGTTGTTTTCAAGGCCTGAAAAGAGGATTTCGTATCTTCATGCTTGATTTTTTGAAATAAAAAATGGAACAAGATGTCACTATTTTGGACCCAAACTTCAATGTTAGCCATCGTAAACATCTAAATTTAGCCGTTTTAGCCGTTCGCCACTAAAATAGAACCGTTAAAAAGACATTTGGAGGAGACAAGAATGCCATACTTTTGTATACGTGTCAATTCACAATTGGATAATTTCTTAATCCTTAGATTAACAAACAGCCCTTTTCTAGCCGTTTTTGGCCCTAATGGTGAACAGGTGGTGAGCGTTCTGGTTGCCAATGATGCCATAAGTATACCGATGAATGAATGATTGGAAATAAGGATTCAACCAGAGACTTTGAGGATTGTCATCAGTGACATAATGGTTTTATTAAAGGATTGTTTTAAAGTTAGTTGATACTAAGAAAAAGGCAATTTCATATTGGGTGTGTAAGTGGTGTGACTAGTTTTATGTTTGCATGAACTTCCGGCTAGGGAGCCTTGGAACTCTTTTCCTTGGTACCCGGGACAAAACCTAACCAAATTCTTAATTGGATCCCATCACTACAGTGGTTGGGCGGTTGGCTAACCCATGGGACTGTGGATGGGGTTAGGCTAGACTGATGGATCCGTAAATCGAGACTCAATTTCTATTATTACGATAGATAAAGTAAATCCCGGATAGTAATTGTTCTATGGATAAGAATCAACGGCTGTGCCTCTTGATGGGGAAAAAAGCGTTGATCCCAATGATCCAAGTGCAAGTTTCTTCCTTGATCCGACTGAGTATCTTTATAGGTGTAGTCGGATCAGCGTGATCAGTAATGATCTTGACTATGTTAGAGTAAAAAGTTATCCTGGTGGAATCGCCCGTGCTTTCCGGGTAAGGGAAGTTTTTTCGGGTTCGGTTTTGGAAAAACCGACGGATTAGTCTCTTGTCTGGATATCCGTGGACGAGGCCCCGAGTGTGGGACCCTGCCCCGTGCATGAAGTGCTACTTCCGCTACTAGTACCCCGAATCCATTACGCGATGGGGACAGGGATCTCACACACTTTCTCTTTGCCTTTATGTAATGTACCATCTACATTTCTAGGACTAGTATTATGATGACGTAGCTTGCCACTCCTTGGTCTATCAACAAAATTATTGGATGAGGACTCTCTTGGTCCACTCAATGAGATTGTGATTGCTAATTTGCATTATGTGCAACCACATTTCCACTTACATCAACCCCAACAACATCTTTTCCAGCAGCATACAAGCTACTCATCTTATCAAATACACTATCCCTACTTACCTTGAATTCACGTGTAGCTAGATTATAGCATCTACATTCCTTTTTCTCAAGGGAATACCCAATGAACACACATTTTTCTGCCTTTGCATCCATCTTGGCATGCAAGTCATCTGGCACATGCACATATGCAATATATCCAAAAACTTTCAAGTGAGATAAATAAACTTTCGTGCTAGTAAACTTATCCTCTGGCATTACATCATGTATGGTTGTAGTAGGGGTCCTGTTCATGATAAAAACTATTGTAGACACAGCCTTAGCCCAATAGCTATGCACGGCATATTCTTCACTGCCATCAATGCCTATGCTATCTCTATAATGTGCTTGTTTTTTCGCTCAGCAACTCCCTTTTGGTGTGTGGAGTGTATCTACATGTAAATTGTCTTTGAATGCCATTCTTTCACAAGAATTTAGAGAACTCATTGGAGAAGTATTTTGCCCCTCCATCTAACCTTAGGCACTTCACATGCTTTCCTGTTTGTTTTCCAGTCATCACTCTGAAATTCTAAAAAGGAGTGAATACTTCACTATTCTCCTTCATGAAATACACCCACACTTTCCTCGTGTGGTCATCAATGAATGTTATGTAGTACCTATAGCCACCCATAGACATAGTCTTCATAGGACCCCATACATCTGAATGCACAACATCTAGTACATTCTTGCTCACAGATCTGTCATGTGGAAATACATGCTTTGTTTACTTTCCAAATTGCCATGCTTCACATACTTTCTACATACCTTCAACTTTAAAGTTAGGCAACCTGTCACAATTTCTTTAGTCTGCATAGACTCCATTCTTTACACATTTACATGCCCAATTCTCTTATGCCAAATGTCTGTATCTGCAACAACTCATGAACCATTTATAAACATTACAGTACTCATATTTACATTCAATGTAAACACTATGTTGCCTTTTATAACCAACCTGCACTTATCTTTAAAATCTTCTACATAACAGTCCCATCATGGTTAAAACGAACATGCAAAACCTATTAATCATCTGGCCAATAGAAACCATATTCTTTGTAATGTTCAGAACATGAAGTACATCGATAAAGTACTTCACCTTACCATATTGCATAGACACTCAAGGGGTTCACCTCAAAAAATGTTAATGTACCACATGAGTTCAGAAAGGAGGGGTTTTTAAATTAGATACATTGAGAAATATTAACAGGATTACATTAAAAGAAGGGGTTTTTAAATTAAACTTTGGAAAAGAATATGTTAGTTCATAAGTAAAGAGAGATTGCTTTATTGGGGGAGAAACTTTAGTTAGTTCATAAGTAAAGAGGGGTTGCTTTATTGGGGGAGAAACTTTAGCTAAGGGGTTTTTTAAATACCTCTTGAACGCACGTGATACCTAGGGTTTTCTAGTAGTGCACCCCCCGAGCATAGATAATGGCACATCTCCAACATGGGTAATCGAATGAGCAGTGTCATCCCTTGTTTCAACGAAACCTAGTCTTTCAAAACTCTTCATTTCCTTGAACCACTCACCATGACTTGTCATGTGGTCGAAGCACCTCAATCAACATAACATGCATCACCCTTACATGCTGCTACATTATTTCTAGACACATCATTAACCACATGTTGCATAACAGAAAACCTCTCATTATCCTCATTATTTCTGCTACATGACGCATAGTTTTTTTGCTGCACTTTTCCATTTCACATGTCACTTTGCTTCTTATAGCAATCTGCCTATACATGTCCAGGCTTACCACAGTAAATAAAACCTCGTGTATCATTATGCTACCTTTGCTAATTCCCAGGACCTCTTTGAATCCCCCTACCTCTAACCTGGCCTCTTCCACCTATGTGTTATTGCGAATCCTGGGACTATTGCTACCTTTTGACCATAATTTTGATTACCTGTGCGGCCACCACCTTGGCCACATCCACGACCTCTACCTCGTCCTCTACTTGCACTTGTGTAGAAGGCTTGCTTAACTGTTTTTGTTTTTTGAAGACTGTTGATCTTAACCCAAATTTTTTCTTTAATGATTATCATTGACACCAAATATGTGAAGTTGGGAATTTTTACCCAAGTCTAAATAGACGTATTGAATGCCTTGTATTGTGGCCCGAGACCACGTAGACACACTTCCACCTTATCATCATCATCAACAGAAACACTAATTGCGCAAGGGATTCCACAATGCTCTTAATCTTCAAGGTATAATCATTCATAGACATGTTTTTCTTCTCCACAGTATGAAGCTCATTCTTCAATTGAATCTTTTGTACCTTGGTGTTAGTTTCATACAGCTTCACCAAGGTGTCCCATGCCTCCTTAGGTGACTTGGCATCCTATATATGCCCAATCATAATGTCTTGTATGCTGATAGATAGCCAATACATGACTTTCATTTCTTCTTGATTCGAATCCTTGAACTCTTTTACATCTATAGCAGTTGGAATCTATGGTATCTCTAGTGCCTCCTCATGTTCACCTTCAATGTAGTCCCACAATAACGATTTTTTATCAAGAAATTTGTCAATCTAAACCTCCAAGCATGGAAGTTGTTCTTGTCATGCTTCTCTGCAACAATCTAGTTTATTTCATCATTCGACATCTTGTCTGCAACACAAATTTACCAAAAAAAACACTCTTGTTTGACCTGCACAAACTATTATATTCTTTGCAGTGGTACTATACTGCACCAAACTGTCACAACAAGTGACCTCAATTTACATACATACACCCAATGGTAACTTTGAAACTTATTTACAGTACACACAGTGTTTGCAGAACCAGTCGCTCTTCCTGTAGTTCCAAAAATAGAGTTCTATAGAGAATCAAAACTTACCTGCAGTGCCCGTGAACGACTTTGAACTGGAAAACGGAGGTCCAGATGCACCCGAAATGCGTTTTTGGCCTAAAAACATTTGTCCAATAGTTTAACAGATAATATAGTTTCCCTATAGCTCTGCTCTTAAAGAAAGCTCCTCAATCGGAGTTCGTTTGTTGTCGGTGCCTCCCGAAGAGCTCCCAATAAGGGTGTAGTAGTCAACACAAAGGGGGAGGAGTAGATGAATCTCTTACCCTCGTACTGCTTCATGTGCTTCTTTTGCTTGCCACTCACCCCTTCCATGAACCAAGATGTAGGGGAGAAGAGAGCTTGAGCTCTTGCAAGCACACACAAATACTCACACAAACCCTAGAAGAGAACACACAAGGTGAGAGGTTGAAAATTCTTCTTCTTCTTCACACAACAAAAGAGGTCTACAAAGAAGATAAAGTGACTAAGACACATAATAGAGTATATACAAGTGGTCCATAATGTGAACACGCTAAGAGGAGTGGGTAGTAGGTGTGGTCTACTGTAGATTCTCTGGCGAAGATATGTCAGTGCCAGCTACCAAACCCGCTAGTGATGTAAATGTCGAATGGTCATGCAGGCACCTCGTGAGTGTCAACTCATGTTGGGCTTGACATCTCAACGCATACAGGAGTTAGTAACAATTTGGAGAGGCAAAAAGACCACATTAGGGAGTTTAGGAAAATCAAAATTTCCATTTTGCAAGATCATAAAAGGGAGACACGGTAAACCCTTTTAAGATTTTGTCAAAACTCCCTCATGTGACATATCATTGAAAAGCTCTTGGAGACTAGGTTCTAAATCCACTTTCTCTTGAAACTTTGGAATCAAGATGCTTAAGATACACCAAAAACTATATTAAAAAGGAAATTTCCATAGTAATGGGATTTTCCCAAAGTCTCTAATATGGTCTTCAAGGGCAAAGCATAAAACAACATGGAAAGCAATTTGTTGAGCCAAAAAGCAATTACAACAAAGATTAATGCTAATCAATGTGAGAAGTGCTCAATCTTGGTTAATTCTTAGCTTCAATGCTTTAATTCAAGGAGAAAATTCAATGCTTAGTACTACAACTCATGGGATTAGTGCGAAGCCAATCAAGGATTACTTAAAGCATCTCAGCGATTCAAGCTTCAAACTAATCAATATGGTGGTGGTTTAGAGGCCACCAAAGTCAAGAAATGTGATGAGAATTGTGTGGAGACACATGTGATAATGCAACAATCTACATTTTGGGGATTCCATTAGATATCACAATAGATGAATTAAAAACATGCATGACTCTCTTGTTGTGGCCAATGTAGATGTGAAAGTCAAGATTGGCCTGAGAGGAAAGACTCCATGTCAGTAGTGGACACCACGGCATAGTAGGTTTCACTAAAGAATCAGGGATCTTAGGTGATGTTTTGGAGATTGTTCCAAAAGTGACCTTGTCCTACTACTTATTTCTAATGCCGCACAAGAGGACCACTATAACCATATATTTTTTGCTATGAAACCAAAATCAGTTCTAGAGCTTTTCCATGTGTTCCTACTTGGACATCACCAAGGAAGGATTGGCATCATAGAGCTTTGAGCTCTTAGCCAGGCAGAGGACATCGTCGTCATCTTCAAGATTTTGTTTCTGAGTTGGAGGAATTGTTGATGACTCTAGTAAGTGCAACATATCAACATAGCACAAGCCTCTCACCAAATGCATGCTTCATCACCGTTATTTAGGGTCTCATTCATGATGTATGGTACATATAGTTGAGATGAACATGTACAAATGTGAACATGCTGATGGATTAGTGAACTCCAAATAAATTGTGTAGGATGCCAAAACTAGGTCTATTGTCTAGCTCTTTAAAATCTCGAATATCTATTTTTAGGTGACTTTTGTAGATCTTAAACGAGTCTTCTAAAGGTCTCAAGATGATAGTCAGTGATGGTTGTGTGGCCAACAGATCACGTATGGCTATTTGATCTGAGTAGTGCAGTTGTGGATAGAGTTTGATAATAGCTTTTCATGGGAATTCAAGGATCTAATGCAGCATGTCCATTTTGAGCTTTTTGGATATGATGCTTGACAACATGAGAAGTAGAAGACAATGAGAGGGAGCATTTCAACTTCACTACCATAGACTATCATTTAAGACCCATCTAGGCATTAGATGATCATGGGTCAGCATTCTATTAGTGATGTATCCGTTAGCACACACAAGGTTAGTGATACTTTGCATGTGGAGTCACATTATACACATGAGCAAAGCCTTGAGTTATTGTACTAGATATATCAGGCTATTCTTCTAGGGATTTCACATATGGAGGCATTCACGATACCACTACTTGTAGTATTCATAGTTTATACTTGGTAGCGTTTATATGGGTATAGTGCATATATTTGATTAGTGAGACAACATTGAGCGTGAGGGTAGTGATGGCTTTACTGAGGTGAGATCTCATAGGAGACACATGATTATACATATATGGATCTGGAGAGTTTTACTTTGACTTAGACATTTTCATAGATCCAGTATTGATGGAGATAGACCCTACCTATGAGGATTACTTTAGTGACCTTGGAGATTCAAGGTTTAGTGACTTTCGAGATGATTCCACTTATCTGTCATGTGTGGATACGTTGTCAATCGTCAGTGACAATGATTCTTACAATGACCTTGTTGATCATATTCTTATCTTAGAGGATCATGCACACATAGAAGGTATGAGGATTTGGTGCATACTTTAGATCATGTCCATACACACATGGATACAGTGGATTGTGTCCTCGAGGGGTGCACTACTTATAAACCCTACGTAGCATGTGCGTTCAGGGGGTATTTAAAAAACCCCTTACTTGTACATTTTTCATAAATAAAATGACTCCTTTTTCTTTATGGACTTACGGGTTTTTTTAAAAAACTTAGATTAAAAAAAACCCTTTTGTAAATATATATTCTGTTAATTTATCTTTAATTTTTAATAAATAAACCTCTTCATTTGAACTCATGTCGTGTACTTGCATATTTTTAGGTGAACCCCCTGAGATTGTGCCTCAGATGTTTTGAGTTGTGCTACATCGACAGACGGCATCGATTTTTATCTGACTTTGCATGATGTTGACTACTACGAGCTATGTGCATTTGGTTCCTATGATTGTCAACATGACCCTATGTTTTTTAATGACTATTAACCGCATGTGGTGAGCATGTGGTTAACACACTTCTATGACAACTATGTCTGCACACTTATGTAATGGGAACCCATACTATATTGTAAATCCCGTCATTTGATGAAGGAAATATCCTAAAGATTCTACCAAGTCTCGACCTTTAAAGTACATACAAGAGGATCTCAATTAGTTGACTAAACCATAAGAAAAGTCTTGTAACTATGTTTTGGGCACCTAGGGTCACCTACTCCTCCCTCACGGCCTAGTGGGAAAAGGCTTGGAATTATAAAATCTAACTTCTCTTGTTTGTAATACATTCTCCCATTTATGCAATAGAAGTGGAGTGTTCTCACTCCCTCTATCTTGTGAAACTCTAATCTAGCATGTTTGGTATGATTAGGGTTAGGGTTTGGGTGTGATTAGTACTAATGGCTTGTTCTCTCTTGTTTCCCTCTTGCTTCTTCTCTCCATGTTGCTTGAGAGATTAGGCTATCACTGTGATCATCTTCCATGAAGATCCCACATAATCTTCGTAAGAAGAGAGGTTGCACCACTTGTAGGATTAGAAACTACCTCAGTGTGACAACGAGTGCGGAAGGATCGCCACATGCTATAGTGGAGCTCTTGATCATATCTTAAGCTTGGTGGATTGGCAAATTCCCATGACACGTTAGGGCTATGACAACTATGTTTGCACACTTATGTAATGGGTGACCATACTATATTGTAAATCCCATCATTTGATGAGAGGGAAACACCCTAAAGATGCTCCCAAGTCTTGAGCTTCAAAGGACAGACAAGAGGATCTTAGTTAGTTGGCCAAATCATAAATAAAAGCCTTGTAGCTATGTTTTGGGT
Source organism: Cibotium barometz (assembly GCF_041138505.1). Lineage (NCBI taxonomy): Eukaryota > Viridiplantae > Streptophyta > Polypodiopsida > Cyatheales > Cibotiaceae > Cibotium > Cibotium barometz. The sequence continues at coordinate 34,968,580 of NC_141047.1, forward strand.
GTCTCGGGTCAATTACTCCCAGGCGGCCTAGTCGGAAAAGGCTTGGAACTATAAAAGTCAACTTCTCTTATTTGTAACACATTCTCTCGTTTATGCAATAGAAGTGGAGTGTTCTATGCCCCTCTCTCTTGCAACTCTAATCTAGCTATCTAGTATGCTTAGGGTTAATATTTGGGTGTGATTAGTGCTAATCGCTCATTCCCTCTCTTGCAACTCTAATCTAGCTATCTAGTATGCTTAGGGTTAATATTTGGGTGTGAGTAGTGCTAATCACTCATTACCTCTTGCTTCTTTTCTCCCTCCTTCTTGAGTGATTAGGCTATCAGTGTGATTCTCCCACTACAAGGGATCGGGCTCATACCCGCGCTCCTAGCCGCTAAAAATGACGTGAAAAAAAGTAGCGGACCCGTGTATCAGCGCGTGTATCATCGCGGCCACAGACATGCGTGTAAAAGCGCGTATATAGGACTTCCCAGATGCGCTCATACACGGGTGTATACACACGTTCTGTTGAGTTCAGATGTACTCAGACGCGTTGATACATGCATCTATACACGTGTTTTTTTAATTTAGATGCGCTTATACACGCGTAATTGTCAGTTTTGACGCGTTTATACACGCGTATTTTACAGATTATCCGCATAGATACACGTGATTTTTAGCAGTTCTGACGCGTTTATACACGCGAACAAAGAGCAAAAAAAAAAACCCAGAGAGTGCTATTTGGTGCCTGAATACTGTTCCAGCATTCCAGCACCCAATAACACTCTCTGGATTTTTTTTTTTGGTGCATTAGACCATCCACGAAGAACATATGCACAAGGGAGATTAAGACAAGAACGACATGAATGCACACATTGTCAATACACGATTCAAGACAGACATGAATGCAATACTATCGATTCACGATTCAATATTACTATCAAAATTTCACACATATATACAAGGGAGTCCATATCTCGAAGTAGCCCATGGCTTCAGTTTACAAAAAAATATATACAACCACATCCTCAATATGGAATGTGATACTATAAGTCTGAGTACTACTCAGACCCAGATGATGACTCGGTGCTCCCTCCATGCTCAGATGAGCTCACATCGGTCGGAATGTCCGATGAGTAGTGCTCACGTCCACCCTCTGCAGTGGCGGCGGGTGGATCATCAGCAGCTTGTGCCTGTTCAAGTAATATATAGTATATAAGTATATATATATGTAATTCAATAAACCAAAATCATTCGTTTAGAATTTTCAAGTACTGTCGACCGTATGGTCTCATGGCCATCTCAAATTGCGCGTCCGTAATACGTCCCTCGGCTCTGAAGATGGCCCACGTGTCACGTCTGCTATGCCGGCGAGCATACGCAGCATCGTGGGTTGTGGGCTTCCTCCCCGTAACCCGTCGCTGTATCATAATCAACACAATTTGTAAGATTAAAACAATCATAGAATCAATGAATTAAGTAAACAATCAAATAAAGTGGCAAGATACTTACGAGCTCTGCCTCCCATGACTCGACGCCGCCAGATCCAAAATGCGAAGATCCAATGGTCTCCATCTGGATCCGTCGTGCCTCCACATGCTGCCTGCTCTTCACGCCACCCTCTGCTCATTTCTTTGCCTCCTTCCACTCGCGTTTGTGCGCAGTGGCAGGTTTCTCGGCAGGATAGCCACCCGCAGTTACATTTAGCCGGTCATCGTACGCGAGTTTTTTAAGGTGAGATCTTTTATTACTTAAGATCTCCCTTATTCGTGTCCTTCCCCATACATCCAAGAATGTAGCATGTGGGGGATTGGGGTACCGACTATGTACAGCCTCTATCACCTCCCCAACTAATCGGCTATTTTGATCTTTGAATTTAATAAAACAATTTCTATATGCGTTTGATACTACCCCACGCATGTACTCCATTACCTCCCTCCCCCTCGCATCCATCACTATCCCGCCCCTATCTGTCACATCATAGCAGATCACTCTCTCCACCTCTCTCATCTCATCCTCTTTCGAACTGTCTCCTCTAACTCTTCTCCCTCTATCTCCTCTCTCACCGCGTGCCCTACTACCTCCCCCACCTCCCCCACCTCCCCCACCAAAGCACCTGCCGCATCCTCCACTCCCACTCTTCCTACTGCTGCGGGTGGAGTCACGACTGGGGGATTGTCTACGTGACGGTGGCTGTGAGCCCTGACCTGATGGTGGCTCTGAGGGAGCACATGATGGTGGCTGTGAGGGTGTGCGTGAGTGTGTCTGGGACGAGGTATGTCTCCTCGATGGACGTGGAAGAGGAGAAGCTGCATGCCGTCTCGTCGGACTCGTAGGAATAGACGGCACTGGAGTGCCCTGGACTCGCGGTAGGGGTATAGACACCAGGCAGGGAAGGAGGGGGATGGGCATACATATACTCTATAAGCTCAATTGGACCAGGATGGTGCCCAAAATGATTCAGCATCTCCATCAGCCAATTGCTGTACGCAAATGGATCGGATGAAGAACCTGGAATATCCATAAAGAACCTGCAACAAAAATCCTCATGTACATCATGGGCTGTCTCTTGACTCACACAAATATCATCATTCAAGTCAGTTGTGTTGCCTGCAAATCATAGAAACAGGAAACGCAGTCTCGTGTATACACCCGTGCAGAAACGCGTGTATACACCCGTAAAAAAACGCGTGTATACACCCGTCCAGAAACGCGTGTATATCTGCGTGAACAGACTCTGTAGACAGGATACACGCGCTTTTACACGCGTTTCTACACGCGACCTGCGAAATTTTTTTTTCAAAGGGACTGACCTCCGACAAAGACAAAGTGTCCTTATAAAAGGTCCACTGTCGCCCCTGTCGGAATCATTCACCCAATCGTGTGCACAGAAACAAAAGGACGGAGACAAACCCAAAAAGCAAAGAGAAAATAGCATAAACAAATCTGAGGAAGGAGACAAGGCAAAGGACAAACTGACTCACCTATGAAAAAGTGAGTCTTCTTTCTTGCTCGGTTTCCTCCCGTGTGTGCTCCTTCTCTGCTCCCTCCTTGCACTTAGGTTTCGTTTCTGTTGGAAGAGGAGAAAACGAAAGCAGTGTTGATATGTTAGTTCAAAATCTATATTTGGGGAAGGCGGGCTATTTTTAGTTTAAACAGACCGTCGTGTTTATAAACGCGTATATGTTCGCGTGTATGATAATTTAGCTGCGTTTATACACGCGTTTTGCAAGAATTACCCGCGTTAATACACGCGATTTTTAGGAAATAGCCACGTTAATACACGTAATTTTTAGGAAATAGCCGTGTCAATACACGCGATTTTTATACTTTCATTAAAAACATATTATGATTTTGTGTTTTCTGGTTTGTACATAGGATGTCATCAACCTCTTCAAGCAGTTCTGGGGAAGATGAGACAATGCGTCATCGTAATCGCGATGTGTGGTTGGGACAACGGATCAAATGTATGTGTAATCGATGTCAAGGATGCATTGTACGAGCACGTCGAATTACCTTGAATCACATCTCCATGTATGGAGAATGGAATCAAACAGGTTTAGAGGTGAGTAGATGTAAATTGATGGTATTCAAATGACTCATGGTATCCAAATTAAATTAATAGAGTTGTAATATATAAACTCTAATTGAAGCAGGATGCAGTATCACACCCTAACGTGGTATCCTACGCGCGATGAGAGCACGCAAAGCGTCGACGAGATGATGCTGGAGCTTCGAGATCTATTGTCAGAGATGAGTGGGAAAGGGATGACAATAGCCCTACACCCCACGAAGTTGTGGAAGAGGAGGTGCTTGATGATATGGTGCGGAATCTTTTTAAGGATGATCCCAAAGGTATGGACGACGATGATATGGAACAAGAGCATCTTTACAAGGCTTCATCGACACCGGTGTTTGAAGGGTGCACATTCTCTGTTTTACGTGCTTCACGTGAACTACTCAATATACAAACAGTTTATGGATGGAGCAATGCAAGTCTTGACGCATTATTGAAGTAAGCATTCTAACTTACAAATTTGAATTAGTGGTTTAAGGTTTAGGATTTAAGACTAATTATAATTGATGATATTGGATGCAGGCTATTATCAAACATGCTTCCAAAGGAAAATAGACTACCCACCTCAAGAGACATAGCGAGGCGCTATGTGACATCTCTTGGAGGATTGGATTATGATCGCATACATGCATGCGTTAATGATTGCATTCTCCTTCGTGGGACGCATAAGGAGGCTCGACATTGTCCCACTTGTGGTGAAGCAAGATATAGAACAGATATGAAGAGTTTTGATGTACCTCGTAAAGTCTTGCGACACTTTCCTATAATTCCTCGCATCAAACACATGTGTTGCGGTGGTGGACATTAGTAGGCCTCCCTCCTCTCGACACTTCGACTTAAAAGCAGTGTTGATGTGGACAATGCATGACTTTCCAGGATACAGCGATTGTTCTGGTAAGAATTCTAATTACCTCTCTACTCTATTACTATTGGCTATATATATTAATTATACATATTGACTTTATTATTCTAACTTTTATTTATATTTTAACAGGTTTGAAAACATCGAGTAAACATGCATGTTCTGTTTGTGGCCCTTCGTTAGTACATGAGTATGCTGACGGTTTGTGTAAGACCATATTCGATAATCATCATCGATTTCTCCCGTCAGATCATCCTAAATATGTTGCTAGTAAGAGTAACATTCCTCCACAAACACTTCGTGCAAAAGATTGGAAGCGTATTTAGGAGTCTACAACTATTCTTCCTCCAGATGGCATGAACAGGTATAGTTATGTTTTTTCAATCTTGTTTTGTGTAGTCTCTAATTGGATTAAAGGTCACATAGAGCAATCCCTTGTGTAGGTACTCCATTTTTTTTCGGCTGCCATATTGGACCCATCTTAAGATCAACCATCTTCTTGATCCCATGCACATCTTCAAGAATGTGGGATCTGGTATTTGGGAACATATTATTGGTAAACGAGACAATGTTAGCGTACATGAGGACTTGTGGATCGCAGGACGTATGCATCAAGCTTGGCCACGAGAGGTGGGTGGGCACGTTCGTCTTCCGCCTACACCATGGATTATATCAAAGAAAGAGGAGAAGCAGGTAAAGTAGGCCATCACCACTTTGCGTACTCCCACTGGATGCATGAGATCATTGAAGGGAGCCTTTACAACCACTAAGAAAAGAGGCATTGAGCAACTATATGGGTTGAAGTCCCACGATTGGCACAAGATGCTTCAAGTAAGTGTTTTCCAAGTCTTGTACGTTGAAATTAAATTTTGTAATGCCATAAACCATACATACATGTGCTCTTATGTGCGCAGTTCATACTACCTACTAGCATCGACCATTGTGCAAATAAGAGTTTGAAAAAATGTATTTATAAGATAGGCGAGCTTGTGAGGTATGTAAAACCCATGTCAGATCACCCTTCATTATACCTTGCAAAATGAACGTGCATGAGGTATAACGTACTATTTATTTATTTTTCAGATATGTTAGTTCCAAAGCAATTGATCCAGCCACGTTGGATGATGCGCGTGTTATGGCAGTGGAGGTGATTTGTTTGGTAGAGGAGACTTTTCCGCGAACCATTCTCACAAGTCAACTACATCTCATTGTGCATTTAGTGGACGAAATCGCTTTATGTGGTACTGTGCATGCACATTGGATGCTCTTCCTAGAGAGCTTCATGAAGACCTTAAAAGACTTTGTGAGGCAAAGTGCAAGGCCTGAAGGAAGCATGGCCGAGGGTTGGTTGATACAAGAGTCTCTTGTATATATTTCAAAATTTCTTGGTCAGGTGGACAGCTCTTTGCCACGACTATGGAGCAATGAAGAGGACTTGAAGATGACCTCTATTGTGCCTCAAGGAAAAGGACAGAGTAAAGTAATTGATAGAACATTGATTGATGATCTCAATTTCACTTGTATCCTTAATAGTGATGTGATGAGCAGATGGGTTACAAGATATGAGGATGCAAAGACAAAAAGGCAAGCAGAAAGAGCTCTCTTTCGGAGACAACATGGCTCTCGAAAGGCGTACCCTAAGCATCTAGCAACACTTCTGAATGATATCCATGTTGATTGGTTGCATGAGGAAATGGAGAGAGCAGAAAGCAACGAGGGGCTACATATCACGGCAGAAAAATGGGAGTATGCACGAGGATGCATGTTAAAGGTACATAGAACTAATGTTTTGCATTAGTTGTAAGTGATTTGCTTTTAATATTTATTCACATTGCTTACACAAATATTGCTTCTATTTTGGTCTAGTGCACTATGTTCAATGCTATATGGTGTGAAGGCAAGCATTTTCGAACACAAAGAATTGATGAAAAGAGAAATACACAAGATTGCGGTGTCATTAGTAGCTTTGAGGGAGCTAATGGAAAAATGGATGATTATTGTGGCATAATCCAAGACATATTTAGGCTTGACTTTCGTCGCTTCTTTGTGTATGTTTTGGATGTCAAATGGCAAATGAACGTGGTGGAAAAAGGGCCTGATGCAACGATAAAACGCCATGCAAGTGGCTATGTAACTATTGACTCTACAAAGTTTTGGCAAACAAAGAAAGATAGGCTCGTATTGCCACAACAATGTGAGCAGGTATGCATTTTTTTACTAATGTGTTTCATGTACATATATATCTAAGCTCGCGTATCCCTTGACTTTTGATATGCTAATTAATTACTGTACTATGTGTATTTGAGTAGGTTATCTATCTACCAATGGTGCATGACATTAAATAGTGGTACGTCATCCCTATTGCACCACGTTCCAAAGTGATGTATAATACATTCACTGATATGGAGCATATGGAGGATGTAACAAGCCGCAATGAAGATGATGTCGAACATGCCAATGAAGATGTTGTGATCGATGATCAAGAAATAAGAGATGATCATGATAATGAGGATGAGCGTGCCATTTCTCATGATCATGAGAATGACGCTACCATTGAGGATGATGGTGATGTTGATGAGGATGATCAGGACATCGATACCATTATCAATGGAGTACAGAATATCGATAGTGGAATAAATTTAATCGTAGCCTTACAAATTGATCGAATGGATATTGATGTTGATCGTTTGGCAAGGATGGATCTTATTGAAGATGAGATCGAACCCTAACCAATCCGTCACTGTACGTTCTAAATTGATGACATTTCTATCATCTCATATGCATGATTTATTTTTGAATATATTTCATTGTTGTAAATGCATGTAGTGGGATTGTGTAATGATGTATACTGTAATGTACTATGAGATGGTTTAAAGAAAATAGTTTTTAATTTTGTAAAGGAATTCAGTTTTTCTTTACCATGCGTGTATTAATCCGTGTATAGTGGCGTGTATTAATCCGTGTATGGTAGCGTGTATTAATCCGTGTATAGTAGCATGTATAGATGCGTGTATTACTGCGTGTATATAAACGCGTTTATACACGCATTGATAAATGCAAATATACATGCAAACTTAAATGATAAAATACACACACCCGATTCTATTCAAATACAGGCGCGACCATACACGCGCTCGTAATTTATCGCGTGTATGAAACGCGTGTATGGCAGCATTGTCTTGTAGTATCCTCCACCATGAAAATCCTACATGATCTTTGCGAGAGAGGTTACACCAATTGTAGGATTAGGAGCCACCTTAGTGTGACAACAACGAGTGTGGCTTCTTTTAAAAGCCTTCCTTATTTTAATCTGTCGGAGTCTCCATTGCCCGGTGTCAAGTAAGTAATTATGGCATTCAGTTTTGAATTGTTTGATTTGTTTTGTTGATTATTTTGGTTGTTTTTTTTTCATTTTTGCTTTGATTTTGTGTAAAGCTTATGGTTGGGAGTAGGATTAGTAAGTATTTAAGCAAAACAACTAGAGATTTAAGTGATTAGAGAGCTCAAAAGAGAGGGTTTTTGCTTAAAACTAAACTATGCATAGAGAAAAATGGAAGTTAGTATATGAGCCTACAAATTATGTACCATAAAGAGAAAATGCATAAGTAAATATTTATATACATGTAATATCTTGTGCCAATTATGTTCCTTGAGGCCATATAATTGTACCTCTACTTTCGTTTTGGTCTCTGTTCAATGAATGCATTACTCTTGCTCGTGCATGAAAAGAGAAAATCACACTTTTCACCTTATTGTGCTCCTTCTTGGTTAATACCCATGGTGCCTTTGCTAGGAAAATGTTACCACTATCACTTTCAATTGGCCATGCACTTTCAAGGCGTCCAATGTCTTTTAATTCATCCCTTGCACTCTTTGTATCTCTTTTACCAATTAAATGGCCCTAAATATTTTTTTCCACATTCTTGAATATATGCATGGGATCTAAGAGATGATTGATCTTCAACTCATACTAATATAGAGGTCGAAAGAAGATTGAGTGTCTAGACATCCCATCGGGTGTTGGATTGGGGGTGCTTCTTAATGCCTCTAACCAATCTCTACCTCTCATCTCACAAGTGGTGAGACATCATGTGGCACATACTACCTACTTGGAATGTGAAGGAGAGAGAAATCGATGATGTTTGTCATACACCACCATCTTAAGTGTAGAGGGTCTTTTTGAAACAAGTGATGGTCCACAAATCAGACATGCATGCTATCCGGAGGTTGTCAAACCTATTTTAAAATTAAGATGATTGAGAGGTAGAGATATAAATTTAAAGTTTAAAGATTAAAGCTTAAAGTTATCAAATTCAAGTATGTACCTGAGCACTCTGAGAACCCGGGATAGTCCTACATCATCCAAAGCAAAACTCCTCTCACCTCTGCCTCATGCCTATTTATTGGCCGTGAGACATCATGTACTTTGATACCTTTCCATAGTGTCTCCAGATCTTCAATCAAAGGATCAAGGTACACATTCATGTTTGCCACCTTATACTTGCTTGATACAAGGAGAACAAACATGATATGGCCTTTCTTGATTGCCACCCATGGAGGGAGGTTGTAATTCACCAATACAATAGGCCAAGTAGACCATGATATGAGCTTGAAGACAAATGGATTAACACCATCCATACCAATCCAAGATGTAAGTGATGGGGCTCATCTTCAAACTCTGGCCATTGTTGCTCCACACATTGCCATGTCAGAGTGAATCAGCTACGATTGCCATGATGCCATTAATTGAGTGATTGAGTAGCATGCCATGTCACGAGTTTTGAAATCCCCTTACATTTAAACATGTGTTGGATATACGAGGAATGATAGAGAAATGTCTTAACACCTTCCGAGAAATTTATTATCCTTGCAAATATCCCTATAGAGCAGCTCTCTCATTAGAAAAAGTATGGACTCACAAAAGGGCCCTCTAAGAAAATATTAAAAAAGAATAGGCTAGCCAATAAGAGAGTTGGGATTCCACATCCATGTAACATGGATATTTTGAAATCTTCCTCCACCAAATCTTACAAGATCAAGCTAGTCAAATATAATATTGGGACCAAATATTAAAAAACTAAAGAAATGTCAGATGTGCCTTACGATCCTCACAATAAAATATTATAATGTCAGAGTAGTGAATGTTCCTTCTCAATCACAAATTTCTTTCCCTCTTTTACTTTTCATGCTTTGATTTTTCCCCCCTTTTCACTTTCCCTCATTTTCTTCTCTGTGGAATTCGATTTTATCATATTTCACGCTTCCTTGCTTTGTTTCTCTCATAAAAATTTATTGTAAGCATCCTCTCTAATATGTATATCTCATTTGGACATAATCGTTTTGAGATATTGTTGATTTCTCATTATGTTCTTGAAGGTAGTCTTTCTTCTTTGTTCTTTAAGGAACAAAAATTATAAATAGGTTTCTCTTTAGTATGTTCATGTTCTGGTAAAATTTTTTCTCCTTTAAATAGAAGCTTAATGAGATAATGCTAATAATTTATCATGGTATTCATTTAAGTTAGTCCTTCTTCTCTTATTTTTTTGGGCAAAAAATTAAAGGTTGCCTCCTCTCTCCGTATGTTGTTCTTGTACTATGGAGGCTAATTCAAAATCTTTAGTGTGTAGTTTTTAAAGCTTTGGTGTTGGTCTACAACTTTTTAAGTTTTGGAAAGGAAAAGGTAATAAGAAATTTTCTTTCTCTTTTTATTCAAATTTTCTAATCTTTAAATGGTAAGTTTTTGATTTTCTATTTTATTGGTAATTTTGATAATGTAATATATTAAAATTTATCTCTTTGTAGGTTTTGAACCTCTGAGTTTTGTTGGTTTGGAGATTGCTTAGGACTTTGGCAATGAGGTAATAATCATATTTCATGCTTCCTTGCTTTGTCTCTTATAAAACTTTATTATAATCATCCTCTCTTATATGTCTATCTTATGGTAAAATTTTATCTCATTCGGACATAATCTCTTTGAGATATTGCAGATTTCTTATTGCACCCTTGAAGGTAGTCTTTGTTCTCTATTCTTTAAAGGAAAAAATTTACAGATAGGTTTATCTTTAGTATGTTCATGTTCTGGTAAAGTCTTTTCTCCTTTGAATAGAAGCTCTGTGAGATAATGCTAATTTATCATGGTATTCATTGAAGTTATTGCTTCTTCTCCTGTTTTTTTGTGCAAAAATTTAGAGTTGTTGCATCCTCTCTTTTATGTTGTTATGGAGACTAATTCAAAATATTTAGTGTGGGGTTTTTCAAGCTTTGGTGTTGGTCTACAGTTTTGAAAGTTTGGGAAAGGAAAAGGTAATAAGCAATTTTCTTTCTCTTTTCATTCAAATTTTACTAATCTTAAAATGGTAAGTTTTGATTTTTTATTTTATTGGTAATTTTGATAATGTAATATATTAAAATTTGTCTCTTTTCTCTTTGCATGTTTTGAACCTCTAAGTTTTGTTGGTTTGGAGACTGCGTGGGGACTTTGGCAAAAAGGTAATAATCAACTTCAGTCTCTTGCTAGTTTGGATTATGACTTGGTTGTGGCAGAGTGAACATTATTCTGGCATATGCATGCACTTGTACTGACATAATTTTTCGCTTTTGGTTTGCAGTATTTCTTGTACATTGATGAGTTCTCATCGATGTAGGCTAGCAGATTTGAAAGGCAAGGAGGAGTCCAATCTCAGCCTTCAAAGAATATATTGCCTGGATGGTGGATAACATCATCATCTTCCACAATACATGCTCCCTAGGTCACTCAAACAATTTTTTATAGTTAAAAGCATTTACTAAAATTGCTTTCAAAACTATCCCTACAACATTTAGCTTGGAGAAAGTCGTGCTCCTGCGATTCTCCAAGTTGATTTTTTTGTACTCAGAGCAGCGGGGTGTGCATTACAAGAGAGACCTTGTGGCAGTTGGCCACATTGCAAGGATACATGATCCCTTAGCAATCCAAAGGGAGCTTGCGGGGAAGGGAGTTTTGCTCCTAGCTATTAAAGACCCTCCTTCATCTTTTGGTGATCCAAGTAGCAAGAGGTAGAGAACATAGCCTCTATTTTGTTATACAATCATGGATTTCTTGTACTCTTTATAATAATACAAATCGAATTTCTTTTTTATCTTTACATCGTTTGCTCAATTTATTTTATGAAATTTTAGCTATTTGATTCTATATCTAAGTGTTTAAAAATTAAACTTGATATGGTAGACAGTTGTGGTTGACAGAGTAAAATCAATTGCACACAATTAAAAAACAATAATTTCAATAAACTCACAACAAGATAGAAAACTAGAAAGATAGAAAATGAACAAAAGCACAACACAAGGAGCAAAGAAAAGGTCTTGATATTCATCAAAGTCATCAAATTACATATTTATGGTTTCATAGTTATACGATTACAAAACAGTGGTGTATTTACAAACAATTATCATCTCTAGGAATATCCCTCCATATCCACAAGTTACGAACTAGCCACATGTCCTTTTTGGTGATGGTGACCTCTTTCTATATGTATAGCTACTATCAAGGTATCATCAAATAAATCAACTAGGTAAGCCTCGGCAACCACCTGAAAAGCATCCATTGCTTGTGTTATCCATCTTGATATGGCAGTTCGTAATATGCTTGTCGAGCCCAAAATATGTGGTTTACCCTCAACCATAACTCGTCATGAATTTCTCATACAACTCTTGCAAACGTTACCTTAGAAATTAATTTGTGCACTGTCTTTTGATAGTGCTTGATTTCCTGCAAGGCCATAGTACCTGGCCTCCATCTTTTTTTCTGGCGTTTTGGCTGCGCGGTCGAGGCTAGGGGTGAGGTTGAGGTTGAGGTTGAGGTTGAGGCTGGGACTCTAGGTGGGGAGGTTGAAGCTGGGGCTCGGGCTGGGGTTGCACCTCATCCTTTAGCCTAGTGTGGGTCTTGGGTGAGGTATAAAGGATTAGGCTAGGCATGGTGAGAGGAGCTTCTAGCTTCTTTGTTGGAGTCTTGTGGTGATCGTATATACATGCTCTCTTTTGCGGGACACACCCTGCGTAGGGTACCCTGCGTAGGGTTTGCTTTGTGAGAGCCATGAATGAAAAAGAAGAAAATAAGATAAACTTTTGCTAATATAGTCTTTTTTAGAAAATCAAAAGTGATTTAATCAAATATTTAAATTTATTAAAAGTTTAAAGTTTTTTGAATTGAATGAAACTAGATGTGTGCATAGATCTGGGCCTGAGCGACATCCTAAAACAATTTGAGGGTGATCTGAGGCCTATAAGGCCCCCAACCGAAGGCTGGCATTTGGAGGCGTGCTTTTGCAGCCCAGATCTATGCACATATCAAATTTCGTAACATTCTGACAAAGTTGGTCTGTTAGCTTATTTTGATGCCAGTTCTCAAGGCCAAAAAAAATTTTGGCTGTGGAAGTGTGATTTTGTATAAATATATTGTAGAAATCATTTGTTTCATGTTTTGATAATATCCAAAAATTCTTGTGTCAAATTTTGAAGAAAAAAAACCAATATCATGATGAAATGTGAAAATAATATCGATATTTGCATTGAAATGTTATCTTCACTATACACAGCTTAATGGCACTTAAGTGTTATCCGAATTTCTTCATAGGCTCGATACAAAAAATAATTACTATGACATGTCCACGAGACAAGTTAAAATTTCCATAAAGTACAAGGTACAAATTTCATCAAACAACAAAGTATTTAGTTGAAATCTAAGTACAAGGTATGAGGGACAAACTAAATACCAAAAAGTGCTTGAAATTAAGGAGAACAAAACTTAATTTGGTATGCATAATGTTCCTCACACTAAAATATCACCTAGAACCATAGGTCCTCACATCATGTTAGGGTTGAAATTGAAGGCATCACTATTGTATGACCCAACTGTAAATACCTTATTTTTGACCGTGATATGTTTGGCATGGATGTCAATTGTCCATCATGCAATGAATCAACTAGATAATGTTTAGCTTGCTGTTTGAGTTATCATCAATGCTTGGGCCGACCAGCGATCAACAAAGTTACTATAATATTGTGCATAGTACCTCCTTCTTGTAGATGTCTTTTGAAGATCTTGCATCACTTCCCTGACTAGCCTTGCAAAAGAGGCCTTTGGTATAAGCAAGTTTGTTTCCTTTTGAAACTTCCTTATCTCTCGGAGGGCAACAATCCTTGGTTTCATCTTTGCTTTCTGTGAGGTGGCCGTGGTGGGTGGAGGACCCATTGGAGATGGAGCTAGAGGAGCTCTTACATTTACAGAACCTGATGGTGGTGGAGCAGCAGTACTATTGTCAGATAGTGTATGTTCACTATGAGTTTTGCTATTAGGATTAGGAGGCGATTGTGGCCGTAGCTTCACCCACGATTACGGGAGCAAACTTCTTCATGTGTATCATACTACTTTTGGAGAGTGAAGTAAATTGAGCTACCTTTATCTTTCACACTTTATATTCACAAGTTTGATAAGAGATACTAAAGACAATATAGATACATGTGTGTGTGTGTGTGTATACACACACACATATGTATGTGTGTATACACACACACATATGTATGTGTACACACACATATATGTATGTGCACAATCAATGGAAGATGCAACTAACAAACAATATCACCACCATGAGGACTATGATGATAATTGATTCTACATTTTGGTTTAAGGTATATTTTGACCTTACTACATCTTTTGCATGTGGTGAGGATGTTGGTCTCGATCCTGACGGTGAACGAGCTCCACGCGGATTCAGATCAGCCTATGCCTCTGAAAACTCCAGAGATTCCAGTGCTTCGCTAACTTTTCTCCAATCTTTGTCTAAGACTTCGGCTTAGAATTGGAGTCTTCGGAATCGGACGCAGTCGTGACCCCCAACTCATATTCTTGCTTTATAGAGCTCTAGGCACTACCCAAGCTCCGCTCCACTTTGATTATCCGTCAAATGACCTCAACATGCTCAGCAACCAACAGTCTTCACGCGAGGAGGAAACACGACAGGTTTGGCTTCGTTCAGATCTAATTTGTTGCATATGATTAATCCTTCTGCAGCTCAAACAAGTATTGTCCAAACTCAGAGGTAGTATAGTTGGATATCCTACTACCATTGGGCCCAGATTTTCTAGTGTCATCCAGGCGCGTTTCCAGCACCTATGCTCTGCAGTGATCCAGATCAGCTGTCCGACTTAGACGCATGGCTCCGAATGGCAGATTATGTGTCGAACGACGTCAACTTCCACCTGAAGTGGGCCTCCGAACTACCTCTGTCGGGTAGCGTCATGCAGGTCAGACTTCAGATTCTGACGAGACGGATGCTGGTGCAGGCTGACGGAGAGACCTTGCTGCAATACCATCCGCGCAACACCATAGCAAATTACCTGAAGAAAAGCACAACATCACACCAATGTGCACCGCCAAATCTAAAATACTTGGCAAGTCATGCGTGTGACTGGGTAGATGCCTCGGTTGGTATCCTGATTCTGTGTGCGCTTTCGGATTGCATCAACGAACGGAGAGTTATCACTACTTGATAGTTGAAACGCCATCGCTTCGGTGGATTTAGCACCAACCATTATTGATCGATGTGTGATTAATATTCTTTGCCTCCATATTCGACGTGTTGCAGAATAAAAAGAACACTTAAGCGGCGACAACAATCACCCACCATTCTCTTATAAATGTGAAGTAGGAACCTGTATACAATAGGATTACCAAGTGTTGGCATCGCATTGCCAATCACAAATTAACAATCACCTTGAAGCTTGCTCATTCTATTGCATGATAGAATATGTTAATTACAACCGTGTGTGGGAGGGATAAAGGGTTGTGTGTGGGAGAGATAAAGGGTTTCCTCCCAAAAGGCACATATGAATGGGTGCCACCTCTCCTAAGGTTAAATGACCATATAAATGTTAATAGTGTTCATAGCTAATGTATATTGTGCATCGCCTAACATCCAAGAGTAAAGGCCTCTTTCACTGCTTTCAAAGTGCCTTTGTGCCTTGCAACACAATGTCTACAATGTGGGGAGAGCTACTATAGGGATGATTTACAAGGAGATAAAGTATCCTGAAAGGTTTTGAGACACTTTCCTATCATTCCTCGCATCCAATACATGTTTAAATGTAAGGGGATTGCAGAACTCATAACGTGGAATGCTACTCATCGCTCGACTGATGGCATAATGAGGATTGTAGATGTAACCAAGAGGGAGCACAATAAGGTGAAAAGTGTGATCACCTCTTTTCATACACCAATGGGAGTAATGCATTCAGTGAAGGGTGCCTTCAGAAATACCAAAAAAGAAAGTAGAGAAATAATTACAAGTTTATAAATATCCACTTTTTTATTTTCTCTTTGTGGTACATAATTTGTAAGCTCATATACTAACTTCCATTTTTTTCTATGCATAGTTTATTCTTCCAATTGCTATAGTTGGTTGTGGAGACAAGAAGGTGAGAGAGGCTATTTACAAAATGGTAAGCTTGGTGAGGTATGAATCTTCTCTTCAGTTTACTAAGTTATATTACTTATTTGGAATTTTCATGGGCTCACAAGTTATGTATTGGTAAATAATACACATAATTGCTATGTATGTAGGTACATATCCTTAAAGGAGATAGATCCTACATCCATTGAGATGGCTCCTATATCAATGCTATTGAGGCAATGTGTATGATCAAGGAGGACAAATTTCCTAGAACAATTCTCACTAGCCAATTTCATCTTGTGGTGCATTTGGTTGATGAAGTGATGTTGTGTGGTGTTGTTCATGTTCGATGGATGTTTTTTCTTGAAAGTTTCATGAAAACCTTAAAGGACTTTGTGAGACAAAGAGCAAGGCCAGAAGCAAGCATGGCAGACGGATGGTTGATACAAGAGTATCTTGTGTATATCTTAAAACATCTATCTCGCATAGATCCTTCCATGCTACGATTGTGGAGCAATGAGGAGGATTCGACTAATCACTAATGTGCCTCAGGGGAAAAGGAAGGCAACAAAGACTGGATCAAGCATTACGCCACAAGGTGAATACATTTTGCATTCTAAATAATCCCATCATGGAGAAACGGACTGGGAGATACAAGGATGCAATAAATAGACGAAAGGATGGCATCGTAAAATGGAGAGATGATCACAAGAGAATAGCATGAGTATGCAAGAGGATGTGACCCTCAAGTAAGTACATTCTTCATCTTTATCTCATGTATATACCTTGTTTAATGCACTAAATGTCATGGTTTTGTTTAATGTTAGTACAAACTATATAATGACAAACTATATAATGAAATATGGTTAGAGGGAAGGCACTTTCGCACGGAGGGTGTGGATTCTAAAAGAAACACATTTGATTGTGGTATGATGGAAACTTTTGAACAAGAAAGTCGAGCCATTAGACATGATACCAATGTCATAGAGGACAGTCTTAAGTATTGTAGAACTATTCAAGATATTCTTGAGATTGGATTTAGAGCATTTACTCTATTCATCTTTGATGTCAAATGGTTCAAGGTGATATATAGAGGTGCTCAAGAAACCATGAAGAAACATCCAAATGGGTTCTTTCAAATTGATTCCACCAAGTTTTGGAATGATGGGACAGATACCTTCATACTACCTCAACACTATCAACAGGTTAGTAACCCAACCAATCCCAGATTAAATCTTCATGTAGTAGTATAATAAAAGTGTAACCCTTTTGCTTTGTGATATTAGGTTGTGTTTCACATCGATTGAATTAATCCAAAGTGGTGGTATGTTATACAAATTTCTCCTTGTTCAAAACATATCTTTCAAGATCAAGATGTGGAGGTCGAATCTCTGGATGAGGTGTAAGTACTATCTTAAATCAACTCATTGGAAGAAGACGATGAAGAAAACATTTCGGATGGGGCCAATAAAGAGCATGAGGAACATCAATCGGAAGAAGATGATGAATCACCTATCAATCATGACAATGATTCATTGGATCATGATAGTGATATGGATATTGATATAGAACCCCATCTTTTCATTGAGCTTCCATTAGATATAGACATTGATGAAGCAACACATATGGATTTATTACAAGATGGGATAGATTCATGATCTTGTCATTGTTTTGCTTCTCAAAAGTATCTTTTTTTTTTGCTCGAAACATGGCTCCAAGGGCTTTAATGGATGTTTTTTTAAAATTATATTTCATTTTGTGTGTATGTGACATGTATTTTTAGAATTCAGCATCCAACAACTATCTGGAATTTCATGCAACGTAATTTTGCTCCTATTTTCACTGTTCAGCAGAGCAAAACCATAGTATAGCAATGAAATTTCGCTTCTAAAGATGCTGCTCAATAGCGGAATTTCGTTGTGGAGAAGCGAAATTTCGTTAACAACGCTGCTCAACAGTGATATTTCATTGCGGGTGCAGCGAATGGAATCCCGGACATCTTCATAAAAAAAGCACTAGTGAAATGCTCCTGTGTCTCCGATGTGTTATAGTGGCACTCCAATGAAAGCTCAACCCTCCTCTCACTCAATCTCTCTCTCTCACACATACATACACATTGAGCATGTAGTATCTCTAATTGGATTACGTAAGAGATTAGGCAAGAAGCAAGAGAACGGAGGAGAAGAGCACTCTATTAGAGCTCCATAAGAGAATGAATAGTGAGAATTACAAATTAACCCTTATCTTGGCCCCAAGAATTCACACCTTGGCTGACCATACTTAAAATATAGGTCCTTGGCTATCCAACCCACCTAGGCTTGTGCAAACACCTAATCTAAGCTTGCAATCTTAATAATTAATCATGTGCCATTCCTTTCATAGACAAGGCTAGAGAAGACCTCGCCAAGATATGTTATGATTGAAGGAACTTAGTTTGTTTTGATTGGGGGGCTCTGATCTCTTATCAAGCTTCTGATGGTGGTGATAGCCGTTTTTTCGACTATCCACATTGCCACAGGGAGCTACTCGGCCAAGGAAAATCACATAAACTCTTTGTCATAAATACCTTTTCACTGTAAATAGGCGTGTGTGCATTAGGGACTTTACCTATATCTTCTATATATTTTTTATATTATTAAAAAAAAAGTTTTTGCTAGCTACTCATCATAAATAAATAAAATACGTTTGACTTCCATAGTTTAGTATTTTTGTATATATTTTTTACTATTAAATACTTTATATATTTTCATTAAATATTTTTTTATATATCAATTATTTTTGTTACTTTTATTTTAGTATTTTTATTCACAATTAGATCTCTTTGTTTATTTTATTTTCCTATCATAATAACCATATTTTCATGATATATTGACTAGTTAAAGTACTAACTTGTTTTTTTTCTTATTATATCTTTATAGAATGGAAAAAATCTCCTCCATGTGCAAGTGTCCACATACACTTGAGTCTCTAAGGTCAGGGTATGATGTATTGGGGGGCTCACTCTTGGAGCTTTCAAGAAATTCCACCAATGGGGACCCACACAAAGATTTTAAAAATTCAAAAAATACATGATTCTGCTGAGTTTTTTGCACCCGCCTCCACTCCGAATTTGCACTCGTCATCAAATAACAAAAGTTAGCTCCGAAACTCTGGAATATGCTCAACTTTTTGGAGAATTTTTGGAGCTAATGGCGGTGAGATATGAATTTTTTATTGGACCCCAGTCTGCCCACTTTTTGGCAAGGTACACCTAGTCTCTTCTCACCTCCCTTACACATTCATCACCTACACACTTACTCATTCCTTTCTCACTCCATCAAACCTGCAAACTTCATGTCCTCTCTGACCCTCTCCACCTTTGCCCTCTCCTTCCATCTCCATTTTCTCTCATATCTACTCTACACCCATACCTCATCTCCATTTTCTCTCATATCTACTCTACACCCATACCTCATCTCCATTTCTCTCCCTACTACTCCCATATTACTAAATTATTTTCCCAATCTCAAAAAATACATAAAAATTCAGTCTGAATGTATCATATTAACCTCTGCAAATATGGGGTTTCCATCTACAAAAACCCCCATGTTCTTCACCTCAATCAAATTTTGTAGCATCGAATGCAAGAAGGAGACCGGCGGTTAACTTAAAGATCTACACATGGGTGAATCCAAGCTTCTTCGAGCTTTCAATCACACAAAGGATCTTTACAAATCTTTACTCCTCTCACTCAACCTCTCAGCCCTTCTCACCCATTTGTACATTGTACTACTAACCTTTTATAGTGATTACTAACTACTAACCACTAACATATGTAAATAAGCACCCACTCTACTACTTTTTGAGTAGGCATTACTACAAGTTATTTGCTCAAACCTCTACATCACACTCTCCTCTGATCTCCAATAATTCTCTCACCTTGAGCCCACATCCATGTGACTCAAGGGATAAGAAGAGGCCCACTCTCATTCTAAAATAAAAAATCCATAATCTATGATTTCTCATAATAAAATTGATTAGGCTTAATCCTAATTGGGGCTTCTCAAACCTATAAATAGAGCCCCTCCATTCCTTGTGAGTAAAGGGGATTACACACATTGTACACCACTCCCAACTCTAGTGTGTAAGGAGATAGTGAACTTGTGAGCTCTCTCTATACATCAATACCTTTGATTGCATAGAGAAGCTTGAAGCTAGTTATGTCATTGTGAGGGCTTGAGTGATGCCATACTCCCTATCATAATTGTATCTTGCCTTTGTGCATAAATAAGATTAGTAGCTTGGGTGCAATTGCGTACAAAATCTTGGACTCCTACATCTCCAAAGTTGATTTAGCAAAGCGGTCCGATGTTTGATTTAAGGTAAATTCGATCCTTGTATTTTATGGTGTGATTTTATGCTTGGCGACTTGAGGGCCCTTTTTTTTGTTGCCTTTCATTCCATGGTAAGAGGGTTGTATGGTGAGAGGGTTCCCGTAACCTTAACACCATGTATATACCGACAACAAAATGAAGCTTATACTGTCTCTCTAAGTTCTTCTCCAAGTTTGGTGTGCATCTATTTGTGTTATGCTAGCTAGTCTCCTCCACACACAATACCATATGTTATGAGTGTTTGTTGAGGGTGTGTGTGCCTTTTGATTGATGTATATGGTTAGCTTGTATTGATTAGCTACAAGGAAAGATCTTTGGTGTCCTAGTTCACACACATAACTAGGTGGTGTCCCTTTCTTGTTGAGTGTGTGGTTTTGGGGTTCTTATGTTTGTGTTGCATTGTGTTGCATTGTGGTGTCCTAGTTCACACACATAACTAGGTGGTGCCCCTTTCTTGTTGAGTGTGTGGTTTTGGGGTTCTTATGTTTGTGTTGCATTGTGCCCCAAGCCCATTGAGCAACACGGGAGCCTTGAGGAGTGCTTAGAGGCCGCTATTCTTGTTGCCCGCCCCGGACCACCTTATTTTTGGTGCCCCCACTGAGGACAAGCAGTATTTGAATGGGTATTTAAGATACATCGATCTCTTTAACACATAAATTTCCTTGTGTTCTTGTTGGGTATCATATTTTAAGAAGGAAAGTTGGTACTTTTGTGTGATCATTCATGAATAATCCACCTCCTCCTAATCCTCTTGGGATTCAATTCAACCAGTTTCATTAGGTGTGCTCCTCCTCCTCCTCTTGGGATTCAATTCAACCAGTTTCATTAGGTGTGCTCCATTAGAGTGAGTGTTTGCATTAATAGAAAAATTTTCTACCAACAATGCATGGTTCTTCTTTTTGGTCCAGAAAGACTAAGAGAGGTTTTAGCATCACCTAATCCTGTCATAATTCCCATTGTAGATTACACCATTTCCTTTGATGTGCATATTTTCATCTTGTTTTAGCTTAGTTTTATGAATCAAGAAGACTTATATCGTAGGCTAATTTCTTATGCTAGGCAAGAAATACACATAGTTGTTGGTAGTAAGTTGCAATTTCAGCGTGTCATTCATCGTATGTTTGGACCTAGGCAAGTAGCAGCCATTAATGCCTCAGTTAATCCATTTATTTTGCCTTTGATTCGTTATGACATAAGCTTTGACATCTACATTTTCATTCTACTTTGAAAAAAAAAGGACAAAAAGAGAGAGAGAGAGAGAGAGAGAGTGAAGGAAGACCTTTGTGCAATCATATTTGTGCTTCTTCTTCTTAAGCATGGATACCACTAGGCAAATGAGTGGCTACCCCTTATTTGTTGGAGAGCCCGGTGAGGATGCCGAGTTTTTCTTATAAAAATTTAGAATGGCACTCCACAAAAAGAGAGCGGTAGGAGACCAAGAATGCTTAAACATGTTTGAGTTGGTCCTAGGAAGAGATGCTTCCACTTGGTTTCAATCTGTACCTGCACCCGCACGAGTAGATTACAAGGGGATCGTACAACTTTTTAGAGACAATTACTTCACTCCTTTGAACACACAAAGGCCATGGCAAGAAATAGTTGCTCATAAGCAAAAGGATCTAGAGGATTACTTGAGTTATAAGCATGAATTCTTACGTCTTTGGACTCTTTGGTTGCGTAGTCTTCCTAACCCTGGAGATGGTGCAGAATTCTTGAAGAAGGAGAGATTTATTGCAGGGATGTACCCATCACTAAAATTGCAAGTAGAGTCAGGAGAGCCTACAACATTTGATGTTGCTGAGACTAGGGCTACTAAGAAACTCCGAAAGATGAGGTGTATGCTAGGGGGGCTTTATCTTTGATGATTCAAAGCCTAGGGAAGAGGTACAATCTTGCACTCATAGAGAATTACCTGAGGTCACAGTCGAGGTGATAGAAAAGTTAAATGAGTCTTTAAATAACTTGTCTATCCACTTTGCACAAGCTGTGGAATAGAAGGGCCAAGCCAAAAGGGTTGAAGAACGAGAGCCACGACCTAGGCGACTCTTGCAATGTTGGAATTGCGGAGAGTTAGGGCATGGGATGTATAATTGTCCTTGGCCTCGTGGTGGGAAGCCAGGGAAGCCTAACATGAATTATCCAGTGAGATGAATGCAGGTGAAGGCACCAGTCAACAACAACCGATGATTTTGCAGAGGCCCAATGCAACAAGACCACCTCCACGAGGAGTGGAAGGAATGTCGTCCTTGTGTCGCCGGACCCAAATGTACATGTAGTAGAGGTAACAAAGGCCAAGGAGGTAGACATTGAAGCAAATGGTGTCAAACGAAGACATGGAAAAGAGAAGGAAAAGGAGGCTATGGCATTACAAAGTGACCATGGATGAGGAAAGAAAGTGAAGGAAAACAAGGAAGTCAAGAGGAGACGACATCGTATAAACCTCCAAGATTTCCCCCTTGGACATGGTATGGCTCCATACAACCTTTTGGAAGACATGAGAGGTAAGGGTCCTGATATCTCGTGGCCTCAATTTCTAGCCTTATGTCCACAAGTTAGGAAAGAATTAACAAAGTTCGTGAGCACTAGGAGAAAAACAAAAGAGAATGTGCCTATTGTAAAAATTTCACAAGCCGAGATGGATGAGGACATTACACCTATATTAGATTGCTACATCAAGGGAAAGCTAGTTAAGAAAGGTCTAGTAGATGGGGGTGCACAAATTTGCATCATGACAGAGGACCTTATGCAAAGACTAGGCATGCATATTCATGAAACACCTGAAATTAAGGTGAAAATGGCAAATAATAGCAAAGCAAAGTGTCTTGGGATTTGTAAGAATATTTCTATGGAAGTTTTTAGCATTAAGAAGGTTGTTGATTTTTATGTTATGTCTACCAAGGGAAGTGGTTATCCATTTATCCTAGGTAGACCATGGCTAATGAGAATGCGAGGTTTACAGGATTGGGAAAATGGAAAGATAATTTGCAGGAATGAAAATCTTAAGAAGATTATCTTTGACATGAAGGAGTAACGACGAGAGGAGATAAATGAAGAATCTTCTCAAGGTGAAACACAGGAGGATTGGACCGATGACACCTCAGAGGAAGAAAGCAGCAGTAGCACTATGGAAGAGGAGTCTTCCATTGAAGTCATGGGGTTAAGATTCAGAGCAAAAGACAAAGAGACACCCTGTCAAGTTTTGGAGTAGGTAGGCTCTCAAGAAGACCAAATTGTGCATGATGAAGAAATGTTTGATGCTATGCTCTCAAAAAAGCTTACATCTCGGAGGAAGGAGAGGAGTTTAAATGTGTACTAAGGAAATTTTCTAGGTTTTTTGCTAAAGATTACACAGATGTGCGTGGCGTAGAGACCATTCACAACACAAGATCGAGCTAAAGCCAGAAGCCAAACCTAAGGCACAAAAGCTATGAAGACTAGGAGTCATCAAGGAGCAAGCACTACTCAAAGAGGTGAGGAAGCTTCTAGCAGCGAGGTTCATATATCCTGTAGAAAAATTCAGAGTGGGTCTCTCCCGTCGTGGTCACTCGCAAGAAGAACGGCAAATGGAGGGTGTGTGTGGACTATCATCCACTCAACGAGGCGATAAAAAGGGACCACTTTCCTCTCCCATTTCAAGATGAGATCCTAAATGAGATAGCAGGTCATGAGAAGTATACGATATGTGATGGATACTCAGGTTACTTTGAAATTTTGATTACATCGGAGGATCAATTGAAAACAACCTTCATCACTCCTTGGGGTTGTTATGCTTTCAGAGTCATGCCATTTGGTTTGACTAATGCTCAAGCGATATTTCAACGTTTCATGAACATGGTGTTTCAAGCATTCTTTGGAAAATCCATTAGAGTGTTCATAGATGATTTTTGCATCTATAGCTCTAAGTCATTGCATGTGTAGAGGGTGGAATAAGGCTTGAAGAAACTCTACGACATGGGGGGCCAACCCAATCCCGACAAATGTCATATTAGTGAGGATGAAGTAATCTTGCTTAGTCATAAGGTTTCTTCCAAAGGCATTAAGGTGGATCCTACAAAGGCAAAGGCTCTTATCGACCTACCATCTCCAAAGAGTCTCAAGGAGGCCATCTCTTTCAATCAAAAGGTGAAGTACATGTCACGCTTCATTCACTTAGCCTCAGAGTTACTTCATGGCTCCTTGCAAAAATTGACTCAACAAGTAGAGTTTGCATGGTCTAATGAGCTTGAGGAGTACTTTTGTAACATTAAAGTCATTTTGTCAGAGCTACCAACACTCATGCCACCTTGTTGGGAGTACACTTTCTTTGTTAACTCTAGTGTTGGAAAGAAAACATTAGGTGCAGTTTTGTTACAGCAAGATCCCCACAGTACTAGGATGCGGCCCATCTACTTTGTTAGGAGGGTCATGAATGTCTTGGAGAAAGGCTACACGGAAGCGGAACTCATGATGCTTGCTCTCATCTTTGCGGTGAGAAAATTTAGATCCTACTTGTTACCAAAACCTTTTGTAATTCTCACTGCAGAAAATTTGTTTCCTTCGGTGTCTTCTCAAATGACTCTCAGCGCTAGAATCACAAAGTGGGTTATGGAATTGCAAGAATTCCAATACTCTTTCAAGGTAGAAGATAGTGTGCGTGCACAATTGGCAGGGATTCTCACTTATAGAGTGCATGAAAAGGAGATTGAGGTGCCTGAAGTAAAGACCCTACCATTGCCACCACCCAAAACTATACCTAATGCATTCACCTTGTTCTTTGATGGAGCTTTTAGAAAAACCACAAGTAAAGTAGGGGGAGGGCTGGTGCTGCTCAACGCAAGTGGAGAGGTGGTTATGAAGGAGAAGGTCAACTTGCCAAGTTCTACTAGCAACAATGAAGCAGAGTACGACATACTACTTCATGGCTTGAAGGTGTACATCATCAATCAAGGGATACAACGTCTCCTGGTAAAAGGGGATGCACTTCTTATTGTAAGGAAAATTTTAGGCATTTGGGCATGCAAGAATGAAAAATTAAGGCAAAAGGTTCATGCTATCCGTAGGTTGTTTAATCAATTTGAGGAGGTGCAATTGTATCATATTCCTAGGAAACAAAATGAGCATGCTAATCTACTTGCACATTGCATGTGTTTAGTAGGAAATGCAAGTAGTCTTGGCTGCAGCGGCTATTAAGCAACCACGGTACCAAGGAATAGAGACACTGGCTCCCATAGTGAGCTACATCTTGGAAGGTGAATTCCCACAAGACTTCACAAGGGCACAAAAGAGGAGGCTCATGAAGAGGGAAAGTTCTTTCTTGTTCTTAGAAGGTGTCCTCTGCCAAAGAGGAAAAGATCAAGTGTGCAGAAGAGTACCAACAACCAAGGAGATTCCAGCCATTTTAGAAGGTTTTCATGAAGAAGCATGTGGTGGCCATTTTGCTCAAGAACTAACTGTGAAAAAGATTTTGCTTGCTGGGTATGTTTGGCCAAGCTTACATGTGGATGTCCAACATTGGTGTAAGAGCTGTCATAACTGCCAAGTCAATGGTAATAAGAGGTTGCTACATGGTCCACGCCAATTAGTCATTGTGGTCCATTTGAAAAATGGGGCATTGATGCTATGGGTCCACTACCTAGAACTAAAAATGGAAAATTGTACATCTTAGTGGCCATAGATTACATGACTAGGTGGGTGGAGGCTCAAAGTGTGGCAAGGGTGAATGGAAAGACTGTAAGCAAATTTATTTACACTCATATATGTTGCAAATTTGGCACACCCTTGGAGATTGTTTCTGACAATGGTCTAGGTTTTAGAAAAGATTTGCTCACTGAAGTTTGTGAAGAGCTTCATATTTCACATTGTAATAGCACACCCTACTATCCCCAATCAAGAGGTGCAGGAAAGCAACCCCTTCACTTGGTAGAAGTAAGCCTTGGTGATGGCCAACCAAGAGTAGGAAAGAAGCTCCTCTAGAATCAATCCTGGCTGATCGTTATGCTCGGCAATTAGTGTGACGTTCCGCAAGTGTTGCTGCTACAGCTGCTGCTAGCAGTTCTGGGTATGCCGGGCATCATATAGAGAGCACAAGAAACTACGCAGCAGAGCAGAGCCGAGCGTTGTATAATTGTAAAGAAGGAAATAATGAGAAGTGCGTTAGACCTTGACGACTAATAAATGTAGCGTCGTTAATTGACATATAATATTACTCTATTATATAGATATATAGAATAATATTATTCTATATACATATATAATAGAATAATAAATGTAGCGTCGTTAAGTGATATATAATATTATTCTATATACATATATATGTTTATCGTATCATCCTACTTATGAACTCCGAGCGTGTTCCGTCACCAGTGACCACGTAAACGATGGCAGCGTGTTGCTTTGCCTGTTGATGGACCTCCTCTTTGACCCTACGTGCCGGTTGATGATTCGACTGCAGATGAGGTGGATCGCAATGTTTTTTGGCCAGTCACGACCCATTGGACGGTGGTGACAACACAACCCATCCAAGCGTGTCAGCTTGCATTTGAGCTAAAACACGTTATTCTTTCTTTTCTTTTCTGTCTTTATCATGCCTATTAGCACGACGTGTTTTGCCTTAGCTAGTGTCAACTTGAAAATTTCAAGATAAGGTGGCTTGGACGGTTGAGATTTTTTGTGATGTAATAATTTTTCCCCCAATAAGCTGCTATTTGTCTTCTATTTGGCGCTACATTTTAAACATAATAATCCTATTTCAAAAGTGGAATGGTTTGAATCTATTATTTTCTAACAAATTTGACAAGCTAATATTAATTTTAGGAATGAATGCAGACATGTTCTACAAGGGGCGCCTTGCAATACAAGTCACCATTAATGAGCACTAGTCACGCATTGCTCTGGTATGTAAAAGA
Organism: Cibotium barometz; assembly: GCF_041138505.1. Lineage (NCBI taxonomy): Eukaryota > Viridiplantae > Streptophyta > Polypodiopsida > Cyatheales > Cibotiaceae > Cibotium > Cibotium barometz. Next base: position 34,995,687 of record NC_141047.1, read on the forward strand.
CATTAAGAAGCGAAACCTAGGAATGAAAGCCGAAATGCAAAGGTCAATCGGAATACAAAGGGTCAATCGGAATACAAAGGGTCAATTGGGATTCGGAATACAAAGGGTCAATCGAATATAAAGGGTCAATCGAATTCAAAGGGTTAATCGGAATATAAAGGATCAATCGAAGGGATTTTTTAATCTTATTTTTTAGAAATCCAGGATTTCTTTTTTCTCTCCTCTCCTTGTGCCTTGGTTGTCCATGGTTAATATGTAATAGATATACCTAACCGCCTTTTGCCAACCACCGTTTACTCACATCATCATTTTTTTTACACCCCTCTACATTAAAAAAAATCATCACTTAGAAAGAAGTGCTTCAAAAATCTCTTTTCTAGGATATATCTACATGCTCAAGAAACAATGGAAAAATTATACAAGTGAGTAAACAACAATATTCATCACATTGTCGTCATGTCATCCCAAATAGGGGTATGAATAGTATTACATGCAGAAGAGGGATTGACTTGCAACTTTATGCCCTATATAAAAGGAAAAAAGTGATCTTGATGTGCCAATATTTTTGTATGAAGATTTAATATCGCATAGGATGAATAGTGCACAAGTAATAAAAATCTATAGTCTAGAATTTTCAACCATAAAGCTATAGGACATATTAAGGTTCTTTTACGTATAATAACTCTAGAGCTATCATTTGTCCTACTTGTATGATTGAAAATTCTAGACTATAGAATTATTATGCATAAAAGAATCTTAATATGTCCTACTTAATGATTCAAACTTTTAGACAATAAATTGTTCATCACGATTCAAATAGTCTAGAATTATTATGTATAAAAGAATCACGATTCAAGTAGGATATATTAAGATTCTTTCATGCATAATAATTCTAAAGTTGACATATTGCTACATATTCATACGGTGATAGTTCAAAATCATAAGACTTTCATTGCCATATTTCTACCATAATAGCATTATTAAAAAAATGTCAAAATTCAAAGAGCTTATAAGGTAATTGTCTCAAACTCCAAACATGTATGTGTATTATAGCTAGCTATAGATCAAGTTGCATATATTTGGAGCTTCTAATGGAATACTCTTACTCTTGTATATTCTTCTAATTCACATAATTTGGAACCATCCCTGTCTCGCTTGAACATGCATGCAAGTATCATTAAAATGTACAAAAATGACCAAAATAGTGCCTAATGCTTTTAACCTATGTTTTACACAACCCACTTCAAAGAAAAATGCTTCAAAATGTAATTATATACATAATTGGTTTTCCAAAACTTATAAATGATTAATAGCATCCTATAGAGACTATGTGCAAAACATGGTTGACTTTAGTGCTCGTTTTTTGAGCAAAACCGGGGAAAAAAAAATCTTCCATGAAAAGATCTAATTTTCATAGTGAAACTCATTCAAAAATGCTTTCAAAGCTAAAGTTCTAGGCCACTTTGAGTTTAGGGCTTAAGATAAGGTGGATTATACTATAGATGGATGGATTGTGAAATCTAAGGCCTCCAAAAGTTTTGAGAATCAATGGGCAATTGGCTAATTTGAACCTCATGACTCTAAATTAGTCAAGATTTTACCTCCAAATTATTATTGAATGTCAAACCCTAAAGGTGTAAACTATGCTCCTAGGCATCCCAAACAACCTCAAAATTGGTCGGTATTTTACCTTCAAATTTTTATTTGGACTCTAAAGTTGTAAACTACGCTCCTAAAACGCTATAAGTGTTTTCTAGCATGTTTTGAATATATATGAAAAAAGGAAAATATACATCATATGTCACCAATGTCTCAAAAGAATTCCACAAAGTTTGTATGGTGTCCTACGACACTTTTTATTTCATGTTACTAATTAAAAGGTTGGGTTAAAAAGAAACCTTTTTAAGGAACTACTTGCTTCTAAACCCTTAAAATCAAAGAAACCAAATCAATTTTGATCCTTAAAAAAAACCCTTTCATAATATCCATGGATTTGAACTAGTTTCACATAATCTTAGCTTTGAGTTTAAGTGATGACTATTTGTACACATGTATACACACACACACACACACACATATGTGAGTGAGTGTGCGTGTGTGTGTGTCTCGGGGGGGTGGGGAGGTCACCAAAAAAATGTAAGTGTAGCACGTGAGTTCATCAGGAGGGGTATATGAATTCAAAAAAGTTACCAAATTACATTTACAGGAGGGTTTTTTAAAACAAAATTTGAGAAAAAACCGTCCGTTTATGAAGAAAAAGTGGTCATTTTCTCTCTATCTCCAAGGTTGGGCACACATGTGAGCAAAAATCAATTCAACATGGCATAGTATAACATTGGTTAGAAATTTATATTTATGCACAAAGTTGAAAAAAAATAAAAGCTCTCTCCCCAAAATGATAATGCACCAAACTAAACAAAGCCATGCGCCATGCTTTCATTGTAATTAGAGTAGGGAGAATGACAAAACTGCCATTCTCCCTTGGAACGTTTAATGATTAAAGGAGGATGGCACCATTGCCATTATTGCTCCATTTTATACAAGAGGGAGAATTGCGGTGGTGACATTCTCCCATCAAAATTTGGATTAGAGGAGGGAGGAGGGAAGAATGGCAACACTTCCATTCTCCCTTTAATTTTCTCATCTCAAACCAAACTTTTCAAGGAGAGAATGACACAATGCCATTTTTCCCTAAGTAATGGGGCTACTATCTTCCTTAATGAGGTCACATAATGATACCAAATCCATCATTGACCCTTAAAATGAATCAGACATCTTGTTATGCCATGCTCGTGGAGCTTACTTCAGCCCAAGCAAGGCCTTACAAAGCTTACATACATACTTTGGGGTGACTTGTATCCTCATAACCAGGTGACTGATCCATATACACTTCTTGTTGTAAGTCACCCCATGAAAGAACACATTTTTTACATCCATTTGATGTAAAAACTAGCATTTAGCTCAAGCCCACCACAATCAGAGCTCTCACAGTTGCCATCTTTGCAACCGGAGCAAACGTCTCCTATGTGTCTGGGCATATCCTTTGGCTACTATCAATCTAGCCTTGTACCTGCTTATGCTACCATCACTGTTATGTTTCACCTCATACACCCACTTACATCCATAAGCTTTCTTCATCTTGCCTACAGGCAATGTCACCAAATCACAAGTCTCATTTCCATACAATGCATCCATATCCTCATCCATAGCTTTCACCCCATATACATTTCCAATAGCCTCATCAAAACATGTGGACTCTACAACCTGCACAACTTTTGCCATGTAAGCATAGTGATGTGCCACATAACCATCGTAAGTCAACCATCGTAAGTCAACCACATAACCATCGTAAGTCAACCTCTGCATAGGGTTTTTTACTCTTCCAGATATTTGTAACTTTGCATTCATGGCTCCCAAAGCCTTCTTTACACCAGGTATCCTCATTGCTAGAATCCCAAGCTCCTCATTCATCAAGACTCATCTCCGAGCCACTAGACTCTCCATCAACAACAAGATAATGCCCTACATAAATATCAAGCATACCAAGGGGCTCAACCACTTTCTCTTTGCCTTTATGTGATGTACCAACTACATTTCTAGGACTAGTATTATGACGCAACCTACTAGTCCATGGTCTATCAAAACAAAACCGTTGCATGAAGACTCTCCTAGTCCACTCAATGAGTGTGATTGCTAACTTGCATTCTGTGCAACCACATTTCCACTTACATTAGCCCCAACATCTTTTTTAGCATCATACCAGCTACTCATCTCATCAAATACAACATCCCTGCATACCCTCAATTCATGTGTAGTAGGATTATAACATCTATATCACTTTTGTTGCAGGGAATACCCAATAAACACACATTTTATGCCTTTGGATCCAGCTAAGTACGCAACTAATCTAGAACATACACATATGTAATATATCCCAAAAACGTTCAAGTGAGACAAATCAAGTTCCTTACCAATAAACATCTCTACCAGTAGGAGTCTTATTCATGATATAAACTTCTCCACACACAGTCTCAACCCAATAGCTATGCAGCATATTCTTCTCTACCATCAATGATCGTGCTATCTTTGGAATGTGCTTATTTTTTTGTTTAGTAAATCCATTTTGCTGTGGAGTGTATCTACATGTATACTGTCTCTAAATGTAATTCTTCTGCAAGAAATTAGAGAACGCATTGGAGAAGTATTCTTCCCCTCCATCTGACCTTAGGCACTTCACATGTTTTCATGTTTGCTTTTCAGCCATCACTCTGAAATTCTGAAAATGAGTCAAAACTTCACCCTTCTGCTTCATGAAATACATCCACACTTTCCTCGTGTGTTCATCAGCAAATGTTACATAGTACCTATAGCCACCCATAGATATAGACTTTGCATGACCCCACACATCTGAATTCACACTATCTAGTACATTCTTGCTCATTTTTCTATCATGTGGAAATAGTGCTTTTTTTGCTTTTCAAATTGACATGCTTCATATACTTTTTCTGCACACCTTCAACCTTACACTTAGGCATCCTTGTCACAATTTCTTTAGTCTACATAGACATCATTCTTTACACATTTACATGCCCAATTCAATGGTCAAGGTATATTGATGTGGACTATGAATGATTTTTGAGGTTATACGGAGTGCTCAGGTACATCATACTCATAAATCGATTCTTATCTAAGCATGCACAAATGATTCACTTGTAACTCTAATGTATTGTAATGTCTATTAATTTTCAATTCTTACATGCCATTTTGGTGGGTCTCGTAACTGTAGTATATAATGCATGTCTAATATGTGGACCATCACTTGTATCCAAACAAGCATATGCATTAAAGAAAGTGATTTATGATGAAAATCATAGATTTCTTCCTCCAAAATAGCCTAATTATGCTCCATCAGAGGTTTTCAGGATTGTGATGAGAGGTGTAGGGTGGGAAGCCATGTGGCATTCACCTTCTACAATGCCATTAGAGGGAAGGTGGAGAGATGGAGAGTAGGACGAAAGATGGAGGTTGACTCCCATCACAGCACCCACTGTGGGTTGGAAAAGGTACTCAATCTTCTATCGTCTACCATATTGGACAGAGTTAAGAATAAACCATATTTTGGATCTAATGCACATTTTCAGTAATGTGGCATCAATGATTTGGGACCATCTAATTGATAAAAAATACACCAATGCAATAAGGGATGACCTAGAGAATATCGAATGCATGGAAAATGCATGGCCAAGGGTAGTCAATGACAAGGTAGTTTTACCAAAGGCGCCATGGAGGTTGACAAGGCAAGAGAAAAAGAATGTGAAGAATAAAATTTTATCTTTTCGTACATCAATTGACGTAATGCACTCATTAAAGGGTGCATTTACAATAACAAAGAAGAAGGTTGAGCATCGATTGTATGGTCTCAAATCACATGATTTGCACAAGATAATGTAAGTATAAACATAATTATATCACATGATTGGCACAAGATGATGTAAGTACATACATAACTATATCTTTATTACGCACTCCTCCATATATGTTGTGTGGAATCTGTATTGATCTTTTATTGTTTTAAAAAATTGATTTCACTAGTTCATACTTTCAATATTAATTGGTAGGTGCGGAGAAGAGAAAGCTCAGAATGCCATTTATCAATTCGGTAAACTAGCAAGGTTAGTTCTCATCAAAACTATAGACTCATGCTTTTCGTATAATATACAACTTTGAAGATATCTATTCTTCTTTAACTTATCATTTCTTTTTTTTTTTATTAGGTAGATAGTGTCAAAGGAGATTCATCAAGATTCTATTGAGAAGGCTCAAGATGAGTCCATTGAGGCGATGTGTATGATTCAAGAAAGATTTCCAAGAAGAATACTTTTACAACTCAATTGCACCTTCTAGTACATTTGTTAAATAAGGTGGCTATATGTGCCATTGTTCATAGCCGATGGGTGTTCATTCTTGAACGCTTCATGAAAACTTTAAATGGATTTGTGAGGCAAAGGGCAAGGCTACAAGGAAGCATGGGAGAGGGATGGTTCGTGCAAGAATCCCTTGTATACATCTCATAATATTTGAAGCAAATTAATCCATCTATGCGTAGATTCATGCATAACATTGAGGATAAACGAATGCTGTCACATGTGCCACATGGAAAAAGACACACTTGAAATATGGATGAGTCCATGCACAAAAAGGTCACTAAATTTTTCCTTCTTAACACTTCTGTGTGATGGAAACGTGGATTGAGAAATATGAAGGTGAAAGAAAGATAAGGATATAGGAGAGAAGAGAATTTCAGGGATTAACACAAAGGCACATGGTATACCCACCCAACGTAAAGGCTCTTCCAAAGAATTGGAATATTGAATGGCTTAGAGATGCCCTAGATCAAGCCAAAAGGATGGGAGAGGAAATTACAAGAGAAGAACGGGAGTATGCAAGGGGATGCGACTACCATGTAAGTAAATATGTTTTAATACTTAACTAAAATATATTGTATTTTTCTAAGATATATAATGTTGAATACTAAATTGCTTACATATAAGCTATATTTAAGATTTTTGATTGGGTTGCCGTATAAAGTGCATAATGCATTGTAGTCAGAAGGTCGACATTTTTGCACTCAATGTGTGTACTCCAAGAGAATCACATATGGTGCAGGCGTAATGGCAATTTTTACCAAGATAGTAATATTATAGTAGAGAAGGTTGAATATTATAGAACAATTCAAGACATCTTGGAGATTAGAATTAGAGCTTTCAAAGTATTCATCTCTGATGTTAAGTGGTTCAAAGTGGTATATAGTACTCAAGCAACCGTCAAGAAGAATCTAAGCGGATTTGTTGACTCAACTAAATTATGCCAAGATTGAAGAGACACCTACGTTCTACCGCAACATTGTGAATAGGTTTACGCTTGATTTTCAATTTTGAAGAATCTATGAATAAAAGAAAGGCATTGTATATATTTTCTTGTAAATATTTTATGGTTCTTTTTAGGTGTGTTTCATCTAGACCAAAGAGATCCTAATTAATGGTATGTAATACAAGTCGCTTCTCGATCTAAACGTATATTTCAAGATCAAGATGTTGAAGAAGAAGAAATGCATGGTGGACAATCAATGGAAGATGCAACTAACAATCATATGACCACCATGAGGACCATGATGATAACTGATTCTAAATTTTGGTTTAGGGTATTTTTTGTCCTTACTACATCTTTTGCATGTCGTGAGCATCCGGAGGGTGAACGAGGTCCGTGCGGATTCGGATCAGCCTATGCCTCTGAAAACTCCAAAGATTCCACTGCTCCAAAGATTCCAATCGCAGTCTTAAGACTTCGGCTTAGAATTGGAGTCTTCAGAATCGAACGCAGGCGTGACCCCCAACTTAGATTGTTGCTGTATAGAGCTGTAGGCACTACCCAAACTCTGCTCCACTTTGATGAAAGGTCAAATGACCTCAACATGCTCAGCAACCAAAAGTCCTCACGCGAGGAGGAAACACGACAGGTCTGGCTTCGTTCAGATCTAGTGCGTTGCATATGAATCCTTATGCAACTCGAACAAGTATAGTCGAATATCCTACTACCGCTGGGCCCAGATTTTCTAGTGCCATCCAGGCGCGTTTCCAAAACCTATGCAATCTAGACTGCACCGCAACCACCCAGATCCAACAACAACATTTAAAAACACGCATGCGTGGACAATGTCGACGTAGATAGGCCACCTCCAGATCAACTTATGCAGATCCGACAGTAGATCCGGATTGGCTGTCCGAGTCAGACGCATGACTCCAAATGCTAGATTACGTGTCGAACGACTTCAACTTCCACCTCAAGTTGGCCTCCGGACTATCTCTGTCGATGGGTGATTAATATTCTTTGCCTTTATCTTCACCTATCATCACATGCTGCAGAATAAGAAGAACACTTAGGCGACAACAATCACCACCGTTCTCTTATAAATGTGAAGTAGGAACCTGTACAGTAGGGTCGCATGGCATTGCATTGCCAACAGGCAAAGAATCACCTTGAAGCATGCTCATTGTATTGCGTGATAGTATATGTCAATTACAGTTGTGTGTGGGAGAGATAAAGGGTTGCGCTCCCAAAAGGCACACATGAATGGGTGCCATGCCCTAACATCCAAGAGTGGAGGCCTCTTTCACTGCTTTTAAAGTGCCTTTATGTCTAGGGTCCAAGGATTGGAACCATTGCATTGCCCTACCTTTAAGACTAAGTCCAAAGAGTGGAGGCCTCTTTCACTGCTTTTAAAGTGCTTTTGTGTCCAAGGTCCAAGGATTGGAACCATTGCATTGCCCTACCTTTAAGACTAAGTCCAAAGATATGGACCTTTATTGCATCATCTAAAATTTCAAATGCCTGCTGACAGATTTAGTTAAAACCCTCAATGTGGGATACGAGTTCTCCAACTCCATCGAATTTTGGCATGAGTTTCAAGATTTTTACCCACCCACATTGGTTGTGTAGGGAATGTCCATGGGTGCACTTGTTGTGTCACTCCCCTTCCTATAGCTTATGCTAAGCTCACAATGTCAATTTGGGGATCAAGGAGAGGTGGTACATGGGTGGGGGGTGGGAATAGGCCTGTGGTTTTAGAAGGAGGCACATGTGTGTACTCAAGCATCTATTCACATTGTGGTGCATGTACGAAGGTGCACTACTAGATGAGGTCTCTTCATAAAATATTCAACCCACACGACCAAATGTGATTGGCATATCAACCACATGTGAATGTACAATGGCCAGGGTGCCACCCCATGGAATGGGGGAACTTTGGGCATGCAACCATGACCAAAAGGTGTCCATGGTGTGCATTGCAAATCCAAAATATAAGTTTTGGCTCTCTTTTTCTTTGCACGTGAACGGTGCCCTTAAGGTGAAATAAGGTGTTTTTAAGTATTAAGTGTGTGTAAAAACGCCCTAGTGAGTCGAGGAGGTAGACCTTAAGCACCTCTAAAGATTTGAATTTTTTACTTTTTTTAAATTACGGGAATTTTTTTTCCTAAAGCGTACATCCATGCACTTAGGAGGAAACGGCCGCGGGCTTAGGGGTGAACGACCGTGGCTTTAGGTGTGAAAGGCCATGGCTTTATGAGTATACGGTCTTTTTTTTTTTGCAAAAAGTTTTTTTTCGGAAGCATATGTCCATACGCTTAGGAGTGAACGACCACGGGATTATAAGTTAACGAACGTGGCTTTAGGTGTGAACAATCGTGGCTTAAGAGTGCACATTTTTTTAAAATTTTTTTTTGGAAGCGTACCTCCGTACGCTTAGGAGTGAACGATTGCGGGCTTATAAATGAACAACTGTGGCTTTAGGTGTGAATGGCTTTTTTTTGGAAGCGTACGTCTGCACGCTTAGGAGTGAACGGCCCCACGACCTTTTAAGTGAACGACCATGGCTTTAGGTGTGAATGGACGTGGCTTTATGAGTATACAATTTTTTTTTGGAAGTGTACGTCTGTGCTTAGGAGTGAATGGTGGAATGGCCTTGGCTTTATGACTATATACTTTTTTTGGGAAAAAAAGACTCTTTTTTCAGTTACATCCATACGTCTGTACACCGCACGATTTTTAATTTGGATTGGGTGGAGATTTGAATTTTGAGTGGGGGACCACTACGATCCCCTCTTAATGACAAGTAGGTGGGACGAGGCTAAAGTTAGAGGTTAACTCCAAATTAATGGTTTTCAACTAATCCAGAGACTCTGTAACGTAACTAAAATTTAGTATTTTCTAATCTCACTATTAATCACCTTTTAACCCTCTTTCTTTGCTCTCTAATTGCTCTGTAATGGTGAGGAGTTTTGAGATGAAAATTTGATATGTGAACTAGAAATGTTAAGGCTAATCTAATGAAGTGATAAATTCTAATTAATCCTTCTAAACTCGCTCAAAAGAAGAAAAATTAGGCAAATGAGACCTAATGGGAGTGGTCTAAGCATGGATTTAGGTCATGACAAGTGTTAAGAACACTAATGCCTCTCCAATTAGTCCAATTACAAATAATTAGGCTTAATTTTTTAGTTTTTTTCTCTCTTTAAGTTCATTAATCATACTAACTAGTAGATTAGTGAAAATTAAGAGATTAGTTCATTAATCATACTAACAATATATTAGTGATAATTAGTAAAAAATTAAGAGATTTTTATTTTTTTTGGTTGATTAGGGTTCTATCTCACATTCCTACCCTACCTATGTACACAAATATAACAAAAAAAATGATTGAAACCTAAAAAATAGCAAAAAACACTCTAGTTTTAAGCAAAAACCCTCTCTTTTGAGCTCTCTAATCACTTAAATCTCTAGTTGTTTTGCTTAAATACTTACTAATCCTACTCCCAACCATAAGCTATACACAAAATCAAAGCAAAAAAGAAAAAAAACAACCAAAATAATCAACAAAACAGATCAAACAATCCAAAACTCAATGCCATAATTACTTACTTGACACCGGGCCATGGAGACTCCGTCAGATTCAAACAAGGAAGGCTTTTAAAAGAAGCGAATTGGTGCTCCCTAATAGCGGCACACCAAAGATGTTAAGCTCACTCTAACATGTCATGGGAAGTTGCCAATCCGTCGAGCCTGAGCTATGCAGTAGCGGAGTGTCGGTGTGTTATTGTAAGCGTATTAGAGAAAATGAAGGTTCTAAGTGCCTGATCTAGAAATAGTGTAGAATCTCAACAAATCTAGAATAGTGCTATGGTCGCTTTTGTTTGCGAGCTATTTTAAGATGAAAAGCAAATTCTAGATTCTAGATTAGAAAATAAAGCAATCCAAAAATGATTACGGAATTTAGAATCAGGATCAGAAATGATAATTGTTGGCAATCCATGGTGTGTAAAAACATGTTTGAAAAACATGTGTATGAGTAGGGCATGGACATTCACACAAAAGTACTACACAATATGCCTTCATTGGGGAAAACTTGAGAAAGGAGTACAAGCGTCGTAAGGAGCACTTGGAAAATGGAGCATGTTCAGTACATTTGTAAGACCTAGGATTTCCTCCACATGAGATAGAGTAAGAGGATGTCATGGAGAAGATAATCACTCATTTTTGTCAAAGTGAGGGTGAGTAAGAGACACCTAACTTTCAAACTTCTAAAAGAGAGGATATGTTACACAAGGAGGCTAACACACCATTGAATGAGGGTAAAAAGTACTCAACTTTGTGGGCATGCTTGAAAATCCTCAACTTGCAAAAAACATATGGATGGAGAGATAATAGTATGAATAGCGTACTCTAATTACTAAAGACAAAAAATCAATTTGATGCCCACGCAAGAAGAAGTGATGCTCAAAAAATACTTTCCAAACTTGGTATGGATTACACTCAAATTCATGCATGTCGTAATGATTGTGTACTATTTAGGGGTGCCTTTGCCAATGTCATACAATGTCCAAATTGTGGAGAGGATCGTTAACAAGAAGGATTTACAGAGTGAAAAAATTCCACAAAAGGTATTGAGACACTTTCCTATTATACGTCACATTCAACGTATATTCTGGTGTCAATCCGTTGTTGAGTTAATGAGAGTGTTTTTTTTTTAGAGCAATTACAGGCGAGCAGTTGAAATTGTAACACATAGGTACCTCTAGCATTACTCTCTTTCACACTTTCACTCTCTCTCGCTCTCTCTACATGGACATTGAATAAAAAATCCATGGAAAACACCAATAGGTGTTGCGTAACACATAGGTACCTCTAACATTTCTCTCTCTCTCTCTCTCTCTCTCTCTCTCTCTCTCTCTCTCTCAGGTTATTAACACTTGTACATACCAACACATTTCATACTTTTGCGAGACATTGATAAAAGTTGCTTCCATACATGACACATTTAATACAAAATCCAAAGAAAATATCAATAAGTGTTCTTGGTAACCAATGACATGGCCATCTCCATGACTCATATTCCATGTGAGGGACCATTACTACTTGAAGCTACATGATCTTGCTGGTTTGTATTGGGTCGTGGAGCCCCCCCCCAAATTCGGATACCGATATGGGTTAGTCATGTTATGTTGTGGTATACCATAAGGATATGGCATCATTGCCGCTGTCATAGATCTCTACTCCAGGTGTTGGTGGATAATACACAAGTTGTCGGGATATATTGGTAGCTCTAGGTGGTGGTGGATAGTAAGAAATTTGCCGAGTAGCACCACGTGGTGGTACATATAAAGTGTGTTGTAGAGCTAGATCATGCACTCTTGCTACCTCCACTACGGGTAAGAGAGCTCAAGCTAATGTAAAAAATCTTAGTGGAGAATTCAAATGTTTAAACTTTTTCGTGGGCTAGAGAGCTCAAGCTAATGTAAAAAATCTTAGTGGAGAATTCAGATGTTTAAACTTTTTCCTGGGCTAGAGAGTCAAGCTAATGTAAAAAATCTTTTTTGTGAACCTTCCTAGATTCAAAAAGGCCACAACTCTTTCAATTTATTGGTCCCTATTCCTCCAAAGTTTACTCTTTACATAGTTTTTCAATGGACAAGTGTGGCTAATGCTTTCCTCTTGTGCTTTATGCATGTGTGTGCAAAAGACGATAGTGGGGATGTCACAATTGGTATTAGAGCTCGACTTGCATCACAATTAGAGTTGTGGACCTCTCATTACATAAACCTCAACTTCTCTCAATTATAAATAGAGACTCACCTTCGTGTAGCGGACGATTGCACACAGATGTTTCCAGACCGAGGGACGACCTTCGTGTAGCTTGCGACCTTGCAATTGTAGATGGACGAGTGCTAACATAGATGATGTTGCGATTGAAGACAGAAGTGATATGACGGACGACCTTGCGATTGTAGACGAATTCCGTTTTCGCCCGGAGCAAACCGCAAGCGCCCTCTTGGCCCTGCTCAGCCTATCCGAGACGTCTCGCGTCACTGTGTGTACACGGGTTGGGCACCCTTCTCGGCCACCCAGGACATGGCCGACCTCCTCCACCATGTGTAGAAGTTCATCCCCGCTTTTTTGCTACGCTACGAGCCCAACTACGATGAAAACACCGGTGCGGAGACTTCCATGACGACGACTACCTCCGTTGTCACCCGCGACTGCAGCATTGCCAGCTTCCGGTTTAGCCACGTCAAAGCGGTCAGCTCGTCAACGTCGTCCACCGTCACCCGTCAATGTCGTCCAGCCATGTCAGGTGGCAATATAGCGTGGCATTCGCCAGCCATGTCATCTGCCACGTCCATCTCCACCATCAATGCAGTCGCCTGTCAATGCAGTCGTCCATCGTCGTCTTTTTTCCACTGTCGTCAGCCACATCATGCCATCATCCCATCAATGTTGTCCACTATCGTCCGTCAATGCACTCGTCCACCGTCGTTTATTATCCACCATCTCGCCAGCCACGTCAATACCTTCAAAGCAAAGAGCTTTTGTAAAGTCTCGCCAGCCACGTCTGCTCCTAGTGGTAGTGATGGCACTAGGAGCGGCAATAACTTGCTCTACCTTTGTGCCTATACTTTGGTGATTCATGGTCATCATAATTTCCATAGTAACATTCTCATTGTGGCTCCTCGTCCTTCATTCTTCTTGCCAGCCACGTATGCTCCTAGTGGTGGTGAGAAAATAACTTGCTCTACCTTTGTGCCTATGCTATGGTGATTCATGGTCATCATCATTTCCATAGTAACATTCTCATTGTGGCTCCTCGTCCTACATTCTTCTTACCAGCGACGTCTTCTCCTAGTGGTGGTGGCACTAGGAGTGGCAGTAACTTGCTCTACCTTTGTGCTGATCCTATGGTGATTCATGGTCATCATCATTTCCATAGTAATATCCTCATTGTGTGGCTCCTCCTCCTACATTCTTCTCTACAAGCCAAGCTTGCCATTGAAGGTTTATTGTTGGCTCATCCTCCTACTTTCTTCTGTACAAGCCAAGCTTTTCCATTGAAGGGTTATTGTTGGCTCAAGTCACACCAACTAATTGGAGAAAGACCCAACCTTTCTCTTATTATCATTCTGTATTGTAGCTCATCTTACATCATATTTTGGGTATTATTGTGTCTAGACAAAGATGAGTGAGATAAGTAGCACTCGATAAATCATACATAGCAAATAGTCTAAAAACGATAGGGGAAAGGGATGCATAAAGCAGGTGATGCAAACGTATTATCTTTACCTAGAAACCCTTAGATGGTTTTCATGCATAAAGGGGGAAGGGATGAAACATGTGTGTGTGTGTGTGTGTGTGTGTGTAAGATTTTGATAGAGAGAATGAACAAGATGATCATAAAGTGATTAATCACAAGAACATTGCAAAGTAAAATTAAAAGAATAATAAAAAAATAACACTTTCTGGTAAAAAAAGAAAATTAGTATTTTTTAATTCTAAAGCAAAACTAGTTAATACTAACCCTAATACAAACATGTGTTTCAGGTGAATGAGCTTCCTAAATTCTATGATGGGGATGTAATATTTGATTTTCTTGCCACCATGGGTTCTGGAGAGTTGGCATGGATGGCATGGATCATAAGTATGATGGTCACATGTGAAAACAGGCAGCTACATTGAATGTCAACTTTCCAGGGGTGTGTGGGATAAGCCATTCCATTGGTGAAATGTAATGTTTACACACCGCATGCCCTTGGTATTTGAACAATGGCTTCCCTAATGACATTAGTTTCAAAGGGCACATGAAGGAAACTTGTGCAATTGGTGTCTAGGCCATTAATGATGAAAAGATCAATTGTCACTATTGCAAAAAGTCAGCTACTTGGAAGGCATCTTGTGCATGTTATGTGTATTATGTCGCCCTGAATTGATTTAGTGGACAACTCATGTTCATAATTTAACTTCAGAGATGTATGGGATGTGCAAAAATGTTATGGGTTATCATTTTATTGGAGCAATTTCCATGGAGTAACTGTTTTTGAGTTTGTTTGATTGGGATGTATCATTTTATTGGAGTAATTTTGTTTTGCTATTGAGAGAGATAGATAAGAGAGACATAAATAGAGAGAGAGAAAGAGAGAGAGAGAGAGAAAATGAAGTACTACTCGCCATATTTGGAAAATTACTTGCCCAAATTTTTTTGCCAAGAAAATCTCCCAGTTAATGACATGGAATGTGACCCACCGTTCAACATGGCATGATGAGGATTCCCACGGACTCAGTGGCTTGGGCTCACATTGAGGATGAATGGCCAATATAAAAATATGAGCCCCGTAATTTACGCATTGGATTGGGTATGGATGGGGTGAACCCATTTGGATTGAGATCTACATTATGGTCCACATGGCCCAATGTTCTTGTGAATTCCAATATTCCTCCATGGATGTCCATCAAGAAGGGTAAAGAATATGGATGTATACCTTGAGCCCTTGATTGATGAGCTCGAGCAATTATGGAGAGGCATAAGGGTGCATGATGTTTCTTGTCAAATTTCATGTTGCAATGCAATGGTAAAGGGTATACTGATGTGGACTATGCATGATTTTTGAGGCTATATGGAGTGCTCAGATACATCATATTCATAAAATTGATTCTTATCTAAGCATGCACAAATGATTCACTTATAACTCTTATGTATTGTAATGTCTATTAACTTTCAATTCTTACATACCATTTTCGTAGATCTCACAACTACATGATATAATTCATGTCCGATTTGTGGACCATCACTTGTATCCAAACAAGCACATGCACTAAAGAAAGTAATATATGATAAACATCATGAATATCTTCCTTCAAACCACCCTAATTATGGTCCATCAGAGGTTTCTCTGATTGTGATGAGAGGTGCAGAGTGGGAAGCCATATGGCACTCACCTCCTACAATCCCATTAGAGGGAAGGTGAACAAATGGAGAGTGGGACGAGAGATGGAGGTTGACTCCCATCACAGTATCCGCGGGCATGAAAAGGTACTCAATCTTCTATCGTCTACCATATTGGATACATTTAATAATAAATCATCTTTTGGATCCAATGCACATTTTTTAGAATATGGAATCAATGATTTAGGACCATATAATTGATAAAAAAGACACCAATGCAAAGGGATGACCTAAAGGATATCGGACGCATGGAAAATGCATTGCCAAGGGTAGTCAATGACAAGGTAGTTTTACCAAAGGCGCCATGGAGGTTGACAAGGCAAGAGAAAAAGAATGTCAAGAATCAAATTTCATCTTTTCTTACACCAACTGATGTAATGCATTCACTAAAGGGTGCATTTACGATAACAAAGAAGAAGGGTGAGCATCAATTGTATGGTCTCAAATCACATGATGAGCACAAGATGATGCAAGTATGTACATAACTATATCACATGATTGGCACAAGATGATGTAGGTACGTACATAACTATATCTATTTTTTGGCACTCCTCCGTCTATGTTGTGTGGACTCTATATTGATCTTTTATTTTTTTCAAAAATTGATTTCACTAGTTCATACATTCAATATCAATTAGTAGGTGTAGAGAAGAGAAAGCTAAGAATGCCATGTATCAATTCGGTAGACTAGCAAGATTAGTTCCCATCAAAACTATAGATTTGTGCTTTTGGTATAACATACAGCTTTGAATATATCTATTCTTCTTTAATTTATTATTTCTTCCTTTGTTTAATAGGTGGATAGTGTCAAAGGAGATTCCTCAAGATTCCATTGAGAAGGCTCGAGTTGAGTCAATTGAGAAAGTGTGTATGATTGAAGAAAGCCTTCCAAGAAGAATGCACCTTCTAGTACATTTGGTAGATGAGGTGGCTATATGTGCCATTGTTCATAACCGATGGGTGTTCTTTCTTGAACGCTTCATGAAAACTTTGAAGGGATTTGTGAGGCAAAGGGCAAGGCCAGAAGGATGCATGGCAGAGGGATGGTTCGTGCAAGAATTCCTTGTATACATCTTAGAATATTTGAAGCAAATTGATCCATCTATGCCTAGATTCATGCATAAGGATGAGGATGAACGAATGGTGTCACATGGAAAAGGACACACTTGAAAGATGGATAAATCCATGCACAAAAAGGTCACTAAATTTTGTCTTCTTAACACTTTTGTGATGGAAACATGGATTGAGAAATATGAAGATGAACGAAAGATAAGGATAGAGGAGAGAAGAGAATTTAAGAGATCAACACAAAGGCACATGGCATACCCACCTAACCTAAAGGCTCTTCCAAAGGATTGGAATATTAAATGGTTTAGAGATGCCCTAGAGTAAGCCGAAAGGACGGGAGAAAAGATTACAAGAGAAGAATGGGAATATACAAGGGGATGCGACTACCATGTAAGTAAATATATTTTAATACTTAACTAAAATATATTGTATTTTGCTAAGATATATAATGTTGAGTACTAAATTACTTACATATAAGTTATATTTAAGATTTTTTATTGGGTTGCAGTATAAAGTGCATAATGCAATGTGGTTAGAAGGTCGACATTTTTTACACTCAACGTGTGTACTCCAAGAGAATCACATACGATTCAAGTGTAATGGCAAGTTTTGACCAAGATAGTCGAGCTAGTAAAATTATAGCGGAGAAACTTGAATATTATGGAACAATTCAAGATATCTTAGAGATTGGAGTTAGAGATTTCAAAGTGTTCATCTTTGATGTTCAGTGGTTCAAAGTGGTATATAGAGGTACTCAAGCAACCGTCAAAAAGAATCAAGTGGATTTTTTGACTTAACTAAATTATGCCAAGACTCAAGAGAGACATATGTTCTACAACAACATTATGAATAGGTTTACACTTGATTTTAAATTTTAAAGAATCTATAAATAGAAGAAAAGAATTGTGTGTATTTTTTTGTAAATATTTTATAGTTCTTCTTTTTAGGTTGTGTTTCATCTAGACCAAAGAGATCCTAATTGGTGGTATATAATACAAGTCACTCCTCAATCTAAACTAAACGTATATTTCAAGATCAAGATATTGAAGAAGAAGAAATGCAAATGGAAGATGCAACTAACAAACAATATCACCACCATGAGGACTATGATGATAATTGATTCTAAATTTTGGTTTAAGGTATATTTTGACCTTACTACATCTTTTGCATGTGGTGAGGATGTTGGTCTCGATCCTGACGGTGAACGAGCTCCAGGCGGATTCAGATCAGCCTATGCCTCTGAAAACTCCAGAGATTCCACTGCTCCGCTAACTTTTCTCCAATCTTTGTCTAAGACTTCGGCTTAGAATATTTGGAGTCTTCGGAATCGGACGCAGTCGTGACCCCCAACTCATATTCTTGGTTTATAGAGCTCTAGGCACTACCCAAACTCCGCTCCACTTTGATTATCCGTCAAATGACCTCAACATGCTCAGCAACCAACAGTCTTCACGCGAGGAGGAAACACGACAGGTTTGGCTTCGTTCAGATCTAATGTGTTGCATATGATTAATCCTTCTGCAGCTCAAACAAGTATTGTGCAAACTCAGAGGTAGTATAGTCGGATATTCTAGTGTCATCCAGGCGCGTTTCCAGCACCTATGCTATGCAGTGATCCAGATCAGCTGTCCGACTTAGACGCATGGCTCCGAATGGCAAATTATGTGTCGAACGACGTCAACTTCCACCTGAAGTGGGCCTCCGAACTACCTCTGTCGGGTAGCGTCATCCAGGTCAGACTTCAGATTCTGACGAGACGGATGCTGGTGCAGGCTGACGGAAAGACCTTGCTGCAATACCATCCGCGCAACACCATAGCAAATTACGTGAAGAAAAGCACAACACCACACCAATGTGCACCGCCAAATCTAAAATACTTGGCAAGTCATGCGTGTGACTGGGTAGATGCCTCGGTTGGTATCCTGATTCTGTGTGCGCTTTCGGATTGCATCAACGAACGGAGAGTTATCACTACTTGATAGTTGAAACACCATCGCCTTCGGTGGATTTAGCACCAACCATTATTGATCGATGGGTGATTAATATTCTTTGCCTCCATATTCGCCTATCATCACGTGTTGCAGAATAAAAAGAACACTTAAGCGGCGACAACAATCACCACCATTCTCTTATAAATGTGAAGTAGGAACCTGTATACAATAGGATTGCCAAGTGTTGCTCAACAGGTTTGCTTCATTGGTTTGCACCTCTTCATTTGGATCTTGCTCTAGTGGTTCCTCTTCATTTGCTTGCTCCTCTTCATTGTTGATATCGGCTTGTTCTTGTTGCTCCCCACCACCCTGTGAATCCACATCACCCTGTTGTAGCTCTAATTCTTCACAAATTTGCTTACTGCGGGGGACGACTTTCGTAATGCTTTTGAGTATCTTGACTCAAGTCGAGGACCACATAGAAGATATGCATTATAACCCGATATAGACAAACCTGAGTATTCTCCATAGCCAGGCCAATCACTCATTGTCCACATGAGAATACCTTGCACAGTTGCAAGTATTTTGCCACTCTACTGCTTTGACATGTCCTTCACTTCAATTCCGTTCCACAAGGTGCGTAACTCATCAATAAGTGGTGCCAAATATACATCCATATTCTTCACCTTGTACTTTCCTGGAACTATTAATGAGAGCAACAAATGACCTTTCTTTATTGCTAACCATGGCGGAAGATTATAATTCACAAGGCAAACAGGCCATGTGCTCCATGAAGAGCTCCTTAAACCAAAAGGGTTTACACCAAGACGGAGGTTACGAGGATCTTCCCTAAAAGCCAGCCATTTCTCTTCAATGTGTCTCCATGCGGGTGAATCAGCAGGCACACGCATCACTTCATCTGTGGATCGAGTTGTGGCATGCCATGTCATCATGCTTTTTATTCTTGGGATGATTGGAAAGTGCCTAAGAAGGTTTACCGGGACAGCTTCCCCCTGAACATCTTCTCTATATCTGTTAGAGCCACAATGGGGACATTCTTACAAATGCTCATATTCATGGCGGAAGAGGCAACAATCATTGTGACAAGCATGAATATTATTGTAATCCATGCCTACGGATTTCAATAACTTCTTGGCATCTGCACGAGATGGAGGCATCTCGTTGCCGTATGGCAATATTTGGTCTTTCAAAAGCCTGCAAGTATGGCAATATCTGATCGTTACTATTAAGATTTAGTCAAATACAAGTTGAAAATTTATCATTTCAACATTAGGTGTAATCTCCAAAAATCCCTTACTTGAAGAGTTCAGTGACACTTGTATTAGACCATCCAAAAATTGACTGTAAATTTAGCATCGTAAGAGATGCACGCAATACAGATATCGTGGCACCATTGTATAGTGGAAGGCGTGTAAGTTTACGCATGGCCTCTTCCTCTGGTTCATAATTTGACTGTTGAGAATGTCATAGTTGATGATCTTCATGTTCATGTTCCTCGAAGAGAACTTCTTGTTGCTCGATAAAGGCATCCAACATTTCCTCCATTGGACCTTCTTCCATTCCCTGACCTTCTTCCATTCCCTCGGGTGCTGTTAATTGAGCTCCATCTGTCACTCCCTCTTTCGATATTCTCATCCTTTGTTGGGGACGAGAATTCAAGGCGCAATGTTATCAAGATGCGGCTGCACACTTGCTTGGTTGTACGATTGAAACCGTAAATTTTGTAATCGCTCCATTGGAAATATGCCGGCGTCATGAATATGCTGGTTGCAAATCCCTTCATTTTCGAAATATTTGGTACTTACATCGCATGCATGGACACGCTATTCTCTCTTCAAGATTGAGAGGCTCCATCTAGCAGGATAACATGTATATGTAGCTCATTAAATGCAAATCATTCTGCATTACACAAAGCATTATGTAAACCATAAAACAGGGCTTCTTTTTCCCAGCCGTGTGAGGGAGATTTTAAAAATAACATTTAAAGCATCAAACGGGCTTCTTTTCCCAGCCGTTGAGGGAGATTTTAAAAATAACATTTAAAGCGTCAAATGGGCTTCTTTTCCCCAGTCGTTGAGGGAGATTTTAAAAATAACTTTTACAGCATCAAACGGGCTTCTTTTTCCCAGCTGTTGAGGGAGATCAAGTATACATTAGCGATGTTTAGGCATATACATTAGCTTATGGATATGTGCTTTAGGCAATTACATTAGAGTATATACATATAGACATAGCGTTCACATGCATGTCTTAGACATTAGATTTCAAGTCGAAAAAGAGACCAAAACCTTGGGTATGCGCCAAAAAGAAAATCTCTCTCTCTCTCTCTTTCTCTCTCTCTCTCTCTCTCTCTCTCTCTCTCTCTCTTGCAAAGTGTGTGTGTGTGTGTGTGTGTAAAGACAAATAAGCACATACATTAATTTCTTATGCACTCACATATATGCTAATATTAGCATATATGTGCATAAAACAACAAGTTTGCATACTCAGTTTTAATTAAAAATTACAAATTGAGAACAAATTAAAAACAACAAGCTTGCATACTCAATTTCAATTAAAAATTACAAATTGAGAACAAAAAGAGAAGTAATATTAATAAAACAACATAATTGGTAATATGCTTACCTCTCAAATGTGGATTGGATAGTGCGTGTTCGAAGCAGATCTACAAGGTAGGACACACGTGGAAGAAACAAACCTCCACACACATTGCATACATTAGTAATAGATTCACATACACAAGCTCTCTCACTCTCTACATCTCTCACAACACACACATACAAATCTTCTCTCCATACATAATTAAGAAGGTAAGAAGAAGGATGGAGAGAGGGGAATGAGATATACACACACATCACACATTTAACCTAATCTCCATTTACCTTAATCTCTCCACACACACACACACACACACATAAGAAGATGAGGAGAGAGGGAGAGGCAAAACGCCATAAGAAGATGAGGAGAGAGGGAGAGGCAAAACGCCATAAGAAGATGAGGAGATGGGGAGAGGCAAACCGTCCAAGGAGAGAGAGAGAGAGAGGGAGATCTACATACACACTTCACTAAGTCTCTCCACACACACACACACACACACAACAAGAGTGGGTTGAATGGAAGAAGGCGAACGCTTGAGGGAGATGGACGCATACCTTCTCTGGATGCAGTTCAACGCCGCGCAAAACAGAGAACAATAGGTTCTCGGCTGTAAAAAATAGATTTGATGTGATGTGAATTGAGATGTGAATGAATGATAAGGGATGTGAATGGATGTGATGTGATGTGAATCGGAATGTGAATGAACGATAAGGGACATGAATGAATGTGTTAGCATGTGAATCAAGATGTGAGTGAATGAGATGTGATGTGAAATGAGTGATGTGAAATGAATGTGATAAGATGCGATGTAAACTAGATAGATGTTAATGTATGTGAAGTGATGAGATATATGGGTAGATGCAAGTGAGTGAGATCTCATGAGGAAATAAGTGATGAGATAGAAAAAGATGTGATTAGATGAGAATGAGAATGCTTATGAAATAATGTGGATTGATGTGCATGGATGTTTGAATGATGTGGATTGACGTATGGATTGATGTGGATGGATGTATGGAAGATATGGATGGATGTGTGGATAATGTGGATTGATGTGGATGATGTGGATTGGTGTGTGTATGATGAGTGAATGATGTGGATTGATGTGGATGATGTGGATGGATGTATGGATGAGATTGATTGATGTGTGGACAATGTGGATTAATGTGCATGGATGTTTGAATGATATGGATGTATGGAAGATATGGATGGATGTGTGGATAATGTGGATTGATGTGGATGATGTGGATTGGTGTGTGTATGATGAGTGAATGATGTGGATTGATGTGGATGATGTGGATGGATGTATGGATGAGGTGGATTGATGTGTGGATAATGTGGATTAATGTGCATGGATGTTTGAATGATGTGGATTGACGTGTGGATTGATGTGGATGGATGTATGGATGATGTGGATTGATGTGTGGATGATGCGATTGGATGTGATTTGATGTAGGAATGATGTGATGTGATAGGGATCGATGATGAAAAAAAAAATTTATGGTAAGATAAAAAAAAGATGGGGTCTAATGTGAAAGGATGCGGAATAATGAGAAAAGATAGAAATATTATTGGAACTGTATTTGTTTGTAAAATCTGTTTTTAAATGACTGTTTTATGTCAAGAATGCTGGGGAAGCATTTTGACCATCTTGTGAATGAGGTCGTGGAGACCTATCTGTTAAAGTTTCAACTGCTGTGACGGAGAGTCATCGGAGGACATCTCGCGTAGCAAGGTCGGCCGAGGTCTTGACTCGGTTTGATTAAATGGTGAGCTTCCGGTACAGTGGATGAGGGACCAAGGAAGCGGCCTATGAGTGAAGCGCTAGGTGACATGTGAAGGATCCTAGAGGGAGCTGACCATACGGTGCTCGGGCTTTGGGTGGCCAAAGATACCCACGAGTACGTCGGGGAAGATATTGGAACAAGGAGTAAGAGTTGTTTTCTGAATTCGGGCCTGGATCTGGTTGATTGACCTTGTTGGTCCTCATAAGTCCATGGATCTTTTATATGGATCTGTTGGTTAATCTTGCTGATCTTCAACAGAGATTCCATCTGGATATTTTTATGTGATTATCTTGTCGGGTACTATGAACTAGGAACTAAGAAAAATGGTATTCGGAGATAGTTTACATGCAGATACACTCCGCAGCAAAATAGAGTTGCTGGGCAAAAAAACAGGCACATCGCTAAGATTGCACGAGCATTGATGAAAGAGAAGAATATACCGCATAGCTATTGGGCTGAGGCTATTTCTACAGCAGTTTACATCATGAACAGGACCCCAACTGCAGCCATACATGATGTAACTCCAGAGGAGAGGTTTACTGGTAGAAAACCTGATTTGTCTCATCTAAAAGTTTTTGGATGCATTGCATATGTGCATGTGCCAGATGAGCTGAGAACTAAGTTGGATCCAAAAGCTAAAAAATGTGTGTTTATTGGATATTCCCTTGAGCAAAAGGGATATAGGTATTATTACCCTCCTACACGTGAGTTGAGGGTAAGTAGGGATGTTGTTTTTGATGAGATGAGCAGCTAGTATGTTGCTGAAAAAGAAGCTGTTGGGACTGATGTGAGTGGAAATGTGGTTGCACAGAATGCAAGTCAGCAATCACAGTCTTTGAGTGGACCAGGAGAGTCCTCATCTAGTGGTTTAGTTAATAGACCATGGAGTGGTAGGCTGCGTCATAATACCATATGGAGTGGTAGGCTGCGTCATAATACTAGTCCTGCAAATGTGATTAGTACATCACATAAAGGCAAAGAGAAAGTGGTTGAGCCTCTTAGTATGCCTGACATTTCTGCAGGACATTCTCATGTTGAGATGGAGAGTCTAGTGGCTCAGAGATGAGCCTTGATGATGAGCCTGGGATACCAGCTATGAGAACACCTGGTGTAAAGAAGGCTATGGAAGCCACGAATGCAAAGCTGCAAAGATCTGGGAGAGTGAAAAGAACCCTGTGCAGAGGTTTACCTATGATGGTTATGTGGCACATCACTATGCATACATGGCAAAAGTTGTGCAGGTTGTTATAGAGCCCACATGCATTGATGAGGCTATTGGAAATGTGTGTTGGGAGAAAGCTATGGATGAGAAGATGGATGCACTATATGGAAATGAGACTTGGGATTTAGTGCAATTGCCTGAAGGCAAGAAAGCCATTGGATGCAAGTGGGTTTAAAAAGTAAAACATAACAGTGATGGAAGCATAAGTAGGTACAAGGCTACAACCTACACAACTTTTTCCATATAAGCATAGTGATGTGCCACATAACCATCATAATTCAACCTCTGTATAGGGTTTTTAACTCTTTCAGATCTTCATAACTTTGAATTCATGGCTTCCATATCCTTCTTCACACCAGGTATCCTCATTGCTGGAATCCCAAGATCCTCATCAAGGCTCATCTCCGAGCTATTAGAATCTCCATCAACAAGACAATGTCCTGTAGAAATATCATGCATACCAAGGGGCTCAACCACTTTCTCTTTGCCTTTATGTGATGTACCAACTACATTTTTAGGACTAGTATTATGACGCAGCCTGCCACTCCATGGTCTATCAACAAAACCGTTGGATGAGGACTCTCCTGGTCCACTCAATGGTCTATCAACAAAACCGTTGGGATGAGGACTAGTATTATGACGCAGCCTGCCACTCCATGGTCTATCAACAAAACCGTTGGATGAGGACTCTCCTGGTCCACTCAATGACTGATTGCTGACTTGCATTCTATGCAACCACATTTCCACTTACATCATCCCCAACAACATTGTTTTCAACAACATACTAGCTACTCATCTCATCAAATACAACATTCCTCCTTACCCTCGATTCATGTGTAGCAGGATTATAACATCTATATCTCTTTTGATCAAGGGAATACCAAATACAACATCCCTCCCTACCCTCAATTCATGTGTAGCAGGATTATAACATCTATATCTCTTTTGATCAAGGGAATACCCAATAAACATACATTTTTCTACTTTTGGATCCAGCTTAGTACATAACTCATCTGGAACATGCTTATATGTGATACATCCAAAAACTTGCAAGTGAGACAAATCAAGTTTCTGGCCCCAGTACACTTCTTCCCTTGCATTATGAGTCTTATTCATGATATAAATTGTTGTAGACACTACCTCAACCCAATAGCTATTTGGCATATACTTCTCTGCCACCATCAATGCTCGTTCTATCTTTTGCAATGTGCTTGTTTTTTCGCTAAGCAACTCCAATTTGCTTCTGCGGAGTGTATCTACATGTAAATTTTCTTTGAATGCCATTCTTTTGCAAAAATTTAGAGAACTCATTGGAGAATTTTTAGTCAAGAGCCTTAACTAACTGAACTGATCTGACTGAACCCGTAAGTCCCATAGTCAGATCAAGGAAAAGACTTGCACTTGGATCATGGGAAAAGACTTGCACTTGGATCATAGAGACCAACACTTTTTTCCTCATTGAGAGGCACAGTCGTTGATTCTTTTCCATAGAAAAATTTTTATCCGGGATTTACTTCATCTATCATACCATAACAGAATTGAGTCTCAATTTTAGGGATCCATCAGTCTAGCCTAACTCCATCCAGTCCCATGGGTTAGCCAACCGCCCACTAACCACTGTAGTGATAGGATCCATTTAAGAATTTGGTTAGGTTTTGTCCTAGGCACTAGGGAAAACAGTTCCCAGGTCCCGTAGCGAGATATTCATGCAAACTTAAAACTACTCACACCACTTACACACCCAATATGAAATTGCCTTTTTCACAGATTTAGCTGTCTTAAAAATAATCTTTTAATGAAACTATAGTATCACTGATCATAATCCTCCAAAATATCCGGTTGAATCGTGATTTTCAAATTCTTCTTCATCGGTGTACTTATGGCATCATTGGCAAACCAGAACGCTCACCACCTGTCCACTCAGGGGCCTTTTCAATAGTTCCTAGGTCATAGTACCCCGGCAATATATTCACTTATAAAAATCAAAGTGGAATCTCCGTCAAAAATTAGCAAGATCAACCAACACATCCATATAAAAGAGCCATGGACTCATCCAGTGAGGAACAACAAGGTCAATCAACCAAATTCATAACCGAATTCAGAAACCAACTCTTACTCCTTGTTCCAATATCTTCCACGACGTACTTGTGGGTATCTTCGGTGACTCAGAGCCGGAGCACTGTATGGTCAACACCCTCTAGGATCCTTCGCAGGTCACCTAGCGCTTCACTCATAGGCCACTTCCTTAGTTCCTCATCCACCGTACCGAAAGCTCACCATTTAAATCGAACCGAGGCTAGTCAAGACCTCTGCCGACCTTGCTATGTGAGACGTCCTCCGTTGACTCTCCGTCAGCTGTTGCAACTTTATCAGATAAGTCTCCACACGATCTCATTCACAAGACGGTCAAAATGCTGACATAAAACAATCATTTAAAAACAGGTCATAAATACAGTTTCTATAACGAACTCTCGTCTTTCCACATTGTTCTACATTAATCCTCATTTATTTCATATGTATTCCCATTCTCATCACATCATTTTTCATCTCATCACATCTTTTCTCATTTATCCGCATCAGATCTCATCCACTCGCATCTACCCATATCCACATCTCATCACATCATATTTATTCACATCACATATCACATCTATCCCAATTTACATCACATCTCATTCACTCACATCCCGATTCACATGACATCACATCTCATTCATTCACATCCCGATTCACATCACATCACATCTATTCACGTCCATCACATTCATTTACATCACATCCATTTACATCACATCCATTTACATCCATCACATCACATTCATTCATATCCATCACATTCATTCATTCATATCCACCACATTCAATATCATAACCATCCCATCACATGCATTCTATCCACATTATATCACATCACTTCTATCCACATCATATCTCATTCATACACATCTTATCTCATTTATCCACATCCATCCAATCGTTCACATGTACGACTACTCACATCTATCCATACATTCATATCTATCACTTCACATCCACATATATTCATGTCATATCACATTCTTCACATACACATTCACATCCATTCTTCACATACACATCCATATCCATTCTCATCACATACACATCCACATCTATCTGATTCACATCACATCTCATTTCTATGCAAGTTTTTAGTTTGATTTTCTTTTGAATATAAGGAGTATTTCTTGAATCAGTATCCCTAAAACTTCTTGATCGGAGTTATGAATTTCATACCAGAATTTCTTGAATTCTATAACCTTAATCCACAGATCAATTCGAAGGATCTCAAACTTAGTTTCAAATTTGATGGGAGTTTTGAGTGTATTTTTCTAAAATGGTCACACCTTCTTTTCTCAAAACTGACGAAAGAGCTTGGTCTTGGTCATAGTCTAATTCAAGGTTCGAGTGTCGCATAAGATTTTTCATGATCTATCTTTCTCGAAAAGGTTTGATAATTCAGTTACTATTTTATTGAATTTCTTTCTTTGAATATTCACTTAACTGATTTCTAAATTAGTTACGAATTCTAATGAGGAATAGATTAATCATTTATCTGAATATTTCGATCTCGATAGATATCCAAAATTCTCTTTTTACAATCCGTGTGAATATAAAGCGATAGAAATTTCTCTTTTAGAGTATTTAATTATTCATTTATTAAATACTCATAGAACTTAAACATAGAATTTAAGAGAATTCTAATTTTGATATAAAAATTCTTTATGCATAAAAATCAACTTCAATGGGAATAACACTTTTATAATAATAAATTTTTCTTTATGCATAGAATCAAATTTATTAAGAATAACACTTTTGTAATTAAAAAAATTCCTTTATGCATAGAATCAAATTTAATGAGAATAACACTTTTGTAATTAAAAAAATTACTTTATGCATCTTTCTATGCATAAAAAGCAATTTAATGAGAATAACACTTTTGCAATAAAAAAATTTCCTTTATGCATCTTTTTATACATAAAAATCAAATTTAATGAGAATACCACTTTTGTAATAAAAACAAATTCCTTTATGCATCTTTCTATACATAAAAATCAATTTTAATGAGAATAACACTTTTGTAATTAAAAAAAATTTCTTTATGTATCTTTCTATATATAAAAATCAATTTTAATGAGAATAACACTTTTGTAATAAAAGAAACTCCTTTATGAATCTTTCTATGAAATCAATTTTAATGAGAATAACACTTTTGTAATAAAAGAAATTCCTTTATGCATCTTTCTATGCATAAAATTCAATTTTAATGAGAATAACACTTTTGTAATAAACAAAATTCCTTAAAAATCAATTTCCATGCATATTCATAGGTGAATATGTATATGGAGTAATTAGAATATTTCTTTTAGATGCAAAAATGGTGGGAATTACTCTTTTGGAATAACATAAAAACAAACTTTCTTTTCCACGCCATAACCTCCTTTGTATGGCTGGCCATTTTTCATTTTTATCATTCTTTATTTAACTTAAATTAACCCAAATTAGATTTATAGAACTCTAATCTACACAATTTTCTAAACTCAAGAGAGTAAACAATAAAAAGAGTTTAATTAATCCTTTAGTTAATCTTTCTAGGATTGAGAAAGGTTGGAATGTAAAGAGGATTGAGAAAGGTTGGAATGTAAAGAGGAGAAGAGGGTGGCTTTTTTATCAAAGGCATAGCATTTGAATTTAATTCAACATCTGCAAAACATAAAAATTAAGAAAACCATAGATTCTTCATTAAACAAGTAAGAAAATTAGCTTACATGGAGCTTGTAAGCTCTCCTTTGGCTTGAGGGATTGAGGGTTCTACTCTTATTTGAAGAAAGAGTGGCCATCAATTCACTTTAGAGAGGATTAGGCCAAAAACAATTGAATTATTAAAACATTCAATGTAGATGGCCAAGGACAGGAGCATAGTAACAGTGCATAAACACCATTAAGCTTTTACAAAGGGGGAGGCTTCTATTTATAGGAAAAAGTGAGCCTCTAACCAAGTGAACTGAGTCTAGAATTTTCCAGATCAGTTTGGTCAATTTTTGACCATTTTGAGTCAGTTCAGCTTACTTTTTGGATCTAATTTTAAAATAGGAGAGAGGAGAGATGAAAATATCTCATTTTATTGATTACAAATTGGGGGTAATGATGAGAAAAAGGTGCCTACTTCATGAGGGAAGATCCCCACACTGAGGTGTCAAATTTTAATTTTTTGAATTATTTTCTTTAGTCCTTAGTCCACTCTTCATCTTATGTGAGCATTTACTCATTTTTGGGGGGGTTTATTCTTCAATTTATCTCCTGCCTACACTTGGATTGATCCTATTGGCCCATAGGAAGCTTAATTGGACCATAATCTAAATTTTTAAAAAAATCTAGACCCTTAGGCTAAGGTCCTTTATATCTATTTTCAAATAATTCCAATTGCACATTGGAAAGTTCTTTTTGAATTTCTGTTTCAGCGGAAACCATTTTAGACACTAGGAGGATTTTTATATCCAAAAATATCTCAATTTTAAATTATCTCTCTCTAGATATTTTCTCTTTCCAGGCCAACAGGGTAAAACAAGATCTTTCTTTTATTTCACAGAGGGGAATAATTATAAGATCACAAGGGGAGATTCTTACACCTACACACCTCAAAAGCTGGAGGGAGGAATCTTACATCCTATCCCAGTTAAAAAATGCGAGATGTCCTCATCTCGCCAACTAGAGGACAACTCTTTCCCTTAAGATCCAACTGATTCTGGGGTTCCTTATAGTCTGGTGAACCTAACAGAATCTTGGGATAAAGATCCCTTATATAGAACTCATCATCAGATAACAATTCTTTCAAATCATATCATTCATATCCTTAACACAATAATGGTCCATTATTAGACCGAAAATTTCCATCTGAACATTCCTCCATGGGAATTTCAATTATACACGTTTTTAATTTGTCATCCCTTAACTTGATCCACTGGGTCAAGTGTTAACAGTAGCAATCTGTCTCAGCACAATCCATTAATCTCATAGTGATTTGCTGAAGTCATTATCGTCGTTCTAGTTATGAACGCCATCACAGGGACTCGTCCCATTCATCCTCATTGTGGTTTTGCTCAGCTTATCGCTTTTCAACCAAAATTTAAGAATCATCATTTTTCAATCAAAATCCAAATTGACTCTCATGAGTTCTCAAGCAGAGTTTTAAAATCATATCAACTACATTCGAATTCATCATTTGGATAGCATTTTTGCTTATAATTTCAAGGTCTTAGATTTACTCGTATATATACTGGTAGTAAAGAGCTACAGTTATACCCTCGGTATATACGGGTAGTCACGGTCCTTGAAATTATAAGGTAAATACCATCATGTCTAGGCCTCAAGCAAGTCAGGAATTCCATGCAATTACGGTACTTCCATTTAAAGACCCAATTACTAATTTATGAATTTCAGTTTGAATATCAATTTGTATGAATTTCATCACACATTTCCAACCTTTTACTGTTACTTCATAAATTTTTAACATTTTTGGCTTCTCCGTTGATCCACTTTAGCCAATTTGCTCTGATACCAGCTAAAAGATCCCTCTCCCCTTTACGTAACGAATTCAGGGGTGGTAGCAGCGGAAGTAGCACTTCTTGCACAGGGCAGGGTCCCTCACTCGGGGCCTCTCCCGCGGATATTAAGAGACTAATCCCTCGGTTCTTCCAAAACCGAACCTGGAAAAACTTTCCTTGCTCGGAAAGCACGGGCGATTCCTCCAGGATATTTTTACTCTAACGTAGTCAAGAGCCTTAACTAACTGAACTGATTTGACCGAATCCGTAAGTGCCATAGTCAGATTAAGGAAAAGACTTGCACTTGGATCATAGAGACCAATGCTTTTTTCCTCATTGAGAGACACGCCGTTGATTATTTTCCATAGAACAATTTTTATCTGAGATTTACTTCATCTATTGTACCATAAGAGAATTGAGTCTCAATTTTAGGGATCCATCAGTCCAGCCTAACCCCATCTAGTCCCGTGGGTTAGCCAACTGCCCAACCACTGTAGTGATAGGATCCATTTAAGAATTTGGTTAGGTTTTGTCCCAGGTACGAGGGAAAAGAGTTCCCAAGCCCCTTAGCTGGATATTCATGCAAACTTAAAACTAGTCACACCACTTACACACCCAATATGAAATTGGATATTCATGCAAACTTAAAACTAGTCTTACCACTTACACACCCAATATGAAATTTTCTTTTTCACAAATTTAACTGTCTTTAAAATAATCTTTTAATGAAATTATAGTATCACTGATCATAATCCTTCAAAATATCCGGTTGAATCCGAATTTCTAAACTTTCCTTCATCAGTGTACTTATGGCATCATTGGCAACCATAACGCTCACCACCTATCCACTCAGGGGTCTTTTCAATAGTTCCTAGCTCATAGTACACTGCAATATATTCACTTATAAAAATCAAAATGGAATCTTTGTCGAAGATCAGCAAGATCAACCAAACAGATCTATATAAAAGAGCCATGGACTCATCTATTGAGGATCAGCAAGGTCAATCAACCAGATCCATGCCCGAATTCAGAAAACAACTCTTACTCCTTGTTCCAATATCTTCCACAACGTACGTGTGGGTATCTTCGGCAACTCAGAGAAGCCCGAGCGCCGTATGGTCAGCACCCTCTAGGATCCTTCATCACAGGTCACCTAGCACTTCACTCATAGGCCACTTCCTTAGTCCCTCATCCACTATACACCAGAAGCTCACCATTTAAATCAAACCGAGGCTGGTCAAGACCTCTACCGACCTTGCTACGCGAGACGTCCTCCGTTGACTCTCTGTCAAGTGTTGCAACTTTATCAGATATGTCTCCATAACCTCATTCACAAGACGGTCAAAATACATCCCCAGGATTTTTAACATAAAACAGTCATTTAAAAATAGGTCATAAATGCAGTTTATATAATGAACTCTCATCTTTCCACATTGTTACACACCCAATATGAAATTGGATATTCATGCAAACTTAAAACTAGTCACACCACTTACACACCCAATATGAAATTTTCTTTTTCACAAATTCAACTGTCTTTAAAATAATCTTTTAATGAAATTATAGTATCACTGATCATAATCCTTCAAAATATCCGGTTGAATCCGAATTTCCAAACTTTCCTTCATCAGTGTACTTATGGCATCATTGGCAACCATAACGCTCACCACCTATCCACTCAGGGGTCCTTTCAATAGTTCCTAGCTCATAGTACACTGCAATATATTCACTTATAAAAATCAAAATGGAATCTTTGTCGAAGATCAGCAAGATCAACCAAACAGATCTATATAAAAGAGCCATGGACTCATCTATTGAGGATCAGCGAGGTCAATCAACCAGATCCATGCCCGAATTCAGAAAACAACTCTTACTCCTTGTTCCAATATCTTCCACAACGTACGTGTGGGTATCTTCGGCAACTCAGAGAAGCCCGAGCGCCGTATGGTCAGCACCCTCTAGGATCCTTCACAGGTCACCTAGCACTTCACTCATAGGCCACTTCCTTAGTCCCTCATCCACTATACACCAGAAGCTCACCATTTAAATCAAACCGAGGCTGGTCAAGACCTCTACCGACCTTGCTACGCGAGACGTCCTCCGTTGACTCTCTGTCAAGTGTTGCAACTTTATCAGGTATGTCTCCATAACCTCATTCACAAGACGGTCAAAATACATCCCCAGGATTTTTAAAATAAAACAGTCATTTAAAAATAGGTCATAAATGCAGTTTATATAATGAACTCTCATCTTTCCACATCAATCCTCATTTATTTTATATGTATTCCCATTCTCATCACATCATTTTCCATTCTCATCACATCATTTTTCATCTCATCACATCTTTTCTCATTTATCTGCATCAGATCTCATCCACTCGCATATACCCATATCCACATCTCATCACATCATATTCATTCACATCACAAATCACATCTATCCCAATTTATATCACATCTCATTAACTCACATCCCGATTCACATGACATCACATCTCATTCATTCACATCTCGATTTACATCACATCACATCTATTCACGTCCATCACATTCATTTACATCACATTCATTTATATCCATCACATTAATTCATTCATATCCAGCATATTTATTCATTCATATCCACCACATTTATTCTCATAACCATCCCATCACATCCATTCTATCCACATTATATCACATCACTTCTATCCACATCATATCTCATTCATACACATCTCATCTCATTTATCCACATCCATCCAATCGTTCACATGTACGACTACTCACATCATATCTCATTCATACACATCTCATCTCATTTATCCACATCCATCCAATCGTTCACATGTACGACTACTCACATCTATCCATACATTCATATCTATCACTTCACATCTATCCATACATTCATATCTATCACTTCACATCCACATATATTCATGTCACATCACATTCTTCACATACACATTCACATCCATTCTTCATATACACATCCATATCCATTCTTCACACACACATTCACATCCATTCTTCACATACACATCCATATCCATTCTTCACATACACATCCATATTCATTCTCATCACATACACATCCACATCCATCCATTCATTCACATCTATATGATTCACATCACATCTCATTTCTATGCAAGTTTTCAGTTTGATTTTCTTTTGAATACAAGGAGTATTTCTTGAATGAGTATCCCCAAAACTTCTTCATCGGAGTTCTAATTTTCATACCAGAATCCTCGAATTCTATAACCTTGATCCACAGATCAATTCAAAGGATCTTGAACTTAGTTTCAAATTTGGCAGGAGTTTTGAGTGTATTTTTCTAAAATGGTCACACCTTCTCTCCTCAAAACTGACGAAAGAGCTTGGTCTTAGTCATAGTCTGATTCAAGATTCGAGTCGGATAAGATTTTTCTTGATCTATCTTTCTCAAAAAGGTTTGATAATTCAGTTACTATTTTACTGAATTTCTTTATTTGAATATTCACTTAACTGATTTCTAAATTAGTTATGAATTCTAATGAGGAATAGATTAATCATTTATCTGAATATTTCGATCTCGATAGATTTCTTGAATTCTCTTTTTACAATCCGTATGAATATAAAGAGATAGAAATTTCTCTCTTAGAGTATTTAATTATTCATTTATCAAATACTCATAGAATTTAAACATAGAATTTAAGAGAATTCTAAATTTGATATAAAAATTCTTTATGTATCTATTTATGCATAAAAATCAACTTCAATGGGAATAACACTTTTATAATAAAAAATTTCTTTTATGCATCTTTCTATGCATAGAATCAAATTTAATAAGAATAACACTTTTATAATTAAAAAATTCCTTTATGCATCTTTCTATACATAAAAATAAAATTTAATAAGAATAACACTTTTGTAATTAAAAAAATCCCTTATGCATCTTCCTATGCATAAAAATCAAATTTAATGAGAATAACACTTTTGTAATAAAAACAAATTCCTTTATGCATCTTTCTATGCATAAAAATCAATTTAAGTGAGAATAACACTTTTGTAATAAAAACAAATTCCTTTATGCATCTTTCTATGCATAACAATCAATTTTAATGAGAATAAAACTTTTGCAATAAGAAAAATTCCTTTATGCATCTTTCTATGCATAAAAATCAATTTTAATGAGAATAACACTTTTGTAACAAGAAAATTTCCTTTATGCATCTTTCTATGTATAAAAATCAATTTTAATGAGAATAACACTTTTGTAATAAAAGAAATTCCCTTATGCATCTTTCTATGAATAAAAATCAATTTTAATGAGAATAACACTTTTATAATAAAAGAAATTTTCTTATGCATAAAAATCAATTTTAATGATAATAATACTTTTGTAATTAAAAAAAATCCCTTATGCATCTTTCTATGCATACAAATCAATTTTAATGAGAATAACACTTTTGTAATTAAAAAAATTTTCTTTATGCATCTTTTTAGACATAAAAATCAATTTTAATGAGAATAAATCGTTTGTAATAAAAGAAAATCCTTTATGCATCTTTCTATGCAAAAAAAATCAAATTTAATAATTAATATCAGTGATATCCATGCATATTCATAGGTGAATATGTACATGGAGTAATTAGAATATTTCTTTTAGATGCAAAAATGGTGGGAATTACTCTTTTGGAATAACATAAAAACAAACATTCTTTTCCACAAAATTCTTGAAAATTTTGCCATAACCTCCTTTGTGTGGCTGACCATTTCTCATTTTTATCATTCTTTATTTAACTTAAATTAACCCAAATTAGATTTATAGAACTCTAATCTACACAATTTTCTAAATTCAAGAGAGTAAACAATAAAAAGAGTTTAATTAATCCTTTAGTTAATCTTTCTAGGATTGAGAAAGGTTGGAATGTAAAGAGAAGTGGGTGGCCTTTTTATCAAAGGCATAGCATTTGAATTTAAATCAACATCTGCAAAACATAAAAATTAAGAAAACCATAGATCCTTCATTAAACAAGTAAGAAAAATAGCTTACATGGAGCTTGTAAGCTCTCCTTTGGCTTGATGGATTGTGGGTTCTACTCTTGTTTGAAGAAAGAGTGGCCACCAATTCACTTTAGAGAGGATTAGGCCAAAAACAATTGAATTATTAAAAAATTCAATGTAGATGGCTCAAGACAGGAGCAAAGTAATAGTGCATAAACACCATTAAGCTTTTACAAAGGGGAAGGCTTCTATTTATAGGAAAAAATGAGCCTCTAACCAAGCAAAATAATTCTAGAATTTTCTAGATCAGTTTGGTTAATTTTTTACCATTTTTGGGTCAGTTCAGCTTACTTTTATCTAATTTTGAAATAGGAGAGAGGAGAGATGAAATATCTCATTTTATTGATTAAAAATTGGGGGTAATGATGAGAAAAAGGCACCTACTTCATGAGGGGAGATCCCCACACTGAGGTGTCCAAATTGAGTTTTTTTAATTGTTTTCTTTGGTCCTTAGTCCACTCTTCATCTTATGTGAGCATTTACTCATTTTTGGGGATTTTTCTTTTATTCTTCAATTTATCTCCTCCCTACGCTTGGATTGATCCTATTGGCCCATAGGAACCTTAATAGGACCATAATCTTTTTTTTTTAATATCAACCCTTAGGCTAAGGTCCTTTATACCTATTTTCAAATAATTTCAATTGCACATTAGAAAGTTCTTTTTGAATTTCTGTTTCAGGGGAAACCATTTTAGACACTAGGAGGATTTTTATATCCAAAAATATCTTAATTTTGAATTACCTCCCTGGGTGGTTGCAAGATGAGGTTATCTAGTTTCATGTAGTGGGCGCCCTTGGCTTTAGCTGGAAAACAGGCATTTTTTCAAGAAGAATAGCCAATCTCTCATAGTTAGCCAAGGAGTTTCACTTCAAGGTCTTCTAACGAAACATCATATGCAAAGTTGGACACCTAAAACTATAATCTGATCGAATATCCAATAATTACACATCCCCTTTTCTTTGGGAACCAAGTTTGTATACAGGCCCTGTCCTAGGTTTAGACAAGTACAGTGAATGTGAGTAAATTGCCTATAACTTTTACATTATTACTCATATGATGTTCCCACTTTGCATATCACAAATATAAATAACATAGAGCTTAACTTGATCTATCAAGTAATTTTTGATATGTTCTACTATTTTCTATATTATTTAAAAGGTATTAGAATTGTTAAAAAACATACTATTTTATCCTCCCACCACATCTACCATTTAAAATGCTCAAATTGTATGGATCTAGTGATGATTAGATTGGGAAAGATTAGTATAATGTGGGTATAAGGTAAAATTACAAATCTAACGGTTGGATTTTTGTAGATTTACTTTGGAAAATTTATTATGACTGTCAGAGGCCCATTAAATCAATAGTAATTTAATTCTAGAAAATTAAATATTGAATCTTTCAATCTAAAAACTCAAGGGATCAATACTCTTGTTGCCATGAATTTATTAAAAAAATTTGGCCTGAATTGAGTATGGGAAGGTCCATTTTCAATCCTCCCAAGTGAAAATTCCCATATTGTGTCCACTCTCCCCTTTTCAAGTCTAAAACCAATCCTAGTTAGGTTTGGAAATCTAGGCTTGGTAAACTTCACAGCTTAGGTTTCATTCCATATGTGAGGCTTGGGTAGGCACAAATCTTATATATGCATGCCACTTTATGTCCACATGAGCATCGAGAGGATCCACATAAGCAGCTTGCCACCTCCACCCTCCATGTCAACATGGTCAACCTAGTTGACTCCCCACCTCATCATCCTAGTCATCATTAATGCCACATCATCTTGCCACCTTTGCATGCCACCTCGCACATGGTGACATAGCATGCCACATCATGGAATTGCCACATCAACCATAATAGTGCCACATGTCAAGAGAATGCCACGTGTCATGCACGTTTGTGACACGTGGCATCTCCTTCCCACCTCCTCTCTTTTTTCAAAAACATATTTTTGGAAAAGTTAATTTAGTAATTTAGAGAAATAGAATATAGAAATTTAAATAATAAAATATATGTAACTTATTAAATAAAAGAATTTAAAATCACTAATTTTAAAGGATTATATTTTGGGATTAGATCAATAAAAATATTATTAAAGATCATATTATTAATTTAAAAAAATAAATTTTTTAATTTAATATTTCTTGAAATTTTTTTATGTAGAATAAACCTTTGAATAAAATTTGAAAAAATTACTTTATTTAAAAAAAATAGTTACATAATTATAAAATAAAAGATATCTTTAAAGATATATTTATATATCTAGTAATGATAAATATTTAGACGTGTTAATAAATATTATAAATAATATTGATTTTTAAGTGGATAATAGTTTATCTTTAATTATCTTTATGTTTATCTTAGTTATCCAATCAATCTTAGATAGGAAATCCAATGAGATTTGAAGTGGATAACTTATTTTTCCTATATAATCACACATCTCTAGTACTATCCCACACTTATCTCTAGCACTATCCCATCATTGAGCCTTTATAATATTTTCTCTCTTAGCTTCCTTGAGAATGGGTTCTCAAAGTCGTAGGAGTCGGAAACGTGATAGGACTAGACTCCCCCCCATCCACCAAGTTCAAGAGGAGGAGAGGAGAAGGGTAGCTCGTGAGAGAAAGAGAGAGTGGAGAGCACGTCAACGAGCAACACCTTCCGTTGGTCGATGATCCAAGCCTTGCTCCTCCTCTTCCACTTCCTCGCCCTTCGCCCTCTTCCCCTCCACTACCCCTTAGTTTAGATAATCCACATGAACCCGCCCTTCTTGAGTCCTCTCTTCTACAAGAACCCACCCCCCCTCCTTTGGGCGCCCTTCGTGTGGATAGGAAAGAACTATCAAAGTCAGGGGCACATCGTCGTGCCCATGCAATCTTCCATTCCTATTTCAAAGACCTCACGCCTTCATCACAGGCATGTGTGCTTGATGCTTTGATTGATCTTCCCAACATGGCCAACTGCAGGGCGCTTTCCGACATTGGAGGTCGAAGAGAGAGGAGAGCTGGCATGGCAGTGCTACAAAGTGTTCGTCATTCCTATATAGTTAACAAGAAGAGGAACTCTGCGGACGCTTTGGCTGCTCGACGGGCTATTGTGGCAGCCACAAGTAGCTCCCAAATGAAGGGTAAGGTTACTGCCACATCTCGCATCC
Source organism: Cibotium barometz (assembly GCF_041138505.1). Lineage (NCBI taxonomy): Eukaryota > Viridiplantae > Streptophyta > Polypodiopsida > Cyatheales > Cibotiaceae > Cibotium > Cibotium barometz. The sequence continues at coordinate 35,034,885 of NC_141047.1, forward strand.
TTTCCATAGCACCACACGCACTTAGAGTTGGGTCTATTAGGCGACAAAGTTTAGATGCCAATGAGGTTGGTGCTATGTGGGTGAGTAGTGGTCGTGTAGCTAGGCATGATCGCCTACTGGATGAAACCACTAGAACCTTGATAGAAAGTTTTTGGGAGGAGAATTGTCGTGCATCGCCAATTTTCAAGAAAGCTTTGCGTAAGAGAGTGACAAGAGGAGTGTTCATTGAGCACGGTGCTTGCTTTCTTGAAATGACCCAAACTGAGTTGGTGGCTTCGTATCCAGAGCTTAAAATTGGGCAAAGGTCATTTGAGGGGTGTAAGCCTTGGTTTGTGAGGTACTCACGTCAGCGTGACACATGTTGTTGTCGCTACCATGTTGAGTTCAAACTTTTTTATGATGTGTTCCGTTCTCTTAGTGGGCATAGAGAGTTGCCTCGTAGTCCACGTGATTTCATCCACTCTCTTTTGTGTGCACGCACGGAGGATGCCCAGTTCCATAGGATGCCTTGTGTGGAGAGCAATTGCACATCATGTGGTTCACTTGCAAATCTACAGATGGTAGATCTTGATGCAAGTGACCAAGAGATAGTGGCATGGCAACGTTATTAGTATGTGACAGACCAGCTCCAGAGTGGTGGACAGTCCAGGAAGTTGCAGCTCGTGGACAAACATACCCCACGTTGTCACTTCACAGCCACATTTAGGGAGCAGATCTACCCCTACATACGGCACAGTCATTGTGCCAAGTGGTAGGATCGTCAGTTCCGAGCATGCCTAGCAGAGTTTCCTATTGGTGTGGTCGTCTCTGTGATTGATTTTGCAGAGAACTACACTTTCACACCTTTTCAGGAGATACAATCTGAGTATTACTTCTCAGAGCAGGTAATGGTTATATTTTGTAATATTTGTTTTATGTTTGAGCTACATTACTTATTTGATTTTTTGCGTCCTAAACGTATGTATTGCTTACCTCACCAGGTCGCTATTATGGTCCACATTAGCTATCGACATGCAGAGGCTCATGTAGATGGGATAGCGAGTACCCCCGAGACCCGTGTCATTATTCGAGAGTATCATTTCTATATCAGTGATGATCGTTCACATGATGCACATTTTGTGCAACACTGTTTTCGTCTCCATGATGATTTTTTAGGAGATTGTGGGATCAGACATGTCCAGCGATGGGTTTGGTCGGATGGTTGTGGCGCACAGTTCAAGTCATCACGTCAATTCTATTGGCTCTACAGGTAGTACTTATGGCTTTCTTACATTTACAATTAAACTAAATTCACTAGAAGATCTTAAAGAAAACAATAACTAAGACTATCTTTTATGGATTTATAGGTGGCATGTGCAGTCTAGTATCCCAGTGATTTGGTCATTCTTTGAGACTGGTCATCACGGGAAGGGAGAGCATGATGGTGCGGGCGCGTGTGTGAAACGTGCCTTGAGGCGTCACATCAGCTGCGAGCGACAGGATGCTCAGCGGTTCAGAGATGCGGGCCACGTAGTCGAGTGGTGCTCCCACCAACATTTGTGTGGGAGTGCAGCATCATCGTACCCCAAACGTGATGCTCGGATTGTCAGGAGATTTTTTTGGCATGTGGATGGTGGCATGATTGACCGTAGAGCCTCCCATGATTGTGACACAGTACCTGGCACCTTGGGCTTACATTCCATCAGGAGCACGTGCATGGCGGCCCCCACGATTTACACACGATGGTTTGCATGCTTCTTTGGAGCATGTATGGATGGCGATTGGTCACATTGTGCCTCGAGAGGATGGGTAGATGCATGGATACAGACATTCCTCTCCCCCGAGCATCCTTCACATCCAGTGGTGTCTGATGAGCACACAGGTCCTGCGTTCATGGTCAGTTATGATGACCTGACAGATTTGCTACAGGAGGGTGATGTATTTGCTGTTATTGCCTAGCGAGGGAGTAGACTACTATCTGATGAGTTGCACTAGGCCAAAGTGCATGCTTGACTAGGATACAGTGGATGATCATGCGTTTTCTTATGACGCCCATAACATGATTGTGGCAGGCCAGTTCTACCAGCAGATTCGACTTCATCGGTCTTGAGTTCCAGCAGTGGAAGTGGGAGTTAGAGGCATTTCAGTTCTCTCATCTAGTGGTTGCTACCAGGCTCACTCTTGTTCGAGTACAGAGCCGAAAACACAGTTCTCACCCTTGTTTTCGGCTTCGAGTGAATGACCATGAGAGCATTCTAGAGCAGTTGAGAGATAGAGAGGGTGCTGCTGACTAGATCTCTATCTTGATAGTGACTAAACTCAGACTAGCTGGGTTAGCTCACTTACATTGTACTTAGATTTTTGGGCAGTGACTAACCTCAGACTAGCTGGGGTAGCTCATTTTCATTCTGATGTACTTATTTGATGTTTATATCATTATGAGTTTTCTCATTATTGAGGATCATTACATTTTAGTTGATGTTCTTGATTTTATTATATTTTTTAACACTTTGGCTATCATATTGTTTGTTGAAAATCTCCATGCCATCGTACCCAAACATGCTCCGATAGGGACCAAACTTTGCAAGCATGTGGGGGTGGGTCCCCCCCACATGCTTGCAAAGTTTGGTCACAATCAGAGCATGTTTAGATTGGTAATTAGCGCCCAGTGCGGGTTCTTGAAGTCCCGGAGTGCTTAAGAGGCCATGGAAAATCCAGGCCTTTCCCATACCATCGTACCCAAACATGCTCCGATAGGGACCAAACTTTGCAAGCATGGGGGGGGGGACCCACCCCCACATGCTTGCAAAGTTTGGTCACAATCAGAGCATGTTTGGATTGGTAATTAGCACCCAGTCCGGATTTTTCAAGTCTCTTGGTGCTTAAGAGGCCATGGAAAATCCGGGCCTTCCCCATACCATCGTACCCAAACATGCTCCGATGGGGACCAAACTTTGCAAGAATGGGGGGGTGGGTCCACCCCCCCATTCTTGCAAAGTTTGGTCCCCATCGGAGCATGTTTGGGTACGATGGTATGGGGAAGGCCCGGATTTTCCATGGCCTCTTAAGCACCAAGAGACTTGAAAAATCCGGACTGGGTGCTAATTACCAATCCAAACATGCTCTGATTGTGACCAAACTTTGCAAGCATGTGGGGGGGACCCACCCCCACGTGCTTGCAAAGTTTGGTTCCTATCGGAGCATGTTTGGGTACGATGGTATGGGGAAGGCCCGGATTTTCCATGGCCTCTTAAGCACCAAGAGACTTGAAAAATCCGGACTGGGCGCTAATTACCAATCCAAACATGCTCTGATGGGGACCAAACTTTGCAAGCATGTGGGGGTGGGTCCCCCCCCATGCTTGCAAAGTTTGTTTGGTCCCCATCGGAGCATGTTTGGGTACGATGGTATGGGGAAGGCCCGGATTTTCCATGGCCTCTTAAGCACCAAGAGACTTGAAAAATCCGGACTAGGTGCTAATTACCAATCCAAACATGCTCTCATTATGACCAAACTTTGCAAGCATGTGGCGGGGACCCACCCCCACATGCTTGCAATGTTTCGTCCCCATCGGAGCATGTTTGGGTACGATGGTATGGGGAAGGCCCGGATTTTCCATGGCCTCTTAAGCACCAAGAGACTTGAAAAATCCAGACTGGGCTCTAATTACCAATCCAAACATGCTCTGATGGGGACCAAACTTTGCAAGCATGTGGGGGTGGGTCCCCCCCCCATGCTTGCAAAGTTTGGTCCCCATCGGAGCATGTTTGGGTACGATGGTATGGGGAAGGCCCGGATTTTCCATGGCCTCTTAAGCACCAAGAGACTTCAAAAATCCGGACTGGGCGCTAATTACCAATCCAAACATGCTCTGATTGTGACCAAACTTTGCAAGCATGTGGGGGGGACCCACCCCCACATGTTTGCAAAGTTTGGTCCCCATCGGAGCATGTTTGGGTACGATGGTATGAGGAAGGCCCGGATTTTCCATGGCCTCTTAAGCACCAAGAGACTTCAAAAACCCGCACTGGGCGCTAATTACCAATCCAAACATGCTCTGATTGTGACCAAACTTTGCAAGCATGTGGCGGGGACCCACCCCCACATGCTTGCAATGTTTCGTCCCCATCGGAGCATGTTTGGGTACGATGGTATGGGGAAGGCCCGGATTTTCCATGGCCTCTTAAGCACCAAGAGACTTGAAAAATCCAGACTGGGCGCTAATTACCAATCCAAACATGCTCTGATGGGGACCAAACTTTGCAAGCATGTGGGGGTGGGTCCCCCCCCCATGCTTGCAAAGTTTGGTCCCCATCGGAGCATGTTTGGGTACGATGGTATGGGGAAGGCCCGGATTTTCCATGGCCTCTTAAGCACCAAGAGACTTGAAAAATCCGGACTGGGCGCTAATTACCAATCCAAACATGCTCTGATTGTGACCAAACTTTGCAAGCATGTGGGGGGGACCCACCCCCACATGTTTGCAAAGTTTGGTCCCCATCGGAGCATGTTTGGGTACGATGGTATGAGGAAGGCCCGGATTTTCCATGGCCTCTTAAGCACCAAGAGACTTCAAAAACCCGCACTGGGCGCTAATTACCAATCCAAACATGCTCTGATTGTGACCAAACTTTGCAAGCATGTGGAGGTGACCCACCCCCACATGCTTGCAAAGTTTGGTCCCCATCGGAGCATGCTTGGGTACGATGGTATGGGGAAGGCCCAGATTTTCCATGGCCTGTTAAGTACCAAGAGACTTCAAAAACCCGCACTGGGCGCTAATTACCAATCAAAACATGCTCTGATTGTGACCAAACTTTGCAAGCATGTGGGGGGGACCCACCCCCACATGCTTGCAAAGTTTGGTCCCCATCGGAGCATGTTTGGGTACGATGGTATGGGGAAGGCCCGGATTTCCCATGGCCTCTTAAGCACCAAGAGACTTGAAAAATCTGGACTGGGCGCTAAGTACCAATCCAAACATGCTCTGATTGTGACCAAACTTTGCAAGCATGTGGGGGGGACCCACCCCCCCATGCTTGCAAAGTTTGGTCCCCATGGGAGCATGTTTGGGTACGATGGTATGGGGAAGGCCCGGATTTTCCATGGCCTCTTAAGTACCAAGAGACTTCAAAAACCCGCACTGGGCGCTAATTACCAATCCAAACATGCTCTGATTGTGACCAAACTTTGCAAGAATGTGGGGGAGACCCACCCCCACATGCTTGCAAAGTTTGGTCCCCATCGGAGCATGTTTGGGTACGATGGTATGGGGAAGGCCCGGATTCTCCATGGCCTCTTAAGCACCAAGAGACTTGAAAAATCCGGACTGGGCGCTAATTACCAATCCAAACATGCTGTGATTGTGACCAAACTTTGCAAGCATGTATGAGGGACGCACCCCCACATGCTTGCAAAGTTTGGTCCCCATCGGAGCATGTTTGGGTACGATGGTATGGGGAAGGCCCGGATTTTCCATGGCCTCTTAAGCACCAAGAGACTTCAAAAACCCGCACTGGGCACTAATTACCAATCCAAACATGCTCTGATTATGACCAAACTTTGCAAGCATGTGGGGGGGACCCACCCCCACATGCTTGCAAAGTTTGGTCCCTATCGGAGCATGTTTGGGTACGATGGTATGGGGAAGGCCCGGATTTTCCATGGCCTCTTAAGCACCAAGAGACTTCAAAAACCCGCACTGGGTGCTAATTACCAATCCAAACATGCTCTGATTGTGACCAAACTTTGCAAGCATGTGGGGGGGACCCACCCCCACATGCTTGCAAAGTTTAGTCCCCATCGGAGCATGTTTGGGTACGATGGTATGGGGAAGGCCCGGATTTTCCATGGCCTCTTAAGCACCAAGAGACTTCAAAAACCCGCACTGGGCGCTAATTACCAATCTAAACATGCTCTGATTGTGACCAAACTTTGCAAGCATGTGGGGGTGGGTCCCCTCCCCATGCTTGCAAAGTTTGGTCCCCATCAGAGCATGTTTGGGTACGATGGCATGGAGATTTTCAACAAACAATATGATAGCCAAAGTGTTAAAAAATATAATAAAATCAAGAACATCAACTAAAATGTAATGATACTCAATAATGAAAAAACTCATAATGATATAAACATCAAATAAGTACATCAGAATGAAAATGAGCTACCCCAGCTAGTCTGAGGTTAGTCACTGCCCAAAAATCTAAGTACAATGTAAGTGAGCTAACCCAGCTAGTCTGAGTTTAGTCACTATTAACGGCAACCCAATCAAAATCGTCATCTCTAACTTCCGGTCGACGTGCGCGTCGAGGCTGCTGTGCATGACGAGGAGGCTGTGCCGGCTGCTTGCGGGGATCGTCGAATGTCTGCGGGGAGGTCTGCCTCAAAGGCAGGATCGTGAGCTGGTGCCGGTGTACTCGGGAGCTCACATGTCCCAAAAGCTGCTATGGCCCTCTCTCTCTCTCTACGTCGTGCTAATGCAAGACGCCTCTGTCTGTAAACCCAAAATCTATAATCTGCAATGGTACATGTCTGCCACTCTGCTCGTGTAAGCTCCTCTGCTGTAAGGACACGCTGCTCATGAGAAGCAGCACTGCTGCTTGAAAAGATGAAGGGGGATGAGAGCTTGAGCTCTTGCAAGCACAAACACACACTCACAAAACCCTAATAGAGAACACACAAGGTGAGAGGCTGAAACCTTCTTCTTCTCTACTCAACACTCAACACACCATATACAAGATAAGAGTACACACAATATGAAAGGTACTCAACCAATACATACACGGGTTCTCTATAGTGTGAACCCAGCTAAAATGAGCTGGCGCTAAAACTATGCCAGTCTCTAGAATGGCTGTCACACAGCCTGTCATCCCACTGGCCGCATATCACCCAAGATCTCACCAACCATGCCAGTGGTGTAAGTGTGGGGCCTATCCCCCAGGCGGGTCATCAGTGGCCACCGCCTCACTAGACGAGCTCGATATCTCAACACTCCCCCTCGAGCTCAACTCCATCTCATGTACACCACAAGCGAAGCCCTGAATCTGCGGAGCTTCTCTGTACCCAATGCTTTGGTGAAGATGTCAGCTACCTGATCCTCTGTGCTGACATAAACAAGGTCAAGGTCTCCTGCTAAGACCTTCTCACTGACAAAGTGGTAGTGGACCTCTATGTGCTTCGTACGAGCATGAAAGACTGGGTTCCTGACCAACTGTATACTGCTAATGTTGTCACAGAAAATGACAACTTGTCTATCCACTGATAGACCCAAATCTGCAAGTAGCTTTCTCAACCAAGCTACCTCACATGCTGCCATAGCAGCTCCTCTGTACTCGGCCTCTGTACTCGATAGAGCAACCGTAGGCTGCTTCTTGCTGCTCCAAGTCACAGCAGCACTCCCCAAAGAAAACATGAATCCATTGATAGATCTTCTATCTGAGATACTACCAGCCCAATCAACATCTGTGTACCCATGTACACATATCTCTGTCCCAGTCTCATAGAATAGTCCACAATGCAAAGTAGACTTCACATACCTCAATATGCGTCTCACTGCATCCAAATGCGGTTTTCGTGGAACCTGCATAAACTGACTCACCAACCCAACAACATAGCTCAAATCTGGTTTGGTGATCGTCATGTAGATCAAACTTCCTACTATGCGTCTGTACATAGTAGGATCCTCCAAGATCTCTCCTGAATCTGCACTCAACTTGCCATTCTGATCCAATGGCACAGAAATAGGCTTACAGCCTGTCATACCATACTTGGACAACATGTCCAAGCCATACTGTCTCTGCAGTAATCCAATACCATGTGGTGACCTAATCACCTCAATGCCCAAGAAATATCTGAGCTCCCCCAGATCCTTCATCTCAAACTTCTGTCTAAGCAAGATCTTTACATAAAAGATCTCTGCATCATGGTCCCCCGTAATGATCAAGTCATCTACATAGATGACAACAAGCACAACTCCTCTATCACCATGTCTCACATACAGCGAGAAATCTGCATTGGCTACATGAAAGCCAATAGTGACAAGATATTCAGAAATCTTGTCAGACCATGCTCTTGGTGCTTGCTTTAAGCCATACAAGGCTTTCTTCAACCTGCAAACATGCTCGGGGTGACCCACATCCTCATAACCAGGTGGCTGCAACATATACACCTCTTCTTGCAAATCCCCATGCAAGAATGCATTCTTTACATCCATCTGATGTAAAGACCATTGCTTTGACGCAGCCACTACTATCACAACTCTCACCGTTGCCATCTTGGCAACTGGGCTGAAAGTTTCCTCATAATCAATCCCATATGTCTGTGCATATCCTTTGGCTACCAATCTAGCCTTGTACCTATTTATGCTTCCATCACACTGTTATGTTTAACTTTGTACACCCACTTGCATCCAATGGCTTTCTTGCCTTCAGGCAATTGCACTAAATCCCAAGTTTCATTTCCATATAGTGCATCCATCTCCTCATCCATAGCTTTCTCCCAACACACATTTCCAGCAGCCTCATCAATGCATGTGGGCTCAACAACCTGCACAACCTTTGCCATATATGCATAGTGATGTTCTGCATAACCATCATAGGTAAATCTCTGCACAGGATTTCTCACTCTCCCAGATCTTCGCAGCTTCTCATTCATGGCTTCCATAGCCTTCTTTACACCAGGTGTTCTCATAGCTGGGATCCCAAGCTCCTCATCAAGGCTCATATCTGAGCCACTAGACTCTCCATCAACATGAGAATGCCCTGTAGAAATGTCAGGCATACCAAGGGGCTCAACCACTTTCTCTTTTCCTTTACGTGATGTAGTAATCACATTTGCAGGACTGGTATTATGACGCAGCCTGCCACTCCATGGTCTATCAACAGACCCACTAGATGAGGACTCTCCTGGTCCACTCAAAGACTGTGATTACTGACCTGCATTCTGTGCAACCACACTTCCACTCACATCAGCCCCAACAGCTTCTTTTTCAGCAGCATACCAGCTGCTCATCTCATCAAAGACAACATCCCTGCTTACCCTCAACTCACGTGTAGCAGGGTTATAACACCTGTATCCTTTTTGCTCAAGGGAATATCCAATAAACACACATTTTTCAGCTTTCGGATCCAGCTTAGTTCTCAGCTCATGTGGCACATGCACATATGCAATGCATCCAAAGACTTTCAGATGAGACAAATCTGGTTTTCTGCCAGTAAACCTCTCCTCTGGAGTTACATCATGTATGGCTGCAGTTGGAGTCCTGTTTATGATGTATACTGCTGTAGAAACAGCCTCAGCCCAATAGCAATGCGGCATATTCTTCTCTTCCATCAATGCTCGCGTAATCTCAGCAATGTGCCTGTTTTTCCGCTCAGCAACTCTATTTTGTTGCGGAGTGTATCTGCATGTGAACTGTCTCCGAATACCATTCTTCTTCAAAAATTCAGAGAACTCATTGGAGAAGTATTCTCTCCCTCCATCTGACCTTAGGCACTTTACATATTTTCCTGTTTGCTTTTCAACCAAAACTCTGAAATTCTGAAAGTGAGTGAACACCTCACTCTTCTCCTTCATGAAATATACCCACACTTTCCTTGTGTGGTCATCAATGAAAGTGACATAGTACCTGCAGCCTCCCATAGACACGGTCTTCGTAGGACCCCATACATCTGAATGCACAACATCTAGTGCATTTCTGCTCACATATCGGTTACGTGGAAACACATGCTTTGTTTGCTTCCCAAATTGGTATGCTTCACATATTTTCTGCATACCTTCCACTTTAAATTTTGGCAGCCCTGTCACAATTCCTTTTGTCTGCATAGACTTCAATCTCTGCACATTTACATGTCCAATTCTTTTATGCCATATGTTTGTGTCTGCAACAACTCCTGAACCATTTGCAAACATCGTAACACTCATTTCAAGCATGTCTACATTCAACGTAAACATTCTGCCCACTCTGTTGCCTTTTGCAACCAACCTGCACTTGTCTTTGAAATCTTCAACATAACACCCATCAGGGTTAAACCGAACTTGCAACCCCTGCTCAATCATTTGGCCAACTGAAACCAGATTCTTTGTTATGTTTGGTACATGAAGTACATCTGCAAGGTACTTCACTTTGCCATCCTGCATAGACAATGGCACATCTCCAACGTAGGCAATTGGATGAGCAGTGTCATCCCCTGTTTCCACAAAACCTGGTCTTTCCGGGTTTTTCATCTCCTTGAACCACTCCCCATGACTCGTCATGTGGTTCGAAGCGCCTGAATCCACATACCATACATTATCTTTTTGTGCTGCATCAACATTTTCAGACATGGCATTCACAACATGCTGCATAACAAACAACCTTTCATTATCCTCATTATTTCTGCTTGAGGATGCATAGTTATTTTGCTGCACTTTCCCATTTTGCATGTCAGCCTGCTTCTTATAACATTCTGCCTGCACATGTCCTGGCTTACCACAATAATAGCATTCACGTGCATCATTATATTGCCTTTGCCAATTTCCACGACCTCTTTGACTCCCCCTGCCTCTGAATTTGCCTCTTCCACCTGCGTGTTGTTGTTGTTGTTGATTCTGGGACTATTATTGTTGCTGCTGCTGCTGGCCATAATTCTGATTACCTGTTCGGCCACCTCCTTGACCGCGTCCACGGCCTCCTCTACCTCGTCCTCTTTGTGAACTCGTGTAGAAGGCCTATTGCTCTGAACTGTTTTTACTTTGTGAAGACCGTTGGTCTTCACCCAAGTTCTTCTCTTTGATAATCAGCATAGACACCAAATCTGTAAAGTTGGAAATGTTTTCCCGAGTCTGAATAGACGTCTTGAATGCCTTGTATTGTGGCCCGAGACCACGTAGACAGACCTCCACCTTATCATCATCATCTACTGACACACCAATAGATGCAAGGGATTCCACAATACCCTTTATCTTCAACGCATAGTCATTCACAGACATGCTCTTTTTCTCCACAGTATGAAGTTCATTCTTCAACTGTATCTTACGTGCCTTGGTATTTGTTTCATAAAGCTTTACCAAGGTGTCCCACGCCTCCTTGGGGGACTTGGCATCCTGAATGTGCCCAATCATGGTGTCCTGTATACTAATGGAAAGCCAATACATTACTTTCTTGGCTCCTTGGTTCCAGTCTTTAAACTCTTTCACATCTGCAGCAGTCGGATTTATATCCGGTATCTCCGGTGCCTCTTCATGCTCACCTTCTATGTAGTCCCAATAGCCTTTTCCCATCAGGAAATTCGTTAACCTGAACCTCCAAGCATGGAAGTTATTCTTATCCAGCTTCTCAGCCACAATTTGTGTTATGCCATCATTAGACATCTTGTCAAACACACAATTTTACCAAAAACTGCACTCTGGTTTTTCTGCACAAATTGTTGTATTTTCTGCACAGCGGTACTGTAGTACTCTCAAATGTCACAACCAGTGACTTCAATGTGCATACATACACCCAATGGCAACTGTAGACCTCTTTGCAGCACCCACAGTGTCTGCACAGTCAATCTGTCTTCCTGCAGTTCTTAAAACAGAGTTCTGCAGAGAATCGATGACTTACCTGCAATGCTCGAAATCACCTGCTTCTTTCTGAAAACGGAGGTCCAGACGCGCCCGAAACGCGTTTTCGGCCCAAAAATAGTAGTCCGATAGGACTCTATTGTTGCCCTATAGCTTTACTCCCGCGAAGAAAGCTCCTCAATCAGAGACCGTTTGCCGGTGCCTCTCATAGAGCTTCCGACAAGGGTGTAGTCACCAACACAATAGCGAAGAGTAGTTGAAGCTCTTACCCTCGTACCGCTTCCTGTGGTTCTCTTGCCTGCAGCTCAGCCCTTAGCACGAACCAGGCTCTGATACCATGAAAAGATGAAGGGGGATGAGAGCTTGAGCTCTTGTAAGCACAAACACACACTCACAAAACCCTAATAGAGAACACACAAGGTGAGAGGCTGAAACCTTCTTCTTCTCTACTCAACACTCAACACACCATATACAAGATAAGAGTATACACAATATGAAAGGTACTCAACCAATACATACACGGGTTCTCTATAGTGTGAACCCAACTAAAATGAGCTGGCGCTATAACTATGCCATTCTCTAGAATGGCTGTCACACAGTCTGTCATCCCACTGGCCGCATATCACCCAAGATCTCACCAACCATGCCAGTGGTGTAAGTGTGGGACCTATCCCCCAGGCGGGTCATCAGTGGCCACCGCCTCACTAGACGAGCTCGATATCTCAACAGCTAGCACCATCACCCGCTAGGACCAGCACCACCCACGCGCTCATATGCTGTGATCTGGCTCTCATGTAGGACTCTCTGGTAAGCATCAAACTCATGTGAGCTCCACTCAATCTCAGGAGGCACCTCAGGCTCCTGGGCTCTATCGTCGAAGGCGTCGAGTCCCGAGTCAATAGCTGATGTAAAATCAATAGGCCTGCCAGTCGTAGCATCTACTCGAAAGAGGCCTGGGTGAAGATCATCGATGCCCAAAACTCTGTACGTCGCTAGGTCGACGCGTGCACGGCAGGAGGGGCATGCTGAGAACCGTATTAGCTCCTGGGTGATGCAAGACAAGTGGAAAATATGTCCACATCCCAAGGCATATCCACCTGTACTATCAATGTCCTCGATACATAAAGCGCAGCACGCATCACGTAGGAAGGGTGGTGCATCCTGCGGGAGAGGTTGTCGAAAAACCTCTGGTGACAGGCCGTGGATAAAAAGGTAGGTAAGGCACTGTCACGTCCGAGGATCTGCGAAACTCTCGAACATGCAGCATCAACTGCTCTGCCCTATGCTGGGCAATCTGCTCCATAATCTGATGATGCTGTGCCTCAGCTCTAGAGCTCTCTACCTCGGTCCGAGCCTACGCAAAAAAGTAAAGAATTAAAATAATTGATTAGTCTCTCATTAGGTATTACTTAAAGAAATTTATAACTTAGGACCCTAATTATAACTCTTTTACATGCAAGAGAAACCTACCTGCTGGATGTCGGATGCTGTGCCTCTGCAGTAGCTGCCTCTGCCATCTGTAATGCAGCTCTGAGGCGGTCAATCTCCGCCCTCGCCTCTACCAACTCCTGAGTGAGTCTCTAAGTGGTAGGTGTGGGAGCTTACGTGACACAATCAACCATGCTGCTCATGTAAAAATATAGAAAAGTATATATAAACATGTAGATAAATGACCAAAAAAAACTTAAGACGTAATATATATGTAAATACCTCGATATCTGTCGTCGGTATAGATCGTGAGAACAGGCGCACCACATGCTGGATGCTCTCCGTGGTACTCCGTACGTCAATGCCGACCTGGGTGCCAAGAGCCTCTACTGTCGACAATGGCACAAATGAAGGATCTGTGGTAGGTGCTACACGAAGGGCTGGTGGAGGCCGCCTACCCTGGTCCTGGAGACCGCCTCGGCCAGCACCACCACCCGGACGATGGCTGGTGTAATCCACCTCCTCCCCTAAGACAAACTCCGCATATAACTGCTTTGCGAAGTATATGGGAATCTGGCGGTTGTTCGGCATCCTCCCATATGCGGCAACATATCAACTATAGATATGTGCCGCCATATGAGGATGCGAACACCACGAAATAGTAAGGGGCTTGCCCGCCCCCCAGGCCTCATCCCACGACTATCGAGGAAAAGATCCAGGTAGGCTCCATCCCTAATAGGAGCAAGATCACAGACCTGACGATATGTCAGGCCATGTGACACAGGAGCAGTGCGATGGTGGGCTATCCACTCATCTACATAAACAATATCCTGAAGGCTACGAAGGGACGAAAGCATCGCCTCCAAGTCTGCCACGATATGTAATGTAGACGGTGTGTCTCTCTAGCACTCCTACGGATAGCCGCTAACTCGCGGTCTATCTCCGCGATGAGGTCCGCAAAACAATAGATGAGCGGCCCTCGTCGTGGCCCTCCTCGTGTGACTCCATGCTAAAACCTAAGCCAAACACAAAGGTCCAATGTGAAGGGTCTAATGTGAAGGGTCTAATGCTTAGTGCTAAGTAGCACTAATGAAGCTATAAAACAATGCTAATGGGCTCACTAATGCTAATCCAAATCAAGAGAGCAAGGAGAGTGAAAACGACTTGTGACAATGAGGCAAAAAAAAAGTTTTCCGGTTTTATAACCTCGATCGAGGTTCGGTAACATCATGCAATTTAGGGTTTGCAAGATTAACGCTCTGGATATTAGGGTTAGTGCAACATACGGCCAAGATACACACTTAATTTTAGGGTTGGGGAAGGATCGATGGCTGAGATTTGATATTACTATCTCGTTCGAGGTACATGGACGGCCACGATTTAAAATCATTACCACGACAAGGTATGTCGACGGTCAAGATTCATTATATACCTCGATCGAGATATTTAAACGGCTGAGATCGCATCTTCCAATGTACGTGAATGGACGGTAAAGATTGCGTTTACGTATCTCGATCGCGATATTTGGTTGATGGATATTGCATCTACGTATCTCGATCGAGATATTTGGACGGTGCAGATTGTATCTCTGTATCTCGATCGAGATATTTAGACGGTTGAGATTTGATCTCAGTATCTCGATCGAGATACGGGGACGGTGGAGATTGTATCCCATTACCTCGAACAATGAATGGTCGCAATTTGATGTTAATTTCTCGTTCGAGATACATGGATGATGGAGATGTGCTAGTCAAATATGCCTAGGGGGATACAGCGTGGCCCTGATGTGGATCCGAGTGGCATAGATATCTCGATCGAGATAATGTGGTGGCGGTGACATGTATTGGTGACATGGATGACGCCTGGAAACCCGGACTTGCTAGCGTGGCATTAGTTGGCATCTCGATCGAGATATGTCGATTTAGGCTTGGGAGGCACGTGTCGTGTTTTAATTTGCGGCACTATCACGATCGAGGTACTCCGCCCGAGATGCATGGATGTCCCAATTTTAGAGAGAGTGAACGAAAGTGAGTACCCTCATCTTGCAACCACCCCCCTCTAGACATTTTCTCTCTCCAGGCCAAAACACGGTAAAACAGGATCTTTCTTTTATTTCAGAGAGGGGAATAATTATAAGATCACAAGGGGAGGTTCTTACACTTGCACACCTCAAAAGTTGAAGGGAGGAATCTTACATCCTACCCCACTTAAAAAATGCGAGATGTCCTGATCTCACAAACTAGAGGACAACTCTTTTCCTTAAGATCCAACTAATTCTGGGGTTCCTACCCCACTTAAAAAATGCGAGATGTCCTGATCTCACAAACTAGAGGACAACTCTTTTCCTTAAGATCCAACTAATTCTGGGGTTCCTTATAGTCTAGTGAACCCAAAAAATCTTCGGATAAAGATCCCTTCTCATATAGAACTCATCATCAGATAACAATTCTTTCAAATCATATCATTCATATCCTTAACACAATAATGGTCCATTAGACCAAAAAATTCCATCTAAACATTCCTCTAAGGGAATTTCAACTATACAGGTTTTGAATTTGTCATCCCTTAACTTGATCCATTGGGTCAAGTGTTAATAGTAGCAATCTGTCAGCATAATCCACTAATCTCATAGTGATTTGCTAAAGTCATTATCGTCATTCCAGTTAACGAACATTATCACAGGGACTCGTCCCATTCATCCTCATTGTGGTTTTCTCAACTTATCGCTTTTCAACCAAAATTCAGAAATCATCATTTTTCAATCAGAATCCAAATCAGCTCATCAGTTCTCAACCAGATTTTTAAAATCATATCAACCACATTCGAATTCATCATCTAGATAGCATTTTTGCTTATAATTTCAAGGTCTTAGATTTACTCGTATATATTGCTAGTAAAGAGCTGCACTTATACCCTCGGTATATACGGGTAGTCACGGTCCTTGAAATTATAAGGTAAATACCATCAAGTCTAGGCCTCAAATAAGTCAGGGATTCCATGCAATTGCGGTACTTCCATCTGAAGACCCAATTACTAATTTATGAATTTCAGTCTGAATATCAATTTGTATGAATTTCATCACACATTTCCAACTTTTTACTGTCACTTCATAAACTTTTGATATTTTTGGCTTCTCGATTGATCCACTTTAGCCAATTCACTCTGATATAGCTGAAAGATCCCTGTCCCCTTCGAACAACCAATTCAAGGGTGCTAGCAGCGGAAGTAGCACTTCTTGCACAGGGTAGGTCCCTCGGGGCCTTGCCCATGGATATCCGGGCAAGAGACTAATCCCTTCGTTCTTCCAAAACCGAACCCGAAAAAACTTCCCTTGCCTAGAAAGCACGGGCGATTCCTCCAGCATATTTTTACTCTAACGTAGTCAAGAGCCTTAACTAACTGAACTGATCTAACCCAACCCGTAAGTCCCATAGTCAAATCAAGGAAAAGACTTGCACTTGGATCATAGAGACCAACACTTTTTTCCTCATTGAGAGGCACGGCCATTGATTCTTTTGCATAGAACAATTTTTATTCGGAATTCACTTCATCTATCGTACCATAACAGAATTGAGTCTCAATTTTAGGGATCCATTAGTCCAGCCTGACCCCATCTAGTCCCGTGGGTTAGCCAACCACCCAGCCACTGTAGTGATAGGATTCATTTAAAAAGTTGGTTAGGTTTTGTCCCGAGTACCAGGGAAAAGAGTTCCCAGGCCCCTTTGCCGGATATTCATGCAAACTTAAAAACTAGTCACAAGACTTACACACCCAATATAAAATTACCTTTTTCACAGATTCGGCTGTCTTTAAAATAATATTTTAATGAAACTATAGTATCATTGATCATAATCCTCCAAAATATCTGGTTGAATCCTAATTTCTAAATTTTTCTTCATCGGTGTACTTTTGGCATCATTGGCAACCAGAAACGCTGACCACCTATCCACTCAAGGGCCTTTTCAATAGTTCCTAGATCATAGTACCTGGAAATATATTCACTTATAAAAATCAAAATGGAATCTTTGTCAAAGATCAGCAAGATCAACCAACAGATCCATATAAAAGAGCCATGGACTCATCTGTTGGGGACTAGCAAGGTCAATCAACCAGATCCATGCCCGAATTCAGAAAACAACTCTTACTCCTTGTTCCAATATCTTCCACGATGTATGTGTGGGTATCTTTGGTGACTCAGAGCTCGAGAAGAACCATATGATCAGCACTCTCTAGGATCCTTCACACAGGTCACCTAGTGCTTTACTCATAGGCCACTTCCCTATTCCCTCATCCAGCATACCGGAAGCTCACCATTTAAATCGAACTGAGGCTGGTCAAGACCTTGGCCGACCTTACTATACCAGACGTCCTTTGTTGACTCTCCGTCAGCTATTGCAACTTTATCAGATAGGTCTCCCACGACCTCATTCACAAGATGGTCAAAATTCTTCCCCAGCATTTTTGACATAAAACAGTCATTTAAAAATAGGTCATAAATACAGTGTCTATAACGAACTCTCGTCTTTCCACATTGTTCCACATCAATCCTCATTTATTTTATATGTATTCCCATTCTCATCACATCATTTTCCATCTCATCACCATCAGATATATCATCCACTCGCATCTACCCATATCCACATCTCATCACATCATATTCATTCACATCACATATCACATCTATCCCAATTTACATCACATCTCATTCACTCACATACCGATTCACATGACATCACATCTCATTCATTCACATCCTGATTCACATCACATCTCATTCATTCACATCCCGATTCACATCTATTCACATCCATCACAGATATATCATCCACTCGCATCTACCCATATCCACATCTCATCACATCATATTCATTCACATCACATATCACATCTATCCCAATTTACATCACATCTCATTCACTCACATCTCATTCACTCACATCTCGATTCACATGACATCACATCTCATTCATTCACATCCCGATTCACATCACATCTCATTCATTCACATCCCGATTCACATCTATTCACATCCATCACATTCATTTACATCACATCCATGACATCCATTTACATCACATTCATTCATTCATATCCACCACATTCATTCATTCATATCCACCACATTCAATCTCATAACCATCCCATCACGTGCATTCTATCCACATTATATCACATCACTTCTATCCACATCATATCTCATTCATACACATCTCATCTCATTTATCCACATCCATCCAACCGTTCACATGTACGACTACTCACATCTATCTATACATTCATATCTATCACTTCACATCCATATATATTCATGTCACATCACATTCTTCACATACACATTCACATCCATTCTTTACATACACATCCATATCCATTCTTCACACACACATCCATATCCATTCTTCACATACACATTCACATCCATTCTTCACATACACATCCATATCCATTCTTCACATACACATCCATATCCATTCTCATCACATACACATCCACATCCATCCATTCATTCACATCTATCTGATTCACATCACATCTCATTTCTATGTAAGTTTTCAGTTTGATTTTCTTTTGAATACAAGGAGTATTTCTTGAATCAGTATCCCCAAAACTTCTTGACCGGAGTTCTAAATTTCATACCAGAATTCCTCGAATTCTATAACCTTGATCCTCAGATCAATTCGAAGGATCTTGAACTTAGTTTCAAATTTCGCAAGAGTTTTGAGTGTATTTTTCTAAAATGGTCACACCTTCTTTCCTCAAAACTGACGAAAGAGCTTGGTCTTGGTCATAGTCTAATTCAAGATTCGAGTCGAATAAGATTTTTCCTGATCTATCTTTCTCAAAAAGGTTTGATAATTCAGTTACTATTTTACTGAATTTCTTTATTTGAATATTCACTTAACTGATTTCTAAATTAGTTATGAATTCCAATGAACGAATTCCAATGAGGAATAGATTAATCATTTATCTAAATATTTCGATCTCGATAGATTTTCTGAATTCTCTTTTTACAATCCGTGTGAATATAAAGCGATAGAAATTTCTCTCTTAGAGTATTTAATTATTCATATATCAAATACTCATAGAATTTAAACATAGAATTTAAGAGAATTCTAAATTTGATATAAAAATTCTTTATGTATCTATTTATGCATAAAAATCAACTTCATTGAAAATAGCACTTTTATAATTAAAAAAATTCCTTTATGCATCTTTCTATGCATAGAATCAAATATAATAGGAATAACACTTTTATAATTAAAAAAATTCCTTTATGCATCTTTCTATACATAAAAATCAAATTTAATAAGAATAATACTTTTGTAATAAAAAAAATTTCCTTATGCATAAAAATCAAATTTAATGAGAATAGCACTTTTGTAATAACAACAAATTCCTTTATGCATCTTTCTATGCATAAAAATCAATTTAAGTGAGAATAATACTTTTGTAATAGAAACAAATTCCTTTATGCATCTTTCTATGCATAACAATCAATTTTAATGAGAATAATACTTTTGTAATAAGAAAAATTCTTTTATGCATCTTTCTATGCATAAAAATCAATTTTAATGAGAATAACACTTTTGTAATAAGAAAAATTCCTTTATGCATCTTTCTATGTATAAAAATCAATTTTAATGAGAATAACACTTTTGTAATAAAATAAATTCCCTTATGCATCTTTCTATGAAAAAAAATCAATTTTAATGAGAATAACACTTTTGTAATAAAAGAAATTCCTTTATGCATCTTTCTATATGCATAAAAATCAATTTTAATGATAATAATACTTTTGTAATAAAAAAATCCTTTATGCATCTTTCTATGCTTAAAAATCAATTTTAATGAGAATAACACTTTTGTAATTAAAAAAATTCCTTTATGCATCTTTCTATGCATAAAAATCAATTTTAATGAGAATAACTCTTTTGTAATAAAAGAAAATCCTTTATGCATCTTTCTATGCATAAACATTAAATTTAATAATTAATATTAGTGATATCCATGCATATTCATAGGTGAATATATACATGGAGTAATTAGAATATTTCTTTTAGATGCAAAAATGGTGAGAATTACTCTTTTGGAATAACATAAAAACAAACTTCCTTTTTCACAAGATTCTTGAAAATTTTGCCATAACCTCCTTTGTATGGCTGACCATTTCTCATTTTTATCATTCTTTATTTAACTTAAATTAACCCAAATTAGTTTTATAGAACTCTAATCTACACAATTTTCTAAATTTAAGAGAGTAAACAATAAAAAGAGTTTAATTAATCCTTTAGTTAATCTTTCTAGGATTGAGAAAGGTTGGAATGTAAAGAGGAGAAGTGGGTAGCCTTTTTATCAAAGGCATAGCATTTGAATTTAAATCAACATCTGCAAAACATAAAAATTAAGAAAACCATAGATTCTTCATTAAACAAGTAAGAAAAATAGCTTACATGGAGCTTGTAAGCTCTCCTTTGGCTTGATGGATTGAGGGTTCTACTCTTATTTGAAGAAAGAGTGGCCACCAATTCACTTTAGAGAGGATTAGGCCAAAAACAATTGAATTATTAAAAAATTCAGTATAGATGGCTCAAGACAAGAGCAAAGTAACAGTGCATAAACACCATTAAGCTTTTACAAAGGGGGAGGCTTCTATTTATAGGAAAAAATGAGTCTCTAACCAAGCAAACTAATTCTAGAATTTTCTAGATCGATTTGGTCAATTTTTAATCATTTTTGGGTCAGTTCAGCTTACTTTTTGGATCTAATTTTGAAATAGGAGAGAGGAGAGATGAAATATCTCATTTTATTGATTAAAAATTGGGGGTAATGATGAGAAAAAGGCACCTACTTCATGAGGGGAGATCCCCACACTGAGGTGTCAAAATTGAGTTTTTTTAATTGTTTTCTTTGGTCCTTAGTCCACTCTTCATCTTATGTGAGCATTTACTCATTTTTGGGGGTTTTTCTTTTATTCTTCAATTTATCTCCTCCCTACGCTTGGATTGATCCTATTGGCCCATAGGAACCTTAATTGGACCATAATCCAAAAATTTGTGAAAATCTCGACCCTTAGGCTAAGGTCCTTTATACCTATTTTCAAATAATTTCAATTGCACATTGGAAAGTTCTTTTTGAATTTCTATTTTAGGGAAAACCATTTTAGACACTAGGAGGATTTTTATATCCAAAAATATCTCAATTTTGAATTACCTCCCTCTAGACATTTTCTCTCTCCAGGCCAAAATAGGGTAAAACATGATCTTTCTTTTATTTCAGAGAGGGGAATATTTATTGGATCACAAGGGGAGGTTCTTACACTTGCACACCTCAAAACATGGAGGGAGGAATCTTACATCCTACCCCACTTAAAAAATGCGAGATGTCCTCATCTCGCAAACTAGAGGACAGCTCTTTCCCTTAAGATCCAACTGATTCTGGGGATCCTTATAGTCTAGTGATCCCAACAAAATCTTGGGATGAAGATCCCTTATATAGAACTCATCATTATTTCAAATCATATCATTCATATCCTTAACACAATAATGGTCCATTAGACCAAGAATTTCCATCTGAATATTCCTCCAAGGGAATTTCAATTATACAGGTTTTTAATTTGTTATCCCTTAACTTGATCCATTGGGTCAAGTGTTAATAATAGCAATCTGTCAGCATAATCCACTAATCTCATAGTGATTTGCTAAAGTCATTATCGTCATTCCAGTTACGAACAACATCACAGGGACTTGTCCCATTCATCCTCATTGTGGTTTTGCTCAACTTATCGCTTTTCAACCAAAATTCAGGAATCATCATTTTTCAATCAGAATCCAAATCAGCTCATCAGTTCTCAACCAGATTTTTAAAATCATATCAACCACATTTAAATTCATCATCTAGATAGCATTTTCGCTTATAATTTCAAGGTCTTAGATTTACTCGTATATAGTGCCAGTAAAGAGCTGCAGTTATACCCTCGGTATATACGGGTAGTCACGATCCTTGGAATTATAGGGTAAATACCATCAAGTCTAGGCCTCAAACAAGTCAGGGATTCCATGCAATTACGGTACTTCCATCTGAAGACCCAATTACTAATTTTTGAATTTCAGTCTGAATATCAATTTGTGTGAATTTCATCACATTTTTAACTTTTTACTGTTACTTCATAAATTTTTAACATTTTTGGCTTCTCGATTGATCCACTTTAGCCAATTCACTCTGATACCAGCTGTAAGATCCCTGTCCCCTTCCATAACCAATTCAAGGGTGCTAGCGTAGAAGTAGCACTTCTTGCACAGGGTAGGTCCCTCATTCGGGGCCTCACCCATGGATATCCGGGCAAGAGACTAATCCCTCAGTTCTTCCAAAACCGAACCCGGAAAAACTTCCCTCGCCCAGAAAGCATGTGCAATTCCTCCACTATATTTTTACTCTAACGTAGTCAAGAGCCTTATCTAACTGAACTTATCTAACGAAACCCGTAAGTCCCATAGTAAGATCAAGGAAAAGACTTGCACTTGGATCATAGAGACCAACGCTTTTTTCCTCATTGAGAGGCACGGCCGTTGATTCTTTTCCATAGAACAATTTTCATCCGGGATTTACTTCATCTATCGTGCCATAACAGAATTGAGTTTCAATTTTAGGGATCCATCAGTCAAACCTAGCCCCATCCAGTCCCGTGGGTTAGCCAACCGCCCAACCACTGTAGTGATAGGATCCATTTAAAAGTTTGGTTAGGTTTTGTCCCGGGTACCAGGGAAAAGAGTTCCTAGGCTCCTTAGCTAGATATTCATGCAAACTTAAAAACTAGTCACACCACTTACACACCTAATATGAAATTGCTCACCCAATATGAAATTACCTTTTTCACAGATTCAGCTGTCTTTAAAACAATATTTTAATGAAACTATAGTATCACTGATCATAATCCTCCAAAATATCCGGTTGAATCCTAATTTACAAATTTTTCTTCATCGGTGTACTTAGGCAACCAGAACGTTGATCTATCCACTCAAGGACCTTTTCAATAGTTCCTAGCTCATAGTTCTTGGAAATATATTCACTTATAAAAATCAAAATGGATTTCCACATTGTTCCACATCAATCCTCATTTATTTTATATGTATTCCCATTCTCATCATATCATTTTCCATCTCATCGCATCTTTTCTCATTTATTCGCATCAGATATATCATCCACTCGCATCTACCCATATCCACATCTCATCACATCATATTCATTCACATCACATATCACATCTATCCCAATTTACATCACATCTCATTCACTCACATCCCGATTCACATGACATCATATCTCATTCAATCATATCACGGTTCACATCACATCTCATTCATTCACATCCCGACTCCAATCTATTCACGTCCATCATATCATTCACTTGCATCTACCTATATCCACATCTCATCACATCATATTCATTCACATCACATATCACATTTATCCCAATTTACATCACATCTCATTCACTCACATCCCGATTCACATGACATCACATCGCATTCATTCACATCCCGATTCACATCACATCTCATTCATTGACATCCCGATTCACATCTATTCACGTCCATCACATTCATTTATATCACATCCATTTACATCCATGACATCACATTCATTCATATCCATCATATTCATTCATTCATATCCACCACATTCATTCATTCATATCCACCACATTCAATCTCATAACCATCCCATCACGTGTATTCTATCCACATTATATCACATCACTTCTATCCACATCAAATCTCATTCATACACATCTCATCTCATTTATCCACATCCATCCAATCGTTCACATGTACGACTACTCACATCTATCCATACATTCATATCTATCACTTCACATCCATATATATTCATGTCACATCACATTCTTCACATACACATTCACATCCATTCTTCACATACACATCCATATCCATTCTTCACATACACATCCATATCCATTCTTCACATACACATTCACATCCATTCTTCACATACACATCCATATCCATTATCATTACATACACATCCACATCTATCCATCCATCCATACATTCATTCACATCTATCTGATTCACATCACATCTCATTTCTATGCAAGTTTTCAATTTAATTTTCTTTTGCATACAAGGAATATTTATTGAGTCAGTATCTCCAAAACTTCTTGATTGGAGTTCTGAATTTCATACATGAATTCCTCGAATTCTATAACCTTGATCCACAGGTCAATTTTGAATTTCATACATGAATTCCTCGAATTCTATAACCTTGATCCAAAGGTCAATTCGAAGGATCTCAATTTTAGTTTCACATTTGGCAAGAGTTTTGAATGTATTTTTCTAAACTGGTCACACCTTCTTTCCTCAAAACTGACGAAAGAGCTTGGTCTTGGTCATAGTCTGATTCAAGGTTCGAGTCGGATAAGATTTTTCCTGATCTATCTTTCTCAAAAAGGTTTGATAATTTAGTTACTATTTTACTAAATTTCTTTCTTTGGATATTCACTTGACTGATTTCTAAATTAGTTTTACGAATTCCAATGAGGAATAAATTAATCATTTATCTGAATATTTCGATCTCGATAGATTTCTTGAATTCTCTTTTTACAATCCGTGTGAATATAAAACCATAGAAATTTCTCTCTTAGAGTATTTAATTATTCATTTATCAAATACTCATAGAATTTAAGAGAATTCTAAATTTGATATAAAAAAATTTTATGCATCTATTTATGCATAAAAATCAACTCCAATGGGAATAACACTTTTATAATTAAAAAAAAATCTTTTATGTATCTTTCTATGCATAGAATCAAATTTATTAAGAATAATACTTTTGTAATTAAAAAAAATTCTTTATGCATCTTTCTATACATAAAAATCAAATTGAATAAGAATAACACTTTTGTAATAAAAAAATTCCTTTATGCATTTTTCTATGCATAAAAATCAAATTTAATGAGAATAACACTTTGGTAATAAAAAAATTTCCTTTATGCATCTTTCTATGCATAAAAATCAATTTTAATGAGAATAACACTTTTGTAATAAAAAAATTTCTTTATGCATCTTTCTATGCATAAAAATCAGTTTTAATGAGAATAACACTTTTGTAATAAAAACATTTCTTTATGCATCTTTCTATGCATAAAAATCAATTTTAATGAGAATAACACTTTTGTAATAAAAACAAATTCCTTTATGCATCTTTCTATGCATAAAAATCAATTTTAATGAGAATAACACTTTTGTAATAAAAAAATTCCTTTATGCATCTTTCTATGCATTAAAATGAATTTTAATGAGAAGAACATTTTTGTAATAAGAGAACTTTCTTTATGCATTTTTCTATGCATAAAAATCAACTTTAATGAGGATAACACTTTTGTAATAAACAAAATTCCTTTATGCATCTTTCTATGTTAAAAAAATCAATTTTAACAAGAATAGCACTTTTTTAATAAACCAAATTCCTTTATGCATCTTTCTATGCATAAAAATCAATTTTAATGAGAATAACACTTTTGTAATAAAAAAAATCTTTTATGCATTTTTCTATGCATAAAAATCAATTTTAATGAGAATAACACTTTTGTAATGAAAAAAATTCCTTTATGCATCTTTCTATGCATAAAAATCAATTTTAATGAGAATAACACTTTTGTAATAAAAGAAATTCCTTTATGCATCTTTCTATGCATAGAAATCAAATTTATTAATTAATATCAGTGATATCCATGCATATTCATAGGTGAATATGTACATGGAGTAACTAGAATATTTCTTTTAGATGAAAAATGGTGGGAATTACTCTTTTGAAATAACATAAAAATAAACTTTCTTTTTCACAAAATTTTGGAAAATATTACTATAACCTTTTTTATATGCCTGACCATTTCTCATTTTTATCATTCTTTATTTAACTTAAATTAACCCAAATTAGATTTATAGAACTCTAATCTACACAATTTCTAAATTCAAGAGAGTAAACAATAAAAAGAGTTTAATTAATCCTTTAGTTAATCTTTCTAGGATTGAGAAAGGTTAGAATGTAAAGAGGAGAAGGGGTGGCCTTTTTATCAAAGGCATAGCATTTGAATTTCATTCATCTACAAAACATAAAAATTAAGAAAAGCATAGATTCTTCATTAAACAAGTAAGAAAATAAGCTTACATGGAGCTTGTAAGCTCTCCTTTGGCTTGAGCGATTGAGGATTCTACTCTTGTTTGAAGCAAGAGTGGCCACCAATTCACTTTGGAGAGGATTAGGCCAAAAACAATTGAATTATTAAAAAATTCAATGTAGATGGCTGAGGATAGGAGCAGAGTAATAGTGCATAAAGAGCATTAAGCTTTTACAAAGGGGGAGGCTTCTATTTATAGAAAAAAGTGAGCCTCTAACTAAGCAAACTAATTCTAGAATTTTCAAGATCAGTTTGGTCAATTTTTGACCATTTTTGGGTTAGTTCAGCTTACTTTTTGGATCTAGTTTTAAAATAGGAGAGAGGAGAGATGAAAATATCTCATTTTATTGATTAAAAATTGGGGGTAATGATGAGAAAAAGGCACCTACTTCATGAGGGAGATCCCCACACTAAGGTGTCAAAATTTATTTATTTTTAATTGTCCTTAGTCCACTCTTGATCTTATGTGAGCATTTACTCATTTTTGGGGGTTTTTCTTTTATTCTTCAATTTATCTCCTCCCTACACTTGGATTGATTCTATTGTCCCATAGGAACCTTAATTGGACCATAATCTAAAAATTTCTGAAAATCTGGACCGTTAGGCTAAAGGTCCTTTATACCTATTTTCAAATAATTTCAATTGCACATTGGAAAGTTCTTTTTGAATTTCTATTTCAGGGGAAACCATTTTAGACACTAGGAGGATTTTTATATCCAAAAATATCTCAATTTTGAATTACCTCTCTCTAGATATTTTCTCTCTCCAGGCCAAAATAGGGTAAAACATGATCTTTCTTTTATTTCAGAGAGGGGAATAATTATAAGATCAGAAGGGGAGGTTCTTACACCTGCACACCTCAAAAGCTAAAGGGAGGAATCTTACACCATACATCATCCTTACATGTTGCTACATCATTTACAGACACAACATTAACTACATGTTGTATAACAAACAACCTCTCATTATTCTCATTATTTCTACTAGAGGATACATAGTTGTTTTGCTGCACTTTTCCATTTCGCATGTCACTCTGCTTCCTATAGCAATCTTCTTGCATATGTCTAGGCAAGCTTACCACAATAAAAACACCCTCATGTATCATTATGCTGCCTTTGATAATTACCACAACCTCTTTGACTCCCCCTGCCTCGAAACTGGCCTCTTCTACCTCTGTGTTGTTGTTGTGAATCCTAGGACTGTTGTTGCTACTACTACTAGCCACCACAAGTCTGACTACATATTTGGCCACCACCTTGGCCACATCCATGACCTCGTCCTTGTGTAGAACGCTTGCTACTTTGAATTGTAATTTGTTCTTGTTTTGTGAAGACTGTTGATCTTCACTCAAGTTCTTCTCTTAAATGATCAGAATTGACACCGAATCTATGAAGTTGGGAATGTTATCCCGAGTCTATAGACATCTTAAATAGACGCCAAATCAAAGATCAAAATTCCAAGTGAGCAGATCCTTCCCAAGAGCCTTGGTGAAGATATTAGCAAACTTCTCGTTCATAAAATAGTACTCCAGCTCCACTATCTCATCCTAAATTAGCTCTCACATAGAATGATACTAAATCTCAATGTGCTTCATTCAAGCATGAAACACAAGGTTCTTTTGTCAGCATCTCTAGTACCTCTTGAAGAATTAATCAAGCTCACACACATGTTAAAAGAAAAACGCTACACTTAAATCAAATTGATAGGATTAAAGCATAACGTCAAATCATGAAATACAGTAAACATCACCATCCACAAAAGATTGGGAGAAATCTCCCCTCTCATGCGTGCATTTCTCCCTTTCACGACATGAGTATTTTGAGAATTGTATTCAAAATATAGCCAAAGGACCTAATAATAGTTGCGTGTGCAAAACAAGGTTTTTCTTTTTTAACTTTTACAAAAGTAACTCAAGAATTAAATCTTGTTCACACATAAGTGTAAAATAACCATGCTTTTCAACCTTTACAAAAATAACTCAAGCATTAAAGCTTGTTCACACACTAAGTGTAAAATAACCAAAATTCATCTAACAGGCGTGCTAGTAAAGTAGCAATGCCATACATAAGCGTGCATAAATAATATGTACAATCATTTGGCACATGGCCAACCAAAATAATCCATATGAAATAATAATCCAAGATGCCATAAACAAGATTCTCCATGTGTGACACACGCACTCCTCATCACCTATCTCACAAACGTAAACACATTAGTTGTTAGATGCCAATATGAAACATTGATAGACACAAACACAACATACACTCACCACTTGTTACACAACATACACTCACCACTTGTTACACTTCAATGAGAGTATCATTATACACATCATCTAGCATGTCACATCTTTGCAAAACATCAACCATGGCACTACTTGTTACACTTTGATTACATACACCCATCTAGCATGGTCTCGAGCTTATATACCAATAACACTAGGTAAGTAGTATTTAATGTGGGGTCATGCACAATACCAATTCACTAGCATGGTACACTGGCATCACAAGTGTCCCTGTTTAGCCAAATGGTAGAGTACAAAACATTCCACCTACTTGGATAAGCAACTAACCTCACTTGCATGTTTTTTACTATAGTAAATGAGGTTAATTTCTCTATAGAACTTTGACAACCTAATGTGATACATAATTGTGTGTACTAAACTATGTACAAATCGCATGTAGAAATTGTTAAAACAAATGTGCATGTTACCTTAGGAGTCGGAATACTCTTGGTTTTAGATAATGTTATTATCATTTTTGATCATATTAATCCTATCTATTTGATTCTTTGAATTAGGTGTATAATTTGATGCGATATGTCCAATCTCATTCCACATGTACCAATTCTTTATATCATCTTGGTTAGCTTTATTACAATTTTCAACCTTACTTTTTATACCTTTGTTACTTTCATTAGGAGGTTTGGGCTTCTTGAGAAGTTTATCGAAGGGTTTGTAAAAATGTTTAGGCTTCATAAACTTCAATGTCAAGGGTTCAATTGTCATTGCTTCCTTTGGGATTCCATTTTTCCTTTCACAATTTATGGATAAGATAATAGCCAAGCTAAGAGAGTGCAGTCGAAACATCTTCACTTTTTCTTGAATTGTGAGTTTTAAACCTACTATAAACTTCCTTCTTTGATCCTTGTTGTGAACTTTGTTAATTACTAGTATTTGTAACAAGGTCTGCGCCACATGATTAGCCTTCTCAAGTTGTTTGTTGAAGATGGCCCATCATTGTCTAGCCCTAGCTTTGTACTTTAGAGGTAAGAAATACTTCTTGATAAACTTCTGAAATTCCTTCCAAGATTTAGGCTGGTGCTTGCTAGTTCTAGTCACGTTCCACCATAAAGTTGCACTACCCAACCAATTGATTGCTATCACACTTGATTTTATCTCCGTGCACTACGATAGAATGAGGGTCTACCAGAGCAAAAATAGCAGTGCTTTAATAACTACAAGGGTACAGAGATGTCGGGTCTATTTCATTGCTAGACGTACTGTGCTATTTCACTGCTGATGAGGAATCACATTGCGTGAAAAAAGCAAAGTTGAGGTAGATTGGGGAGTCATCACAGAATTCCCTAGTCTACCCCAGCTCGTTTTTTCGATACAGACAGAAACTTGAAAAATAAATTAAAACTCGGAAGAATACAAGTGAACAAAATATATATTATATTATTCAATTGGTAAGGCCTTTGTCCATTTACAAAATTAAGGAAGGTATGGCTAATCAGAATCTTCATCAAATTCCTCTGGCTCGTCTTCGTCTTCATCTTTATCTTCACTTGCTTTACCCATTTCACGTTTGTAGTCCGGACCTTCCTCTTCATCCTACATACATGCAAACAAGAGTAAGGTAAGTATAAAACAATAAAAGACAATTACATATAGATAAGAGAAGGGCTTATGTGTTACTTACTCATGAGCTTGAGTCCCCAAAATAGACTCGTTCAAACATACACCTCGTGTACACATCCAAGCTCACAATTACATCCAAGGGCTCTATACCCATAATTGTACTCTTCTTCTATTGGGTCACACCCCAACAACCTCCCTCATTCACAGTGCACTGCTATTGGAGGGAGCACTGCTGCCTGCCCGAGGCACAAAGTAAGGGTTCATTTTGCATTAGGGACCTAATCGTGCTTCGTAAGGCATCATCGACTATCCTTTGTTGTGCCTATTGCTTTGGCTTCTTTTTCATCTTCTTTTTTCTCCTCTCCTTGCTTGCTAGTTGTGCTTCTTCTTCTCCTCTTGTATGTGCTTTCTCGGCTTCTACAACCCTGATATCTCTCTTGCAGCCCCAATCACATTGAAGCTCCATCTCACCAATAGTTTTATGGCTCAACAATGCCTCCATATCTTGCAAGTCTCGATACTGGGCAATTTTGAGATTTTCCATCTGAGGTGCATTATTCAGAATATGATGTTGTGGGGAACACAGTAAAGGCTAGCTTGAGTCCTTGGTTGCTCTACCTCCTGTTCAAACACAATCTGAGAGGGTTTTTTTTTCGAGCAAGCAAGAAAATAAAGTGGCTCTCTTGTTATAATCTCTATAAAATCAATAAAAGATGATCCCACCCAAGCTATCAAGATTACAAGAAAATAAAGTGGCTCTCTTGTCATAATCTCTATAAAATCAATAAAAGATAATCCCACCCAAGCTATCAAGATTACAAGAAACAACCCCTCGTCACCTTGAGGGGATTCTTGAGGTGCCTCAGTTCATAAATTAACACACAAGAACATAAAGCAAGTGGAAAATAATATTGGGGATACACACTAGTGTGAGAATTAGCATATGCTTCTCTCTCACTCTTTCTCAGTATAAGGTATTGGGCATCATTTTGCCACACAAGATGCCAGAAACACATAAAGATGCATAATGAGAAGATTAAGAATCACCAAGGAGCATGCTAATATGGGGTTTTAAGGGAGATCATAATCAAATCAAGAAAATAAAAAAAGTAGCGTGCACGCTACTCATAAATACTAATCTCTCTTTCGGTAAGAAATGCTTAAAAACTAGGCATTTGACCTTTACTCAAGAGTTTGTGGGCAAGGAGAAGATCAAAGCTTCTCATCCCGTCATGATGGCAAAAGTGTTAGCATAGCCTTGCTAATATGGGGGAAAGTACATTCTCCTACACACACACACACTATTACAGGCAGATTGATCTCCAACGCTTTTTTCGACGGTTTTGAACATAGAGAAAATCCTCAAAAGCGTCCATATGCACATAGAAAAATCATCGATATAAGCGTCGATATATTAGTCAAAATAATCATCCATAAACACAGCGAAATAAACATAAAAAATAACTGTATTTCTCAACACTTATTTCGACGTAGGTTTCGACGAAATACAACGACGTAATTTAAGACACTCATGTCAACGCTTACAGTGACACATTTTTTGACCTGTGTTTTGATGATTATATATATTGATGGATGTAGGTTTTATTTATTTTTTATACCTAGGTGCAGTCATGTAGCTGGGTGTACTTGTATACCACTATTACAAATTACATCTATATTTTGTACTGAAAGTCATGAAATGATAATTTCTATTAAGTAACAAAAGTTACATAGCTCATAATTGAGCCGACAAAAAGTACACAAAAAGAGGCATAGAGCTGACAAAAAGAAGTATGGCAGTGAGGCCCACTCCTGTACATAGCTCCTAATCATAAATGTTATCCTCAGGGTTTGGCAGCACTGGACCCTGCAAAAGAGTATTCAAGGGACAAAAACTTAGAAATAACAAGTGACAAAAAAACTAATTGATGAGTGAAAATGGTAGAGGTTTACCATGTTCACCACATTCATCCAATTCACGTTTTGTCCCTCTCGCTCAAGTTGCTCGAGAAGAGCATACATCCCATGTGCCACTAGGGCGTACCTTTCCTCCACATCACTCGCATCAGCACGACCGACCACTCGCACAGCTGAAAGCATAAAGCATGAGTACTTATTTAAAAAAAATGAAATGCCCATTATGCCACAAAAAAGTGAGTGATATGTGTATTAACACTTAGAAAGTAGATGTGGAAAGCATCCCAGCCCCCACCACTTCTAAGATGGGAGCTCCCTATGCTCTCCATTCGCTTCGCGTGGCCTACTCCTACTGCTTGTATCTTTGGGGATTCACACGGTGCTTTCTACACTCCTCTTTCCAAATCTCTTGTGAGCAATTCCAAGGCTTTTGTCCCCCTGACTTTGCCTTGTGTGTGATGTCACTGCGCCGATGCTTCATCACATTCACCATGTGATCTTTTATCCATCTAGGATAGACCTCTTCATTACCTGGTGTTGAAAAAAACTCACTTTTGACTTGATTCATGACTCATTCGTTCTTGGCCTTATCAAGTTTATGCCATGTACTCATGCAGTCGTGTGAGCAAATACTACATGGCATAACTCACAAATTTAAGACTTCATCTCGTTGTCAACGTCATCTAAGACCACATTTCCATCCACTACTTTGATAGTGAGAACGAGCCAGATTGGGGGTAGCCAGATTTATGTTGAAGCGGCAAGATGAGCACGAGCATGGTGTCCCCTCACAACTTGCAATGGGTGGATGCTCTATGCACTAAGGGGAAGAAGCATCCGTGGAATCACCACCATGGCATCAACCCAAAGAATGATCTCGTCTATGACAACTATTAGTTGAGCGAGCCATGGGAGGGGTTTGTGTGACGTGCCGTGTAGTATCTGAGGGTGTGGCCTATGTAGTGGTGGGCTATGATGGCTGTTTAGAAGTGCTAGCACCTCCCCCAAAGTAGGTTTGCACCATAGCCCTTTGCTCAGGGCTCATCTGCCGACGTGAAATGGTGGAATTGCTCTGGAGACATTGCTTGTGGTGTAGGGAAGGTGGAGAGGTTGGGGCTATATGCAGGTGTGTCACCAGGTGAACGATCCATGGTCTACAAAAATAAAACAAGAAGAATGCATTTAAAAAAAAGGCAACATGTAGCATAAGGGTGTGTAAGCCTATACATAAGGTCTTATGCATAAGGGCTTATGTAATAGGCTTATGCATAAGGTCTATACATAAGCCTATACATAAGGTCTTATGCATAACCCTATGTATAAGGGCTATGCATAAGCCTATACGCATACGGGCTATTCATAAGGGTTATTGCATAAGCCTATATGCATAAAGGGTTATGCATAAGGGCTATGCATAACCCTTATGTGTAAGCCTATGCATAAGGGCTATGCATAACCCTTATGCGTAAGCCTATTGCATCACCCTATGCATAAGCCAGGTGCATAAGCCTATGCATAAAGGCTATGCATAAGGGCTATGCATAACTCTATGCATAAGGGCTATGCATAACCTTTATACATAAGGGCTATGCATAACCTAACCCGAATCCCCAGACAGTGACCCAAGGGTGCAAAAACATAAAGAGAAAAAGCATATACAAAAAATAAAAAAGAGGGCTTACCTATTCTTGGAGAAGCCGTATGAGTCCCTTAGCCTAAATGCTTTGATATTGCAAGGCTTGAATAAACCTACAAAAAGAAAAGAAGCATAGGCCTAAATACTAAACCCCAATCCTTTTTAATAAACCCCAAACCCTATTGCATAAGGGCTTTGCATAACCCTATACATAAGCCTTATGCATAAGCCTATATGCGACGTAAAGGCTATGAATAAGGGTTGTGCATAAGGCTATACATAAGGGCTATGCATAAGCCTAGTGACCTAACCCTAATCCCTAGCACCCAAGGGTGGAAAAACACAAAGAGAAGAAGCATATACAAAAAATGAAAAAAGAGGTCTTACCTCTTCTTTGAGAAGCCGTATGAGTCACGTAGCCTAAACGCTTAATAGTTCCAGGCTTCAATAAACCTACAAAAAGAGAAGAAGGATAAGCCTAAATACTAAACCCTAAGCCTATACATAAACCCTATTGCATAAGGGCTATGCATAATCCTATGCATAAACCTATTGCATAAAGGGCTATGAATAAGGGCTATTGCATAAAGGGCTATGAATAAGGGCTATAGCATAAGGGCTATGCGTAAGGGCTATTCCAGAAGCATATATGCATAAGGGCTATTGCGTAAGCCTATATGCATAAGGGCTATTGCATAAGCCTATATGCATAGTAGAGAGTTATGCATAAGGGCTATACATAACCCTTATGCATAAGCCTATTGCATAAGCCTTATGCATAAGCCTATATGCATAAAGGCTATGTATAAGGACTATGCATAACCCTATGCATAAGGGCTATGCATAAGCCTATATGCATAAGGCTATGCATAAGCCTATTGACCTAACCCCAAGGGTGCAAAAACACAAAGAGAAGAAGCATAAGCAAAAATGAAAAAAGAGGGCTTAGCTTTTATTTGAGAAGTCTTACGAGTCCCGTAGCCTAAACGCTTGATAGTTCTAGGCTTGAATAAACGTACAAAAAGAGAAGAAGCATAAGCCTAAATACTAAACCCTAAGCCTATACATAAACCCTAAACCACCCTATTGCATCAAGGCTATGCATAACCCTATTGTATAAGGGTTATTGCATTATGCCTACTACATAAGGGTTATTGCATAAGCCTATACACATAAGGGCTATGCATAACCTTATATGCATCGCATAAGCCTATATGCATAAAGGGTTATGCATAACCTTATATGCATCGCATAAGGGCTATTGCATAAGCCTATATGCATAAAGGGTTATGCATAAGGGCTATGCATAAGCCTATTGCATAACCCTATGCATAAGCCTTATGCGTAAGCCTATGCATAAGCCTATATGCATAATATGTATAAGGGCTATGCATAACCCTATGCATAAGGGCTATGCATAAGCCTATGCATAAGGCTTATGCATAAGGCTATTCATAAGCCTATTGACCTAACCCTAATCCCCGACAGCCAAGGGTGCAAAAACACAAAGAGAAGAAGAATAGCAAAAAATGAAAAAAGAGAGCTTACCTCTTCTTTGAGAAGCCGTATGAGTCCCATAGCCTAAACACTTGATAGTTCTAGGCTTGAATAAACCTACAAAAAGAGAAGAAGCATAAGCCTAAATACTAAACCCTAAGCCTATACATAAATCCTAAACCCTATTGCATCAGGTCTATGCATAAGCCTATACAAATAAGGGCTATTTCATAAGCCTATATGCATAGCATAAGGACTAGTGCATGAGCCTATATGCATAAAGAGTTATGCATAAGCCTATTGCATAACCTTATGCATAAGCCTTATGCGTAATCCTTTATGCACATAGGCTTATGCAATAGCCCTTATGCGATGCATATAGGCTTATGAAATAACCCTTATGCGTATAGTCTATTCATAAGCCTATATGCATAAAGGCTATGTATAAGGGCTATGCATAAGCGTATGTATAAGGCTTATACATAAGCCTATATGCACAAGGCTATGTGGCGTAAGCCTATTGACCTAACACTAATCCCCGGCACCCAAGGGTGAAAAAACACAACGAGGAGAAGCATAAGCAAAAAATGAAAAAAGAAGGCTTACCTCCTCTTTGCGAAGCTATATGAGTCCCGTAGCCTAAACATTTTGATAGTTCTAGGCTTGAATAAACCTACAAAAAGAGAAAAAGCATAATCCTAAATACTAAACCCTAAGCCTATGCATAAACCCTAAACCCTAAACCTATACATAAGTAAGAAACTTGAAGCTCTATGCATAAGCTTAAATCTCTTTGTCTAAGCGTAAGCCTTATGCATAGAGCTTGAGCATAATGCTTAACCTTATGCACAAGCCTGAAGCTAGATGCATGCATGCTTAAATCTAATCTAATCTTAACCCCAGCACCCAAGGGTACAATTATCAAAAGCAAAGCAAATTACCAAACAAAAACAAGAGAAAGGTGAAAAGCTACTTGGAATCTCAACAAATTAGAATCCGTAAAAAAACATACAATTAGAAGCTACATATTAGAGACAAACACATTTAAAAAAAATTTGAAACAAGAGATGGATGGGGGAAGGGAGAGGACATAATTAGAAGCTGCATATTAGAGAAACAAGAAAAGGATAGGGGAAGGGAGATAAGTGGGTACCTTGAATTTTTTGAGAAAGGATTACCCCTAATCTATTTTCAAAAACACTAATAGTGAGGCACCGCAATTCTATTGAAAACCCCAACATCGATACAAGCATCGATATCATATACGTCGATACAAGCGTCGATATATACGTCAATAAAAGCATTGATATAGCGACATAAAATTAAATTTTGACGCTTATTTTGATGCCTATTTCAACACTTATATTGACGTGGATATTGATGCCTGCTTAAGCTCATTTTTAAAAATCCTTTTCACATTCAAATTTTGAATTTTTGGCAACATGCCACCTTTCCATAAAAAACAAGAATATATCAACCCATCCATGCATGAAGTATAAAAGAAGCTCCACATCCCCCTCGTTTTTACCAAAATTCACATGCGTATTCAACATACATGGAGCCCGTGAGCTATGAACCTTTCAAATTTTGTCAATTTAGAAGAGAAAACATTGTGCCCATGCAATTGTTAGCAAGTACCAAGTCACCTGACGTCGAAGAATTTGCAACAGCAGGTATTTCAAAAAATGGGGTGTATTGCCAGTAGAGCACTTGCAATATCTACTTACTAGCCCTCAATGTTCGCTCAGACAACAATGAACCGATGGATATCCAACTTGAGTGGAGTGGAAGAGCAAGGACAGAGGCAACCTCGAAGGGGATTGGAACACGAGCAAGCTTTTACGGACTCGGATCAAGTTATAGAACATGATATAGACAACATGATAGATTCTTTGCACGACACAAGCTATGGAGTAGACGATCATGAGGTAGAAGACATCAGATGATGTGTGGAGCATGCTTCTCAAGAGGAGAAAGAGCTATGTAGGCTTTCCCCTCTACCACTTTACCATGGAGCATGTGTTTCAGTTCTCCGCACTTGCCTCTCTATATTGAACTTGCAATCAATATATGGGTGGTCTGATATGAGCATTTCAAAACTTATGGGGTATGTGTCCCTTCCCCTCTCTATGTTTCACATGCTTCCATGAATGAATGTTGTGCCTTTCTGCTTTACTATTCATTCTGTTATATCATACAGGTTATTGAAGGATCAAATTCTACCAAAATACAATCAGATCTGCCTTCGGATCATGCACAAGCAAAATTAATGTTGAACTCCATAGGGATGGACTATAACACACACCATGCTTGTCTGAATGATTGTATTCTCTTTTGGCATGAGTATGCCACTCTTCACAAAAGCATCCACAATGTGGTTCATCGAGATGTAAGCAATATGTCCAAGGACAAAGGGTCCCTACTAAAGTCTTACAACACTTCCCCATCATTCCATGTATTCAAAGAATGTTCAGATGCAAATCCATTACATCTTTAATGACTTGGCATCGGAACACTAGATCCACATATGACATTATGCGTGTTCCCGTTGATTCTCCAGCATGGAGGCATATCGAAGAGAAGTGGATGGACTTTGGGGAAGAGCCTAGTCATATTCATCTCAGACTAGCAATGGATGGAGTCAATCCAGTTGGCTTACGAAGTTCATCATAGAGTACATTGCCCGTTTACCTAGTGAACTATAACTTGCCACCATGGTTAGCAATAAAGAAGGGGCACCTTTTTACTCCTTGATAGTTCCAAGAAAGTACAAAGTTAAGGATATGGACGTCTACTTGGCTCTATTAGTTGATGAGCTATGCACATTATGGGATGGTATCCAAGTTCATGAAAATGCTTCTAAGCGGTTTGGAGAAAGGACTGCACAACAGTGCAAGGAATACTTATGTGGACCATGCATGATTGGCTAAGCTATGGAGAGTGCTCTGGTAAGTTAATTATTTAAAGATTTCTTGATCGGATTTAATTTCACAATTTTGATATTTTTGTATTATTTACATATTCATCACAATGATTAGCATGTTTGGCAGGGCTTTCAATATCTGGTTATAATGCATGCCCTATATGTGGGCCTGGATTCGAGGCTCAGTACTAAACATCTTTGAAGCAGGTTGTCTACAAGGGCCATAAAAAAGCATCTCCCCAACAACCATGAGTTGCGAGAGATTTCTAGAGAGGCCTCCTCGTGTGCTAAAGCCAAGTGATTGGAGGAGGGCATGGGAAGTGGATCCAAGTTGTTCACCCCCCGGAATGAAGGTTGTCCATCTTGCATCTACTCCCATATTGAAGTGATCTTCTAGTCAATCGTCTTCTTGACCCTATGCAGATTTTCAAGAACATAGCCGATATGATTTGGAAAACCATCACAGGTGCTAAAGAGAGCAAGGAACAATGGGATAATCTACAAGAGGTGGATCGCATGCAACACATATGGGCATGAAGCAGACCTGATGGGAAGGTGATTCTCCCTAGAGAGCACCTTGGGTCTTAACTAAAGAAGAGCAGCGGCGTTTAAAGAAGTGCATAAGTGAGTTTCATACTCCCATTGGTTGTATTGCTTGAAGGGAGAATTCAAAAAGGATGAAGAGCTTAGTGGCTTGAAGTCTCGTGAGACTAGCACAAAATCTTACAGTTTGTGCTGCTGCCAATAGCCATTAAGGATTGCCTTAGCAAAGACATAAGAGAGACAATATACAAGATTAGTGCAGTGGCATGGTGGAGATTAGAAGAAATACGTTGGAAGGAACTTGGGTCACGCGGTCGTCACTTTCGAGTGGAGCAAATAGATAAGAAGAGAACAACATTTCATTGCGGTGTCAAAGCAAATTTCATGCAAGAAATTCATTCAAGTGTAAGTGATCTAAGTAGTTAAGTTGGCATGTTTGATTACTATGGAATGATACATGATACAAGACATTATCAAGAGATCTAAGTAGTTAAGTTGATTACCATGGAATGATATAAGACATTATCAAGGTTGGGTTCAGAAAGTTTTCTATGTTCATTTTTTATGTGAAGTGCTTCAAGGTAGTGACTCAAGGACCACAACCAACCATGCGCAGAGATAAGAGCGGATTTGTTCAAGTAGACTCCACAAAGATATGGACAAACCAAAGGGACACATTTGTGAGTTTACAAAGTCATCCTCATCAGGGATTTCATTAACGTCTTCACAATTTCGTGATCACGTTAACAAAACCTATTGTTAACATATTAAAACTTGTGATCACATTGTATATTCACATGACCTGAGCAATGACCTGCCAGAACCCACTAGTCCCGTAACACCTCCGGGCTTCTGCTTTTCCCGGCGGGCCCGTCGAGAAAAGCAAAGAACACCGGCAGGGTTCTATTCTGTTTATAAACACTGCCCGACACCCATCGTGGAACTTTTGGGGAGATAGTCCTTGTTTTGGGGGCGTGATATCTCTCCTCAAAGTACTTGTAGAGCTCTCGAGTTGCTAGAAGTGTCCTCTTGGGAAGAACATCCTTATCTTAGGGGCTGTCGTCTTTCCTTGTAGGCACTCCTAAGGCTATTGAGCCACTCGTCCTTAGTTCTTTGAATTGGGGGCAGGGTGTGGTTCGTAACTAATACTTGCGGAGATTTAGGGACAAATTTGGAGTCATTCAGCTTTGCATTTGAGCTACGTAGGTAATCTACCTCATTCTGCTTTATGAATGGTTGGATGGAGCCAAGAGTCCTGCTTAGGGGCTTGTATTGGTTCTTGATACTTGATATAGTTTAGAGTAGACAAGGGTCTATTGTCCTATACTAGAGTATTGGGCAAGCATAGATCTTTGATTTTCTTTGTGAATGTTAGAGAAGGTTGTGCGCTTTTGCGGCACAGGTCGTAGCTGGGGACTTGCCGGACACCGTATGCGAGCCACGAATGGCTGCAAGCATACAACCAGGGAAGGAAGCTCAAACAGAATGCAAAGGGTGTGTCACTCACCGCTCAACCGCCGCCTTGAAGGATTCCCGCGTCGCAGTGAAGAAGGAGCCGCCGTCGCTGCTCTATCGCCTCTCCGCCGCCACCGTGCCGCTACACAGTGCTCGATCGCTCTCTCACTCTCTCTCTCTCTCTCACACACGCAGGAGAAGGAAACCTCCCGCGTCGCAGTGAAGAAGGAGCCGCCGTCGCCGCTCTATCGCCTCTCCGCCGTGCCGCTACACAGTGCTCGATCGCTCTCTCACTCTCTCTCTCTCTCTCTCTCACACGCAGGAGAAGGAAACCAAAGAGATAACGCAAGAGCACTCTTGTATTCACAACACATGAGAATGAGGATTTTAGGGTTACATTTGACTCTTATAGGTGACTTGGCCGTTCACACTTGGGCGCCCATACATGGCCGGCCGATCCTAACCCTTATCCCACTGATATTCAAGGTGCGCCTCTCATCGGCGATCACCCAATCCCTTCATCCTTAACATATGGTGCCGACAAGCCCGGCCCATGACTCAGAATATTTAAATTAATGACGTAAAACATAGTACGTCTCAATGTCCGTCATGGGTTAACATGCCCCCCTTCCTGATGTAGATTCTGTCCTCGGAAGCTATGGTATGGTAAGCTCGGTAGGGTTGTTGTGGTGGACCGTCTGCAAAACAGGGAAGTAGAGTGAAAGTATGCTGGAATTCAAAAGATATAAAGTGTATAAATTCAAGCATGTTAGACCACAATGGATGTTGCTATGAGAACTTAGTTTAAGGGTCACATGAATAAGCTAGTGTAGCAAATTAACAGGAGTTTAAAATTATTGAAAGTAAATCAAGAGTTAGCAAGGTGTCAAAGGTTAATCAAGGTTTATAACTGTCTAAGTCAAGGAAAATAACCAAGCATAATA
Organism: Cibotium barometz; assembly: GCF_041138505.1. Classification (NCBI taxonomy): domain Eukaryota; kingdom Viridiplantae; phylum Streptophyta; class Polypodiopsida; order Cyatheales; family Cibotiaceae; genus Cibotium; species Cibotium barometz. The sequence goes on from NC_141047.1 coordinate 35,075,808, forward strand.
AATAAACAGATGACCACACTGTGTCTACTCTAAGAACAAGTTAATACCACAAGCCTAGGGACACAAGAAACATCAGAGTTACAGGAGCCTTTTGCCTTTTTGTTTTTTTTTTTTTGCACGTGACAATTTTTACACACAATGGTGACCTTCCTAAGGCAAAACTAACATCGATCCTGGTACCATGTTTAACACAAGGCATTATCCAGGAATCTATTAGCTCACTTTAGGCAAGGCTACCCCCTACCAACCAAGGCATCGGTCTGGAGTAGAATACTCCTCGCCTACCAAGTATCAATAAGGCGATAGGCCAACATTAAAGCACATCATAGACTTGTATTGCCATTTATTGTAGGCTTTTTTCAAAAAATCTATTTCTTTTGATCTTTGCTCCTGAACTATAATTTGTCTTGCATCCTTTCGACAAAGGGGTAAAAGCTATGCTTAGAGGTTAACACACACATGGCCAGGTGTCAAACATTAAGATGGTTTGACCCTAGACCCAAGATAATCGTATTCCAAGGTTAACTAAAGACTGCATGCATTCTCAAGAATATATCCAATAAGGTTAAACTCATTAATGATTCGCACTAGCACGTCAGGCAACTTCAAAAACTAAGTAGTACATTGACAATTTCCATGTGGTCATGCATTATAGTTCATGCAATTAATTGAACAGTAAAAAATTAAAGAGAGTGGGCATGGAAGAATTACACTTGAAATTGGAGATCTCCTTGATTTGACGAGACAGCTTGCAATTTGATGTAGATATATTTTGATGAACGTTGCGGCAGTCTCAGGACTTGAAAGCGAACCCACCTCAAACTTTTTAACCTGTACAATCAACTAACAAGCACTATACCTCGAGAGGCACATCAGTGTGAAAAATTCAAGACTCGTTTAAGGACTCTAAACTAGAAAAAACTTGAAAACACTAACCTACCTACCAGTCACCACACTACTACTGAGGATACGGTAAGAGGATGTTGTAGAGTCCTGGCTCTAGCCCTAAGGCTAAGCCTCTATCCGCATCATCCAAATAAATAAAGTCAACCTCAGTAGTGCCATGAGTTTCATCCGTCCATTCATCATTGTTAGATATTTCCTTTTCATTTTCCCATCCACATAAACTCATCAAGAATGTAACCATGCGAGGATAGTCATCTTGTGGAAAAGGAAAGCATTGGGCTATCGGGGATATTTCCTCTACGGAGTAGGGGTCAGTCATGGTCAATAGGCGAATTAGCCATTCTAATTCCTCAACATTTTTCTCTCTGGCTAGTACATCTATATGATCCCATTCAGTTTCAATTACAGGATAGCACATGTGGAATATCTGAGAAAGGTACAGATGATACCTCTCACCAAAGGTAGGAGTGGATGAAGTGTATGATGATCGGGCATCTGCCATATCTGCAAACACAGATATAGCATCAGTAGGTTTATGACAAGTCAATCTAGTTCTTGATTATATACGGATATTTCTCTTGTTTTTGTGCTCTTGCTCTTTTTACTATTTTTTGTTTTTCTTTTCTTTGTTTGTTTTTTTTTTAATGTATAAAGCTATATATATACATCCCCTTGAATTTGGCAATTACATGGTCAGGGGAGAAGGTTAAGGAGGAAGCATTAGAATGTCGAGCGTGAGTACATTCTCCCCCTTTCCTTGGGTAGATCATATTATTTGCAATGATGTTGCAGCCTCTTGGAACCAATTTGTCCAGCGGGTCATAGGTTGTGATGTGGGCATATAGCTTTTTATGACCCTTGTGGCCACATCCAATTGCAGAGATGGTAGCGTACGCTCCCATTGACGAGTGGAGGAAATGGTTTCTGATGATACTTTTACAAAGGGAGACATAGACTCATTGGTCTCTTGTTGGGTGTTGACAAGAGTAGGCGTAGAGCATGAAGAAACTTCTATATCAATGTGTGTTTGGCATGAAGAGCTAGAAGCTTCATGTGACTCCCCCCTTCCTGAGCTAGGTGGTATTGATCGACATCGTTTGGGAACCCAAACTAGCTCTGGAAGAAGTGGTGCGGAGCACTCTGTTACCTTTTCCTTACCATGGTCTTGAATTGTCGTTGGGGTGGCAACAATTGGTTTGCAAGGTTTTACAGGTGATGTAGAGGGATTCAGCTTATGTTTAGGGACCCAAATCTGGTCATCCCCTCGTAGTACCCTTGGGCTACTAATAATTTTTTAGGGATCCATCGTGATGTTACATTGCCCTTTCTCGGGTGGGTAGCTGCTTTCTTGTAGCTTCGCGGGCTGTCAGGCCATGTGCAAGGGCCTTCATTCGCTCATATGCCTTCTTGGCTAACTCTTGATGCTCATTTGCTTGCGCCTCTGCCATATCTGCATGAACATAAATGACTTTAGGATTTTAATGAACTGTAAAGATCAACGTAATTACCCTCAAAAACTTAAAGTTTAACACCACGAGAAGAGATATGTATTGCAAAGACTCAATGAGAAATATCCACTTGACTCCAAAAATACTTCAAACAATGCGCGCACATCAAATTTTGAAGAGAAAACATAAACTTAAACACCACAAGAGGAGAGAGAGATTGCAAAGACTCAATGAGATAATATTTCAAACAATGGACACATCAAATTTTGAAGAGAGAAACAAAGTGCCATTCCTGAAACTTAATCTCCTGATACTGTATCATTACAAAATTGGGGTGAATGACACCGATAGCTCTACAAGAGGACGTTGTGCCCTCATTGGGTCACTATTTAGTGATCTAAAAAATTCCACTACTTGCAAAATTGATTTTCGCTCATCGCGATTAGGCAGGCACATCCAATTTTTTACTCTATAAATAATAGTATCCATGGTAACTTTGTCATAGGAACTATTATCCATCCACAACTCTTGTACTTTCTGCCAAAAGTCATATAAAGTCTGTAATAAATATCCCAAGGCAAAAACATCAGATGCAAGAGTGTATGCATCTGCCAAAAATGGATCATAAAGTTCCGGGGCTACCCACAGCCGTTTATTTCGCTCTCTGTCTGCGTAGGAGACCGCCTGTGCCACCTTCTCAGGGTTCTTGTCTGCTTCAAATACAAAATTGAGAGACACCCGTTTTTTGGGCACTCTTAGCAGTAACCCCCAATCGATAATACCTATGCGTGGCTTCAACTCTTTTGTAAAATCCAACACTACATTGAATGGATGTAGGTCGGTATGTACAATTCCTACCAGATGTGCTGCTGCTAGGCCTTCCACCAGGCCATGCATAATATGTGGCATGGTTATTACTATTTGTTTTATTTTAGAAAGTTCTAGATGACTTAAAGGAATATTATCGGGCAGGGGTTGTCTCCATCCTCGATCCAAACGAAAAATTGCTCTGGTGAACTCACTGAATCTGAAGGGGACCTTCAGAAGAGTATCACCAAGCGAGCCGCCATTACAGTATGGGAAAATAGTGATCGAAGGAGATTCTTTTGTGAAGGCAATACACTTGACAATCGATGGGTGTAGAACCTGTATGCCCTGCTCTGCCTGGAAGCTCTCGAACTTGGCACTGCCTTCTCCTTTGTAGTGTTTTCCGCAAAAAGTAATGTGCTCCGACAAAAATGATATACCTTTAACTGTATACTCTTTTACTGTGCCAAAAACACCGGAGCCTATTGTTCGCCCTTCGAACAGAGCCTCGTGCAGAATGCCAATGAGGTGTGTGCACATAGAATTATAGATGGTACGATTAATGACACCTGTACCACTTGCATCTGCCTGGCTGGACGTTGCAGCGGTCCTAGGCAATGCGCACTCTTTTGGGGAGGGACTCTACATCCAGCGCCTTCATGCGCTTGCTCTTGGCTCTTTGCTCACTCCATACAACGTCCCATAACTGTAGACGTTGCATATTAGCTTCAGGCGGGGCAGCATCTCTAAGATCATTGCATGCTACACGCATGCTCCCCAAAATGGTTCGTGTTATATGTTGATGGTTGAAATCTGCTATCTTCTATCTATCAAGCAACTCAGCGTTGCCTCCGCTTTGAAGCCGACGCTGTGCATTTTCCCATATCTGGTCTATTAGATCTCGCATGAGTATCTCAAACTCATTGATCTTTTTTACGACATCATCAGCACATTGTGACACTGTGATCTTCAATGCGAATTGCTCGTAGAACGATTTTACGCTCTTCAGGGGAAAGCATGTTGGTCGTCTTCGTAAATCTAGAAAATATCACTAAACACAAAAAAACAGAATATTAAACATTACTGAAATCAACATCAAGCAAACGTGAGAGAACAGCAACAAGTGTATCATTACTTATCAATGTTCAAACAAAAACGGAATATCAAATAATTTTAATGAACTCAACATCATCCAATACATCATCAAACGTGAGAGAATAGCAACAAGTGTATCATTACTTATCAATGATCAAACAAAAACGGAATATCAAACAATATTACTAAACTCAACATCATGCAATACATTATCGAACGTGAGATAACCGCAACAAGTGCATTATTACTTATCAAGTGTATACATGTTGCACTCCTCATCTACACACCTATCGTGACAGAGAGAGAAAGAGAGAGTTGTGAAGGGTATTATGAGAGAGAGAGAGAGGGGGGGGAGGAAGAGAGAGAGGTGTGACAGATAGAGAGAGAGGGAACATTAGATGACATTAATAATAGTTTTGTGAGTTCCTAAAGAGAGGAAAATAATGTTTTGTATTCCTAAAGCACTCCTCATCTACACACCTATCGTGATAGAGAGAGAGTTTGAAGTGTATCATGAGAGAGAGAGAGAGAGAGTTGTGAAGTGTATCATGAGAGAGAGAGAGAGAGAGAGAGAGAATGGTGTATCATGAGAGAGAGAGAGAGAGAGAGAGGAGAGGAAGAGAGAGAGTTATGACAGATAGAGAGAAGAAACATTAGATGACATTTTTAATATTTTTGTGAGTTCCTAAAGAGGAAAATAATGTACTGTTTTAATTTTTAAGTAAATAGAGGGAGAAAAAAGAAATTATTAGGAATTATGTATATTTTAAGAGAAAAAAAAAGAAATCCTTATCTACACATCTATCGTGTTGTGTGTATCATGAGAGAGAGAGAGAGAGAGAAACAGTTGTGAAGTGTATCATGAGAGAGAGGAGGGGTAGGAAGAGAGAGAGATATTCATTTTTTCGAGTTACGAATCACGATATTATAAAATAAAACGTTTAGACAATATGATGTAAACTTTGATCCATGAAATACTCATGCCGCGTTAGCAACCAAGTATCGCATGGATCAAACACAATAAAAACAATACAAGTCAAATCAAACAAATTTACGACATTTTTTCGACCGCGTTAACAATCATATGCCGTAATATGCAAGCAAATTTACGACATTTTTTCGACCGCGTTAACGATCAAATGCCGCAATATGCAAAAAACAATATATGCACTAGCGGACGACACCAACTTGCCGCGTTAACGACAAAATGCCGCCCAATTCTATGGGAATACGAATAGGATACGAACATACACTGGCCGCGTTACCGACCATATGCCCGCATTTGACAAAGGGAAGGGAAGGGAAGGTGACATCGCCATAACGATACTATGCTTGTCGCGTTACCGACTAGTACCGCTACAGCGTGCCATACTTACCATAGGACACAGACTAGCCGCGTTACCGACTAAGTGCCCCAGGGTAAGCACCATTCCGAAGAATGGCCTTACACACACACCTCTCGTGTGGCGGACCACCCACATCCTGCCGCGCATTGCGACAATGGGCGGCTGCCCGCACGAACACACACCCACACACACATCCCTCGTGTGGCGGACCACCCACATCCTGCCGCGCATTGCGATAGTGGGCGGCTGCCCGCACGAACACACACCCACACACACATCCCTCGTGTGGTGGCGGACCACCCACATCCTGCCGCGCATTGCGACAGTGGGCGGCTGCCCGCACGAACACACACACACACACACAAGTTTCATTACCTGTGTATACTGTCAGCAATGAACTCCCAAAGGGCCCCTCGGGCCTATATATATAGAAAATTATACCCCGCCGGGCTGAATGACGACCCCACCGGGGTTTCTTTTTTCCCGACGGGACCGCCGGGTATAGCAAAACCCCGGTGGGATTTTATCCGGTTATCAGGGAACTTCCCACCGGCATTTTTGGGAACATGTTAACATGTTAACATGTTAATAACATGTTAACACGTTATTAACAAAAAAAAATTTGTGATCACGTGAATATAAAATCATTGATCCTCATAGAAGGATGTGGCATCCGTTCACTTGTTGGTACATTGGATGCACAGGACAAGTTGCCATCTTATGAGGCCTTGTAGGATGTGTAGTAGTATATATGCCATGGTGTCCTGTAGAACACCAATGCATTATGTATGTATGCAAAGACTATGTAGTAGAGTCTAGGAAAGAGTGAACATGATGACATTAGACTTTTCTCCAAGGATTATCCCCTTCTACAACATTATGCGAGGTGGGCCAAGACTTCAACCAAGTAGTTGCTTAGGTCAAGAATCAAAGCCTCCTCTTTACCATGATGATTACATCATGGAATGTGTAGGGTGTAGGGAGGCTTCTCACGTGCACTAGGAAGCGCCTTGTTAAGGATCAACTCCACCTTGCCATTACAAGTGGACCGATGGATGTTGTGCTTTTATAGGAGGACAAATTGGATATGTTTCAGTAGTGTGGTAAAACTGATAAGATCCCTTCTTGACACTTTTTGGTCCTGTGCACAAGGGACCGAAGGTGGGATATGCATTTTAGTGTCAATATCTCTTTTGCCTAATGTTGTTGGCCATGGTGTTATGATACCTATTAGAGTATAGTGGATTATGGTTATGATACCTGCTAGAGTATAGTGGAGTATGGTTATGCAAGAGGGAAAAAAGCTGGGTATCTTGAATATCTATGTGCCTACTAATGTACGAGGAGAGAGGGTGGCCCTCTAGGGCATAATCACAAAACTGCGACCCCTAGCTGATCATTGGATTATTGGAGGACACTTCAACATGGTTGAGCAACCATTGGACAAAAGGGTGGTCATGAGGGTAGAACACACCCCCTAGCGAGAACCTCCTAAGAGATATTTATACTCTCATTCTATGGCAGGGATTCTTGGTGGAGAGATGATAATTTTTAGTGGAGGCCTCCTCTTTATCTTATTCGTGTTGGCATAATTGTAGAAGTGGGGATGGTGCATTTTTGCATAGTTGGGAAAATTTTATGTGGATGACTGGGGTCTAGATAGAGGATAATATATTGCCATCTTGACAGGTACTACCAATTGAGATCGCTTCCCGGTTGTTATGTGCATCAAGGAAGTTGAAGGGTAGAAGGGTGTACCGCGTGCTTGCATCCCACGCTTTCTCTATCCTCATATGCCCAAGGGATGATGGCCTCTCTCCATCCTTCCTTTTGGAGTTTTTTTATTACATTGGGGATGATGTTACTACTTCTCTACACGAGATGTGTGTACTGGTATGCATAGAGGGTCTTATCCACCTCATCCCAAAAGGTGGGGAGACAAGACCAATATTAGACAGTAGAGGCCCATAACTCTTCTTGGGTCTGCTTACAAAATCTTAGTAAAGGTAGTGAGTATGAGGCTTTAACTTGTTCTTCAGAGAGTTACTCATGATACACAGAATGGCTTCCTCCAAAGGAAGGAGTATTTTTCATAACATCTTTTCATTTTGGGAAGTTGTGGAGTGGACTAAATCTAGCCAACAACCCCTTGCCATTCTCTTGCTAGAATTTAAAAAATGTTATGATAGAGTGGATTGGGACTTCTTAGAAGGCACGATGGCACGGATGGATTTCTCTTAAGTGTGGATCAGAAGGGTCTGTTGTATATAGGGGTGCCCACAACACAGTTTTGGCCTACTAGGGGACATGGTGAGCGCTTTCAGATCTCCCGTTCTGTGAGGTGGGATCTCGGGCCTCACGATGCCTCTTCGCACTGAGGAGTTACTAGACTCAGAGTTAGTAGAAGATACTGCTACGTTTTTGGAGGCTTCACAGGCATGCCTCTATGTTTTTTGGAGGCTTCACAGGCATGCCTCTATGTTTTTTGCACTACTTTGGAGATGCTTTGTTTAGAAGGTGTCGCCTTCATCAATTGGCATAAATCAATGGGGTTCTAGATTAGTGACTCTATGAATTGGCATTTGGATGTAGGGTCTACTTGGGTTAAGAGAGGTACTTGGATTGAGTTCACTACCAGATACCTTGCCTATCAGGCAGCAGCAATGATATCTCACCTGCATAATAATTCACTCTTGTGCTCATGAGTATTGAAAGTAAAATTCAACATTGGAGTAGTAGGAAGCTTGATTTGGCTTCTAGAGCCTTGGGAGCTAACCAAGTGTTGCTGGCTGCCTTGGTCTATCACGTCGTGCTGGGTTTTTCATAAGGGATGCACTGGTTAGCTTTGTTGACTCATTCAGAGCTTCTTCTAGTCAGGATGATTACATGGCACTGTACACATTATATAAGGGCCAGAGTGGCTTGGGATACCATTATTATGCCTAAGCAAGAGGGAGGATTGAACATTATTGACCCGGAGGCGCAGTGTAAGGCTTTACTTTGTTAGTTTTGGTAGTCAGAGGATTTCTTCTTGACACCACTGAGCCTTAGAAGGACTTTCTTCTACATCAATTTACAAGGTGTATTCCAATTAGGGGAGGTTATTACATTTACAGCCCACGTTTTCTTCTTGGATACAAAGCAACGACCACCTTCTTCACCCTTGGTGTGATCTCTTCTACAAGCCTGGGACACGAGGAGCTTCATATTCCTCCACGGTCATTTGAGGAGACTTCTTCACCCTTGGTGTGATCTCTTCTACAAGCCTGGGACACGAGGAGCTTCTTGGTTCATATTCCTCCACGGTCATTTGAGGAGACTTACACACAACCCATTATGTGGAATGACTTGATATTGGATGAATTTGTTAGACCTCTTGGAGTAGCCACGCATATCCAATGGGTTGCTTGGGCAACACTTCTCCTCTTTGTGTTACAGTGGAAGAGGCTCATAAGTCTCATAGAGGATGAGTGAATTCTTCATATACCCAGCACTTGAGAGGTACTAGTAACATGATTATGTAGATAAATGCAGCCATACCTAGCCACTAGATCATGGGGAACTTTGTGGAAGGGCCTCATCACTTACAGTTTGGGGAATTTTCAAGGACAAGGGTACCTCTTCAGGTCATGTGCCTTCTCACTTCGAGTGAAGACAATGTACCGATCTGTTAATCCATTTAGGATAGATGGCTCTGGGAGAGAAGTCTTGGGTAGGATATCATTAAGGGTCCGGTGGTCCATCTGGTGAGAGTGGTGGGGGGTAGGGCAAGGAAGCACATCTATATTGATCCCCCTTAAGGGATGATTATGGACTCATGGAACCTCTGGATAAGATACTAGCACCAAGACACCTGGTGGTGGGTGGGAGTGGAGGGATGCTTTTAATCCCTCCATGAAAATCAGGCCCTTCTTCAGTTACACTGTGTGCAGAACACTGTGTGCGGAACACCAGACACTTGGTTTTGGGACAAATCCAAAGTCTCCCTACTTCTAGACCACATTGGGAGGTTTATTAGATCACCTTTAACATTCACGAAGCTTTTTGGTGGAGGTTGTGGCACTCGTACAACATGGGAAATGAAGATTTTCTCTTTTATTGGCTTTCTCTACATGGTGGCCTTGCCACCACCAAGCAATCGACATCAGTCATCATTGGTGCTAGCCCAGCTTGTCCAAGATGTGTAGGAGCTTTGGAAACAATCTACCATTGCTTATGCAACGAACCACATAGGATTTGGTTACAATAGCACATCTTTTTGGAAGGATGGGGAGGGATTCTTACATTTGTTTTGGTACTATTGCTTGGTTGACGTTGCCAGGCCCATAAATTAGGTTTAAACTGAACAACAAAGATATGATTATGCAAGTTACCTACATAGTGTAGGTCGACAGTGTCGTCTTCATGACATGTCGAAGTCATGCTATCATAGCCTAACACATCTGGAAGGCAAGATGCATTATTGAGGTCAGCACTTTGGTTTATGATACATAGTGCATTTAGAGGACATGGGCATGATAGCATCCTAATACTCATGGCTACCTAGGTCAGGATCTCGGTGTGATATCACCCACACACTCATGGCCATTTGGGCCAAGATCTAGGGAGATCTTGGAGGGTTGCAGAGAGAAAACATGGCCAATTCATGAGAGAATGGGATCGTGGCATTTCTTTTCACTCTCTCTCATATAAGGCCTTGGTGGCAGCACAAGGCACTTGATTGGTTGAGATTTCTCCCTTGATCATCATCAGGGTAAAAAATAAGATACCTTCATGAATATATAAGTGTAGGTGGGTTGGTGATTATTCCTCCCATCTATTTATAATATAAAGGGGCTTGCACTCCCTCTTGCCATGTGTCTTCATTTTTGCGCATCTCCTACTTTCTCATATCAGAGACGTCACCTCTCACAACTTTTTTAGGCGTGTGGTCAGGCGCAGTAAATGGCTACAGGAGGAAAAACCAATTTGAATCCCATCTTCCCACACACCTCGCCTCCTTCTCACACAACTCTAAAATGGTGTTGCATAGGATGTGGGAGGCCCAGTGGTTGACGGTTTGTATGTTTTAGAAAAGTACAAGCCCCTGCTCTTGTTGCTTGCTTGCACCTACTATCTTTGTGTGCCGGCCTTTTACTCTTCGCCATGCATCTCTTTGCAGGTGCAGTGCAAGGTAATCGTATGCCTGTGGGTTGCGTCTTGAGGTTCTTGAACTCACGTGGTATACTTACATATTTTTAGGTGAACTCCCTAGGGCCTAGCAAGACCATGGTGTGAAAGCTATGAATTGTTTTGAACAAGTGCATCATGATGGCTTCTCTCTTGCTCCCAACAGGAACAAGGTGCGGAAGCTATGAATTGCTTTGAACAAATGAATTACGATGGCCTCTCTCTTGCTTGGCATATACCCAACATGACCAAGGTGCGGAAGCTATGAATTGTTTGAAACAAATGCATCATGACTACCTCTCTCTAGACACAATGACCTTTGCTTGCATGCTGAAAGTATGCGGAAGCATAAAATCAATTGACAAAGGGCAATGCATGATGAGATTGCTATACAGAGGTTGCTTGGAAAAAATATTGTGGTTGGCATTGCTTTGATGGATATGTTGAGATTGCAGTGCTCTAATGTTGTCTCTTGGAATGCATTACATGTACCTGAAAATAATACCATGTTTGGCATTGGTGGATTTGTATAAAGTGGCATGCTATGGAGAAAGCTGATGAGATCCAAAACAAAGATTTTTTTTATACTAAAGTTGATATAATGTGTGTGTGTGTGTGTGTGTGTGTGTGTGTTTTCTTCCTATGTATACACATGTGCATGTTTTTCCCATGGTAGACATGTAGGCCCGGTCTGCCCACTCGATGTAGTGCTTGGTCTGCACTATTTGCACAATGTGCCCAATAGGAGGAGGTCAAGGAAAAGTGAACTTTTTTTAATGGTTATACTATTTGAGGGCTTTTGTCTAGACATGGTTAACTTCACTTGTATCTTAGGCATGTGGGCGGTAGAGGAGCAAGTGACGAAGAAAAACAAATTCCTAATGCAAGGGTTCTTGGGCAACGCCTTAATGGACATGCATATCAAATGAATGATGCTTACAATGGCAGCACATGTGCTCGATGGGCTACAAATTAAGGCTTGTCTCTATGGTAATGCATTCCTTCCCATCCGGAGGATAGGTGGGGGACTAGTATAGATTTAAAATTATAGAAAATGGGGCAAATGTTTTCAAAAAATGCCCTAATGTATCCAAAATTAGGCGAATATTTTCTAAAACTTTTCAAAACGGCCAAAATTTGAACGAATGTTTTAAGATACTGAGCAAATTTTTTACAAAAAAACCCAAAAAATAGCCAATTGGTGAAGATTAACCCTTATTTTTTTTCCTTGTTGATCGTGTGTATTTCCCTTGTAAATTTTTTCATACTTAAGTGTCTTTTTTGGAACACAAAAAAACGATAATACTATACACCATGTATACCATATCATGTTTCACAAGATGATGAAGCTCCCACAAAAACCACAATTAACCCTTTTTTTTTTCTTTTTTGATCGTGTGAATTTCCCTTGTAAATATTTTAATACTTAAGTGTCTTTTCTGGAAAACAAAAAACGATAATACTATACATCATGTTTCACAAGATGATGAAGATCGCACAAAAACCACGATCCAATACTATACATTTTATTGTTTCTATTTTTAATTTTTAATCTCCATTTTGGAAATTTTATAAAATTCAAGGCAAATTAGTTATATTTCAGCTCAAGAATATTTGACAAAAAAAAACTTTCCAAACTTTTAAGCGATCTTAAGTTTCGGAGAAAAACGTTTTTGTAAGCGGAGATGAATTGTAAAGTCGTTCTTTGCAAGCGGAGATGAATTTTAACTTTTAAGCGATCTTAAGTTTTGGAGGAAAAGGTTTTTGCAAGCGGAGATGAATTGTAAAGTCGTTCGTCTCTATACGGAGCGTGGCATGTACGTCCCTTATCTTCCTTGCTGGTGCTGACAGAGAGGAGGAGCTGTAGCCAAATGACACATTGGATGATTGGACGTGTTTTTATTTGTTTATTGCGAGGCACTTTTAATATATATTCTTAAAGTTTTATTTATTTATTCCGAAGAACTCTTAATTAACGCCATTTGCAACACGGATAACTTGTTTAAGGTTGGAAACTTGGTCCTGCAGGGGCAACTGCCGCAAATTTCAAAGGAAAAAGATCGACTTGCAAAAATGATTGCATTGATTTGAAGTTAATTAACTTCCGAAGGCTTTTCCACCCTGCCCCCTACCCCCAAATTTTAGGGGATTAAGCGAGGGATCCGGAATCTGAAGATTTGGGGAACAGAATTCTCCCGCCCAAGTCTGTAGACTAGTCCCCTTCTTGACGAATTTTGTGTAAACTGAGTCCACTCGATTTGCTAAAATGATCGCTACTGATTTGAAGCTCATGAGCTTCTCGAGGGTCAGATCTCATCTCCACCAGCAGTAGAACGATGAGCGATTTACGTTGCAGGATTATGTACCTCCATGTCTATAGTGGGTCGATGGGCTGTTACAAGAACGACCTCATACAATCTAAAGACCAGCTTCGCACCAAGGCTTCTCCAGTAACATTCTGCGGGAGACGAGCTAAAGAAAGCGCGCGCCGCTTGCACGCTCTGCCAGACCCCAAGCCCCATCATTTTGCCCAAGTGGCCATGGACGCCGTCATCCAAGGACCTGTAGAAGGTGAGGGACAGGAGCCCCTCCGCTTGGTGGAAGTAGGCCTTGGTGATGGCCAGGCAAGAGTAGGAGAGCAGCTCCTGTGAATTCAGTGCTGGCGGCCGATCGTGATGATCGGCCAGTGTAACTTTCCTCAAGTGCACCACATCGCCCTTTGAGAGCTGCGCTGGAGTTAAGCCGGCCCCGGCCGTCCTCTCTTTAGAATCCCGGCACGAGATCTCGTACCAGCTCACGTCAATGGCGTCTGCCAAGGAAGAGATTTCCTTCTCATAAGGATTCACCTGCGCAAAGATTGAATATTAGGTAAGACGTTGGATCAGCTAGCTGGTGGCTGTAAGATTATTGAAAAATTCAGCGCATCAGTGATGTGTAGTAGGTAAAGGTTCGGTACCTTGGGGTGCTTGTTGCAAGGAATGTCTTCAGGCCGGATGAATCCCGTATCCCAAATGGAGTAGACGGCTACCTGAGTGAAAATCCCTTATTGAATTCAGTTTATTATGATCAATTATTGTTGTAAAGTGGTGAGCTACAGCTCTAAATTGTGAAATTGATGGTGTAGGGTGTACCGAAGACGAGCTGAGGCTCTTGAAGATTGCCGAGCGGACGAAGCCCGTGGAGTGGAAGGAGAGGGCCAGCGAGGAGAGGCGGGCGATAACGTGGTGGGTTGTGAAGGGCGGGCGGGGTTTGAAGATGCCCACCCACACCCAAGCGGAGGAGGAGTCCACGGATACACTCAAGCTGGAGCACGTGCTGCTGCTGCTGCTAGCTGTACGTCCGGGCATCATATACACAGTACAAGAAAAGGCTCGTTAGCCTGTAGGAAGCGCAAAGAAGAGGCTGCGTTTCACTAGTTCGAAGGCAACGACTATCAGTATACCAATCGCCTTCTCAAATGTAATCTTGTAATTAGAAGATGGAATTCGAGATTACAGAATAGAGAATGGAGAGATATATATACGATTCTCAGAACTCGGATTTCGAAACCGCGGGCTATGTACGTAACTTTGTTAGCGGTCTTGCGCTACGTGTGGGAGACCCATTCGACCGCAGTTTTTACCTTTCTGCCAGCTTTCCCACAAATATCCTGAACGTCGTCACTGCTGACTCCGTCCTGTGGCAAAAATCGGCGCCTTACACACCTGCCCGCCAAATACAATTACATACATTGAAAAAAAATGACTCTCCTCCTCACGTTTGCCCCCTCCTCAAAGGGTTTATATTTGTTTTTTTATAAGCGCTTATTAGAGAGTTGTGTTATCTAAGAGTATCTATGCGATCAAAATCATCCAGGACTTGCATCTAGTCGAGGGCATTCGCTTCACCACAATGGGCACCCAACACCAAGCAGCAATGTCCCTCCGTTAGTCGTGGTAGGGACTTGAATCCGTTTTTCGAAGACTTCAATGCCCTATCCACTCCACCAATGATCCGAGGACCATTGTTTTAAGTTTCCTATATATATATATATATATGTATGTATGTATGTATGTATATTCACCCAATCATTAGGAAAAATTCAGGCTCCAAATGGGCTCTTTTGGAGCCCATTAAAAAAATATAAGGCCAACCAATGGGAGCGCTTGGATTCTAGATCCATAAAACTCAAAAAATAGAAGAATGTCAAGCATATTATAAATACCACCTACCAAACTTTAAAAACAACGTATGTCAGAAAGGAAACTCAGAAAAACAGGCCAGACTGATTGAAAACTAGGCTAGAGACTAGAAGAAACTCGAGTTTCTTTCTCCAGAATTTGAACTTTGTTCTCTTCCTTTCCCACCTCTCCTATCGGTAACTCATTTCTTGCTATATTTGCTTCATCTCTTCTTCTTCTTATCTCAACCTCTTTTTTCTTTCATCTTAATAGTCTGGTTATTAACCCTTGCCGGAGACTTCTATGGCGTTGATGTTGGCCACCGTATCATCTTCACTACCTTTGGGATGACACAGGCATAGGAATGTGCGGAATGTGTGGTTCTAAGAATGATAAGAGAGAATATGTCTATTAAGCAATTCAAAAGATGTTGTAAAATTAAAGTACTACATTGAACATGTGGAGATTTGTGATTTTTCATTGCAATAACCAAGCTACATAAGATTTGTGATTTTTCATTGCAATAACCAAGCTACATCAATAATATAGAAATGAAACACATGGTCTAGAGTGTCTTGTTCAGTATGATTTCAAGACCTTGTGTTTTTACTAAGTTTCTTTTCATTATTATTTAAATAGTTTGGTCAAAAAAATATAGATCATGTTCTTGGTTTTCATTTCAAAAGCTCCTTTGAAATGCTCAACGGTTGGCTACTAGGATGACATTGAGCAAAGATGTGTCAAAGCACATGTGAATGAGTCTAGAAGATCCAATGTGCTTTCTTATTCCACACTAGGAAATTGAGGCATGTGAATCTCTACCATAGAAGCCTCAATGCTTAATCAATCATTTGATTGACTTGTTTTCTTCTCCAGAGGTGAATCCCTACCATACTTGTAAGCCTCAATGCTTAATCAATCATTTTCTTCTCCACAGGTGAATCCCTACCATACAAGCCTCAATGCTTAATCAATCCTGCCATAGAAGTCAATTGTTTGATTGACTTGTTTTATTCTCCACATGATTAGATACTTGACTTGTTTTTTTTTAAATTGGTATGCACTTATTCTTGTTGAAAAAATCATATTTAAAGCTATACTTTCTTATTATTATTGATTGTGTGCTAGCTCTATACTATTTTTTAAAACTATAGATACTAATGTGACATGTGGAGTTAGGAGAAAGAGAAAATGCATTATAGTTGAAAAGAATGACATCCAAATAGCCTTGATTCAGGAACTCCCAGTAAATGAAGATCTAGAGATAGGAGCAGTCTCCATTGGGGGATTTCTTTGGCGAGCATTTTTGAGCGAGCACTTTTTGGGAATCAGGTGAGCGGATTCCAAAAAGATACCCCTTCCATGAAGAGAGAGAGCGATGAAGCAAGTTGGAGAGAGCAACATGACATAATTATTTGAGAGGGAGAGGGTGATAGTGAGCCAGAGGGAGTGAACACAGAAAAACATGTCAACATCACATCCTCTACATTGAGGTTATTGGTTCAAACTGAAATAGAACCAAGATCATTTCATGACAACTTCCAAATATAGAAATGTGAAAACTATCATCTTTACTACTATGGGCCTCGCCTGTTCTCCAAGGTGTAGGCACTGTTGGAATTAGGGTTAGGGTTGTAACAATGCACACACACAAGATAGAGAAGCTTGAGATCACACAAACTCACTAGATTAGAATGAACAAATGTGTGCCAGCAGATACAAAAGATAAGTACACACCCCAAAATAAGTAGATAAGAGGGTGTACATACACACAAGGGAGAAAACCTCCTAGTGAGGGAAAAAGTGCCCCGGCGGTCCTAAGTGTGTTCACACACATCACTACCATGTGATGCTACAAATCCCCCTTGGAGTGATGATGTGAACATGTAGTACAGGGTATGGCCGATCAATCCTTAAAAGTCATTAAGCCCAAAGCTTTACAAAAAGCTTCGAACTTTTCATGAGGAAGAGCCTTCGTGAATAAATCTACCATGTTGTCATGTGTAGGCACATAGACCAAGCTGATCTCTGCTGTGCAGAGAGTCTTTCCCAGGGGGCATGCATGAGCATTTCTAAAACCCACCACACACACACTTTTCTGATGAGTGGGCGAGGAATCACACAATAAATATCCTCAATAATAGTAGGTCACGCGCAAGGAGGTGTGTGAAAGATGGTTCACAAATTCCCTCCAATTGTACAATTAAGGAGTGGAAGAAGGTGCAAAAAGAAGTCAGGAAGGGTACTTAACACCCTATCGAAGTACGGTGCGACAAAGTATGGATCTAGAGGAAAGGTAGCTTGGCTCACATGATTTGTAAGTTTTTTTCTTTACCATGCATCACTAAGTTTGTTAATTTATTCTTGTGAATTTCATACCTCATGCATGTTGTAATTTGTTGGAGGAAAAGGTAGTAGGTTGCCCCCCAATGGCTTGAGAGAATAGGTACTGCAAGCATCATAAAACAACGATGAGATTTGGGAGTGGCTCAAACACGAGGAAATGTTCATCGATGCAAATATCCAACGAGCTCAGCCGGGAAACTTAGTGAGTAGTTGAACTTGAAATTTAATGATGACCCGTGTCTCAATTCTTATGTTTTTTTTGCTTATGGCTAATTGTTTACATTGTTTCACTATTTAACGTAGGAAGATGATGCTGAAAGTGGTGGTGATGAGGATGAGGAGAATCTTGAAAAAGATGAAGATGATGCATTAATTTACTTAGTTCTCTTAGTCATCTTAATCTTTTGTAATTTGCAATATAATCCATGACATTGTTTTGCAATTATTTGTTTGTGTATGTATATTTTAAGTGATTAAGTGTTTAAAAAAATGTGATTAATTAGTGTTAAAAATGTGATTAATTAGTGTTTAAAAATATGATTTTAAAAAAGGGGATAAAAAGGGAGAGAGATGTGGGGGACACATGTCCCCACATCTCTCCCTCATTCTGTCCCCTTTTGTTTCAAGACAGTCCGTGGCTATACATGCTACTGCCTACAGACATGGCTATACATGCTGCTACTATAGACATGGCTATACATGCTGCTACTACAGACATGGCTATATATGCAATTACATGCACGGCTATAGCCACATGCCACTAGCCTCATGTATAGCCACGTAAAGAATTTTTTCATAAATGGATTCTTTTAAATTTGTGCGGCTTTGGATGTGGATGTTCTCTTTGTGTGTGTTGTAGTGGTCCATGATTTGAAACCTTAATTAGAAAATGTATACAAATTTCTCAATCGAGATTTGTTGATTTCAACCCAGATTTTTACACTACAAAATGGGTTTTGTGAGCACTCACCCCGAGATTGCATTAGGAAAATTTTGGACTCAAAAGAGGGCTGTTTCAACAATAATATAATAATAGACACATAGATTGAGTGACATGTAATCTACGAACGAGATTCACCGGTGGTGGGACCTCTGTACAAACCCACCCAAAACGTGGAGAAACTCTTATCTTCATGAAATATTAAAAAAAACCATCACCTTGTCTTAAAATATTTAAAACCGTTTTTTTGTCAGAAACTAACGCAATAAAAGAATGTTTTCCACATTCCTGTGTTAGACGTGGAGCACTAAAAAATTCTTTCCACCACCCCTAGAACTAATGAAGCTTGAATGCTTGGAATAGATAGATACACATTCTCCCGGTTATTCCCTCAACTTGGTTCCACTTTTGAATCTTGAAACATCTTTGGCGCCCAAAAGAACACACCGTCCCTCATTTCATCCTCCCTCCTTGATTCACAAAAGCGGTTAGCCCAGTCATCCACTTTCTGCTACTTCTTCTTTCTCATACGTCTGTTAATCTATCATGGCACCCGAAAGTGGACTGAAACGAGCAAGGAGCAGTATCTCATGTGTTGTGTTGTATAACATAAAAGACGAGAACGAAGAATGGATTCCCCAAGTATACAGGAAGTACTCTTGGGTCACTATGCAGCCAGGAAAACAAGGCCACTACCGAGTGAAGGGAAAGGCATCTGAAGACTTGGCCAAACATTGGAAAGGAAGGATCCTTGACTTTAAGATGGCACCAGGAGGGAAAACTGTCAAAGAAGTGTTGATCCAGCATGTATTCATGCAAAAAGAGATCAACGTGGGACCATTGGAAGGACTTCCAAGACACAGACCACATTGTAAGTGCTTGTGTTTTGTATTTCAATGTTACAAATAAGGTGATTGATATACATTTTTCTGCCTTGCACAGATTTGTACCCATCCAATCTTCAGGAGTGGGAGCCTGCACAATGCTTGACGGGGTTCTTGAATGTCGTACATGGTGAGGTGGGGGAACTTCAATATGAAGGTCGTGCACCAAGTGATCTCGCAAGAAGTAGAACATATTTCTATGACTCATTTTATACCTTGCCCACTCAATCGAGTCGACATGGAAAGTTGGAACGTATTCCATTGCCCGCACTTGATAGTCCGGAGTGGCCATTGCTTGACACAGAAGTGATAGAGTCATACAAGACCAAAATGTTTAATGATATTAAATGTGCTATGAAGCCTAGCATTGGTGCAAGAAATGTGCACTTAAGTTTGTTTGTTCCAATTGCATGCTTTGTTCATTTATTTTCTGATTGTAAACAATTGAGAAAAACTAGAACAACTTTTGTGTGCAAAGATGTAGATGAAGCCTGGCTTGATCATTTGTTTGACAAAGGTTGGAGAGTGAAATCATCAAAGGGAGATGATTTGATCGAATGTCGATTGAACACCTCCGACATTGCATTTCGGTGAGTGTTAAAACATTAAAATGTATTTTTGTGAAACAGTTACAACGCTTATTTGATTATACTCGGAAAATTATCCTAATGATATTTTGGAATCAGATACTATATTGCCAGGCAACATCTATGCATGTCATTTACTTATAGAAGGTGGCGATGGATCAACAACAACTGGGAAAGCATGGACCAAGATACAAGAGATGGCAGCCACTCTTGCTTGATAGATATAGTTATGATTCGACAGGGTCACCCATCTTTGACATTGAAAGTGGAAGAGAATTGGACTCTCGAATATGTTAGGAAGGAATTAGAAGTAGCTATTCAGAATCCTCCAGATCAATTTTGCTTCAAGCTCGATGGTCGGAAGCTAAGTAAAAGAAGAGAGCATCAGATCATTTGTAAAGATGTTGCAGCCCCACATGAATTGGAGGCACTAGAAGATATATGATGTGACCATGTATACGGTGACAATGTATTTTCCATATGCAATAAACTTATCTATTCAGAACATTGCTTTTGTAATGCTTTACTGTTTAAAACAATGTAATGAAGGCAAGAATTCCCCAATTGAATTTTTATGTACACAACAAAAGGCTTAAAGTAAGAAAGCAAGCAGTGAAGGAACACAGTAGCAAATTTGATCCTCTGATTTTCAAATGATAAGTGTATTTACATTTGATGTTCTCTCTCCAATACATGTATAGCTGCATATTTACAAACGTACATTTGTTGGAAGAAGGAAAAAACTATTTATTGCTGGAACCCATAGGTATCGGCTTCAGGATGGAGCCAGGGCTCTTCTCCCAAGTATGGAGCCCATGTAAGAGGCTCAGGGGGGCCTATCCCCCCTCGTGGATTGGGCGGGATGAAGTCCACTGGCCCGTCTGGAGGCATAACTTCAGCGACCTCGATCAATTTCGCAATCGTTTCCTCCCTAAACGTTTGGACGTCTAGGTCCACGTAGCGAGACATTGATGGAAACTGCCATCACAATTCATCAAGGCATAAATAAGATCAACATGACAATATATAAGAAGATAAACAAGAGCACAAATGCGTATGGGAGCTGAAAATGCTTACATCCTCTGAAGGGAGCTGAAAAATGCTTCGTAGCAGCAACATTGCATTAAGTGCAACCCTCCACCCACAGCTGTAGCCATCTTCTTGTTTGGGGACACTAACCCTTCGGATGGTCGATCGATCCAGGGTGTCGATGTCGTAAGCTGCCATTAGTTTCCTGACTCCACTGTAAACAGAGACCAATCATTATCCTGATCAATCCGGACTTCTAACTCAAACAATAATATGTATCTTAATGATTTTTACTTACAGCAAAACATTTCCATGGACACCAGATGTCGAATTTGCAAGGTAAATGACATTTTCTTGCACGTCGACCAGTAGAAGACTCCAATGGGAACTGCACAATAGAATTCTATTAGTTTCAATCCAAAAGAAGCACTATATAACTCGTGTACGGTGATTCCTATAAACATCATGCGAGAGAGAGAGAGAGAGAGAGAGAGAGAGAGAGAGAGACAAACTCACTTTTCATGATATGCCAAAAAAAATACTCGAGCATCGTCCAGCTGGACCTCCCGAAACCAGTTCAGCACATCGAGGTACGGAACTGACTCTACTAGCAACAGTGTTGAGACCAGTGAATCAATCTGGAACACTCGTTGCTGTACATCCTCGGGCAATAGCGAAATAACAAAACTTCACAAGGAAACATATCAAGAGTGAGGCATCAACTTTAAGAGCCAAGAATGAAAAATTGTGGGAGGACAGAGAAAAGAGTATACCTTAAAACACATCTGAGCACTTTGTCGTTGACTTCAGTTTTGGGATCAAACAAAATGTTGATTTCTTCAGCATGAATCGGGAAATAACATCTATGCCCTCTAATATTAAAGGGTACATAGAACTCCGGCAACAAAAATTGCAGCGCCTCCCGATTCATGGCGTGGAGTGCGCGAACATTTTCCCTTTTTGTTTGCAATGCAAGCATTGCAGCTTGATGTTCCCTTTGAGCGCTTGTCATTAAATTTGCCCGAGTCTGATGCTCATGATCTGGACCTCCCTCGGTCACCTCTTCAATTCTCACTTTTTGTACAGGCCGGACATCCAAAATTTGTAACATTCGTTCATCAGTAAACGTAACTGGTCTAAGTGACTTATCGTATCTGAAACGAAGGGCTATTAGGCTGAAAAAATCTTTGTTCATTACTGTCACCCTGTGTGCGTGGGCAGCAAGAACGTAACTATCCAAAAAAAATTCGATCATCCAATCTTCTGTGGCCTCTTGCAAGCAAAACAAGGCCGATGCCTTCCACCTAAACAAAATTCCATTCTGCTCACAAATTCTCCTGGCAAGCCTCTGGAAAGGCAATCTGGGAATAGCAGCTGTCGGGTGCTTCATAAACTTTTTGATTTCTCGCAGGGCTGCCGAATGCTCTGCGAAACGCCTGAGTCTAGGCTACGTTTTGGACAATCGGGAAGGACTGCTTGATTTTCTTGATCTTGAGGCTTTCAGAACGCCCATCTTCTTCCCAGTAGATGAGGGAGCTGCATTGTCAATGGGTCTAGCTGTATGCCTTACACGAGCCATCTGAAAACGCAAGAAAAAGCAGAAAACTTTGCTATTCAGTAGTACACGATTAACAATTCACCATAAAGCGAGAGAGGGGGGCCAAGAAAGCAATATGCACTTCCTCGCGTTATGGTGAATCCATTCACCATAACGAGAGATGAAGGTCCACAGAAACAGAATAATCCTTCTCGCATTATGGTGAATTCATTGACAACAATAAGAGGCGGATTATCGTGCATTCTTTGAGCTTCGATCTTGCGTTAAAGTGATTTGATTCACTATAACGCGAGACTAAGAGCCAGTCAAATCAAAACAATCCTCCTCGCGTTATAGTGAATCGATCTACTACAACGGGAGGAGGGTTCTCCCGAATCTCTTACCATTCCGTCTTGCAGTTTGGTGAGTCGATTCACCATAACACATAGAGCAGTATTGAGATTCTAATGACTCGTCGTCTGCTTTACGGTGAATCGAATCACCATGACGGAGGGCAAACAGTCGAAGAGAAAACAATGGCAGGGGGCAAACAGTCGAAGGAAAAACAAAACAATCAAGTATTATACAAGAAACACAAAACAATCAAGTAATACACTTTCATCACATTCTATGAGTGGGAATGGATGGAGACTGTCGTGTAGGAGGTGATTTAATTGACACCAATAAGAGGTGGATTATCGTGAATCCTTTGCCCCTTGGTCATGCGTTATGGTGAATTCACCATAACGCGAGTCTAAGGGCCAGTCAAAGCAAAACAATCCTCCTCGCGTTATAGTGAATCGATTTTCGCGAATCTCTTACGTTTGCCTTCTGCCATGGTGATTCGATCCACCATAAGACATGGAGCTTATTGAGATTCTAATGGCCCGTCGTGTGCTTTAAGGTGAATCGAATCACCACGGCAGAAGGCAAACAGTCGAAGAAGAAACAATGGCACAGGGCAAACAGTCGAAGAAAAAACAAAACAAACAAGCAATATACAAGAAACTTACAAAACAATCAAGTATTATACAAAAACTTACATTTCTTGCGTGTGAATGGATGGAGACTGTCGTGCAGGAGTTGGAAAGTCGGTTCAGTACTATGGCGGTAGGAGTTGGAAAGTCGGTTCAGTACTGTGGCGGTAGTCGGAAGTCACCTGGAGGCAAGCAGGAGGACGGACAAGGCAAAATCGATAAGAGGACGAAAAGGTGGCGTGATTAACGGCTTTGATTAGTCTTTAGAGCGAACACACGTGCTGGCGGGCTGCCAGGGCGACTAGGCGACGCTGACGTGTCGTATAGCATTAAAAAGAGCTTTGATTAAACTTTATAGCTTGTACACGTGCTAGGTACACGGCGGGATGCCACGTGGCATTCATGGAATGGCGGGTGAAAACGCGGCGCTGACGTGTCGCGTAGCATTAAAAACGGATTTTCTAGGATACTCATCTCATTTATTGCCTCTCTTGGAGTTCGTATTCTCATTTATCTCCCCACCAACGGCCTTTATCTCCATCAACGACTGACTATCTCCTCCAACCCTCCTTCATCAATCATCCTCCTGTATCCAACATCAAAGACAAACCTCCAACCTCCTTCATCTCCATCTCCTGCGACGATTGTATACAATTCATTTTCCTGGTATTTTTATCTCCTTTGTGCTTTTTTCTTCTTTTGTTATTTCGTTGTTTTGGTTTCAGTCGTGGAGAACTTCTTGCTGTCTTTTCATCGCGTTAAGGTGAATTGAAAACCTATGACTCCTCGCCTTATGGTGAATTGACTGCGAAGAAGAGTATTTTAATTCGTTTGACACCTCCTCTCTCAGTATGGGTACTGGAGAACTATCTTTATTTTTAATTCACCATAACGTTAGAGGCGTTGCCAAAGGATGATAAAGTCGTCATATTGCGGTGAATCAATTCACCATAACGCGAGCGAAGGTCCCATAGGAAGCACAATACTCCTCCTCGCATTATGGTGAATCGATTCACCATAACGCGAGAAGAGGTCCTTGACTTAGCTGCAATTTTATTTGCGTTAGGGAAAATAGATTCACTACAACGCGAGGAGGAATACCTGGATTCCTCTGGCATCTCCTCTCGCGTTATGTTGAATCCATTTACACCACACAGAGATTTGTTGTTTAAGATCGACTGTCTCTTGATTCATTACCTGAACTAATATTTTCCATGTCTTTTCTACAGACTTGAATTCAGCCATGGCGCAAGTTCAAGTCGAATTTGATGTGGACGAAGAGATCAAAGAAACACCTGCAACTCTATTATATGACTTCCTCTACAAATGTCGACATCATGATTTGCACCCTGCAATTTCGTTGATGTTCAATAGCGATTTTTCTCTGGAGGATACATTGTCTAGCCATCATGGATACTTCGAAGAGGCAAAGCAAGAGTTTGACGAGCTCACAAATGAAGAACCAATGATGATTGATGGGAAAAGTCACATTCATTTTAATCTCAAGGTGTCGCCGGAGAAGAAGCAGAGGTTAAACAGGGATTGGCACAAGGTGCCATGTGATAAGAAGAGAGCCTTGCTATGCCCTTTTCACAAAAGAAAGTTCCGCTTGATGGAATACTCCTACGCCTTCTTATGCTTCTTGCACATGAACGTGCAATTAACAGATGAAGAATGTACAGAGCCGCCTGCAAAAATTGAAAGTGAAGACACGATTTCTCGTCAGGCAAGTCCCACCGTTGAGGATGCTGCTGAAGAGGAGGACACTCCTCATGTCATTGAGGAGTTCAATGTTGAAGAAGAGAGGAAGCTCAGTTCGGTGGTTGATATTGAGGCAATTAGAGAACAAAACAGTGATGTAGGTCAGCTTGTGATTGAATCAGATGACTCCTCCCCCATTCCAACGCCATTACTCCCCTCCTACCAAGTAGGAGATTCAGAGTATATATTGCTGACAGACATACAACGTGTATTTAACTTAAGGGAGGATCATTGCATAGCTTTCATAGCCCAGAATCTGGAGGTCAATGACAATTTTGTAGATGATGATGGGATAGACAAGTACCTACTAGTGGATAGCCATGTGAAAGACACCGAGTTCCTTTCTGCTGCAGCAACACTAAATATGATCTATGCTGATGCCCTTAGATATGAAGGAAAAGATGCCACAGAGGAAGAGCTACAAGAAGCAAGGGACAGACTGAATATCACCAACATGGGAGGGTGTAGGGATGTGCCAAATAAGTCAGCGGAAACCGTTCCTAGTTCGAGCACTAATTTATGGCAAGACGCCTTGCTTGAAGCAGATGAGAACCAAGAGGTAAGTTTTTTTTTGTTGTGGATTTGGCTTTATCAACTTTATCCTGAAATGTTTGGTGATGTTGTTTCTGGCTAATGCTCCTTTATTTTTTCAGTTGGAAATATATGAAGACACATTCCTCAAACGTGCTTCAGGCAAGCGTATGGCGGGATTGGGCCACGATTCGACACTAGGAACATATATACACCGCCTAAAATTCCCTCAAATTGTGATATTTCACGCTAGCTACTCCAAGGACAATGCCAGTTTTCCTCTGATGGCGATAAAGACTTTATCCAGGTATTTAGGTGGCTATCACTTAAGGCTGAATGCAAACAAGGCAATACTTCTGGAGCGGCAAGCAGCTGTTCGAATTTTTGGAGAGGGACCTGGAGTATATTCGTTAAGATGTAAATATTATTTAACATATGCTGCTTACGGGTTGGCATGTGGAATCACAGATCCTAATCTGTTGAGTGATTGCGGGAAGAAGCATCTTCTTAGAACAGCAAGGCCAAAGGTCCCTGTTGTGCCATTGATAGAGGATGAAGAAGATGATGCAGAAACGTCAACAAAAAAGGCTCGGCTGGGGGAAGTCTCTGTTCCAGATTAACAAATTTAGATTGTTCCAGTTGCTAAGAAGTTTCGTCATATTTCTCAATACTCTTCTTGTTTACCATTACAAACTATGAAATGTATATATATTGGAAACATTTATATGGGACATAGATGAAAGCTCTTGTTCTTTTAAAATCTTTCACAGTTACATCATTGTTTTACAATATATATTTCAATGATCAATTTTCTTCCACACTCTGCCCTGTCTTTGTCGTTGTCTTAGCCATTCAGCATGATTCTGCTTTCCCTGTGAGGAGACATATATTGAACGTCTCCGTTCAGCCTGAACCTTTCTTATTGCACATGACACAGCTGATTCAGCATGTTTGATCTTCACACGAGCCCTCACTTGAATCCGCCTATACCACCACTGACATAGTTGCTTCATGGGATTACTTTTCTTTATTCCTCCTCCATGTTGAGTGGCCCTTTGATAGGCACAACGTGCTTGCCAATGAGATCTTTCCATGCCTTGGGTAGACCAAATCCCAAGGCTTCCAAACTCTTCCGCAAAAAAGGTTCCATGTGCATGCAAAATGTGCTACAAATGCTCAACAACAACAAGACATTTAGTATCGTACAATATTTTTTGAACAACAAAAAATACTCAAAGCTGTAGGTTTTCAAGTAATTACCATGTATTGTGTCAAGTTTGTCGCACCCCATGCCTTTTCATAGCTAGTGTAGAACTCTGTCACAACTGCCTCAAATTTCTCAACATCCCCATCTTCAAACCTTGCTTTTTGCAACAAAGGTGCTAGGCGATCAAGTGCCAACCACGCTTTGGCCTTTGCCACCCTTGCTTGTCCTGAAGAGCCTCGGTCAGGTACAGCTGCATGAAGCTTCCTCCACACCTCAAAATCTGTACCCAGATGACCTCTCTGGGTATGATTAGATAAGAACTTTCTGGCTTTTGCACCTCCAAAACATGGTTTGCTAGGAACATTTCTGGTCTTCCCTGATCTTCTCAAGTCCTTCTCAATCTTCACTTGACCACAATGTAAACCTGCATCTGAAAGCACTTGCTCTATTTTTTTAATAGTTCTTTCACTCTCTACTGCTGGTTTCATATTCCATGAAAATTCGATGTACATGTAGACTAGTTTCTCAATTATTCTAACCAGCGCATGCAAAACACAAATATGAACTCTGATCAAAGGGATAGGAAGAATTGGATCCCAAGTAGGATCCACTCCTGGAGCATCACGATTTGGGGGTTCACGCCTATTACTGATTGCATTTAGGCATTTCCATTCTCTCTCTTTTCCTCCTTTGGAGACACCTCGTTCGGTCATACAATACAGGCAAGGATACTTGGCCATTGCTCCTTGGAAAATACCAAACATGCATTTCAAGGTTTTAAGATCTGCAGCCAGGTGCCATTCAACCTCATATTCACCATATCCTTCTACATAAAGCTTTTCGCCATTCGACTGCTGCTGGATAGTGGAAGGAAGCTCAGTCTGGTTGAAGTACCACTTCAAAATTTCATGGGTCTCTGTTGGAACCTGTTAACAACAACTGTTAGATTGTCTACAACATCATAACAAGAGGATAGCAACATAATATTCTTTATTTAAAAATGGATAGCACGTCACCTCAAATGCAGCCAGCCACCAAATCTCATTTTCGGATTGTACACTAAAGTGCTTCTCATCAGCATTACTGATACTTGCATCCAAAGCTCTATTCATTAAAGTAATGCTAACCCTTTCCAGCTTCTGTCCTTTGATCACCTCACTCTCATCAAGTTTCAAAACAAATTTCAGCCTTCCATTGCACTCATGTACACTGATGTCATAAAATTTCACCATAGCCATTTGTAATTTCCGAACATCCATGATGAAATTGTTGAACTCTGTAAGCTCTATAATTTTCTGTTCCCCGCTCTTTTTAGTCACTGTCAATGTGCTAGACACGTGACAAGGCTCTCCAACAAGTTCGACCATTCCCAAGTTGAGAATATTTCGAGCTTTGTTTACGTGAAATGGTTTTGGAATGGGAATTACTGTTTTTTTTCCAAGCTTGCAATTGAAACCCTCTTTTACTTTATAAAACAACATCCTGTAAGACTTTGTGCTTATACCAGCCATGTCACATATACCTTGTGCATCTGCAGGCGTGAATGCTTCACTCACCTCCTGCAAGGATTGCTTTGCTATGTCTGATCAAAGTCTTGCAAACTTAGGATGCTGTATTGCTAACTCCACGATGTCTTTTGTCAGAACTTTGCCAAATATATCAGAACCTTGCTCTTTTGGACCCACAACATCTGTGACCATCCTGAAGCAACAACGATAGCTATTTCAATCCACCATTCATCTAACTATACCACCCCCACACCCAATCCCCCATCTCCAAGAAAGGAACTAAAGATGAAAATGAAAGTGAGTGCTCAAAGAAATTTAAGCTCAAAGAAATTATAGATCCCAATACCTGCAAGCTTTTACACGACGCTTCCATTGGCCACCTCCAACATTGAGTTCTTCCAATGGTTTGATCTGTCTCTTGCGTAATCGAGCACCTAATGGCGTGTCTTTCAAATATTGCAATTTTCTGTTGAACTTTTCAAGTTGTTTTCGAAGGTGTGCATTCTCACTCTCCAATGTGAAATTGTTGATTTCTCGAACTGCCAAAATTTCATTCTTCTCCTTAATAGTGTCCTGCATCTTACAAATAGTCTGCTGCAAATGATCAAACTCTTTTTGTAACCCAGCACAAACTTTTGCCTTGTCCTCGTTTGAAGCTTGCAAAGCTGTTGTGATCGATGCCAAGTAAAAATTCGCACCTTCAAGCATTTTTATCCTGGCATCTCTATCACTCAAATGTCTTTCAAAGATACTTTGACATTGGCCAAACAGTCTTTTGCAATACCCAAGCAATCCATTTTCACCCTCACACACAAACTTGAAGAAACTTGTCAACCCAAAGAATGATGGAGATTGAGAGGAGGTTGGATCTGGTGGGTAAATACTACCATCCAACCAAAGGTCCATATTTTTCTTTCCTTCATTTCGAAGCTCAGTAATGCGGGCTTCGCATGCTGGCCTAGACCAGTTTCTCTTACAGCAGGGAGCATAATCGGGTTCTACTTGGAAGTGGATGTCCACCTTTTTCCTCTTTTGCTGCACAGGTTCCATTGCATTGTTCTGTGCTTTAACAACACCAAAAAGCATAATGAACTCACACTTCAACCAAAAAAAACCCAAAGATATTACATTTATCTCCCGTGAAGAAGATTGCTTCATTAAAACCAAAAGACAACATCACTAAATAATACCTCCTTGTCCATCAAACAAACTTGTTGGTATCCTGGATGAACCAAAATGTACAGAGTACTTGTAAGCACAACCCTCACTTGAAAAAGGTAAGAAATGGGATTGTTATTCATGCACAAGCAGGTATGGCGCATGAAGAACAAATACTTTTCCATCCTTTTTCAAAACTTGCCGCCTTGAGAAGAAGAGAAAATCAAAAACCTCCCGCTCAAAAGAACTCGGATTTGGAGTGGTAGTGGTTGTGCAATCGGGAAGACAATGAGGGAGACAATGCAAGATGATGGGTTGCAGGGACGAAGTTCGGTTAGCAGAGTTGGATTCGTTACATTCAAAAGTGTAATGAAGAAAGAGAGTGGTGTCTTTTTTCAATAAAATAAGGCACCATAGTGGGAATAAAAAACTATACTCAAGATGCATTGTTTTGAATTAAAAAACACCCTACATGTCAGTTAATGGAATAAAGAACTCAAAAACGACGCACGTGCCCTCCAATATTATATGTGGATTTATTGGCTTGCTTTGTCCACATCACCATCCCAAGGGATCTCTTACAAGGCCCCTTTTTGAGTCCAAATTTTCCCTAATGATAGCTGAGTTTTTGAGTCGTGAATGACTCCCCTCCTGTGTGGCAAATCAATAATCAGCAGCAGTAGCAGATGCTCCCATCTCGGTATCAACAAACGTCAACTTCTCTCTAGATCGATGCACATATTCTCTTTCAATCAAATGGCCAGGATACATTATATGTCAAAATCCATAAATCCAAATGTAACTCTTCTGGACTATGCAGATCTCCCTTGTAGGATTGCCCAGATGTCTTGTCTTTCAACGGTGCCAATTTTCTTAAGATAGAGGACCACGATCAAAGTAAGATGGATGGTCTAGATTTTTTCGCAGTCGCGAGACGACAAAATAAATCTCCATCCATAATTGAGAGCAAGAAGAAAATGATGGCCAATAATTACTATTGATTTATGGTCGTGATCTATTCCTGCTTGACTTACAAATGCGCCCAATCTTAGCAAAACCGAGAGCCAAGATTTATTGTTGATGAATGGTCATGATCTATTTCTACTTGACAGTGGCCAAGATTTACTAGTGATGTGGATGGTCATGATTTATTCCTACGTGATGGCTCAAATGCACCCGATCTTAACAAAACCAACGGCGGCTGCTGCCAGCTCTTAACAATTAACAACCAAGATGATCTTCAGATCATCAACGGTCCAAAGAACTCTACTCTCAATGATCTCAATAGCCCGGTTACGTTACTTCAGCGCATGAGGAAAACTAAAACTCTCTCTCTTGATGCTACTGGGCAGTTACATCTCCAATCCTTAATGCAGCACATGCTAAGTTCATCAAGTTGGCGCCTCCCTCCAGGGGGTGCTTCCTACTTCGTTCTACATAATCCTCCAATCCTCCATTGCAGGTGCATATATTACTAAAGTTCTACATGTCCTGTTCATCCTCATTGCGGTTTCGCTCAGCTTATTACATTTCAACCAATTTTCAGGGATCATCATTTTTCAAGAAGGGCACTCATCTTCCTATATAATTGAGAATAATGATGAAGTTGTTGCTCATATGTATGTGGGCTTATGGTAATATTTATCACCCTTAATGCTCTAGGTACTTCTTTCATGTCACATACTTGCAACTGGTACTCTACTTGGTGGTGTATCTTCAAAAAACCAGTACCTAAACTATTCTCTTAAAGCTTCATTTTCCAAGATTTTTAAAGAACCACGCATTGTGATGATACTGATGCAGAGAAGTTTGAAACTCATTACCTTGTTAGTAAATGACTTAATACCACTACTACTTCTCTCTCCCTTGGGACAAGGGGGGAATATTTCTACGGCTAAAGGTGTTTGTGCTCAAGGTCAAGAAAAGATCAATGTTCAACTGGATGATTGCTCATGCTGTTTGTGATGTCATCGAAGTGAAGACTCAAACAAAACCTGCAATAGCACGAGTGAACATGAGAAACAAGAAACTTATATTTCTTATAATTCAAGCCGTGGTTGATCCCGACTAATTGTAACGCACATGTATTAACCTAGGACACTTTGCACGAGTGTGACTCACCAAACCCACACAAAAAGGTGTAATTTTTTTTTGTTTACAATAATATGCACACACACACATTTAGGCACATTCTCTAAGAAACACATTCACATGTAATAAAAGTCAATAGAAGAGGGCAGAAGGTTGGAATAGTAATCTAGGCCAAGATGATATTAACCACCACCTTCAGGCCCGGTGCATGCGACATGTACCTTGCTATATATGTAACTAGCTCATTCTGTTTCTCTCCCGTGTATGATATTAACCACCACCTTCAGGCCCGGTGCATGCGACATGTACCTTGCTATATATGTAACTAGCTCATTCTGTTTCTCTCCCGTGTATGTGAGAATCCTCGATTTACTCACGCCACCAGGCCTCTCTTCTAATTCCCACCAATAGCGGGTAGATCGGTTGTTACAAGGACGACCTCATACAATCCAAAACCCATCTGCGCACCAAGGCTTCTCCAGTACCATTCTGCGCAGGGAGCAAGCTGGAGAGCTAAAGAAATGGACCGCAGCTTGCTCACTCTGCCAGACCCCAGCCCCACCATTTTTCCCAATTGGCAATCGACGCCACAATCCAAGGACCTGTAGAAGGTGCAGGAAAGCAGCTCCTCCGGATTCAATCGTGGAAATCGTTATGATCGGCAATTAGTGTGACGTTCCGCAAGTGCACCACGTCGCCCTTTGACAGTTGCGCCCGAGCTATTAAGCCGGCCCCAGCCGCGGTCTCTTGTCTGTAGAGTCCTAGCAGGAGACCACGTACCAGCTCACGTCTATGGCGTCTGCCAAGGAAGAGATAGCCTTCTCATACGCATTCACCTGCGCAAAGATTAAAGAGGTCCACGTTGGATCAGCTAGCTGGTGCAGGTTGAGATTAGTGAAGTTGGAGAGCATTAACGATGTGTATTACGTTGGGTACCTTGGGGTGCTTAATGCAAGGACCGTCTTCAGGGGTCAATCCCTTATCCCAAATGGAGTTGACAGCGACCTGTGTAAGAATCGGCTAGAATCGACGCTTATTGAACTCAGGCGATTGGATGGAATTATTGTGTGTAGTGAATACCGAAGTGATGGTGCGTCGTTAATTGACATATAGTATATATATTTGTGTGTGTGTGTGTGTTTATCGGATCATCCTACTTATGTGAACACGAGAACTCTGCCGGGTGTCTTCCGTCACCTGTGACAACGTGAACATGAGAACTCTGCCGGGTGTCTTCCGTCACCTGTGACAACGTGAACAATGGCAGCGTGCCTGTTGACGGAGGCTTGTACGTCTTTGACCCTAGGTGGACGGGATTTTTTTTTGGCCAGAAAGTCGGGGTCACGACTCACTGCTTACCGAGTGGAAGATTGTGACAACAACAGAACCCCTTGCCCAAGCGTGTCAGCTTGCAACACGTGTGACGTTATTCTTTTCTTTTTCTTTTTCTTTTTTAATTCTCCCCTGCCTATTAGAAGGCGCGTGTGTTTACTTCACATAGATGGTTGAGACTTTTTTGTGATGTACTACATTTTCCACATGTAATAAAAATCTATAATCTAGAATTTTCAACCATGAAGCTATAGAACATATTAAGGTTCTTTTATGTATAATAATTCTAAAGTTGACACTGTCCTACTTGTTGATGATTGAAAATTCTAGACTATAGAATTATTATGCATAAAAGAATCTTAATATGTCTTAGTTGATGATCGAAAATCTATCGTCTAGAAGTTTGAATCATCAAGTAGGACATATTAAGATTCTAATTTATGCATAATAATTCTAGTCATGATCAAAAACTTATAGTCTAGAAATTTGAGTCGTATTTCTACCATAATAGTAGCTCATAAGAGCATTAACAAATGTCAAAATTCAAAGAACTTATAAGGTAATAGTCTCAAGTTCCAAACATTTATGTGGATAAAACCTAGCTATAGATCAACTTGCATATATTTGGAGCTCCCAATGGAATTCTTACTCTTGTAAATCCTTCTAATGCACATTAGAACCATCCCTTTCTTGCTCGAAAACATGCATGTAAGTATCATTGAAATGTTTAAAAATGTCTAAAAGAATGCCTTTCATGCTTCTAATGTATGTTTTACCCAACCCAGTTCAAAGAAAAATGCTTCAAAATGTAATTCTAGACAGCTTAAATTCATCTAGAATTCCACTATCATCTTAGTTTTGAATTCATCCTCCAGATTGCATGGCTTTGTAGGTTGGATTCATCCTCCAAATTGAATGGCCATTGCATATAAGAAGCCCTAAAAAAAGTTTGCTAGCGAAGTTATCCGGAAAGAAAGTAGCCACCATGGCTAGGGGATGATGGGTAAGAAGAGGAACTATGCCTTCTTCATGGTGGTGGTGCATAGTAAGGCCTTAAGTTCTCTCTCTCTCTCTCTCTCTCTCTCTCTCTCTCTCTCTCAACTCCCACATAGGCCTGGTATCATAAATCTCAATCTATAAAATTTTTCCATGTTTTTTTAATTGTGAACCTATTGAACTCATTGTACTCCTCAAAACAACTAGGCAATTAGGTTTTTGCGAACAAAAGAATCCATTAAGATAACTTGAATAATTTAATTTACATTAACATATTAAATAAATGAGCACATTGTTACTTCTTTTACACATGCATACGCCTATGAGAGAGAGAGAGAGAGAGAGAGAGAGAGAGAGAGAGAGAGAGAGAGAGAGAGGGGGGGATAAAAGAAAATCTATATATAAAGTTATATTTAATTAAGTAGATTCTACACATAGCCAATTAGCATACATCTCCACCAAGGCACTCTCGATGGGAAAACTTCAATAATTAAAGAAAATTTGGAAGCTGTACAAATGGATTTAGGCTTTTAAGTGGAAGGGTTGAGAAAGAAAAACAAAATACATTAAAGTTTGCTAGATGTTTGGATATGACGTGATGACCAAACACTTTAAGGGTCAATGACATGGCTCTATGTCTACTTCCACCCTAGCATGTGGCAGTGACATCCATCTATGGATCAATTGCCTCTAAGCGGTTTTCAACAATTCACAACATGGTAGCTAGGATATTCATAGTTGATATAGATTTGTATGTTGGTATGACACATGACTTCATAGGGGCAAATATAGTATGTTTTAGAACATCATGG
The DNA here is from genome assembly GCF_041138505.1 of Cibotium barometz. Taxonomy (NCBI): domain Eukaryota; kingdom Viridiplantae; phylum Streptophyta; class Polypodiopsida; order Cyatheales; family Cibotiaceae; genus Cibotium; species Cibotium barometz. Next base: position 35,110,435 of record NC_141047.1, read on the forward strand.
AATTCAACCTTAGAATATGGGTTGATGTGGACACACATGGATGGTCATCACTCTAAAGTATCTAGCTCTATCAGTGCAGATGAATAGTGCATAATTTGATAGGATTTTGGTACAAGAAGAAATTTCTCACCACTCACTTACCTTTCAAACTAGAATCAAATGACATTTGTAAATGAACCAACCATGGTAAAATCATAAGTGACATGAAGAAAATTAACATAAGAGAAAGCATTTGGTGTAATCACCCCTCCTTCAACATGAGTAGCTCCTCTTTCGACACGTAAGTATTTTTTTAATTTTTTTCGAAAACAACCCAAAGGCGCCATAATTAGAGTTACATAATGTCTACCCTTTAGTTGTACGGGACACATGAAAGCTAGTGTGCCATCCTAGTGAATTGGTATCATGGGTAACTCCACATTAAATATTGATTACCTAGTGGTATGTTGTTGAGGTATAACAAGTAGTGTCATGCTTGATAACTGTATTGTGGTCAAAGTGAAACAAGTGAACTATGCTAGAGAACTGCACACGATCGAAGTGAAACAAGTTGTTTATACAAGTGATGTGCCATGCTCATTGGAGTGTAATAAGTGGTAACTCACACCATGCTAGATGATGTGTTTAATGATACTCTCATCATAGTTAAACAAGTGTTGAATATATGTTGTGTTTTGCTTATCAACGTTTCATACTAGGATTAATTGTAGAGAAGTATAATTAATTGGGATATGTTTACAGAAATAGGTGATGAGCAGTGCATGTGTCGCTATAAGGGATCTTGTCTATATCATATTATTTTGTATTAATATTATTTGTGATTTAATAATGAGTGCGAGTGTCTCCAATTTAGGTGTCGCACGAGTTTTGTTGTTGTAGCATTTTCTTCTACACAATTGAGGACAGTTGCTTCCTCAAATGGGAGGACTGTTACATGTATATATTTTATCATACTTTTTTATGCGTAATGATCGTAAGAAAATACGCTTTATTTAATGTGTGCAGAAATCAGCTTAATGGAATGTGCAAATGTGCACAAGGTTATGTGCAAATGAGCACAAGGATATTTTATGAGTTATTTTTGTTGGCCACGTGTGCCAAATATTTATACAAATTATTTATGCACGCTTGTGTATGGCGTTGCTATATTCCTAGCACATATGCTAGAAGAGCTTTGATTATTTACACTTAGTGTGTGAACAAGCTCTAGTGTTTGAACTATTTTTGTAAAAGTGGAAAAGCAAGCCCGATTTTGTATGCACAATTATTAATAGCTCCTTGGGCTATTTATTGAATACAATTCTAAAAAATTCTCATGCTGTGGAAGTGGAGCTACATGCATGAGGGGGGAGATTGCACCCAATCTTGGAGTTGTGCTTATGAGCTAAGTATTATTTGCTATTCTCTCAAATATTGAAATATGTTGAACATGTGGTATTTGATAAGTTATTTGATTTGATTTAATCAATTCTTGCTAGTTTCTTTTAACTCTATTTTTTTAGAAATTTAGATCTGTGAGACAAGAGAGAGAAATCGCTCGCCTAAACACCAAAAAAGCGCTCGCTCGAAAATGCTCGCCAAAAAAATACATCCGTCTCCATTGTTGATACTAATAAGAAGTTCTAGTCAGTGTTAAGACCTATGCCTCCCCTCTCTGATGATCTTGGAGACTTAGCATCTCTACTAGAAAATGATAAGCCTAATTTGATGCTCCCTAGTTCCCAAGAAGAATAAAAAAATGACTGACCTAACAAAGAACAAAGGTTGAGAAAGATCTATATCAAGATGTTTAGATTTTTGAGTCTACTACTTTATATTATCTAGTTTATTATGAGTCTACTACTTTACATACCTAAATTATGGAGCTGATGATGTTACCTATTCTAATCTTTTTTTATCACTTGTCAAATAATGTGCATATTTGTGTATAGTGGTAAAATTTGTTTCAAGAAAGTCCATTTAAAAAAATCTCCTTCATTAATGAAATTTATGAAATATTTTTTTTCCTTTGAACCAAATGCATATTTCTTTAAGTTGTGTGTGGACTTCTTCTATGCCATTTGAAAGTCAAGTTGCTTTGTATCAAACAATACCAATTTATAAATCTATGGAGATCAATCTTGAAAAAAGTGTTTAAACTCATGTATTTTTTAATGTACACATGAAATTGTAGATGTGTTTTTTTAAAAAGTGCTATTTTAAAGCTTTCACATGAACTTTGGAGGGAATCGTTTTAGGTAACCCTAATCATTTACCTATTTTTAAAAAGTGCTATTTTAAAGCTTTCACATGAACTTTGGAGGGAATCATTTTAGGTAACCCTAATCATTTACCTATTTTTCCCACAAAAATATTCTCTCTCTATTGTGGTCCGTATCTCTCTCTCTCTCTCCATCTTTCTCACTCCCGAAAACATCGTCTAATCTCAAGATGGTATTAGAGCAAGGTTGAGCCTCTCTCTCTCTCTCATGGCTTTGTTTTTTATGTTGCAACTTCCACCAATATTGTTGCTACCATTATCATCATCATCATTATGGTTGTATTTCTCATGATGAGATTGCCATAATCACCAACATAATAGCTATGTTTTTTCTTAGCACCAGCAGCCATAACCTCAACCTTAGACGTGTCCCTTTATTTTTAGTCCACGTTGTTGCTGTACTTTTTTCTATACCCTAGTGGTTGCACCATTGCTCATATGTTGCTGCCATACTGCCTACGTTGTCCCACATAAACTGTTACGATAATTAATTTATTAATGGGTGATCCAATAAGTGAAAAGAATATCTTGGGTGACCCAAGTGTGATTAAAGAATTATTTGGTTGTGAAACTATGACATGTGTGACGCACGTAAGAAATGTGTGAGTTTGATTATGAGTGAATCTAATCAACTCTTTTGAATTAATTCTTGATGAGGGTGACCCTAGTTGGTTGCGAGTGAATCCAACCAGCTGACACGTCTGAAATGTGTGGTGTACTCTGTGAATACGTGTGATGTATATGAAAACATTGTGAGTAAATCCAATGTAGGAGTTTGATTATGAGTGAGTCCGATAAACTCTAAGACACGTGTGACGCGTGTAAAGGTTCTGTGAATCTAATCGTGAGAGAATCCGATCAGTTTTAAGACACATGTGATGCGTTTGAGGACATGTGGGAGTGCATCCACTTAAATACATAATGACATTGTGAGTGAATCCAATGTGGGAACAATTAATGTTTTTTATCACTCATGTGTGCTGACAGTTACAACCAAGGACAGTTGTTTTCTCAAACGGGAGGACTATCACGGGAGTGAAATTTTTTAGAATATTTTATCATGGGAGTGAATCCAATTAAATATGTGCTGACAGTTACACAACCAAGGACAGTTGTTTTCTCAAACGGGAGGACTATCACGGGAGTGAAATTTTTTAGAATATTTTATCATGGGAGTGAATCCAATTAAATATATGTGATGCATGGTTCATGTGTGAAGCATGATAGTGAACGATTTCCATTTGTTAGAATTATTTTTGTGAGTGATTCCAAAGTAATTTTGATCTAACATTGTGGATTATGTTGAGTATAGATCATGAGTTCAGGATGACCAAGGTGGACATTGGACAATATTATCTAGCCAAGGACATATGTGCTAAATATTTAATTTTGTATGGTTTGGCCCATGGTACATATGTTGGGCAAGGTTTATTTTTTATGAGATGCTTTAAAAGAATTAGACTAAGGTTCAATTTTGTAAAAGCCAATGTCGAGGGGGAGAGTGCACCCAATCTTGTATTCTTTGATTTTCATGCTCTTGATTTATGCTATGATGTTATGGTTTATTTTTTTTATTATTTAATTTATGGAATAATCTAATCTCCATGTACCATGGTCCTGTAATAGTGGTATCAGAGCATTACAAATTCAAGATTTGAATTTGGGTCATGGAGAAGAAATTGATTTTTAGTCGAAGATTATTGGCTTGGAGAAAATTTGAAGGCTTTCAATAAATTCAAAAATACTTGCACTGGCAGAGGGGAGAGAGAATCTAGAGAATCGAATCTAGAGAATCTGGAGAATCTGCACTAAGGGTACAAGGACTTTGGACAAAGACAAAATTCATTCAAAAATCTAAGAGATAAAGAAGAGAAGGTACAGAAGACATTTGGCAAAAAGAAGGCATGTTTATGTGAATTTTGTGCAAAAAGAAGGAATGTTTATGTGAATTTTGTGCACCTTGGGATGTGATTAAAGATAAAGGGCAAGGAAAGAAGGTGAAAAACCACAAGTGGAATTGCAGAAACAACCCTCTTCATCAAAAAGTGGTTTTTGGATTTTCTTGGCCTCTTCATGATCCATCTGTATGGATGGAATGAGAAGGATCTTGCAATCGGCTTCTAATCTCAAAACTCGGAGAGCTTCTCGAATCAATAATTCCATAACGGATGGTGTAGGGTACTATAATTTTCTTGTTTCTTTTTCAATTAAAAAGAAACGCTGAAGCGCAGCAAGATTAAAGCCCAGAATTTATTTTGTTTTATTTTTAATTTTTATTCCTCATCCTCTCTCCAATTCGGCCGACGGCGCCAAAAGCCTGGGATTTCCCTCTTTCTCCACTTCAAAAGACGGCGAATTTACCCAAATGGTGCTAAGCGCGGGCCGCGTGGGTTTTCTCTGCACAGCTATGCCGGGTTATTTTATTCAAACTAAAGTTTCATAAGAGCTAGGCTTTCAAAGCTTTACTTCAACCTTATCACACCTTGACTAAAGCTTAGATTTAAAGCTTTAAAACTTAAAGATTTTATCATCTTAAAAGGTTAACTTTACTAAAGGCTGGATATTATACCACTGGGTATCCTTTATACAAGCCTTACACACACACACACACATATATATATATAAAGCTCAAAAGCTTTCAAACTTATCAAAGCAGAAGGGGATCCACTATTATGAAAAATTCAAAAATTTTAAGATTGCAAAAAAAATTTCAGAAGGTTCTTCATATTCTTTTAGAAGCTGCAACAACAAATATTGTGGGTGTTATTTCTCAACAATTTTTTTGAAATTTTTTTCGAAGCGATTTTGAACGAGCTCCTTTCCGAATTGTCAACATCAAAGCATTACTGGATTATTATTCTTATCCTTTGTGAGACACCATCAACTTCAAGCACTTCAACAACACTTCTTTGAAATACACGGGAGTCAGATAAGTTTGCTACCTCTTCTATTTTATTTCTGCATTTCTATAATATTTTACTTGTTTCTTTTGCAATGGCAATCTATCCACAACCACCCACTATCCAAGATTAAGTAAATGCACTGCAAGCTCAATTGTTAAGTGAGAAGAGGCAAAGGGAAGATTTTGAGCAAAAATTTACTAGGCGTGCGCATTCTGAATCTGATTATTTAGATTCTAAGGAGGACCCTATCCAAAGAACTGTGCAAGCTACTCTCAAAGCTCAAGAGTCTTGAAAGGGACACAAGATCTACAGAAAGGCTTTTACTTTTGAGGATTTTGATGGAAAAAAAGGATGCACACGTCACACTCGTGGTTGAGCGAGCTTGATGATTTTTTTCCTGGAGAAACTTTTTTTGAGACGGATAAGGTTAAATGTGCTACTAATCATTTGGTAAGTAGTGCAGCTCTTTGGTGGAATGTTATTAGACACGACAAACGCAAACCAAAGTCATCTTTCAGAAGCTGATCAAGAAGGATTTCTTACCTCCGTTATATAAGAGTAAAGCCAGACAGTGATGGGATATTTTCAGACAGCTCGAAAAGGAGAACATATCAGCCTATATTGACAGATTTTGGCAAACTTTATTGCAACTTCAAGCTATAGAGAAAGTGCATGAAAAAGACCAAAGGAGAAAGTCCATAGCAGGTCTCAAGCCAGTTATTAGAGCAAAAGTGAACATTGGAAATAATGACATTGTGAGTGAATCCAATATCGGAACAGTTAATGTGTTTGATCACTCATGTGTGTTGATACTTACAACCGAGGACATCTGTTTTCTCAACCGGGAGGACTATCATGGGAGTGAGATTTTTTAGAATATTTTATCATGGGAGTGAATCCAATTAATTATGTGTGATGCATGGTTCATGTGTGAAGCTAGTGAATGATTTCCATTTGTTAGAATTATTTTTGTGAGTGATTCCAAAGTAACTGTGATCTAACATTGTGGATTGTGTTGAGTATAGATCATGAGTTCGTGATGACCAAGGTGGACATTGGACGAGATTATCTAGCCAGGCACATGTGTGCTAAATATTTAATTTTGTATGGTTTGGCCCATTGTACATAAGTTGGGCAAGTTTTATTTTTTATGAGATGCTTTAAAAGCATTGGACTAAGGTTCAATTTTGTAAAAGCCCAATTTTGGAAAAGCTCCATATCTCCACCCATTGCAATATCAACAAAAAGAATCACTACAATAGAGCAACTTCGTGTTATTTTCGTAGGCCTCAAAAAATCCCCATCCAAGTACTACTAGCTCAGCTCTTGACCCGGGAATGGGTGTTCCTTATTACAACTGGGCCAATCAGCTAGGGTGATAGAGCTATGGTAGGCCTACAAAAAAAAACACAAGGATCCCCTTTCTTACACTACAAAAATTACAGTGCATACAAGGGGATCCCCCTTTTGTTTTATTTGTGCATGTGTAAGTATGCAAGTGAAGTTAAAGACAAAAACATTCCACAAGATTGGGCCAAAAGCATAGAGAAATTAAAGATCACTATTTAGCATAAGGTCCAAGTCAAAACATCGATTGCATTACTTAATCATTGGAAAAGTACATCTCGGATTGTAGCAAAAAAGAGTAATGCCTTATCATCATAGGTAAAGCAAAAACATAAGAACATAATAAGGCGCATAAACACCAAGCCTATGGAGTTGGAGCTACATCAAGATCATCATGAACGGGCCATTCCTTTTCATGATCTCCACCTTCCTCATCAATGTTAATAAGTAGTCCTTCCAATAATCCTTCCTATATCATGGCCCCCAATGCATCGAGCCAAACTTCCTCATTTGTGATTAACAAGCCGATTTCTATTATGTCCACTCCTTTTTCTCCCTTGTATCTTGGATGCACTGTAACCGGTCCTTACTTGTGTACCCATAAGGTGGTGGGGGGATAACCTTATAATACATTTACAATGTCCTCTTCTCTCCATCAAATCCACGATCTCTTAATTTGCAAGAAATTTATCATCTTAGTTCAAAGCCAATCCTCAAAGAATATCTCATCAATAGGGTTGGGGAATCTCATTTAGGCACGTGTGGACATAATCAAAGTCTCAAACGAATTTTTAGTCCCACCTCTTAAAGCAAGACTTATAGGTGGAGTTCATGAGATGTTTAAAGTGCATCATGAATGCCATGCCAGATTCATCCATGAAAAACCCACCCCATCGCTTCTTACGACATAGGAAATGTGGCTCTATGGAATTAGGTCTTTGGAGGAAGGCAAATCAGCCCTCTCACTCCTTCCCTCAAAACATTCACCTAGGTAAGACCATCTTCAACTCTACTTGCTCTATGGAATTAGGTCTTTGGAGGAAGGCAAATCAGCCCTCTCACTCCTTCCCTCAAAACATTCACCTAGGTAAGACCATCCTCAACTCTACTTGCTCTATGGAATTAGGTCTTTGGAGGAAGGCAAATCAGCCCTCTCACTCCTTCCCTCAAAACATTCACCTGGGTAAGACCATCCCCACCTCTACTTGAGGACCCTCCCACACATCTACTACCCCTAGATTGACACATATCAGAATGTGTAGGGGTTTAAGAGGAGTAGTGTAGATGATAAGGAGAACGAACGATAAAGGAGTTTGATGGGTACTTGGAGAATGAATAGAGTGGGTGTTTGGGGCAATGATGGTGTTGCTCCTATGAAATGAGGAGCAACACTTGGACCATGTTGGCTAGAAATACTTTTGTTGGCTTCTTCAAACATGGCCCTTGCATTAAGAAAAGTGGTAAGGGCTCGGTCGTCATTGTCCCATAGAAAAAGTGGTGAGATTGAGGTCTCACAACATCCTTGCATACACAACATTGAGTAAGGGCTCGGTCGTCATTGGCCCATAGAAAAAGTGGTGAGATTGAGGTCTCACAACATCCTTGCATACACAACATAGAGCAAGGGTAAGAACATATGACAAGATATGAGATAACTCATCATGTCGAAGCTGAAAAGGTAAGAATAGAGCAAAACTCATCCTATTGAAGCTAAAAAGGTAAGAACAAAGTAAGAAACCTCATCATCTACATCTGCCCACACTACAACACAACCCCCCCTCTTAGCGATGGGCTCGAAATGATGGGTTTTTACAAATATGTCGTACGCGATGATGAACATCATATGAATGACAAATTTTAAAGATGAAAAAACCTTGTCTCGTAAATATCATTTTAAAGCTGAAAAAGCCATTTTAAAGCAAGAGGTGTGTGTGTGTGATATGTGTGCCTGTGTGAGAGTGATGTATTTGTGTGTGTGTGATATGTGTATGTGTGTGAAAGTGAGAGAGCAATGTATGTGTACACGTGTGTGTGTGTGTGTGTGTGTGTGTGAGAGAGAGAGAGAGAGAGAGAGAGAGAGAGATGGAGACGTGTGTTTGTGTGATTGAAGGATTTAAGGTGGATCCCAGAAGAGGATAAACATGGTGGATTGAGCATAATGATAAATAAACAAGGGGCTTTTACAATATGAAGTGATAGGGAGCCATGGTGGCAAGTCCCTAATGGCAAGATTCAACCATCAATTATGCCCAATGGCTAGAATTAAGGTTGACTAATCTTTTATTAGTAAAAATTAGGGTTTATTATTCTTTGAATTAGGGTTGATTAATCTCCAAGACTCCTCTAGTTCTCAATTTCTAGTGAGAACTAGAAATTGATTAATCTCCAAGACTCCTCCTCTAGTTCTCAATTTCTAGTGAGGCCAACTGGACCCACTGAATTGTTTTCCATTCACTTGTTATCCAACACTAATGCACATGCACTTGTACTACACCCATCTGCCGGCTCGTATTGCCATTGGGTTCCTTCTTCAAGCCATTCACAGTTATGCATAACTTGCAAACAAAATCTGGGTCTGCATCACTCTTGTGGTGCAGCCCCCAACAAGTGTCCCTTGTTGTTCAGCTTCTTTCCCAACTTCCCTCGTGTCTCGGTGGGTGTTTTTTGGACTATTTTTCTACTATCCATCTGATATCTATCTGAGATTTTTGAGGGGGCTGATTGGTCCTTGGGGATACACTACTAGTAAACCATATGTATCATGTGCATTCAAGGGGTATTTAAAAAACCCCTTACCTGTGAATTTTTCAGGAATAAAATGACCCCATTTTCTTTATGGGCTTCTGTTTTTTTTTTCAAAATTGATTTAAAAAAACCCTTATGTAAATGTATTTCTGTAAATTTACCTTCAAATTTTGAATTAAAAACCCCTTCATTTGAGCTCAAGTGGTATACTTACATATTTTACAGTAAACCCCCCGAGGATTGGTCCTTGTAGTTCCTGATGATCGAGAAGTTATAGAGATTGGTGGTGGAGTGCTGAGATCATTTGTGGCACAAAGGCTTGCTTGCGGAGGTTTTCTATTTCCATGGGCATGGGTTTCCTCTTGGAGGAGGCAACTGTCCTTGTTTCTACGGAGGAGGTAAGGTTCCCTCCTAGTGGACAGGATCACACACTTGCTATCGTGCAAAAGACAGGAGGATGTCACTTCTACAGGGTCATTTGGGCAAGGATTGAACATAGGTCAAGCCATGGCACATGTGTACACATGACATTCCCTTCTACTAAACTTGATGCCAAGATGGATAGTCGGTCATCCTTTCTCCCTAGACTGCTTACTGTCTCTCAGAACTGCTTCTGATTCTGATCTTCTACTTTATTGACTTTGACTTTAACTGATATTTTTTTTCGAACACATTCACTCTTGATCTCCACTTCCAAGTCTTGCTAAAGAATTGAGCATCTGTTCAACTATTTTCCCCATGCCTACTTTCCCTTAATGTTGCATGCTGCATGCGCAGAAGCCTTGCTATATTGATCCACATCCCTAAGCTTGATTAAGAACATTGATGCTAAATAAACATGATTAAGACATAGGAGAGAGAAGAAGAGAGGGATAAGGTGTCAGGGTTTTAGAAAAAGGTTTCTTTGATGCTTATACATGACTTAGGCCTACGGGGAGCCCCATAGGGTTGACCCTGGCCCCTTTCTACACGACTTAGACTGATGCTAATGATGAATAAGTGAATGAACACTTGATGGAATGCTAAATTATGAATTAGAGTAGAGTAGAGTAGAGGAGAGAGAGAGAGAAAGAGAGAGAGAGAGAGAGAGAGAGAGAGAGAGAGAGAGAGAGAGAGAGGCAGGGAGGGAGGGAGAACTTAAGGACCTTACTATGCACCACCACCGTGAAGAAGCCATAATTCCTCTTCTTACCCATCATCCCCTAGCCATGGTGGCTACTTTCTTTATGGATAGCTTCCGTAGAAAAACTTTTTAAGGGCTACTTATATGCAATGGCCATTCAATTTGGGGATGAATCCAACCTACAAAGCCATCCAATCTTGGGGATGAATTCAAAACTGAGATGATTGTGGAATTCTAGATGAATTTAAGCAGTCGATAATTACATAAGCATTTTTCTTTGAAGTGGACTGGGTAAAACATACATTACAAGCATTACGCATTCGTGTAGAGATTTTTAAACATTTCAATGATACTTACACACATGTTTTCAAGTGAGAAAGGGGTGGTTCTAATGTGCATTAGAAGGATTTACAAGAGTAAGAGTATTCCATTAGGAGCTCCGAATATATGCAAGTTAATCTATAGCTAGGTTTAATACACATAAATGTTTGGAGCTTGAGACTATTATCTTTTAAGTTCTTTGAATTTTGACATTTCTTGATGCTCTTTTGAGCTACGATTATGGTAGAAATATGATAATGAAAGTCTTATGATTTTGGACTGTCGTCGTATGAATATTTAGTAATATATCAACTTTGGAATTATTATGCATAAAAGAATCTTAATATGTCCTGCTTGATGATTCAAACTTCTAGACTATATGTTTTCAATCATGATTCAAATAGTCTAGAGTTATTATGCATAAAAGAATCTTAATATGTCCTACTTGATGATTCAAACTTCTAGACGATACAATTTTGATCATCAAGTAGGACATATTAATATTCTTTTATGCATAAAAGAATCTTAATATGTCCTACTTGATGATTCAAACTTCTAGACGATACAATTTCGATCATCAACAAAAGTAGGACATAATAATATTTTTTTATGCATAATAATTCTATAGTCTAGAATTTTCAATCATCAAGTAGGACAATGTCAACTTTAGAATTATTATGCATAAAAGAACCTTAATTGTCCTATAGCTTCATGGTTGAAAATTCTAGACTATATATTTTTATTACATGTGCACTATTCATACCATGCTTTATCTCGGGGGGTGCACTACTACAAAACCCTATGTATCATGTGCGTTCAAGGGGTATTTAAAAAACCCCTTACCTACGAATTTTTTATGAAGAAAATGATCCCTTTTTTTTACACTTTTGGTTTTTTTTTTCCAAAATCGATTAAAAAAATCCCTTATGTAAATATATTTTTTATAAATTTACCTTCAAATTTTGAATTAAAAAACCCCTTCATTCGAACTCACATGCTATACTTACATATTTTTATGTGACCCTCCCCCTCCCTCCCCCCCTCCCCCCCCTTTGAGGCTTTTATAAGATATTAAATCTTCATACGAAAATATTGACACATCAAAAAACTCTTTTTTTCCTTTGTATAGGACATAAAGTTGCAAGTTAAACCCTCTTATGCCTGTAATATTGTTCATACCTCTATTTGAAATGGTGTCAGTATCATGAATGTTGTTGTTTACTCACTGGTTCCTTGGTCATGTAGATATATCCTAGAAAAGAAATTTTTGAGGCACTTCTTTCTAAGATATCACTTTTGAAAAATGTAGAGGGGTGTTAACACTAGTTTGGTACCAAAAAAGGACACTTAAGTGTCCTTTTTCGGATGATGCAAATAAAATGCTACTTGCGCTAGGAAAGACATATTCAAAATCCCTCTTGAGGAGTTTGAATATGTGACCTAGTGTGTCTTTAAAAAATGTAACCTTGCAATTTGGATGCTGGCACGATAAGGAATTACACCCATAAATAGGACTTGCATGAGACTGCAACTCAAGTTTGAGAAAACCGCCTTATAAGCTTAGAGAAAAAAATCACTAAGCCCCGTGAAAAATTCAAAGTAATTATTTCATATTTGTGTCAAAGATTTTGCCAAGTTTCACATGAAATAAAATTCAATTGAGAGTGTCTAAAATAGTAGGAAGTTGTGTGTGTTTGATACACCACTTTTTAGCATCCATTTGTATCCAAACCAATACATGGTTTTAATGTGTTTGCAAGTTTTTTAAGGTGATACAATGCTTACTCTATCCATTGAGATCTTAAAGTTATATGTAAAAGCCCCTTAGTAAGCTACAAATATTAATTGTTTCAAAATGTCAAAACTGCACACAACAAAACTTCTGGATTTAGATTCTTGAGTCATACGGATTACATTCCTTAGTAAACTTGCAAAATTTTGTCTGTATAGAATAATTCCGCTAAGGTACATTGTACAAACATAATTTGGGCACCTAAAACCTTTGTTTCATGGTTGTTGAGAGAGAATTTAGAAATTTTGAAAAATGTAGTACGATTGAAAAACTAAGATAGCGCTCAAGTAGCAAGATTTACTTGAGCTTGGGACCCCAAAAAATATGTATTAACTTGGTTTTGAACTATATAATCATTTTCGATTGCCAATTTGCACTAACATAACCCTAGTTTTATGGAAGTACCTTTGGAAGGCCAAAATTTTCCTCTTTTTCAGCATCTTGGTAATTATGAGATTTTTGTCATAGTTCACAAGTAGCTTAGGAACTAGGATCTAAAGGAGATTGTGTTGTTTTGAAACCCCAAGTTCTACCAATTTACTTTTACAAACATGAAAAACATGATTTATTCAAGAAGTTATAGGCATTTTAGGGGATTTTTGACATAACAGCTTTATTTAATTTCAATGAAAATTTCAAGTTAGAGTTTTTTTGTCAAATTTCTAATATAGCTTGTGTTTTGACATCATGAAAAATCCCCTTTATTTTTTGACTTTTAACCGACCTATGGTTGAACAAGGTGTAGAAATGTTGTTTCTAGGTTTCCCAAAAAATTTCAAAGTTCTGGTGAGAAACAGGACACTACACTTTAGAGTCCAATTACAAAACTAGTGTTAAAATTGATGACGTGAGTAGACAGTTAAACCTACCCCTTATATGGCTCTATAGGAGCATACAAGATAGCCTCAATTCAAGGTATATAGAATAGCCTCAATTCTAGACATGTAATGGCCCATGATCCAAGTGGCATTGGCCACACCACCCCTTGTAGAATATCCATGCATTCATTGCTAAAATCAATATTTGCTTATCAAAATTGTCAAAAAATAATAGATTCAAACTACCGCCACTTTTTGAAATAGGATTTTTAATTCTCTCTTAAAATGCAGCTCCAAAATATTTAGAAGACAAATAGCTCACTAAGAAAAAAATGCAATCACCGTCTTGAAATTTTCAAGTTGACACTAGCTAAGGCAAACACACACGCCTTCTAATAGGCAGGATAAAATTAAAAAGAAAAGAAAAAAAGAAAGAAAGAATAACGTGTTACAAAGTTGCAAGCTGACACGCTTGGGCAAGGGGTTCTGTTGTAAGTTGTGTTGTTGTCACAACCATCCAATGGGAAAACTGTGACTTTTTGGCCAAAAAAAGTCCGATCCACCTCATCTGTAGTCAAATCGTTAATCAGCACTTAGGGTCAAAGATGTACAGGCAAAGCAGCACGCTACCATTGTTTACGTTCTTGTGTTCACATAAGTAGGATGATCTGATTAAAAAAACCACACACACACACATATATATAGACTATATATATTATATGTCAATTAATGAGGCAATTCTCATTTTTTCTTCTTTACATTTATAGAGAAGGCTGCCTAGTTTCATTAGAGTCTCCTGCTGGGACTCTGAAGGCAAGAGATCGGCTGGGGCTAGCTTAATAGCTCGGCCGCAACTGTCAAAGGGAGACATGGTGCACTTGCGGAACGTCACACTGATTACCGATCATAACGATTGGCCAGGATTGAATCCGGAGGATCTGCTTTCCTACTCTTACTTGGCCATCACCAAGGCTTACTTCCACCAAGTGGAGGGGCTGCTTTCCTGCACCTTCTACAGGTCCTTGGATTGTGGCGTCGATTGCGGCTTGGGAAAAATGGTGGGGCTAGGGGTCTGGCAAAGTGAGCAAGCTGTGGTCGCTTTCTTTAGCTCTCCAGTTGGCTCCCCTACGGAATGGTACTGGAGAAGCCTTGGTGCGCAGATGGCTTTTGGATTTTATGAGGCTGTCCTTGTAACAACCAATCTACCCTCTATTGGCGGAGAGGCCTAGTGGCCTGAGTAAATCGAGGATAAATGCCATGGATGCTTAGAGACAAGCTTTGAAAATTCAGAGCTCCCAAATGTCTACAACGACAAGGGATTTACTTCAATTAATATTTTTTCTTTCCAAAGACAAAAAATCCTATGGATTCCGATTCATAAAATTTCTTGTTGTCAAGGCCCACCTCTCCTGTCTATTAATAGAGTTGTTATTTTGTAACGATAAACATCATTGTACACAATACATTATAAATTTCTTAATGTCTATGTTTTTTTGCACCGTTCTCGTCCTAAGGTAGAAAAAGGTCTCCTAACCTCTATGCTTGGTTTGTCTTCGTAATCTTAACATGATTTAGTGCTTAACCTTGGGTTCTTGTGGGTACCCTCCCACCACCACTGCCTTGATTGCTTATCCGATACAACTCATCACCACAATCTCCTCACTCTAGCAACATGTAGCACCCATCCTATGATTTTGATGGTGGTGAGCTTGGAGCTCCTTGTTAGGTTGTTTTTTTCTTGTATCTCTGGGTTGCAGGCAAAGAGAGACCCCAAGCGGCCTCTGTCCCTGCCATCACAACTTAGAACCCAGTCTTGTAGCTCCGACCACTACAACACGTTGGGGACACATCAGCGTTTTCTAGGAGTGTTTTAGCAACACTTTTTTTGTTAGAATGTCGAGGATTATGTTCGTTGCTCCACAACGAAATATTACTCCTGAGCAACGCTGTTTAACAACAAAATTTCGCTGCTCTACAGTAAAATTCCGCTCCTAAGCAACATCTTCAGCAACGAAATTTCGCTGCTATACTATGATTTCGTGGTTGAACAACGAAATTACGTTACTATTTTCACTGCATGAAATTCCAGAGAGTTGTTGGATGTTGAATTCTAAACATACATGTCACATACACATAGAAAATGATATATAGTTTTAAAAAAACATCCATTTAAACCCTTGGAGCCATGTTTTGAGCAAAGAAAAAAAGATAGTTGAAAACTTTTGAGAAGCGAAACAATGTCAAGATCATGAATCTATCCCATCTTGTAATAAATCCATATATGTTGCTTCATTAATGTCTATATCTAATGGAAGCTCAATTAAAAGATGGGGTCCCATATCAATATCAATATCACTCTCATGATCCAATGAAGCATTGTCATGATTGATAGGTGACTCATCATGTTCTTCCGATTGATGTTCCTTATGCTCTTCATTGGCCCCATCCAAAATGTTTTCTTCATCATCTTCTTCCAATGAGCCGATTTGAGGTAGTACTTGCATCTCATCCAGAGATTTGGCCTCCACATCTTAATCGTGAAAGATATGTTTTGAACGAGGGGAAACTTGTATAACATACCACCACTTTGGATCAATTCGATAGGCGTGAAACACAATATAATATCACAAAGCAAAGGGGTTACACTTTTTTAATACTACATCAAGATTTAATTTGGGATTGGTTGGGTTGCTAACCTGTTGACAGTATTGAGGTAGTATGAAGGTATCTTTCTCATCATTCCAAAACTTAGTGGAATCAATTTGAAAGAACCCATGTTTCTTCACGGTTTCTTGAGCACCTCTATATATCACCTTGAACCATTTCACATCAAATATGAATAGACTAATTGCTCTAAATCCAACCTCAAGAATATCTTGAATAGTGTGACGTGAAAAATTGATATCTTTCATTGTCAATTTTGTGCATATTTTGATGGTTTCTCAATGGTAATAAGGTGGAAGCTTGTCCAAGAAGATTGCGGTGCCCATAATGGAATAACAACATGGTGATGCGACGGCTTGGCGCCTACCCCGATAACAGCATTCTATCTTCAAATATAATGGTTTTACTTGATTTAGGGTGCACACATTGTAAATGCCATAAGTATGCTTGATAAATACTTTGGTATGGTAGATAGGCTAGTGATGTGGAAAATAAAAGTGGGCCTTCATGCTCACATGGATTTTTATTGTATTATTAATATGGTATTCACCATAAGGCTACAAGTTGGGGAGTGTGGAAGGCATGTGGAGGAGTGTGTGTAGGTGCATAATTGGGAAAGATTCTTCTAGAATGCCTACATGGAAGAGGAGAATTCCGCCATGTGTAAATGGGATCTCCACCTACATGCCACTTAGACTTGGCTATTATCTCATCACACTCTCAAAGTCAAAAAGTTTTCAATTTAAAAATCAATAGAAGACTTAGCCTAAGAAGACAATTGATGGTGACATCTACCCTTATGTCACTGAAGGGTTGAAGATTTTTATGTTGTAATTTGTAACAATGGAAGAGAGGGTGATTCTCCACCTATAAAAGGAGCCCTCCTCTCCCTTTCTTATCAAGGGAATGAGCTTCCTCAATTGAGCATTTTGTGTCATTGCCATTCTCTTATCTTTCAAACCCCTATTCAAACACTCTCTTTACATGTGAATGTCTCATTTAGCATTAGCTCCTCATGCTTAACCCAATTTTGGACCTCTTTGATGATTCATGATAAGTGGGATAAGGAGTTATTATCTTGGTGGGCCTGTGACTTCTCAAGGTAGCCCTTGCCTTATTGCCTCCCTCCTTTGGAGGTACCAATGGTTTTAGCGGTAATGAGCATGCGGAAAGACTTTGGGGACCATAGGTAAATCTTTACGATTGTCCGTTGAGCAATGTTAACCCTTACCCTCTATCTTGAATCATGAAGGAGATGAAAGGCAAGAGGCTATGTGAAAATTGAGGTTTCATGCAAAGAGAGGGAAGTGCAGTTTTTGTGGTCTAATACCCAATTTTCAACCGGTAATTCATCACTCGGGTGTTGATTTCTTAAATTGATCATATGGCTGGGAAGCTCTTTATATGCTCTTTCCACTCATGTAACTAATTTCTTAATCCCTCACTTCATTGATGATCAGAATTTTTCCCAAAGTTGCTAACTTTTAGGCGAATTTTGGCAGTTTTATAGTCTTGTAGTAAAATGCTCATAACTTTTCGCTCGGTTGTCCGTTTTTGAAAGTTTTTATATGGGCACGAAGCTCTCTTCAAGCTCTATGCAGCTATGTAATGCTCTTATACACAGCCTATATGGATTTAAAACTGCAATTCTCTGTGTATCTCTGTTTTTTTAGACTTTTGGCCATTCTTTCTTCTTAATAATGATTAATTCCTCTTAATCTCTTATCAAAAAGCTAATCCCATGTGTCTTATCCTCTTGTAAGTGATTACTATATTCATTTGCTTTAATATGTTCCGACCAAATCGCCCAATTCGAACGGATGAACCTTACCAATATCCCCCGTATGTCCGTTCACATAATCCTGAGTCGGAAGATTTTGTTCCAACAAAGAATCGCCCTCTTGTTTGGAGCTGCAAGACTGGTAGAAATTCTTGCTTCTCCGGAGACATTCATCTTCCCTTCCATGAATTATGATCTCACCTTTGATGTGTATATCTTTATCTTAACCTAGGGAGAGAAAGGGAGGTGAGGAGGCTGTGAGGTTTTATACAAGTGTGTTTTGATTCTAAGAAGTGACCGAAGTCCAAACCCCAACTTCGTGTCACATCTTTTGGTGGAGGTGACGGGCAGGTTTTACTTAGAATTATTCTATTTCAACCCCAAGGTCCCACATGATTAAAGGAAAGTTATTTTGAAACAAGTAAATTTTCCTTGTTGCTACTCATCTTTTGGTGCAAGATGTTCAACATTCTAGTGTTCCAAGGATCGGAAGGAGAAGACCCGGGGAGTTATCTCCGAGAGTTTAACTGAGCATGCTGCTTGACAGGTTGGTCTATGAAGGAGAGGGCAGAAATACTCCCAGATTTCTTGGAGGGTGTGGCCTTAACTTGGCATGAGGCTTTGCCAGAGGAGTCCAAGAATGATTGGGAAAGGTTGACCAAAGCAATGAAGGAGAGATTTGGGACAGTGGAGTCGCCAAATGCTTTACTATTGCAATTGGATCAAATTTTTCAAAAGGATAGAGAGTCAGTTTTTGCCTTTTCAGTGAGGTATGAAGCCTTATTCATCAAATATCAACAAGCTGCTTTACATGTTGTTGCTTCTTCTTCTTCACCTTCTATGGAAGATTCAAAGAGTTGTTTAGCAATGGAGCACCTTAAGATGAGCAAGTTTATCAGGGATTTGGATCCCTGCTTGCATGGAAAAGTTCTTAGCAAAGATCCCACTAATTTTAAAGAGGCTCTTCGTATTGCTTTGAAGAAGGAGGTCACTCTTCATATTGAGTCCACATTCCAATCTTCTCCGAATGTGCCAACCCCACCACGAGTAGAGATAGCCTCAACATCTTAGGTACAAGCTTCATCCTTGGATCATAACATTGCACAACTTATGGCAGAATTTGCTGATTTGAAGTTATACTTAGTCAATGCAAGGCCACCTAGGGTTCCACGAGCTGAGGATAAACCTAGGAATAGAAGTAGTGTCACATGCTATGAATGTCAAGAGAAGGGGCACTATCGCACTGAGTGTCCAAAGTTGAGGAAAAGTGAGGATAAAAGTTTAGCACTTTTAGAGGAAATATGCTCAGAAGAAGAGGAAACATTGATGCCATTAATGGCATCAAGGGGTTGTAAAACTAGAAGCCAGGAAGAGGAAACATTGATGCCATTAATGGCAAAAAGGGGTTGTAAAACTAGAAGCCAGGAAGAAGAAGAACAAGAAGATAAATCTGAAGAAGAGGAGAAAAATAAGAAGAAGAAGAAGTCGTCTAGGAGAAAAATTGGACAATCTGACTTTCCTCTTGAACAAGGATCTCTTAGTTATGACCTCTTAACAGATCTTAGGGAGAAAACAGCACAAATCACATTTGGGCCGCTTTTGGCACTCTCTCCAAAGCTCAGAAAGGAATGGGGTAACCTGGCTAGCACAAGGGAATCTAAGAAAAAGAAGAAGAGGGATAATGGGACTCCTATAGTTCAGAAGGTGGATATTGATGTAGGAGATGATGTGCCTGTGGGATTGATGTCATCATTGAGGGGCAAACAATTTCTAATGCATACATTGATGGAGGTGCGTCAATCAATGTCATGAGTGAAAAAACAATAAAAGATGCTGATTTAAAGTTATCTTCTACTAACTCTCCCTATCGCATCAAACTTGCTGATAATACTAGGGTGAAAACCTTAGGAATTGTCAGGAATTTGGGAGTGGATGTATGTGGTATTTCTGTATTTCTGTGCCTACAACTTTTCAGGCCATTCCTACAAAGCCTGATGCTAGGGCTTACCCATTGATATTGGGTAGGCCATGGCTTCGCCAAGTGAAGGCAATTCAAAAGTGGGAGACAGGTGATCTTATTCTACAAGGTGAGAATAAGAAGGTCCACTACAACATTAAGAGTCATCGCAAGAAAGTGGTAAGAGGTGAACCTTCAACTTCCAAAAGTTCAGAGTCAGAGTCATCCGATGAAGAAGAGACAAGTGGTAGCTCCGAGGATTCCATCTCAGAAGGAGAGGTGGAGGGAGTTGCATTTGGTCTTTCCCTAGGAAGGGATCGAGGGGATGCTGAAGACAATGGAGCCTTGGAAGGGGAAGCTTCTTCAACCATGTGCAAGAAAGGAGATGTGGACCTCACTAGTCTTCACCAACAAAATGAACTTCTTCTTTTGATGAGTCCATAGCAAGTACTGAAAGGGAGAATTACTTAAAAGTGTTGGATGGATTTCCTAACCTTTTTGCAAACAGCTACTCATAAGTATGCCAAGTTATCCTAGTCTCGGGGGGGTCACTATATGTAAATCCTCTATATCACGTGCATTCAAGGCCTATTTAAAAAGTCCCTTATCTGTGAATTTTTTAGTGAATATAATGTATCCTTTCCTATTCAAATCTGTAAATTTTTTTAAAATACAATAAATAAATCCCCTCTGTAAATATATTTCTATAAGTTTTAAATATTTAAAATGTCCTTCTGTTGAACCCACGTGATACTTACATATTTATACGAGTGACCCCCCCGAGATCCTAGTAGAGCACAAGATTGATCTCAAGCCCCAAAGTAAGCCAGTGGTACAGTGGCTAAGGCATTTGGGGGTAGTGCAAGCAGAGGTGCTTAAGAAGGAGGTAACTAATTTGCTTGAAGTTGCATTTTCCAGTAGAGAATTCAGAGTGGATTTCCCCAGTTGTAGTCACTCCCAAAAAGGGTAGAAAATGGCATGTGTGTGTGGACTTTCGCCCTCTAAATGCATGCACAAAGAGGGATTATTATCCTCTACCCTTTCAGGATGAGATTTTGGATCAAGTTGCAGGTCATGAGTTGTATTCAGTGTGTGATGGACACTCTGGATACTTTCAAATCCAGATTTGTGAAGAAGATCAAAGGAAAACCTCATTTATCACCCCTTGGGGAGTGTATGCCTATAGGGTGATGCCATTTGGCTTGACCAATGCACCAGCAACTTTTCAACGCTTCATGAGTCAGGTATTTGCACCTTACTTGGTAAAGTTTATAAGCGTCTTTCTGGATGATTTTTGCATTTATTCAAGCCGCATGGATCACTTGGAAAAGTTGAGGTTGGCCTTGCAAAGTATTGATGATGCAAAAGGGTGTGTGGCACATACTTGGGATGTGAACATTAGGAAAAATTTGGACTCACAAACTAACCCTCTAAGGGCTTTCTCTCTCTTC
This sequence comes from Cibotium barometz, assembly GCF_041138505.1. Classification (NCBI taxonomy): domain Eukaryota; kingdom Viridiplantae; phylum Streptophyta; class Polypodiopsida; order Cyatheales; family Cibotiaceae; genus Cibotium; species Cibotium barometz. The sequence continues at coordinate 35,131,596 of NC_141047.1, forward strand.
ATGAATCAAGGAAAAGTGTAAAAATAAGGTTATAATATTTTTCCTCTCTCTTCTCTTTTTGAATCTTGTACATCTCAAAATATTAGTTCTATATAATAGATTCACTTATTATTTTATTGACTGTCCACCAAGAACTATACCAGATCTGCTCAGAACTCGAATATGTCAAAAAAAATTTATTTGAGCTGGTTTCGAATATCTCAAAAGATATGACATTCTTAAATGCCCAAATTCATTTATGACTGAAGAAACAATCATTTTGTGATTCTAGAAGGATTTTATCTTTAAAATGGAATATCTTGATTTGTACTTTGTATTTCATAATTTCTTTTTGCAAAGTACATAGATCTGTGCTTTATCTACATTCTAGTGCATTTTTTATGTTTTTTTATAGAGATTTAAAGAGAATAGACATTTTAAGATTTTAAGAATATGTTTAGATTTATTATTTTTTAGAGAATAGTGCATTACGAATTTTCTCTTCTTCCTCTCTTTAGGTCATTTCTTCATTCCATTGCTCATTTCTTCTTCTACTTTCAAATTTGCCAAACAGTTTGTATTTCCCTACATCTCCAAACAGTTTGTATTTCCCTCTTGTTCTATTGCACTTGTTCACTACAAAGCTAGAAAATGAAGAGTGATTTGATTTTTTGTGCCATTTTCTTGGAGCCAACAAACCATTTCCCTCTTGTGCTCTCTTAACATTATCTTTTGCGATTTTCATCATCTCCTGTGGATCCTGAAGAAAATCTTTAACCTATGGTATCTTTTCTTTCTCGAGTCCAACGGCCACTAGAGCTTGTAGTTGAAAACCATACATCAACATGAATGTTTGGCACTATTATAAGAAAACTCCAATATGGGAAAATATTCTTCCCAATTGGTTTTCCTTTTGCTTACATATGCTCGTATAGCATGTCTTCCAAGACTTGGCTGACTCTCTCGGTTTGACCATCACTTTGAGGATGATTAACCATACTCGTACTTAGCATGGTGTCCAATCTCTTGCACACAGCATGCCAAAAATGACTATTAAACTTTGTATCTCTATCACTAACTATATCGGCAGGTAAGCCATATAATCGATAGATATTTTCAATAAATAGCCTTGCTAACTCAAGTGCAGTCACTGTCATTTTTATCGGAATAAACCGACACACTTTTGTCAACCTATCTAATGACCACCTAAACCAAATCGTGGCTTGTGTTCGTTTTAGGTAATCCAACTATAAAGTCAATTGAGTACTCTCCCATTTTCCATTTAGGATCTCTAGTGGACTTAATAAACCACCTACCTTAAGGCATTCTGATTTATTAACCTGGAACTTTTGGCATTTTAAAACATAGTCTTGGACGTCCTTACTTAAGCCATACCAATAAAATTGTCTCTTAACTAGTGCATATGTCTTCCGTATTCTAGGATGACCAGTACTCGCACTATCATGATATTCATATAAAATATGGTGCCTAATGTCTAAGTCCAAAGGTATATATACTATACCTTTGTAAAGTAGGTAACCATTATCAATGGAAAAATTCTTCCAACGATTTCTTTCATCACTTGTGACATGTCTCGTTGAGACATCTCTCGAGACTTACCACTAGTGGAAGTGTCTGTCTCGTGAACGGGGCTATCTTTATTTGTAATCAAGGGATCCCTCTTCTCTATGACACTCCACATGTGGGAATAATCTGGATCATCAATGCACTTCCAAAAAAATCACTCTTCATTTGAGTAAAACTCAACTCGTTAAATTTGTAATTCCTCTAAGTTTGTGGGATGTGGCCATTTTAATATGGCTTCAACTTTCGTTGGATCCATACGAATGCCATCTTTCAAGATTAAGTATTGAATTTCTTTGATGTGAAGAATTCACATTTACTCTCTTTGGCATAAAACGAATGCTTCCTGAGTAACTCAAATACTTGCTGTAAGTGTTCGAGATATTCTTTCTTGGTACAACTATTGATCAGGATATCGCCTAGAAAAACCACTACAAATTTTCCTAAATAGGGTTTCAAGACACTATCCATTAGTGTCATGAATGTGGCTAGAGCATTAGTCAAACCGAAGGGCATGACTAAAAGTCATAGTGACCAAACTTAGTTCAAAAAGCAGTCTTTTTGGACATCCGTTTCCCGAATTCTCACTTGATGATATCTAGATCGTAAATCGATTTTCGTAAAGTACATTTCTCCTTGGAGTTAATCGAACAACGCATCTATTTGTTAATTGATTAAATCCTCTGTAGTAGTCAATACAGAGTCTTAACATTCCATCTTTCTTCTTTTGAAAGAGAACGGTCGCACCCCAAGGTGAGACACTGGGTCTGACGAATCCCTATTCTAATAGTTGTCTTAACTGCTCCTTAAGTTCTATGGCTTCAAGGACTGGTATTTTGTATGCATGTTGGGCTACTAGCTGAGCTCGAGGGGTTAATTGGATCTCATGATCTACTTTGCAGGACGGAGGCATCTTAGTCAGCTCTTCTGGGAACACATCTGCATACTCACTTAACCACTCTAGTTCTTTAGCTTTTCATTTTATATCTACTCGATTCATCTTAACAACATAAATAGATTGCCTCTTTCTGAGCCCTCCTAACAATTTAGAAGCCTTGACTAATTGTAGCAGTGGGGATCTAGAAATTCCTTGAACTTTATTCCCGTGAAGGTCAAGGAAAGAGATGGTTCCATTGTGACAATGAATGTGAGCCTGATTCTTATGGAGCCAATTCATTCCAAGGATTCTATCATAGATTCCCAAGGGTAGGACTCTGAACTGGCACTCTGTTACGTTCCCATCTAGACTAAATTGAATAAGGTCTGTCTCAAGGTGTGTGAAAAGAATCTTTCCACTGGCCAATTCCACTTGCTTAGGTTTCCCTGATTTTTGATTTAGGACTAACGCAAACATCCTGGGGAAATAAAAGAATGAGTACTGCATGAACCAATCAAAATCTTGAATTGCTTGCCCTGGTACTCTGCTGGAGTTTGGAGAACTAAAAATTGACGATTCTTCCCCTGATGCTCAATTGTGGCATAGATCTGTCCTTTTTCTTCCTCCACTTCCTCAGCTATAGTGACGGCTCTAGTTGATGTAGTTTGTGGAAAAATCTCTCTTTGGTTACTCCAATTCTAGGAGGGAATTTGGAGACTGCTTTGCATGGAGGCTGCGAGACTGAGCTGGCACTAGATTCTGGGGTTGCCTTGATTTTGGTGTGGGGGACCCTGATTGGACTGATACGAGAAGGAGTCTGTCTCTGAACTCTAGGACCCTCACTTCCTTGGCCCACAGAAGGAGATGGGCAATCCTTGAGCTGGTGCCCAAACCCCTCACATCCACCAAAGCACGTGTTCTCACTTCGAAGCTCTTTCCTTTGCATTCTTGAAAGAGCCAGAGTTCTTGAGAAAGAGCTTCAAGGAAAAGGTCTTCCTTCATTCGTGAAACTTCTTGTCTCCAGATGTTTGATTGGGACCTTGGTGTCTCTTTGGAGGCGGAAGGTTGGAAGAACTTCCCGGTGTCTCGAATCTCTTGAAGGATGAGGGAGCTGGCTTTGGTGGGACTTTAACGGCGGTGAAGGCTTTGGTGAAGTCCTTTGCCATTCTTATAGCTTCAGCCATGGAGACTGGCTTGGCATTCTTGACCAAGGTGTTTAAAGGTTCGTTCATTCTATTGAGATTCAAGCTCGATGTCAGTGTGAGCCAGCTATGCTATGTGCTAGCATGTTAGGTAGGAACATGTGTGAGACATAAATGACCATGTCCAGCTGGTCATAGTGTGTGGACATTAGCTAGGGTTAGATGTGTGTGGACACAACTCATAGTGTGTTGTGTGTATTATGGATTATGGCTTTATGCATTGTGTGAGAAGGGAGATGGCTTCTCTCTATGGTTAGGGTTTGTAATATACATTAGGGTTTGCTCCTGTGTGTGTGTCTCCTCTTCCTCTACCGTTCTTTCAACATGGTATCAGAGCCTTGTGCTGTTTATTAGGGTTTATAAGTGAGTGAGTGAAGAGGGAGAAGAAGCTGTGAAGCTTGCCATTGGAGCTATGAAGCTTGGAGCACACCGATTACTATCAGATCTGAGAGCTTGGCCTACCGGGTAAGGTCTTCTAAACATCCTCAAGCGGATTGCAAGTGATTCAGGCAAAAACAAAGCAATTTAGAGCAACTCAAAGCAAAGCAAATTTTTGGTTTTTGGAAGCTTTCTATTAAAGCTTGGAAGCATTGATGTATGGTGGAAATACATGTAAATCTGGCAAAATAAACATGTATCTGACAAGGAGGAATGTATTGGCAACTTCTATGCAAGCCCTACTGTGATTTTGGAGCAATTTACATGCATTTGAATGAGTGAAAAATTCTGGTTTTTGAGCTCTCACAAAACAGAGAAAAGGGAGTCAAAAATTGATGCATTTGGAGCGTGTTTTTGGTAAAAATCCAACCATTGACTGGTTTCACACATACTTAGGTGTGTTGGGGACTTGAATACCTCACCAATTAACATTATAATCACTCCCAAATCACTGTAGAGCAGGTGATGTAGCCTGCACAGAGAAACAGGGCAGAAACTTGATCATTTTGAAGCGAGGAGATCAATTACAACTTCTCTGCTTGATTACTTTCACAATTGCTTTAGCAATTGGTTGCTAAACATAGTTGAGAAGAGGGCTACATGGTTAGTTTGATCAATTATGCTTAATTGAGCTAGGAATGAGCTGATTAAAAAGCCTGTCCACTAGTTGCAGAGAAAGAGAGCAATTTTAATTAAGCAATTAATCTTTGGTCTTAAACAATTCAACAAATTCCTCTTACATGGAGTTAGTGGACATCATTGCTAAGCTAATGAATGCCTGGTTGCTCAATTTGGACAAATATTGAAGAAGTTAGAGCCATTTTACTACTAGTTTTTCTGGTTTTTCCCAAAACAGAGAAAGGGGTTTTCAAAAATTGATATGTACACATGTCAAATGGTGTTGATATTCAACATTGAGGTTGTTTAGGTGTCAATGCAAGTTTCCCATACTTTATTGCACCACTACATTGTGATTTGGAGCCTTGGAAGGCGTATCAAAATAGGGTATCTCGGACTACGTGAGCTAGTTCATTCTGGATGCATACAGGTTGATTTTCTACATCAAATTTGAAGATTGTTGGCTACTTTGGAGTATCTGGAACATTCATTGGAGTGTGGTTGAGCTGAGGAAGGCTCATTTAACGATTTGGAATTGTGCGGAAGGTGTTTTGCATTGAGCAAACACGTCGGATAATCCAGTACAAATTGTTGGGGAAAAGCTGGATAGGAAGAACTTCCAGGCATGGAAGTACAGGATCAAGAGTTTCTTGAAAGGAAAAGGATTTTGGAATCTCATTACAGGTACTGAGCGAGAGCCAGAGCTACCCCGACAACCTACACAGCAACAGCAGGTTATTACTCATAAGCAATGGTCTGAAAGAGCATTCAAAGTGTTGCATTATCTGTCTATATGTATTTCTGATGCTATGCTCATACACATACAGGATGCTGAGAATCCCAAAGATGCATGGGATACTTTGGTAAAGATGTTTGACACAGACACGAGTGCTCGCAAGTCTCAGTTTGCAACAACAGATACATAATGTGAAGAGGAATAGAAGGAGCATACATGACTATGTGCAAGAAATAAAGAAGTTTGCAGATGCATTGGCAACAATAAATGCCCCCATGCCTGATGATGATTTGGTGGATATTACCTTGCGTGGTCTTGGCAATGAATATAAATCCTTTGATACATCTATCTCAGTGAGGAGTACAGGTTTACTAGACTTTGATGAGTTGGTTTCACTCTTGCTTGTTGAGGAAATCAAACTCAGTGATTCATTTCTGGATGCATCTACTAGCCATGATGATAATGGCAGAAATCAGGCTTTCTACTCGCAGAGAGGTTTTAGAGGCAAGGGGAGATTCACATCACGTGGCCGTGGTGGTAATGATTGTGGATGGCAGGACAGGTCATCACAACAGAATTATCAACCTTCATATGGTGCTAGAGGTGGTTATGGATATACACCTCAGAGAGGCAGAGGTAATCCTCGTGGTAGAGGACGTTGGCAAGGCCAACAAACATCTATGCAAGATGTGGAATGCCATTATTGTGGAAAATATGATCATATGGCGAGAGATTGTTTTCGCAAACAGAATGATTTGAGAGGAGGTAGAGCACAACGTGGTGGTCATTATGGTGGAAATTATGCACAACATGGTGGTGGAAACTATGCATCAAGCAGTAATGATGGCACAGTAAATCACTTGTTTGCCATGAAACATATTGTTGGATCTATGATGACAAATGCTGAGAATGATGACACATGGTATATGGACTCTGGAGCATCAAACCATATGACTTGTCATGGTGAATGGTTTGAGCATATGAAGCCTATGGATGTGAAAGGCTATGTGGAAACTGGAGATGATACTCACCATGCCATTACACATGTTGGAAGTGTACCATTGGTTATGCACAATGGTCAAACAAAATCTATGTCTGATGTATTGTACGTGCCTTCTATCACACAAAAAGCTTGGCCTCAACTGGTGGAACAGGGATTACAGGTTCGTTTCAACGAGCATGGTTGCTTCGTTTAGGATTTCAAACATGGATGTAGAGTCATTGCTAAAGGCAAGAAAGAAGGCAGGTTGCTTAAGCTGGATGCTGGAATTCCTGAGTTAAAATCAGCCATGTTCTCTAAAAGCTGGATGCTGGAATTCCTGAGTTAAAATCAGCCATGTTCTCTAAAAGTAGAAATGTGACACAGGACATTGATATGTGGCATAAGAGGATTGGACATGTCAATATACAAAGGTTAAAGAACATGCAGATAAGAGGCATTGTCAGTGGGCTGCCTAGATTCAAGTATGATGGGCATATGCATGTTTGTGAAGCCTGTCAGTTTGGAAAGCAGGCAAGGTTGCGGTTTCCTAGAGAAGGAAATATGAGTAGTAGGCCACTTGAGATAGTACACAGTGATGTATGGGGTCCTACACAAAACCCATCTATCAAAGGCAGTTTATACTATGTGACATTCATAGATGATTTCATCAGGATGACATGGATATACTTTCTCAGAGAGAAAGGTGAAGTATTGGAAAAGTTTATGGATTTCAAAGCTTTTGCAGAAAAGCAATATGGCTGTTGGATTAAATGTTTGAGGACAGATGGAGGTGGTGATTACACCTCAAAAGCTTTTGAGCATTTCTTGAGGAAGCATGGAATAAGAAGACAATTGACTTGCAGGTATACACCTCAGCAAAATGGTGTGGCTGAGAGAAAGAATAGAGTCATATGTGAAGTGGCTAGTGTGATGCTCAATGAAAAGAGCATGCCAGATTATTATTGGGCAGAAGCATGTGCTACTGCCGTGTATATACTGAACAAAACACCTACAGCAGCCATTCATGGAAGCACGCTAGAGATGCGGCTTACAGGTTATAGGCCAGACATTGGACACCTCAAAGTTTTTGGATGCATAGCTTATGTACATGTGCCTGATGAAAGAAGAAGAAAGTTGGATCCTAATGTAGAAAAGTGTGTATTTTTTGGATATACACAGGATCGTAAGGCATACAAATGTTATAATCCACAAACTAGACAAGTGGTCATCTCACGAGATGTGGTGTTTGATGAGCTTGCTAGTTGGTACAAAGCAAAGGATGAGGGTGTCATTGAGTCACTTGAGGCAGATGTGTCTGTGAACTTGCCACAAGCAAGTTCTAGTTCTACTTCTATGTCTGGGCTAGCAGAAGCTGAGAGTAGCAGTGTACGTCCATGGTCAGGACGTTTGAGGCATGAGAGTGTGAGCACTGGGAGTAGTGCTATGGATAAAGGAAAGAAGAAAGTTGAAGGAATTGGAATTACAGGTTATGAGTCATCTAATTCAGAGAGTTTGGATGAGGAGCTTGTCATACCTGTTTTACGCACACCTAGTGCTAGACTGGATAGATATGTGCCACCACATGCTAGAGTTACAGGTATACAGTGTGACCCGCATGCATTGCGGAGATCCCAAAGGGTCAGATATCCAGTTGACAGATTGACATATCAAGATTTTGCTATGCATTATGCATATATATGACATCTATGGTGAAGCATGTGGAACCTACATGCTATACAGAAGCTATTGGAAAGCATGTATGGGAGAAAGCAATGGATGTTGAGATGGATGCATTGGTTCATAATGACATATGGGATTTGGTTGCATTACCAAAGGACAAGAATGTTATTGGATGTAAATGGGTTTACAAAGTGAAGTGCAAATCTGATGGTTCCATTAAGAGACATAAAGCAAGATTGGTAGCAAAGGGTTATGCACAAACCCAAGGTTTGGACTATGATGAAACTTTTAGTCCAATGGCAAAGATGGGGACAGTAAGAGCAGTCATTGCTATGGCTGCAACTAATGGTTGGGAAATGCATCAAATGGATGTCAAAAATGCATTTCTAAATGGTGATCTACAAGAGGAAGTGTATATGGCACAGCCAGAAGGGTATGTACACCCAAGATATCCCACTCATGTATGCAGATTGAAAAAGACATTATATGGTTTGAAGTAAGCACCTCGTGCTTGGAGTGATAAGATGAGCAGATATCTTATCTCTCTTGGTTTTCAAATTTCTATAGCAGATTCTTCACTCTATGTGAAGAAAACCGAACATGGGATTGTTTTACTCGTTATCTATGTGGATGACTTGATTATTACAGGTGATCATGGTGCAGATGTGATGCATGTCAAGAAAGCGTTGAGTGGGCAATTTGACATGAAAGACCTTGGTGAGTTGAGATACTTTCTTGGAATCGAAGTGATCAAAGACCATGTAGGTACATGGTTAGTACATCGCCAATATGCATTGGATATGTTGGCAAAATATGGCATGACAAGGTGTAAGCCTATAACTTCAAAGCCTAGATATCATGCCATGTGTGAGGCTTGGGTAGGCACAAATCTTATATATGCATGCCACTTTATGTCCACATCACCTTCGAGAGGATCCACATAAGCACCTTGTCACCTCACCTTGGCACCTTCACCCCCCATGTTAACATGGTCAACCTAGTTGATGACTCCCCACCTAATCATCCTAGTTATCATTAATGCCACATCTTCTTGCGACCTTTGCATGCCACCTCGCACTTGTTGGTGACATGGCATGCCACATCATGGAATTGCCACATCAGCCATAGTAGTGCCACATGTCAAGAAAAAGCCACGTGTCATGCATGCATGTGGACACGTGGCACCTCCTTTCCCTTTTTCCATTTTTTTCAAAGACATATTTTTGAAAAAGTTAATTTAGTGTATTTTTAGTATTTAAAAAAAAAGAAATAAAATATAAAACTTTAAATAATAAACTATATATAACTTATTAATATAAAAGAATTTAAAATCACTAATTTTAAAGGATTATATTTTGGAATTAGGTAAATGATATTATTTTTAAAGTTCATGTTATTTAATTTTAAAAATTTAATATTTCTTGAAAATATTTTATGTGTAGGATAAACCTTTGAATAAAATATAGTATAAAAGAAAATATAATTATATAATTATAAAACAAAAGATATATTTATATATGTAGTAATGATAAATATTTAGACTTGTAAATATTTATTATTAATTATATTAATTTTTAGGTGATAATAGTTTATCTTTATGTTTATCTTAATTATCCAATCAATCTTAGATAGGAAATCCAATGAGATTTGAAGTGGATAACCTATTTTTCCTATATAATCACACATCTCTAGTACTATCCCACACTTATCTCTAGTACTATCCCATCATTGAGCCTTCATATTTTTTTCTCTCTTAGCTTCCTTGAGAATGGGTTCTCAAAGTCGTAGGTTTCAGAAATGTGATAGGACTAGACTTTCCCCCGTCCCCACCAAGTTCAAGAGGAGGAGAGGAAAAGGGTAGCTTGTGTGAGAGAAAGAGAGAGTGGAGAGTACGTCAACGAGCAACACCTTCCGTTTTGTTGGCGATGATCCAAGCCTTGCTCCTCCTCTTCCACTTCCTCTACCTTTACCCTCTTCCCCCCCACTACCCCTTAGTTTAGATAATCCACATGAACCCACCCTTCCTGAGACCCCTTTTCTTACACAAGAACCCACCCCCTCCTTTGGGTGCCCATAGTGTGGATAGGAAAGAACTAACCTATCAAAGTCAGGGGCATATTGTCGTGCCCATCCAATCTTCCAATCCGATTTCAAAGACCTCACGCCGTCATCACAGGCATGTGTGCTTGATTCTTTGATCGATCTGCCCAACATGGACAACTGCAGGTTGCTTTCTGACATTGGAGGTCAAAGAGAGAGGAGAGCTGGCATGGCGATATTACAAAGTGTTCGTCGTTCCTATATAGTTAACAAGAAGAGGAACTCTGTAGACGCTTTGGCTGCTTAACGGGCTATTGTGGTAGCGATAAGTAGCTCCCAAATGAAGGGTAAGGTGAGTGCCACATCTCGCATCCTTTCCATAGAACCACACACAATGAGGTTGGTACTTTGTGGGTGAGTAGTGGTCGTGTAGCTACACACGATCGCCTACTAGATGAAACCACTAGAGCCTTGATAGAAAGTTTTTGGGAGGAAAATTTTTGTGCCTCCCCAATTTTCAAGAAAGCTTTGCATAAGAGAGTGACAAGAGAAGTGTTGATTGAGCACGGTGCTTGCTTTCTTGAAATGACCCAAACAGAGTTGTATTCTCATTTTGTGGCATCATATCGAGAGCTTAAAATAGGGCAAAGGTCATTTGAGGGGTGTAAGCCTTGGTTTGTGAGGTACTCACGACAGCGTGACACATGTTGTTATCGCTACCATGTTGAGTTCCAACTTTTTTATGATGTGTTCCGTTCTCTTAGTGGGCAGAGAGAGTTGCCTCTCGTAGTCTTCGTGATTTCATCCACTCTCTTTTGTGTGTACGCAACACGAAGGATGCCTAGTTCCATAGGATGCCTTGTGTGGAGAGCAATTGCACATCATGTGGTTTACTTTACATCTACAGATGGTAAAGTGACCAAGAGATAGTGCCATGGCAACGTTATGAGTATGTGACACACCAGAGTGGTGGGCAATCCAGGAAGTTGCAGCTCGTGGACAAACATACACCACGTTGTCACTTCATAGCCACATTTAGGGAGAAGATCTACCCCTATATACGGCACAGTCATTGTGCCAAGTGGCAAGATCATCAATTTCGAGCTTGCTTGGCAGAGTTTCCTATCGGTGTGGTCGGCTCTATGGGGTTGATTTTATAGAGAACTACACCTTCACACCTTTTCAGAAGATACAATCTGAGTATTACTTCTCGAAGCACTTCTCGAAGTAGGTAATGGTTATATTTCATAATATTTGTTTCGCATTTGAGCTATATGACTTATTTGATTTTTTGTGTCCTAATCGTCTCTCTTGCTTACCTCACTAGGTTGCTATTATGGTCCACATTAGCTATCGACATGCAAAGGCCCATGGAGATGGAATAGCGAGTATCCCCCCCCCCCCCCCCCCGAGTCCCGTGTCATTATTCGAGAGTATCATTTCTATATTAGTGATGATGTTTCACATGATGCACATGTTGTGCAACATTGTTTTTGTCTCCATGATGATGATTTTTTACGAGATTGTGGGATCACACGTGGCCAGCGATGGGTTTCATATGGTTGTGGTGCATAGTTCAAGTCGTCCCACGATAGTTCTATTGGCTCTACAGGTAGTACTTATGGTTCTCTTATATTCGCAATTAAACTAAATTCACTAAAACAATAACTAAGACTTTGTTTTATGGATTTATAGGTGGCATGTGCAATCTAGTTTCCGAGTGATTTGGTCATTCTTTGAGACTGGTCACAGGAAGGGAGAGCATGATGGTGTGGACACGTGTGTGAAACGTGCCCTGAGACGTCATCAACTGAATACTGAGCGATTCAGAGGTGCGAGCCACGTGGTCAAGTGGTTCTTCCAACATTTATGTGGGAGTGCATCGTCATCATATCTCCCAAATGTGATTTCGGATTGTGAGGAGATTTTTTTGGCATGTGGATGGTGGCATGATTGATCATAGAGCCTCCCGTGATTATGTTACAGGCCTGGCATCTAGTGTCCGATGAGCACACAGGTCCTATGTTCATAGCCAGCTATGATCACCTGATAGATTTGCTATAGGAGGGTGATGTATTTGCTGTTATTTCCGGTGAGGGAAATAGCGAGGGAGCAGAGTCCTACTATCTAATGAGTTCCACTAGGCCAAAGTGTATCCTTGACCAGGATACAGTGGATAATCAAGGGTTTTCTTTTGACACCCATAGCATGATTGTGGCATGCCAGTTCTATATACCAGCAGATTCGACTTCATCGGGGGAGTCTTGAGTTCCAGCAATGGAAGTGGGAGTTAGAGGTATTTTAGTTCTCTCATCTAGTGGTTTCAACCAGGCTCACTCTTGATCAAGTACAGAGTCGAAAACAGAGTTCTCGCCCTCATTTTTGGCTTTCGAGTGGATGACCATGAGAGCATTCTAGAGCGTTTGAGAGCTAGAGAGGGTGCTACTGACTAGATCTCTATCTTGATATATAGTGACTAAACTCAGACTAGCTGGATTAGCTCACTTACATTGTACTTAGATTTATTGGTAGTGACTAACTTCAGAATAGCTAGGGTAGCTCATTTTCATTATGCCTTGATCTTTTGAGTTAGTGGCTAAACCCAAAGTGGCTAGGTTAGCGCACATTCTGATGTACTTAGTTGATGTTTTTATCATTTATGAGTTTTTTTGTTATTAAGGATCATTGCATTTTAGTTGATGTTTATGGATTTTGGATTTTTATAACACTTTGGCTATCATATTGTTTATTGAAAATCCCCATGCCATCATACCCAAACATGCTCCGACTTTGGGAGCACATAGGGGGGACCCAACCCCACATGCTCGCAAAGTTTGGTCACCATCAGAGCATGTTTGGGTACGATGGCATGGGGAAGAGCAGGATTTTCCATGGCCTCTCAAGCACCAAGAAACTTGAAAAATCTGCACTGGGCACACTTGAAAAATCTAAACATGCTCTGATGGTGACCAAACTTTGCGCGCATGTGGGGGTGGATCCCTCCACAAGCTCGTAAAGTTTGGTCACCATCGGAGCATGTTTGGGTACGATGGCATGGGGAAGAGCAGGATTTACCATTGCCTCTCAAGTACCAAGAGACTTGAAAAATCTGCACTGGGCACTAATTGCTAATCCAAACATGCTATGATGGTGACCAAACTTTGCAAGCGTGTGTGAGGGACCCACCCCCACATGCTCGCAAAGTTTGGTCACTATCGAAGCATGTTTGGGTACGATGGCATGGGGAAGAGCGAAAATTTCCGTGGCCTCTCAAGCACCAATAGACTTGAAAAATCCAGACTGGGCGCAAATTGCTAATCCAAACATGCTCCAATGGTGACCAAACTTTCCAAACACATGGGGGGACCCACCCCCACATGCTCGCAACATTTGGTCACCCCATCAAAGAATGTTTGGGTACAACTGCATAGGGAATAGCGGGATTTGCCATGGCCTCTCAAGCACCAAGAGACTTGAAAATCCACACTAGGCACTAATTGCTAATCCAAACATACTCCGATGGGGTGACCAAACTTTGCAAGCATGTGGGGGGACCCACTCCCACATGCTTGCAAAGTTTGGTTACCATCGGAGTATGTTTGAGTATGATGGTATGGGGAAGAGCGGGATTTTCCATCGAAGCATGTTTGGGTACGATGGCACAGGGAAGGGCGGGATTTTCCATGGCCTCTCAAGCACCAAGAGACTTGAAAAAACATCACTGGAATTGCTAATCCAAACATGCTCCGATGGGAACTAAACTTTACGAGCATGTGGGGGCGGGTCCCCCCAAGATGCTCGCAAATTTTGGTCACCATCCGAGCCTGTTTAGGTATGATGGCATGGTGAAGAGTAGGATTTTCCATGGCCTCTCAAGCATTAAGAGACTTGAAAAATCCTCTTTGGGCGCTAATTGCTAATCCCCAAACATGCTCTGATGGTGACCAAACTTTGCGAGCATGTGGGGGTGGGTCCTTCCCACATGCTTGCAAAATTTAAAAAAATTCTTTTATGCATAAAAATCAATATTGATGAAAGTAACACTTTTATAATTAAAAAGTTCTTTTATACATCTATTTATGCATAAAAATCAATATTGATGAAAGTAACACTTTTATTAAAAAAGAATTATCCAATATACATCTTTCTATGTATAGAATTTAAATCTAATGAAAATCACTCTTTTATAATTAAAAAAATAATCAATATGCAACTTTCTATGCATAGAATTTAAATCTAATGAAAATCACTCTTTTATAATAAGAAAATAATCAATATGCATCTTTCTATGCATCGAATTTAAATCTAATGAAAATCACTCTTTTATAATTAAAAATAATAATCAATATGCATCTTTCTATGTATAGAATTTAAAACTAATAAAAATTACTCTTTTATAATAATAAAAATAATCAATATGCATCTTTCTATGCATAGAATTTAAATCTAATCAATAAATTCTATGCATCTTTCTATGCATAGAATTTAAATCTAATGAAAATCACTCTTTTATAATTAAAAAATAATCAATATGCATCTTTCTATGCATAGAATTTAATTTTCATGGAAATAACACTTTTATAATAAAAATATTTCTACTATGCATTTTTCTATGACTAGAATGAAAAAAACACTTTTAGAATACACGAACGATGGGGATTAGTCTTTTTGAATAATAAAATATAAAACTTATTTCACAAAATTTAAGAAAATTTTGCCTTAACCTCCTTTGTATGGCTGACTATTTTCAATTTTTTCTAACCTTAAATTACTTAAAAATTATCCCCAATTGGTTTAAAGCATTCTAAACTAATCAAATTTCACTTTTAAAAGAGAAACAATATGAAAAGTTTAATTTTAACAATTTGATTACTTAACTAGGATAAAGAAAGGCTGAATTTAAGAATGAAGAGAGGGGGAAAGCCTTTCCAACAAGGCATAGCATCAATTTATCATTTTAAAGATAACAAAAATTAGAAAACCATTAAAAGAATAAAGAAAAAGTAGGATTTCTAACTTACATGAATTGCTGGGAGCTTTCCTTTGGCTTGATGGTTTGAGGGATCTACTCTTGTTTGCAACAAGAGTTGCCACCAATTCTTTAGAGAAGAAGGAATGGTCAAAAACTAATGAATTATTAATAAATTCACAGTTTTTGGCTCTCATCAGGAGGAGTAGAGTAACAATGCATAAAACACTATTAAGCTTGAACAAAGGGGGAGGCTTCTATTTATAGGAAAAAGTGAGCTTCTCACTAAGCAAACTGATTCTAGAATTTTCCAGATCAATTTGGTCAATTTTTGACCATTTTTGGATCAATTTAGCTTACTTTTTGGAACTAGACTTGAATTAGGAGAGAGGAGAGATGAAATATCTCAATTTTTGGAAATTTAAAACACCACCACACATGTGAAATATGTGCCTCCTTCATGAGGGGGAATCCCCACTCGGAGGTGTCAAAAATTCATTTTTTTTAGTATTTCCTTTGGTCCTTAGTCCACTCTTCATCTTATGTGAGTATTTACTCATTTTTGGAGGGATTTTCTTTATTTCTTCTATTTATCTCCTCCACACATTTGGATGAATCTGATTGGCCCCTCAAAACCTTAACTTAAAATTTTCAAAAAATCTGGACCCCTAGGATAAGGCCTTTTGAACAGATTATAATTGATTTCTAATGCACCTTCTGAAAATCTTTTTGAACTTCTATTTCGGGGGGATTTATTTTAATAAGAAGAGATATTTTTCCATCCAAAAATATCTAAAATCTGAATAACCTCTCTTTAGAATATTTTCTCTCTCCAAGCTAAAATAGATAGAAACGAGATCTTTTATATATTTGAAGAGGGATTTGATTACAGGGGAAGATACTGGACATCTTGAGAGGATGGGGAGGAATCTTACAAAGCATACAAGAAAGAGATGTCTTACCTTGTGAGGGTGGTATGTGTTGAAAACCTATAAAATCTAACCAAAATAAGGAAAAAATGTATTAATAACAAACCCTAATCTTAAAAGCCCTATAACTTACAAACCCTATAAACATGTAAAAGCATGAAAGAAGAAACATACAAGAAAGAGATCTCTTGTGAGGCTTGTATATGTTGAAAACCTATAAAATTAAACCAAGTCGGAAAAAAAAAGTATTACGAAAAATCAAGATCTCTTACTATATGAAGCTTTAATGGAGAGCTCTTAATTAGGGAAAAAGAAAAACGGAAAAAAAAGAAAAGAAATACTTAAAAAAGAGGAAAGAGAAAGGAAATAGTCAAAAGAAAGCTTTCATGGAAAGCTTGTTTGCATAGGAGACAAATGAAAATAGTAGACATACCTTGCTTGAGCTTGAGGAGGATGGGGTAGAAGAGGTAGAAGTGATAGACAAGGCATAAACCTGTAAAACAAAACTCAGAGTAAAAGTTTATTGTATTCAAAAGATAAAACTATGCGGAGACAAAAGAAGCGACAAAAAAACAAGATATTTTTACAAGATAGCAGTGTTTTTTTGCTGCTACGCAGCACTATTTCGCTGTTGAGTAGCAAAATAGCAACGATATTTCACTAAGAGCACTACTTGGCAACAATAGATCGCTGTTAAGCATTGTGAAAACCCCCCGATATTTTCCTTCTAAAAACATTGTTGTGCTCCCGATGTGTTGTAGTGATAGATTTGCTCCAAATCAATCAAGGGATTGCATATGCATTGCTATTCCATTTACCAAATGCCACATACATGTGCCCTTCACCTATTACATGAATTTGCCTCTTCCAATCAAGCTCTCAAGCTTTCCATTAAAGCTTGCAAAAAAACCAGAGTTTGCACTTGCTTTGGGCAACTTCAATCCTGCTTTGCTTTTGTCAAATCACCTGCAATCCACTCAAGAGTGTTTAGGTCTGCTTACCCGTGGTCCTTAGCTTTCAAATCTGTTGCGTAGGTGTGTGCTAAAAGCTCCAATGGATAGCTCCAAAATTTTCCTCTTCTTCACTCACTCACAAAACCCTAACAGAGAGCACAAGGCTCTGATGCCATGATAAAAGACTGATAATAAGAGAGCACACACACATGAGAGAAAACCCTAATGTATTAATGTAACCCTAAACATAGAGGGAAGGCATATCCACTCTCACACAATGAATAATAGAAGAAGACTACACACCACACACTACATGTGCTCTGTTCACACACCAAATAACCCTATCTAATGTCTCAACACTATGGCCAACTGGACACGGCCATTTATTGTCACACACATGCGACTGTCTATCATGCCAGCACATATCATGCTTGGCTCTAGCTATCATTGAGCTTGTAATCTCAACAAACCCCAGCACCACCCAAGGGTGAAATAATAGGTAGATGAAAGGTATAAATGAATAGAGGGCTTACCTCTCTTTTGTGAAGTTGAAGGAGAGGATTAGAGAACCTACAAAATAAAAGACTAAACAAAGTAATTAGAAATACAAATCCCTAAAAGCCTTATGCATAAATATAAAACCCTAAAGAATACAAGCAAAAGCGAGCTTACCTTTATATTGTCAAGCTAAAAGAGATGATTAGTGTAAGAGCTACACAACATAAAAAGGCAAAAGAGTGATTAGTAACATATTAAATCAAAACTACCTACCAAACACAAGAGACATACAAAAGACCAATACACAGTAAGCATAGACACAAAAAGGAGAAGGAGAATTAGCAAAATGAAGGTTAGTACTCTATACATTAATCCTAATCTCATTGTGTATCTTATTTATCTCATTATATCTCAGTAGAGAAGTGGATCGAAGCTATGAAAACGGTACTTTGATGTCACTGGCTACAATGAAAAAAGTAAGGTGGCTCTTACTAGGCTGAAGATCGTAGAAAAAGCCAAAGTAGCATGGAGGAACCACTATGAGACAAACCGCTTGGATCTAAACACCCAGACATGGGATGATCTTAAATCATACCTTAGAAAGAGATTATGTCCTCTAGGCTTCTTGGAGACAAAGATGAACGAGTTCCTGGAGCTAACCTAGGGAAGCCGAACTATGGAGGAATATCACTAGGCATTCGCTTTCCTCCTCAAATACTCGCCACCACTACTGGATAAAGAACAATTGATGGCCAGGCTTATTCGGGGAATGAACGAACCCTTGGATACTTTGGTGAAGAATGCTAAGCCAGTTTCTATGGCTGAAGCATTGCGGATGGCGAAGGACTTCGCCAAGGCCTTTGTTATCAAGGTCCCGTCGAAGCTAACACCATCGTCTTTCAAAAGATTCCTAACGTCGAAAGGTGATTCCAACTTTCTGCCTCCTAAGAGATAACAAGGTCCTAGTCAAACCGGGAAGTTCCAGAATGGAAGAAAGGCCTTTTTCTCGGAATACAATCCCATGGAACTCAATTTCAGAAGTTCCACCCTTAAACAAAGGAATTAAATGCTTTAACTGCCAAGGATACGATCATCGTAGCATGGAATGCCCAACTCCTTTTAGATCAAGGGTTTCAGGACAAGGAAGTCAAGGACCAAGATTCCAGATTCCAGTTCCTTCCTTCCAGAGTAATCAAGGTCCTCATAAAAATCAGGGAAACCCCAGAGGTAGACCCCCTAACCAACCCTCAGCTTTGATGCAAAGTAATGTAAGATCTCAGTCTCAGAATTGGGGAAGACAAAGACAGAAGTTCCCAAACCAGCCATCTACTTCCAAGGCAGTAACGCTCGAAGTAATCAAAGATGAAAGAGATGAAAGAGATTATCCTCTATCTGTGAGATGCGGACATCTCACATTTTTTAAGTGGGGTAGGATGTAAGATTCCTCCCTCCAGCTTTTGAGATTTAAAGATGTAAGAACCTCCCCTTCAATCTCTGTAATGATCCCCTAATTCAGGATGTACGAAAATATTGTTTTACCCTATTTTGGTCTAGAAAGAGAAAATATTCTAGAGAGAGGTCATACAGTTTTGAAATATTTTTGGATAAGGATTTTCTCCCAATCAATAGGAAGAGATCCCTTGAAAGAGAATCTTAAAAAGATTTTTTCAATGTGCATTAGAAATCAATTGAATATATGAATTGGACATCTTGGCCTAGGGGTATATAATTGGACATCTTATTAAGGTCCAAAGAGTGTCAAGGAAGGCCAATAAGGTTAATCCAAGTTTTGGGATGAGAAAAAGGCAAAGAATATAAGAAAATCTCCCAAAAATGAGTAATTTCTCACATAAGATAAAGAGTTGACTAGTACAAGGTTTACTAGTTAATAAATGAGATTTTTTAGTAGAAAAATAGAATTTTTGACACCTCAAAATGGGGAGAAGGGCTCATGAAGGATGCGACTAGAAATCACATCAAGGGGGCATTTTTTAATTCAAAAAAGTGAGATATTTCATCTCTCCTCTTTCAAACCAAATCAAAAAAGTGAGCCAAACTAGTATAAACTTGTCCAAAATGGATCAAATTGGAGCTGGAAGCCTCTTGATTCTAGTTGGACTTGGTTGGTGGCCTCCCTTTCCTATAAATAGACCCCCATTCCTTTGTATTTTCATATTGTATTTTCATATTGAAGTAACTCTATGCTAGCGTAATTTTTAATTTATTATATTTCTATTGTTGTGAAGCTTTGGAGCTCCATTAATCCTCTTCTTCTCTTGGAGATTACCCTCTTTTACTTGGTGGCCAAGCTTCTTCTTTGAGGGCTTCACATTTTCGTAAAGAATCAAGCCAAAAACAAAGGGTAAGCCTAAATAATGGTGTTTTTTCTAAATGGTAATCTTCTTCCTAACCTCCCTAATGCTTGGGAAGCATTTTAATCTATGGGTTTTTCTTTTAAAACCATATTTTTACTTGATTATATTGTTAAAATGGATTAATGCTAATCTTTTATGCTTAAAAGTAATGTTTTAATTTATAAATCTCTCTTTTGGTAAGAATACTCACCTTTATTGGATTAATCCTTCTTGGAAGGATAGATCTTAGTCCTAATCTCATTTTCTTAACCAAATCTCTAGGCCTAACAAGCTAGAGATAACGATCAAGCTTTTTTATGATTTTTTAAGCTAATTAAAATGAGGATTAGTTCATTTATGCTTGTTTTATGTTAGGAAAATTCATATTTATTCATTCTAAAGTGAAAGAGAGTTTGGGCTAAGATTCTTATAATATGCAAGCCATATTGGGTATTTTTCTTATAAATAAATAAGGTGCTTATGTTTTATGTTTAAGCTTAGGCTTATGCATAAACTAGTGTTTATGTTAAAAGTGTGATTTTAACCATTCTCATTTCATAGTAAATGCGAGGAAACTATAGCAAAATTTTATCATTAGAAAATGAAGGACTTGCATAAACAAATTTCTATATTAAAAGTGAACTTTTGGGCATTCTCATTTCATAGAAAATGCGGGGAAACTATGGCAGAAATTTTATTAATAAAAATTTGGGCATTCTTATATTAAAAGTGAACTTTTGGGCATTTTCATTTCATAGAAAATGCGGGGAAACTATGGCAAAAATTTTATTATTAAAAAATGAATTCTCTGCATAATTAATTTTAATGCTAAAAGTGGATTTTTAAGCATTCTCATTTCATAGAAAATATGGAAAAGTTATGGTAAAATCTTTATCATTAGAAAACGGAATTTAGGCATAAATAACTTTTATATCGAAAGTGAAATTTTGAGTACTATCATTTCTTAGAAAATGTAGGGAAACCATGGGAAATTTTATATCATTAAAGAATGAATTTATGAATAATAAATTTTATGATAAAACTGGAGTTTTGAGTATTATTCGTTTGCTTGAAAAATAAAGAAGATTATGCACAAAATTCTAGATGAATTATGGAAATGACTCATTTAGATAGAAATAATTTGAATGGATGCGAAATGATGTGAATGG
The DNA here is from genome assembly GCF_041138505.1 of Cibotium barometz. Lineage (NCBI taxonomy): Eukaryota > Viridiplantae > Streptophyta > Polypodiopsida > Cyatheales > Cibotiaceae > Cibotium > Cibotium barometz. The sequence goes on from NC_141047.1 coordinate 35,152,604, forward strand.
ATGTGAAATGATGTGAATGAATGTGAATGGATGTGTAATGATATGTGAATAGATGTGAAATGATGTGAATGAATGTGGAAATGATGTGAGATGATGTGAATAATGTGGGAATGATGTGAGATGATGTGAACGAATGTGGGAATGATGTTAGATGATGTGGATGATGTGGGAATGATGTGAGATTATGTGAATGAATGTGGGAATGATATGAGCTGATGTGAATGAATGTGAGAATGATATGAAATGATGTGAATGAATGTGGGATTGATATGAGATGATGTGAAGGAATGTGGGAATGATGTGATTAGATGTGAATTGATGTGGGGATAATGTGATTGGATGTAAATTGATGTGGAATGATGTGATTAGATGTGAATTGATGTGGGATGATGTGATTGGATGTAATTGATGTGGGATAATGTGATTGGATGTGAGTCGATGTAGAAATGATGTGATTGAATTTGAATTGATGTGATTGAATGTAGAAATGATGTGATTGAATGTGAATTGATGTTGGATGATGTGATTGGAAGTAAATTAATGTGGGTTGATGTGATTGGATGTGAATTGATGTGGGATGATGTGATTGGAAGTAAATTGATGTGGAAATGATATGATTAGATATAAATTGATGTGGGATAATGTAATTGGATGTGAGTTGATGTGGAAATGGTGTGATTGGATGTCAATTGATGTGGGATGATGTGAGTTGATGTGGAAATGATGTGATTGGATGTGAATTAATGTGGGAATGATGTGATTGGATGTGAATTAATGTGGAATGATGTGATTGGATGTGAATTGATGTGGGATGATGTGAATGGATGAGAATTAATGTGAAATTATGTCATGTGAATTGATGTAGAAAAATGTGGGATAATAAGAATGACATGGAATGATATGGGATGATGAGAAGTGATGGGAATGATATGAGATGATGTGAATCAATATGGGAATGATGTGATTAGATGTGAATTGATGTGGGAATGATATGATTGGATGTAAATTGATGTGGGATGATGTGATTGGATGTGAATTGATGTGGGATGATGTGATTGGATGTAAATTGATGTGGGATGATGTGATTGGATGTGAGTTGATTTAGAAATGATGTGCTTGGATGCGAATTGATGTGGGATGATGTGATTGGATATAAATTGATGTGGGATGATGTGATTGGATATAAATTGATGTGGGATGATGTGATTGGGTGTGAATTGATGTGGGATGATGTGATTTGATATAAATTGATGTGATTGGGTGTGAGTTAATGTGGAAATGATGTGATTGGATGTAAATTGATGTGGGATGATGTGATTGGGTGTGAGTTAATGTGGAAACGATGTGATTGGAATGTGAATTGATGTGGGAATGATGTGATTGGATGTGAATTAATGTGGGAATGATGTGAATGGATGTGAATTAATGTGGGAATGATGTGAATGATGTGAATGGATGTGAATTAATGTGGGATGATATGAATGGATAAGAAATGATGTGATGAATTAATGTAGAAAAATGTGGGATAATGAGAATGACGTGGAATGATATGGGATGATGAGAAGTGATGAGGAAGGATAAGAAATGATGAGGAATAATATGAAAGGATGTGGAATGATGGAAATTTTGTTTGGATTTGTATTTGTATGTGAAATGATGAGGAATAATATGAAAGGATGTGGAATGATGAGAAATGATGAGGAATAATATGAAAGGATGTGGAATGATGAGGAAAGATGGGAATTTCATTTGGATTTATATTTGTATGTGAAACCTGTTTTTCAAGATTGTTTTATGTCAATAATGTTGGGGAAACATTTTGACTATCTTGTGGAATGGGGTCATGGGGACCTAAGTGAAAAAGTTGCAACAGCTGACGGAGAGTCAATGAAGGACGTCTCGCGTGGCAAGGTGTGGGCCGAGGTCTTGACTAGCCTCGGTTCGGTTAAAATGGTGAGCTTCCCGTACGGTGGATGAGGGACCAAGGAAGCAGCCTATGAGTGAAGCGCTAGGTGACCTGCGAAGGAACATAGAGGGTGCTGACCATACGGTGTCCCACGCATGCGACGAGGAAGAAAAATGAGTTGGAGCTGTTTTCTGAACACGGGCATATGGTTGATTGGCCTTGCTGGTTTTCAACGGATGAGTTCATGGCTCTTTTACATGGACCTTGTTGGTTGATCTTGCTGATCTCCAACCAAGAGTCCATATGGATTTTATGTGATTATACTCCCACGTACTATGGGCTAGGAACTATTGAAAAGGCCGCAAAGTGAGCAGGTGTTGAGCGTTTTGGTTGCCCATGATGCCATAGGTATGCTGAGGAAGGAATGATTGAAATTGGATTTTATGGTTGGAAAGTGGAAAAGTTGAAAATTGGATCTGGAAATAGAATACTGAGGATTAGGATGGAAACAATATAGTTTTATTGCAATGCTATTCTGGAAATATTTGAATCAGAGAAAAGGCAATTTCCTATTGGGTGTGTAAGTGGTGTGTCTATTAAAGTTTCGCATGAGAGCCGGCTCAGGGACCTGGGAACTCTTTTCCTTGGTACCCGAGACAAAACATAACCAATTTTTCATAATGGATCCTATCAATACAGTGGTTGGTGGGCAGTTGGCTAACCCATGGGATTGGATGGGGTTAGGCTGGACTAATGGATTCCTAAATAAAATTCAATTCTATTCAAGTTACGATAGTTAACATTCTCGGTTGCTAGCAACAGTGGAAGTAGCTTCCTCTTGCGCACGGTAGGGTTTCCCACTCGGGGCCAAGATAATCCTTGTTCTATGGAAAAAGAATCAATGGTTGTGCCTCTTTGATGAGGAAAAAAGTGTTGATCTCTATGAACCAAGTGTAAGTTCCTCCTTTGATTCGGCCATGTGACCCGTGGGTTCGGTCGGAATACAAAGGTTAGTTAAGGCCCTTGACTACATTAGAAGATTTTTCCTGGAGGAATCACCTATGCTTTCTGGGCAAGGGAATTTTTTCCGGGTTTGGTTTAGGAAGAACCGAGGGATTAGTATCTTGTTCGGACATTCATGGTGGGTGAGGCCCCGAATGGGAAGCTCTGCCTTGCGGTGCGAGAGGTTGCTACTTCCGCTGCTAGCACTCTGGAATTCGACATGCGAAGAGGGGGCAGGGATCCCACAGCTGGTATCAAAGCAAATTGGTTGAAGTTGATCAACTAAGAAGAAAGAAATGTCAAAATTTTATGAATTACCAATAAAATATTGTAATTATGCGTTGAAAATCGTATGAATTGATATTCAAATTGAAAAATCATAAATTGGGAATTAAGTTTTTAGATGGAAGTACCGTAATTGTGTGGAATCCCGGACTTGCTTGAGGCCTAGATATGATGGTTTTACCTTATAACACCAAGGACCGTGACCACCTGTATATACCATGAGTATAACTGCAACTCTAAACTGACAATATATATGAGTGAATCTAAGACCTTGAAGTTATAAGCAAAAATGCTATCCCAGATGATGATTTTGAATGCTGGTTGATATGATTTTAGAATTCTAGTTGAGAATTGATGAATTGATTTGGATTCTCATTGAAAGATGATGATTTTTGAATCCGGGTTGATGAGCTGAATAAGTCATGATGATGATGAATGGAGAGAATTCCAGTGATGATGTTGGTAGTAGCTGGGAAGATGATCAAGTCTTTCAGCAGATCACTATGACATTAGTGGATTGTGCTGACAGATTGTTCGTAGTTTGACCTTTGGCCCAATGGACCCAGTTATGGAATGACAAATTAAGAACCTGTATAACTGAAATTCCCATGGGGAATGTTCAGATGATAATTGGAAATTACTGGTTTGATGGACCATTTTTGTGTTAAGGATCTGAATTAACTATTTTCTGATGATGAGTTCTATATATTTCTTCTTGTAGAAGGTATCTTTATCCCAGGATTCTAAGAGGGTTGACCAAACTTTAAGGAACCCCAGAATCAGCTAGATCTAAATTTTAACTCCTTTTAGATTTGAAGTGATCTTTTCACCTGAGTGTCTTGGTTAAGTTAGAAAAAGAGACTTAACAAGGAATTTTTGTATTGATAGGATCATGGATCAAGGTTGTCGTGGTAGAAATGTTAGCCCCCGATGCGATGAGGAAGGGATCAAACCAGATGTTCGCAAAGCTCTTCATAGATCTCAGCCTTGACCTTTCAAAGGTAAAGGGAAGCACTTGGGAGAAATAGTAGAGAAGTGGATCGAAGCTATGGAAGAGTACTTCGATGTCACTGGCTACAATGAAAAAAGTAAGGTGGCTCTTGTCAGGCTGAAGATTGTAGAAACAGCCAGAGTAGCATGGAGGAAACACTATGAGACAAACCACTTGGATCGAAACATCGAGATGTGGGATGATCTTAAAGCATACCTCAGAAAGAGATTCTGTCCTCCAGGCTTCTTGGAGACAAAGATGAACGAGTTCCTGGAGCTAACCCAGGGAAGATGAACTATGGAGGAATATCACTAGGCATTCGCTCTCCTCCTCAAATACTTGCCACTGTTGGGATGAAGAACAACTGATGGCTAGGTTCATTCGAGGAATGAACGAACCCTTGAATACTTTGGTGAAGAATGCTAAGCCAGTTTCTATGGCTGAAGCAGTGTAGATGGCGAAGGATTTCACCAAGGCCATTGTTGTCAAGGTCCCGCCGAAGCCAACACCATCGTCTTTCAAAAGATTCCTAACCCCGAAAGGTGATTCCAACTTTTCACCTCCTAAGAGACAATAAGGTCCTAGTCAAACCCAGGATACGGGAAGTTCTAGAATGGAAGAAAGGCCTTTTTCTCGGAATACAATCCCCTAGAACTCAACTTCAGACGTTCCACCCTTGAACAAAGGAATTAAATGCTTTAACTACCAAGGATACGATCATCGTAGCATGGAATTTCCAACTCCTTTTAGATGAAGGTTTTTAGGACAAGGAAGTCAAGGACCAAGATTCCAGATTCTAGTTCCTTCCTTCCAGAGTAATCAAGGTCCTTCTCATCAAAATCAAGGAAACCCCAGAGGTAGAACCCCTAACCAACCCTTAGCTTTGATGCAAAGTAATGTAAGATCTCAGTCTCAGAATTGGGAAAGATAAATATAGAAGTTCCCAAACCAGCCATCTACTTCCGAGGCAGTAACGTTGGAAGTACTCAAAGAAGAAAGAGATTATTCTCTAGCTATGAGATGAGGACATCTCATATTTTTTAAGTGGGGTAGGATGTAAGATTCCTCCCTCCAACTTTTGAGATTTAAAGGTGTAAGAACCTCCCCTTCAATCTCTATAGTCATCCCCTAATTCAGAATGCAAGAAAATATTGTTTTACCCTATTTTGGTCTAGAGAGAGGTAATACAGTTTTGAATTATTTTTGGATAAGAATATTCTCCCAATCAATAGGAAGAGATCCCTTGAAAGAGAATCTTAAAAAGATTTTTTCAATGTGTACATTAGAAATTAATTGAATATGTGAATTGGACATCTTGGCCTAGGCGTATATAATTTCAGAAAAAATCTTATTAAGGTCCAAAGAGTCTCAAGGAAGGCCAATAAGGTTAATCCAAGTTTTGGGATGAGAAAAAGGCAAAGAATATAAGAAAATCCCCCCAAAAATGAGTAAATTCTCACATAAGATGAAGAGTTGACTAGTACAGGGTTTATTAATTTAAAAATAGGATTTTTGAGTTTAAAAAAATAGAACTTTTGACACCTCAGAATGGAAAGAAGGGCTCATGAAGGAGGCACCTAGAAATCACATCAAGGGGGCATTTTTTAATTCAAAAACGTGAGATATTTCATCTCTTGTCCAAAAACGTAAGCCAAACTAGTCTAAACTTGTCCAAAATGGATCAAACTAGAGCTGGAAGCCTCTTGATTCTAGTTGGACTTGGTTGGTGGCCTCCCTCTTCTATAAATAAACCCCTATTCCTTTGTATTTGCATATTGAAGTAACTCTATGCTAGTGGAATTTTTAGTTTATTATATTTCTATTATTGTGAAGCGTTGGAGCTTCATTAATCCTCTTCTTCTCTTGGAGATTACCCTCTTTTACTTGCTGGCCAAGCTTCTTCTTTGAGGGCTTCACATTTCCCTAAAGAATCGAGCCAAAACCAAGGGTAAGCATAAACAATGGTGTTTTTTCTAAATGGTAATTTTCTTCCCAACCTCCCTAATGCTTGGGAAGAATTTTAATCTATGGGTTTTTCTTTTAAAACCATGTTCTTACTTGATTATATTGTTAAAATGGATTAATGCTAATCTTTTATGCTTAAAAGTAATGTTTTAATTTGTAAATCTCTCTTTTGATAAGAATACTCACCTTTATTGGATTAATCTTTCTTGGAAGGATAGATCTTAGTCCTAATCTCATTTTCTTAACCAAATCTCTATGTCTAACTAGCTAGAGATAAAGATTAAGCTTTTTATAATTTTTCAAGCTAATTAAAATGAGAATTAGTTCATTTATGTGTGTTTTATGTTAGGAAAATTCATATTTATTCATTCGAAAGTGAAAGAGAGTTTGGGGCAACATTCTTACGATATGGAAGTCATATTGGGTATTTTTCTTAAATAAATAAGGTGCTTATGTTTATGTTTAAGCTTAGGATTATGCATAAACTAATTTTTATGTTAAAAGTGTAATTTTAACCATTCTCATTTCATAGTAAAGCAAAATTTTATCATTTGAAAGTAAAGGATTTGCATAAACAAATTTTTATATTAAAATTGAACTTTTGGTGGGCGTTCTCATTTCATAGAAAATGAGAAAAAATTATGGTAGAAATTTAATTATTAAAAAATGAATTTTATGCATAATTAATTTTTATGCTAAAAGTGGAATTTTAAGGATTCTCATTTCATAGAAAACATGGAGAAGTTATGGTAAAATCTTTATCATTAGAAAATAAAATTTAGGCATAAATAACTTTTATATCAAAAGTGGAATTTTGAGTACTATCATTTCTTAGAAAATGTGGGAAAACCATGGGAAAATTAAGATTATTAAAAGAATGAATTTATGCATAATAAATTTTATGCTAAAAGTGGAGTTTTGAGCATTATTCATTTGCTTGAAAAATAAAGAAGGTTATGCACAAAATTCTAGATGAATTATGGAAATGACTCATTTAGATAGAAATGATGTGAATAGATGTGAATGGATGTGAAATGATGTGAATGGATGTGAAATGATGTGAATGGATATGAATGGATGTGAATGGATGTGAAATGATGTCAATGGATGTGAATGGATGTGAAATAATATGAATGGATGTGAGTGGATGTGAATGAATGTGGGAATGATGTGAGATGATGTGAATGGGAATGATGTGAATGAATGTAGGAATGATGTGAGATGATGTGAATGAATGTGGGAATGATGTGAGATGATGTGGATGATGTGAAAATGATGTGAATGAATGTGGGAATGATATGAGATGATGTGAGATGATGTGAATGAATGTGTGAATGATATGAGATGATATGAATGAATGTGGGAATGACGTGATTAGATGTGAATTGATGTGGGAAGGATGTGATTGGATATAAATTGATGTGGGATGATGTGATTGGATGTGAATTGATGTGGGATGATGTGATTAGATGTAAATTGATGTGGGATGATGTGATTGGATGTGGAAATGATGTGATTGGATGTGAATTGATGTGGGATGATGTGATTGAATATAAATTGATATAGAATGATGTGATTGGATGTGATTTGATGTGGGATGATGTGATTGGATGTAAATTGATGTGGAAATGATGTGATTGGATGTAAAGTGATGTGAAAATGATGTGATTGGATGTAAATTGATGTGGGTTAATGTGGAAATGATGTGATTTGATGTGAATTGATGTGGGATGATCTGATTGGATGTGAGTTGATGTGGAAATGATGTGATTGGATGTGAATTGATGTGGGAATGATGTGATTGGATGTGAATTGATGTGAGATAATGTGAATGGATGAGAATTGATGTAGAAAAATGTGGGATAGTGAGAATGACGTGGAATGATATGGGATGATGAATGATAAGAAATGATGAGGAATAATATGAAAGGATGTGGAATGGTGAGGAAAGATGGGAATTTTGTTTAGAACTATATTTGTATGTGAAACCTGTTTTTAAAGATTGTTTTATGTTAATAATGCTAGGGAAGCATTTTGACTATCTTGTGGAATGGGATCGTGGGTACCTAAGTGAAAAAGTTGCAACAGCTATGATGGAGAGTCAATGAAGGATGTCTCGCATGGCAAGGTCGGTCGAGGTCAGCCTCGGTTCAATTAAAATGGTGAGCTTCCGGTACAATGGATGAGGGACCAAGGAAGCGGCCTACAAGTGAAGCGCTAGGTGACCTCTGCGAAGGAACCTAGAGGGTGCTGAGCATACGGTGCTCGGGCTCTTGGTCACCCCAGGATACCCACGCACGCGATAAGGAAGAAAAATGAGTTGGAACTATTTTCTAAATACGCGCATGGATCTGGTTGATTGACCTTGCTGGTCTTGAACGGATTGTTCATGGCTCTTTTACATGGATCTTGTTGGTTGATCTTGCTAATCTCCAATCGAGAGTCCATATGGATTTTATGTGATTATACTCCCAGGTACTATGGGCTAGGAACTATTGAAAAAGCACCTTAGTGAGCAGGTGGTGAGCATTCTAGTTGCCGATGATGCCATAGGTACGCTGAGGAAGGAATGACTGAAATTGGATTTTATGGTTGGAAAGTGGAAAAGTTGAAAATTGGATCTCGAAATGGAATATTGAGAATTAGGATGGAAATAGTGTGGTTTTATTGCAATGTTGTTCTGGAAATAGTTGAATCAAAGAAAAAGCAATTTCCTATTGGGTGTGTAAGTGGTGTGTCTATTTAAATTTTGCATGAGAGCCGGCTAGGGGGCCTGGGAACTATTTTCCTTGGTACCCAGGACAAAACATAACCAAATTTTCATAATGGATCCTATCAATATAGTGGTTGTGGGCAGTTGGCTAACCCATGGGATTGGATGGGATTAGGTTGGACTGATGGATTTTTGAATAAAATTCAATTATGTTCAAGTTACGATAGTTGAAGTAAGTCCCAGGATAATCCTTGTTTTATGGGAAAAGAATCAACGGCTGTGCCTTCTTTGATGAGGAAAAAAGCGTTGATCTCTATGAACTAAAGTGCAAGTTCCTCCTTGGCCATGTGACCCATGGGTTCGGTCGGATTACAAAGGTTAGTTAAGGCCCTTGACTATGTTAGAAGATTTTTCCTAGAGGAATCGCCTATGCTTTCTAGGCAAGGGAAGTTTTTCCAGGTTTGGTTTCGCAAGGACCGAGGGATTAGTCTCTTGTCCGGACATTCGTGGAGCAAGGCCTCGAGTGGGAAGCTCTACCCTACATGAGAGGTTGCTACTTCCGCTGCTAGCGCTCTGGAATTTGACGCGCAGAGGGGGCAGGGATCCCAGAGGCTTGAGGTACACTTCCATGTTTTCCGCCTTATACTTGCCTAGTACAAAGAGAGCAAGCATGATATGACCTTTCTTGATTGCTACCCATGGAGGGAGGTTGTAATTCACCAATACAATAGACCAAGTAGAACATGATGTGGACTTGAAGCCAAATGGGTTAACACCATCCATGCCCAATCCAAGACATAAGTGACGGGGCTCATATTTAAACTCTAGCCATTAATGCTCTCGATATGTTGCCATGCCGGTGAATCAGCTACTATGATCTTCATGATGCCATCGGTTGAGTGATAAGTAGCATGCCATGTTATGAGTTCTACAATCCCCCTTATATTTAAACATACAATGTTGGATGTGAGGAATGATAGGGAAGTGTCTCAAAACCTTTCGGGGAACTTTGTCTCCTTGAAAATCATCCCTGTAGCCGCTCTCTGCACATTGTAGACATAGTGTTACATATTTATTAACCCCTCTAAATAGCATGCAATCATTGGGACATGCGTGTATTTTTGTTTAGAGAACATTTTACAACACCCATCTCATGAGTTTGGTAATAGATTTTGAGGGGGAAGAATATTCTTGAGAAGCTACAACATAACATAGAAAATCATGTCAAAATATTTGCAAGGAGAGTACATAGAACATGAGACATTTTCTATTTAAGAAAATAGAATGAGGTGATCTTACCTAAGAAGACTTGTGCAGTTGCATCACTCCATCCATAAGTTGGTTGCAAGTTCAATAGCTTCAAGTTTGCTCACAGTGTGGAGTATGAACATCCCTCATACAAAGGGGCACTTACCTCTCTATGCAAGGTTTCCTCCTCTTATGACATTGGAGCTTGCTCACTATAAGCAATGGCCTCCTATCCAAAGAAGTCATTCACCATGTCGTCTGATGAGATTCTCTTCCTCCTCATGTGGTAATGGTGGAGGCACCTCATTCATTGGTTGGTGAAGATGAGTCTCAGCCATGCTTTCCATATGAAGCCTTGCCACCCCCCGCACTTTGCTCCATGTCATCGAATGGTGTGGCACGTTACCTAGCACTCTCCTGTGATTCTCTTCCATGTCATGATCCGCACTTGGTTGTGCCAATTCCTCATGAAGCACATACGTTTGAACATGATCAATTGTTATACGACATTATCGGATATATTGGCCCTTGCTTTGATTACACATACAACAAATTCTTTCTCTCAAACATGCTTCAGAACCAAATTTCAGTCCTTGAACACTATTAGACATTTGAAACCTGGCCAAAATTGATTTAGGGTTAGTACAAAATTACTTGAGCTATCCAAAACTTATGAGACATAAAATTACCTAGGATTTTGCTACTAGACAACGAAATGTTACAACAGTGCTTTTTGTTGCTCAACAGCGAAATATCGCTACCGAGCAGCAAAGTTAGCAGTGTAATTTTGCTGTTGGGCACGACGACCTGGAAACTGAGACTCTCGCCCTAAATTACCATCGATGGGAGTCTTTTCTTTCTACCTACTTTGACTGCTTGCACATGCAGAGAGGATGTCTGCACAACAACATTTCCTCCCACCACACCTCTTCCCTCAAGCCTATTTCATCAAAGCTCTCTTCCTGTCCAAGGTATGTGTCCTTTGCCTTTCTTGCTTTCTCCCAATCTTTCATGGTTTGGAAAGCTTCAATGCTTTCTTCCATTCCAAGCTTTCTTCCAATCTTTCATGGTTTGGAAAGCTTCAATGCTTTCTTCCATTCCAAGCTTTCATGGAAAGCTTCTACATAGCTCTATGTGAGCTTTTCTTTCCCTTACCCTCTCTTTCCTTTCTTTTTCTCCCTTGTCCTAACCCTAACCCTATGCATAGAGCTCTAATAGAGAGCTTGGATGGAGATCTCTCCATCAAGCTATCTATTAAGAATTCTATGCATCAAGCTGGGATTAGGGAAAGATAAACCAATTTTTTTCAATTACTTATGCATTAGGAATAGGGTTTAGGGTACTCACCTCTTCTTCTCCTTGCTTTGCTAATATGTTAAAATGAACTACCTTTTTTTTCTTTTCCTTTTTTGTAGGTTTATTTAAGTGAATAACTAACAAGGGTTCAGGCCAATCCTCTCCTATGGCTTCTCAAAGAAGAGGTAAGTTCTCTTTTTCCATTCTTTGTTTACGCTTCTTCACTTTGTGTTATTGCACCCTTGGGTGCTAGGATTAGCGTTAGGTCAAGTTATTTATAAGCCTATGCTTAAGGCCTATGCACATGCCTATGATTAAGGCTTGTGCACATGCCTATGATTAAGGCCTATACATAAGCCCTAAGCCTATGCTTAGGCTTATGGAATAAGGCATATGTATAAGGCTTATGCACAAGCTCTATGCTTATGGTTAAGGCTTATGCATAAGCCTATGCTTAAGGTTTATGCAATAGGCTTAAGGCTTATAAAATAGTCCTACAAATAAGGCTTAAGTCTTATGCAATAGGCCTAGGCATCAGCCTATGCTTAAGGCTTATGCATAAGCCTATGCTTAAGTCTTATGCAATAGGCCTAGGCATAAGCCTATGCTTAAGGCTTATGCATAAGCCTATGCATAAGGCTTATGCAATAGGCTTATGTATAAGCCTATGCTTAAGGCTTAAGGCCTATGCTTATGTAACAGGCTTATACATAAGCCTATGCGTAAGGCCTATTCATAAGCCTTAAGCCCTTATGCATATGCTTAAGGCTTAAGGCTTATGCATAAGCCCTATGCTTATAGTTAAGGCCTTGAGCATATTCCTATGCTTAAGGCCTATGCATAAGCCTTAAGCCCTTATGCATAAGTCTTCAAGCTTATGCAAAAGCCCTATGTGTATGGTTAAGGCTTGTGCATAAGCCTATGCGTAAGGCCTATCTATAAGCATTAAGCCCTTATGCATAAGCCTTAAGCATATACATATGCCTTATACATAAGCCTAATGTGTAGTGCTATGCATGCATGAAGTTTAAATGTGTAACTAATGATTTTTTCTCATGTTATATTTTGTAGGTCTTGCATTGTTATTTTGTCCTTTGGCTTGACATTGTTAAGGTAAGCTCTCTTATTCATGCAACCTCATGTTTATTACACCCTAGGGTGCCGGCTGTAGGGTTTAAACTTATGCATATAGATATGGGGAATTATTGTAGGCCATATAAAATGTTAGTTAAGTCAAGTTAGGAGTGGTTATCTGCAAGTAGGTGGTTTTATAGTGGAGGAGGATCCCTCGATCTTTTCATCACTATCCTTCTGTTTTGTAAAAGAGAAGTTACCTTTGAACACTGTTGCGAGCAAAATAGGTAACATACGATGATTACCTAAAAAGATTTCCTCCCAAAATGCGAGAAATCTCAAAAATGGCTTTAAAACATAGTTTTTTGAAAACACATCTAGAATTCCATGTATACATTTAAAAATTATAGAAATTATTTGGTCTTTGGCCATATATACATAAAGTTTTTACAATGAAGAGGTATGAAGAGGTGTCGAACTGGAATCCTCATTAGATTCGGAGTGATCTTCATCATCCGATTCGTGGTCCTCTTCACTTGCTTCACACTGATAATTTGGATCCTCCTCTTCTTCTTCCCCTTCATCCTACATGCATGCCATCAAGCGTAAGGTAAGAAAGAGCATTAAAATACAATTAGATGTAGAAAAGAGAATGGTTTAGGAAACACAAAACCTCATTAGCTTGAGTCCCCAAAACGGACTCATCCAAGCATACACCTCGCATATGCATCCATGCCCACAATTGCGGACGGGGGACTCTATAACCATGGTCATCATATTCCTCCTTTGTTGGGTCACACCCAACAACCTCCCTCTACAAAAAACAATTAAGAAAATATACAATTATTTCAAGAAAACAATATAGTACAAAATGAAATGAAAGGAGAGAAGAAATGATACGAAACGAGCAAGAAAGGAGGATTTCCCATCGGAGCCAAAGTGTGAAGCCCCTCGCTTCCATAGTCAGAAAGCACTTGCCGCCATCGCTTGTTGTTGAAAAGCACCTGGGTGCTTCCTCACAAACCTGCGTGCGTGCCTCCGCTCCTTGGCCGTACACATGCGAGGCTTCTCCAAATTATTCTTTGCTGCTCTCTTGATATTTGCTCTCCTATTAGAGAGCAAAAGCTTGATGCACCGCTTCATCCACTCCTCAGAGACGCAAAGACCCACATGTGGCACAAGGAACTCCAACTTAAGCACATCGATAACATATTGCTTAGAAAGTTCATTTTGTGCTTTCCACTTTTTGAAGAAGTTCATGAACTCCAGGTTCGCAAATACATGCATATGATTGATGACTTGCTTTCCTCGTGCATCCATTCACAAGGGCACCATCCACATTCACAATTTATGGTAGGAGGCCTCGATCAAATGGTGGAATGAGTCTCATAGGGGCTGGCTCATAATGTGTAGATGAAGAGTCCCCCTTTTTGGGAGATGCATCAGGAGACCTAGTGTTACTTTTGCCAAAACAAAAGCAGCCTGCTCCCCCCCTGTTAGCATGTCTACTACCCCCCAGACTCCCTACTACATCATCACATCATGGTGAAGAAGGATGTTAGGGAGAAGGGGTGGGTCTAGTAGTGGAAGGTGGTGTAGTCTCATCACAACCATATTGTGATGGGCCTGCACCACTCGGCCCGCGGCTATCAAAGGCGTGGTCTGCCCCGATTGAGCAAGTGGGGTAGATTGCCCCCACGGCATCGACTGGCCAAGTGGTGTAGTCTGCCCCCATGGCATTGACTAGCTCGACTGTAAGCCCGCCTGCATATAAGATTAAAATATAAGACAAATAGAATGTAAGCTCGACTGTAAGCCCACCTGCATATAAGATTAAAATATAAGACAAATAGAATGCATAAAATATTAACTTTGTGTATGTGAAAACGTTTGATGGAGCCATACCTGTGTCTGTGTAAACTGTGACCAAGATTGCTGCCCATATTGTTCATTTATAATGGACAACAAATTAGCCACATCGGGATCTTGTACGGGTCAATCGACATTGCTGCTACATACATGCATAGGCAACAAAATAAGATTTCTCCAACCCAAGACATACTTAAAGCTTAGACAAAGAATACAACATGTGATATTAGAACATTGTTAAGATCTCCTATAATACTGCTTCGACAACTAGGGGGGATAGTGCCCCTTTCAGATTATAGCTTATGAGGACTTTCCACACGCTCCCCACTATTAAAGCCAAAGGCAACTCCTCTTTTGCAAGATAAGGATAATGAGAAGATCGAGAGCTCCCCCTCCACTATAACCACCTACTCACAGATAACCACTCCTAACTTGACATAAGCAGCATTCTAGATGGCATGTACCAATGCCCCATATCTCTATGCATAAGTCCATTTCCTAAACTTGGCACCCAAGGGTGAAATAAGCATGAGGTTGAATGAATAAGGCCACTTACCGCCGCGATAATGTCAAGCCAACCAAGAGAAAACAACAACACAAGCTTAGACAAAAGATACAACCTGTGATATTAGGACATTATTACGACACCTCCTACAATACTTCTTAGACAAGCAGGGTGGACAGTGCCCCCTTTGGATGATAGCTTTTGAGGACTTTCCACACGCTCCCCCCTATTAAAGCCAAAGGCACTTCCTCTTTTACAAGAGAAGTCAAGAGAAGTATAGTGAGAAGATCGAGGCACTTCCTATGCGTAGGCCATATGCATAGGCCATGTGCAGTATGTATACAGCCTATGCATATGGCCTATGCATAGGCCATGTGCAGTATGTATACAGCCTATGCATACGGCCTATGCGTAGGCCATATGCATGGGCTTATGCATAGGCCATATACATAGGCCTATGCATACGGCCTATGCATAAGGCTTCTAGGCTCTTGACCTAAACCTGATCCTCCCCGGCACCCAAGGGTGCAAAAACACAAAGAGAAGAAGCATAAACAAAGGGGGATTACCTTTACTAGTAGTAGCTGAATCCATATGGGTTTTTGTGTGGCTTATGCCCTTGGTGGTTGTTCGCTTGAATAGACCAACAAAAGATTATCATAATAAATCAAAACATTAGTTCATTAGTTCATAGCTCTATTGCATAAGAGGGCCATGCATAAGAGGGCTATGCATAGGGCCTATGCATAAGGGTATGCATAAGCCCAATGCATAAGGCATATGGCCTATGAATAAGCCCTATTGCATAAGAGGGCTATGCATAAGCCCTATGCATAGTCCTATGCATAAGCCCTATTTCATAAGAGGGCTATGCTTAAGCCGTATGCATAGCCTAGCCATATTGCATAAGAGGGATATGCATACGGCTTATGCATACCCTATGCATAAGCCTTATTGCACAAGAGGGCTATACATAGGCCTTATGCATACCCTATTGCACAAGAGGGCTATACATAGGCCTTATGCATACCCTATGCATAGCCTATGCATAAGGCCTATGCATAAGCCGTATTGCATATAAGAGAGCTATGCATAGGGCTTATGCATAAGCCGTATTGCATATAAGAGAGCTATGCATAGGGCTTATGCATAGCCTATGCATAAGGGTATAAGTGGTGTTTCATATTGGGTGTGTAAGTGGTGTGACTATCTTAAAGTTTGCTTGAAGCGCCGGTGGTGGTGGCTAGGGAGCTTGGGAACTCTTTTCCCTGGTACCCGGGGCAAAACATAACCGAATTTCTAAATGGATCCTATCACTACAGTGGTTGGCTAACCCATGGGATTGGATGGGATTAGGCTGGACAGATGGATCCCTAAAATGAGACTCAATTCTCTTAAGTTACGACAGTTGAAGTAAATCCCGGATAACCCTTGTTCTATGGAAAAGAATCAACGGCTGTGCCTCTTGATGAGAAAAAAAAGCGTTGGACTCTATGATCCAAGTGTAAGTCTTTTCCTTGATTTGACCACCATGAGACTTACAGGTTCAGTCGGATCAGTTTAGTTATTAATGACCTTGACTACATTAGAATAAAATTATCTTGGAGGAATTGCCTATGTCTCCTGGGCAAGGAAAGTTTTTCCGGGTTCGTTGGAAGAACCGAGGGATTAGTCTCTTGTCCGAATATCTGTGGGCGAGGCCCCGAGTGAGAGGCTCTGCCCCATGTAAGAAAATGCTACTTCTACTAGCACCCCTGAATTCGTTGCCTGGAGGGGGCAGGGATCTTTTAGCTAGTATCAGAGTGAGTTGGCTAAAGTGGAACAATCGAGAAGCCAAAAATGTCAAACATTTATGAAGTACCAATAAAAGATTGTAATTGTGTGATAAACTTCATACAAATTGAAATTCAGAATGAAGATTCATAAATTGGAAATTGGGTCTTCAGATGGAAGTACCGCAATTGTATGGTATCCCTGACTTGCTTGAGGCCTATATATGATGGTATTTACCTTATAGCTCCAAGGACCGTGACTACCCGTATATACGGTGGGTATATTTGCAGCTCTTTACTGACAATATATACGAGTAAATCTAAGACCTTGAAGTTATAAGGAAAAATGCTATACAGAGGATAAATTCGAATGCTCGTTCATATGGTTTTTGAATTTTGGTTGAGAATTGATTGCTGGAATTAGGGTTGCAGGAAAGCACACAAAGCTTGGAGAAGAAGAAGCAAGAATGCCCACAACACAAAGTGTATTAGATTGTGTCAATGTACAAAAGATTAGTTAGCCCTAGAAGGATGGGCGTATATACAAGCCGGGGGAAAAAACCTCCTAAAGAGGGAAAAAGTGCCCCGACGGTCCTAAGTGTGTTCACACACATCACTGCCTATGTATATGGCAACAAATCCCCCCTGGGAGTGATGGTGTGAACGAGAGCTGGCACTCATGTATAGGGGAGTGCCATGCCCGCAGTAGATCAATCCACAAAGGGGAACAAGCCCAAAGCTTTGTGAAAAGCTTCAAACTTCTCACGAGGAAACGCCTTTGTGAAAAGATCGATGAGGTTGTCCTGTGTTGGCACATAGGCTAAGCTGATCTCTCCTGCTCTGCTGAGAGTCTCTCCTTGACATAGTGATAATGCACCTCAATGTGCTTTGTGCAAGCATGAAAAACTAGGTTTCTCGCAACAACTGCCAATGTGCTCTGACTGTCAGTGTAGATAGAGGTAGCAGACTCCTGTCCAACACCCAAATCAGCCATAAGCCGTCTGAGCCACACACACTCAACCCTAGCTGTGAAAGCTACCCTGTACTACTAGAAGTGGTCACAGTAAGTTGCTTCTTGCTCAACCAAGATATGCATGAGCTATCGAGCATGAAACAAAAACCACTTGTGGACACTCTTGTGTCATAGCAACCAGCCCAATCTGAGTCCGAAAAAGCATGTAAATCTGGCGGCAATCCCCCCTTGGGATAAAACAACCCAAGATGTATGGTGCCACTCAAGTAGTGAAAGATACGTTTAACTGCCTTCCAATGCTGAGACCCTGGGCTATGCATAAACCTGCTCACCTGTGAGACTACAAACTAAATGTCCGGCCTCGTAATGCATACATAAATGAGGCAACCAACAGCTGTCTGATAGAGTGTGACATCAAAGTGATCTCCAGCATCATGAAGACTCAACTTCAAACCTGTCTCCATTGGAGTAGCAGTAGGCTTGCAGTCTTCAAGGCCAAATCTCCGCAACAATGTCTCAATATACTTTGTCTCACACAAAGCAATACCTCCATCACACTGCTTAAATTGTATCCCCAAATAATGATGCAAATGCCCCAAATATGACATCTCAAAAGAGGAATTCAAATCAGCCTTAAAATCAACAATATGACTTTCATTTGGTCTTGTGAGCAGCATGTCATCGACATAGAGAGCAATGATTAGATGTACATCATCCACACGTTTAACATACAAAGTGCTTTCTGTTGGACTATTCTGAAAACCATGTGCAGTCAAATATGCATGTATCTTTTCATACCAAGCTCGTGGAGCTTGCTTTAAACCATATAAAGCCTTTTTCAACCTGCACACTTTGTTTTCCTGCCCTCTTTGAACAAAACCACGAGGCTGCGATACATACATTTAGGCATACCTCTAGCCTGCTCATTTTTAACCCTATCCTTAGAAATTACATCCTGTAAATCTGCATCAGAAATAGGCTGATCTATGATGTCGTTTGAAATCTGCATAGGCTGAATATTTGCCACATTAGGACTTACATTTGAATTCCCACCTGTAAAGAGAGACAACAATGTATCAAATACATCCCGTGAGCTCACACCTGTCTCTTTGGTACATGATAACAAGGGCTGCACAGCATCTTTCACAAAAACAACATCTCGACTAATCAAGATACGCTTTGACTGCGGATGATACAATCTGTAACCTTTGCTCTCAGCACTATAACCAACAAAAATGCATTTGACAGCCTTATCATCCAATTTTTTGCGTTGTTGCACAGGCATTAAAGCATAGGCCAAGCAACCAAAGACACGCAAGTGACCAATAGAAGGTTTCCTGCCATGCCAAGCTTGATATGGAGTAATAGACTGCAAGGCCTTAGTGGGACTATTGAGTACATATGCAGCACACATGACAGCCTCAAGCCAAAACGCATGTGGCAAAGCTTGGCTCTTGACCATACATCATGCCATCTCCATAAGTGACCTATTTTTTCTCTCAGCAACACCATTTTGTTGAGGGGTATACGGCACTGTACATTGGTGTTTTATCCCACGACTAGCCAGAAATGCATCAAACTCTTTAGACATGTACTCCCCCCCTCGATCAGAACGGAGGGTGCCCACATTACAATTGGATACATGTCACGTAGGCTGTAATGCCTATGACCGACGGCAGACCGGATGGCCATGTCCGGGGTTCAGTGGGAGAGGACGCCCATGCGGAGTCATGGGCGGCCAGGCTAGTGTGGACGGCAGGCCACACACTATATAGCCTGGGGGATGAGGGGCAATCCTCATTCTTCCTCTATGGCTGGGTGGTGAGCCAGAGGCCGTCCCCTCTTGTGGTAATGCCCGTAGCGGCGTTACGGGAATGTAACACTGGTATCAGAGCCCCCCCCTCTTCTTAAGGGGGGGTAATGTCACGTAGGCTGTAATGCCTATGACCAACGGCAGACCGGATGGCCATGTCCGGGGTTCAGTGGGAGAGGACGCCCATGCGGAGTCATGGGCGGCCAGGCTAGTGTGGACGGCAGGCCACACACTATATAGCCTGGGGGATGAGGGGCAATCCTCATTCTTCCTCTATGGCTGGGTGGTGAGCCAGAGGCCGTCCCCTCTTGTGGTAATGCCCGTAGCGGCGTTACGGGAATGTAACAATACATTTTCAACCATAAGCAAAAACTGTTTGAAGCACAAAAACACTTCGAACTTTGCCTTTAGTGGATATATCCATGCATGCCTTGAGTAATCATCAATGAAAGTCACGAAGTACAAGTGTTTACGAAATGACGGAGTTTGCATAGGCCCACATACATCACTATGTACAAGTTGCAATTTGCGAGTGGCCCGCATAGAACCATCCTTTGGAAATGCAGAACGCTGCATTTTGCCCAAAATACAGCCTTCACAAACATGTTTCAATGGTGCCTAGAGGGGGCAATGAAGCAACCACATCAAATTTCTGCAAACGCAGTAAACTAGCAAAGTTCAGATGACCAAAATGAGCATGCCATAGTTTTGCATCTGAAATTGCCTTTTCATCAAGAAATTGCATTTGCTGAATCTTCCACACACTTGTCATAAGAATTGAGCCTATACAGCCTACGAAACAAGGTGCCAGATACAATAATCGTATCACCAGAAGTCAAATCATGAACAGTACATCTGTCATCCACAAATTTGACTACAAGTCCAAGTCTAGCAAGCACAGAGAGAGACAATAGATTCTTCTTTATCCCTGGCACATACAAAGCATCTGAAAGTGTGAAAGCGCTGCCATTTGCAGCAGTAAGCATAATTTTACCAATGCCCTTCACTGGGTAAGAAGCATTATTGGCACATGTGACAGTATTCCCATTAGGGACAGCCTCAAGAGAAGTGAACATATCACGATGTGAGGTAATGTGCTTTGTAGCACCACTGTCAAAATACCATACATGAGAGTTAATAGAAACTACCAAACATGTATCATGTACAGATGGGTCATACTGGCAATACACGCCCATTCTGTATCCTGCACAACATTTGCAGAATCTGCATTTGTAGAAGCATCCGCTATTACATTGAGGGGGTCTACATCTCATGCATTGCAATTATTATTGTTCCTTATACAACTCCACCTCCTTTACTTCTCACATTTCCATTGCTTCTTGCTTAGACATTTGCACCACCGTTTCTAGTTACATGATCCTAAAACATAATAAAACTATCATAAGTGAAAATCAATTTTGCAAAAACAAAGAGGTTTAGGGTTTAGGAATGTATTTACTTACCATGCTTACCAAGCATGTCCTCCAGTAATAACAATATATCCTTCATCTTGCACCCTTTCAAATAGATCTTCCAAACACTAGGGGAATTTCGGACTCAACTTTGCGCCCTCTAAGAAGTGCCAACTAAGCTTAGAGAGAGATAATCCAAAAAGCCTAAAAAATAAGGTGAAATTGATTTTGGCGTATTTTCTCTTGCATTTTCTTGAGATATAAAAGATATATTTTTATTTTTAAATGTACATAAAAATGATAGAATATTGCCAGTTCTCGAAGTCTTAAATCTGTTCATGTACTTTTTACGTGAACAATGAATTGGTCAATTCTCCAAGTTTAATGACTTATATCTCAAAATCTCTACGTACAAGCTGAAATAAAATATTTCTTGAAATTTGAACCAAGGATCATCCAAAAATAGTTCGAGTTCCCTCCTCCCTACAAGAAATTTCACCTCAAATTTCAAAGGTTTTTGAGTTCCCTCCCTGCAAGAAACTTTACCTCAAATTTTGAAGGTTTTACATATCAAAGTTTGCAGGTATTGGTACCTTCAAAATCAAGGTTTTTCTTGCAAATTAGTTGGACTCTTTACTTCCTACAGCCCAATACAACAAAGGTTACATCCATCAAAGCACTAGAGAAAGTTCTATTAGACATTGGTTTGCATGGTGGACATGCAAAAATTGAACAAGATGAAAAAAGGTCTAAGGATGGGAAGAATGTACCTAAGAAACCTTCCATTGGGGGTGTTAAAGCAAGAAGGTTTCTATTTGAACCAACACTAGAAGGTCATTAGAAGAACATGATCAGTGCAGATCGTAAAATACAACAAATGGAAGTGCATTCACAATGCAGTAGTAGACCATGCAGACAATGGTCAAGCAAGAACACGAAAAGCCAAGGTGTGGAAATCTGCAGACACTATGTTTAAGTTCTATGATAAGAAAGTGTGAATGAAGGAGGACCATGAGATATTTCAAACAGTGCTAGATGAGTTCAAGAGATCAATGATTGATGCATGGACAAATCAACACATCACCTACTATATGGTATTAGATTGATTATACATTGAACTAATTTTTATACTGTATATTAAAAAATATACTATTTAATGTATTCTTTTATTCTCTTGAAGCATATTATATACCATCATACCCCTTGGTTTGCAAAGAAGTATGGTAGTTTATCAATATGGTCAACCCAGGGAATGGAGAAAACACATTATCAACAAACACGCTTCGGGTATTTCAATCATACACAAGACATGGTGGAGGAGCAGAAAAAGCTAACAGTTTAGAGGAATTACATCAGTGGACATATAGGAATCTTGTACACACAGCCAAAAAGAAGCAGCAGTTCAAAGCATCCCAAATTAATCAAGCAGGAAAACTTGTAAATAAAGAAAGAAAACAAGATATATGGAGGAGATCTAACGCAAGTATTAAGCATGCAGAATGGCGAGGAACAAAACAAAGAAATGGGAAGATTTGGATCCATGATTAACATTTCAAATTCAGAAATGATCATATGCAAAACTGTTGTAAGATTTGTGTCCCCACTGCGCAACAATTTCAGGGGTGCTAGCAGTGGAAGTAGCACTTCTTGCGCGGGGCCTGGTCCCACACTCGGGGCCTCGCCCAACGGATATCCAGACAAGAGACTAATCCATCGGTTTTTCCAAAACCGAACCCGGAAAACTTCCTTTGCCCGGAAAGCACGGGCGATTCTACCAGGATAACTTTTTCCTAACGTAGTCAAAAGCCTTAACTAACTGAGCTCATCTGACTGAACCCGTAAGTCCCATAGTTAGATTAGGAAAAAAGACTGTACTTGGATCATAGAGACCAATGCTTTTTTCCTCATTGAGAGGCATAGCCGTTGATTTTTTTCCATAGAATAATTTTTGTCCGAGATTAACTTCATCTATCGAACTAAACAGAAATTGAGTCTCGATTTACGGATCCATCAGTCCAGCCTAACCCCATCCAGTCCCATGGGTTAGCCAACCGCTGTAGTGATGGGATTTACTTCATCTATCGAACTAAACAGAAATTGAGTCTCGATTTACGGATCCATCAGTCCAGCCTAACCCCATCCAGTCCCATGGGTTAGCCAAGCACTGTAGTGATGGGATCCAATTAGGAATTTGGTTAGGTTTTGTCTTAGGTACCAAGGAAAAGAGTTCCCATGCCCCCTAGCCGGATGTTCATGCAAACATAAAACTAGTCACACCACTTACACACCCAATATGAAATTCATTATTCCACATACACATCCACATTCGTACATCCACATCCACATCCATACATCCATTTCCACATCCACATCCACATCCATTTTCACATCCACATCCACATCCATATCCACATCCACATTTATACATCCACATCCCCATTCTCATTCATACATCCACATCCACATTCACATTCATATATCCACATCCACATCCATTCATACATCCACATCCCCATTCTCATTCATACATCCACATCCACATCCATTCATACATCCACATCCCCATTCTCATTCATACATCCACATCCACATCTACATTCATACATCCACACATCCATTTCCACATCCACTTTCACATCCGCATTCATACATACACATCCATACATCCACATCCACATTCATTTATCCACATCCACATCCACATCCACATCTACATTCATACATCCACACATCCATTTCTATATCCATCCACTCTTTTATGCATTTTATGAGAATAACACTTTCAAAATAAAAATAAATCTTTTATGTATCTATCTATGCATAATTTCAATTTCAATGAAAATAATACTTTTGAAATAAAATAGTTCTTTTATGCATCTTTCTATGCATAAAATCAAAATTGATAAGAATAACTCTTTTGAAATAAAAATAGATTTTTTTATGTATGCATAAAATCAAAATTGATGAGAATAACACTTTTGGATTAAAATAAATTCTTTATGCATCTTTCCATGCATAAATCCAATTTAGTAGGAACTACACTTTTAGAATAAAAGAATTTCTCTTATGCATCTAATTTATGCATAAAATCCATTTATGATGAAAAAAACACTTTTAATATAAAAAAATCTTTTATGCATATGTTTATGCATACAAATCATTTATGATGAAAATCACTATTTTAATATAAAAGAATTTCTTTTATGCATCCATTTATGCATAAAAATTATTTATGATGAAAATCACACTTTTAACATAAAAAATATATCTTTTATGCATATGTTTATGCATACAAATCATTTATGATGAAAATCACTCTTTTAATATAAAAGAATTTCTTTTATGCATCCATTTATGCATAAAAATCATTTATGATGAAAATCACACTTTTAATTTAAAAAAATATCTTTTATGCATATGTTTATGCATACAAATTATTTATGATAAAAATCACACTTTTAATATAAAATTATTTCTTTTATGCATCCATTTATGCATAAAAATTATTTATGATGAAAATCACACTTTTAATATTAAAAAATATCTTTTATGCATATGTTTATGCATACAAATCATTTATGATGAAAATCACTCTTTCAATATAAAAGAATTTCTAATATGCATCCATTTATGCATAAAAATCATTTATGATAACACTTTTAATATGCAAAAATATCTTTTATACATATGTTTATGCATACAAATCATTTATGATGAGAATCACTCTTTTAATATAAAAGAATTTCTTTTATGCATCCATTTATGCATAAAAATCATTTGTGATGAGAATCACTCTTTTAATATAAGAGAATTTCTTTTATCCATCCATTTATGCATAAAAATCATTTATGATGAAAATCACACTTTTAATATAAAAAAAATATCTTTTATGCATGTGTTTATGCATACAATCATTTATGATGAAAAAAACACTTTTATAATCAAAATAACAATTTCAATATGCTTCCTTCTATGCATTGAATTTAATTCTAAAGAAAGTAACACTTTTTTAATAAAATATTTTTAGTATGCATTTTCTTATACCTAGGATGAAAAGTAACACTTTAAGAATACATATACGATGGGAATTACTCTTTTTGAATAAAAAAGTAAAACTTATTTTTCATAATTTTAAAAAAATTTCGCCATAACCTCTTTTGTATGGCTGACCATTTTTCAATTTTTAACTCTCTAAAATTAATTAGAAGTTCACCAAGAGTATTTAAATCATTCTAATGTAAACATTTGCTACTTTATCAAAGAGAAACATTATAAAAAACTTGATTTTATCCATTAATCATTCATCTAGGATAAAGAATGGTTGGATTTACTAAAGAAGAGGGGAATGCCTTTTTTCAATGAGGCATAACATCATAATCATTTTAGAGAAGACAAAAATCATTAAAAAAACAATAAAATGAAATAGAAAAGAGAAGAATCTCCAACTTACAAGGAGAATTTGAGAGCTTTCCTTTGGCTTGATTGTTTGAGGGATCTACTCTTGTTTGAAACAAGAGTGGCCACCAATATTTAGAAGAGGGAAGGTTAAAAACTAATGAATTATGAGTAAATTCACCGTTTTTGGCTCTTGGGAGAAGCAAGGTAACAGTGCAAAAAATACTATTAAGCTTCAAAAAAGGGGGAGGCTTATATTTATAGAAAAAAGTGAGCCTCTAACCAAGCAAACTGATTCTAGAATTTTCCAGATCACTTTGGTCAATTTTTGACCATTTTTAGGTCAGTTTAGCTCACTTTTTGGATCTAGTTGAAACAGGAGAGAGGAGAGATAAAAATATCTCATTATTTGGGAGTTTAAAACTCTCCCACACATGTGAAATAGGGACCTCCTTCATGAGGGGAATTCCCCTATACTGAGGTGTCAAAAATGCATCATTTCTTCTAAATATCTCTCTTTTTTATCTATTAACCTTGTCCTTAGTCAACTCTTCATCTTATGTGAGTATTTACTCATTTTTGGAGGATTTTCCTTTTATTTCTCCATTTATCTCCTCCCTACATTTGGATGAATCTTATAGGTCTATAGGAACCTGAATTTAAAATTTTGAAAAAATCTTGATCCCTAGGATAATGCCTCTTGAACATATTATACTTAATTTCTAATGCACCTTTTGAAAATATTTTTGAACTTCTGTTTCAAGGGAACTTATTTTAATAAGATGAGATATTTTTGCATCCAAAAATATTTAAAAACTGAATTACCACTCTCTAGAAGATTTTCTCTCTCTAGGCCAAAACTGGTAGAAACAAGATCTTTTATGTTTCTGAAGAGGGATTTGATTACAGGGGAAGATGCTGGACATCTTGAAAGGCTGGGGAGGAATCTTACATTCTACCCCACCTCATCTCGCAGCAGGTGGAGTATGATCTCTTTCATCTTCTTCTTCTTCTTCAATCACTTCCAGTGTTACTGCCTTGGAAGTGGACGGCCGATTTGGGAAAAACTCTCTTTGACTTCCCCTACTCTGAGCTGGAGGTCTTACATTACTTTGGATTAAAACTCCAGGTTGGATAGAGGATCTACCTCTGGGATTTCCCTGATTTTGGCGGATAGAACCCTGATTACTCTGGAAGGAGGGGCTAGAGTCTGGAATCTAGTTCCCTGATTTCCTTGCCCTGAAAACCTTGATCCAAAAGGAGTTGGGCAATCCATACTGCGATGTCCAATTCCTTGATAGTTATAGCATTTCACTTTCTTGTTCAAGGGTGGAACTTCTGAAGTTAAAATCCAGGGGATTGAGTTTCGGAAAAAGGACATTTTTTCCATTCTGGAACTTCCCATATCCTGGGTTTGACCCTGATGTCTCTTAGGCGGAGGAAGGTTGGAATCATCTTCTGGGAATAAAAACCTTTTGAAAGGTGATGGTGCTGGATTTGGCGGGACTTTGACATCAAAGGCTTTGGCGAAATCCTTCCCCATCCGAACTGCTTCGGCCATGGAAACTAGCTTGGCATTCTTCACCATGATATTCAAAGGTTCGTTCACTCCCTGAATGAACCAGGCCATCAGCTGTTCTTCATCCAGCGGAGGCGAGTATCTGAGGAGGAGGGCGAATGCTTGGTGATATGCTTCAATAGATCTACTCCCCTCGGGTTGACTCTAAGAATTCGTTCATTTTTGTTTCTAAAAAGCCGAGAGGACAGAACCTCGTCCTTAGGTAAATTTTGAGATCAGTCCAAGTTTGGGTATTTCTGTCGAGACAGTTTGTCTCGCAATGGTTTCTCCATGCCACTCTAGCTATCTCTACTGTCTTCAGCCTTGCAAGAGCCATTTTGCTCTTCTCATTGTACCCAGTGACATCGAAGTATTCTTCCATTGATTCGATCCACTTCTCCACAGCCTCGCCCAAGTTTTCCCCTTCACCCTTGAAAGGTCTAGGCTGCGAACTATGAAGAGTTTTATGAACATCCAGGTTGAGATCTTCTTTATCGAGTTGGGGATTAACGTTTCTACCACGACGACCTCGATCCATGTTCCTATCAATACGAAAATTCTTGTTAAGTTTCTTTATTTATGATTCAATCCGATTTTTGATTCTGGGGTTCTAAATAGGTCGGCTCCCCATGGAATCAAGGGATAAAGATACTCATATAGAACGCATTATCAGTTAACAATTCATTCAGATTATCTCATTCATATCTTTAACACAATAATGGTCCATCAAACTAAATTTTTCCATCTAAACAATCCTCCATGGAGATTTCAATTTTTCATATTTTTAATTATCATCCCTTAACTTGATCCACTGGACAAAAGTTAACAATTGCAATCTGCTAGCACAATCCACTAATCTCATAGTGATTTGGCTGAAGTCATTAATCTCATAGTGATTTGGCTGAAGTCATTAACATCATTCCAGTTAAGAACATTATCACAGGGACTCGTCCCATTCATCCTCATTGCGGTTTCGCTCAGCTTATTACTTTTCAACTAGATTTTAGGAATCATCATTTTTCAATCAGAATCCAAATCAACTCATCAGTTCTCAACCAAAATTTAAAAATCATATCAACCACATTCGAATTCATCATCTGGATAGCATTAATGCTTAGGATTTCAAGTCTTAAATTTACTCGTATATACTGCTAGTAAAGAGCTGCAGCTATACCTTCGGTATATACGCGTAGTCATGGTTCTTGGAACTATAAGGAAAATACCATCATGTCTATGCCTCAAGCAAGTCAAGGATTCCATACAATTGCGGTACTTCCATCTGAAGACCCAATTACCAATTTATGAATTTCAGTCAAAATATCAATTTGTATGAATTTCATCACAATTCCAACCTTTTTTTCTGTTATTTCATAAATTTTTGACATTTTTGGCTTCTCGGTTGATCCTCATTAGCCAAATAGCTCTGATACCAACTGTAAGATCCCTTTCCCCACCGCACAACAATTTCAGGGGTGCTAGTAGCGAAAGTAGCACTTCTTGCGTGGGGCAGGGTCCCACACTCGGGGCCTCGCCCACAAATATCCGAACAAGAGACTAATCCATCGGTTTTTCCAAAACCGAACCCGGAAAAACTTCCTTTATCCGGAAAGCACGGGCGATTCCACGAGGATAACTTTTCCCTAACGTAGTCAAAAGCCTTAACTAACTGAGCTCATCTGACCGAACCCATAAGTCCCATAGTCAGATCAGGGAAAAAGACTGTACTTGGATCATAGAGACCAATGCTTTTTTCCTCATTGAGAGGCACAGCCGTTGATTATTCTTTTCCATAGAACAATTTTTGTCTGGGAGTTACTTCATCTATCGAACTAAACAGAAATGGAAGGTCAAAAACTAATGAATTATGAGTAAATTCACAGTTTTTGGCTCTTGGGAAAAGCAAGGTAACAGTGCAAAATTACTATTAAGCTTCAACAAAGGGGGAGGCTTCTATTTATAGGAAAAAGTGAGCCTCTAACCAAGCAAATTGATTCTAAAATTTTCCAAATCAGTTTGGTTAATTTTTGACTATTTTTAGGTCAGTTTAGCTCACTTTTTGGATCTAGTTGAAAGAGGAGAGAGGAGAGATAAAAATATCTCATTATTTGGGAGTTTAAAACTCTCCCACACATGTGAAATAGGCGTCTCCTTCATGAGGGGAACTCCCCCATATACTGAGGTGTTAAAAATGCATCATTTCTTCTAAATATCTCTCTTTTTTAACTATTAACCTTGTCCTTAGTCAACTCTTCATCTTATGTGAGTATTTACTCATTTTTGGGGGATTTTCCTTTTATTTCTCAATTTATCTCCTCCTTACATTTGGATGAATCTTATTGGTCCATATAAGAACCTTAATTTAAAATTTCAAAAAAATCTTGACCCCTAGGATAATGCCTCTTGAACTGATTATACTTAATTTCTAATGCACCTTCTGAAAATCTTTTTGAACTTCTGTTTTAGGGAAACTTATTTTAATAAGATGAGATATTTTTCCATCCAAAAATATTTAAAAACTTAATTACCACTCTCTAGAAGATTTTCTCTCTCTAGCTGGTAGAAACAAGATCTTTTATATTTCTGAAGAGGGATTTGATTACAGGGGAAGATGCTGGACATCTTGAAAGGCTGGGGAGGAATCTTACAATTGTCATGACATTACATGAGAGAGAATATTATTACAAGAGATAGGAATATACTACTACTTCTTAGCCTGCTCACTAACATCCTCGGGTGCATGAAGTCTTGCTCTTTTTGAAGACGGCTCTCCAACATCTTGTAACTGGCAAACTGGAGGAACCCTCAATTTTGTGAATCTGAGAAGCTCCCTTTTGCCATAATCACTTAGCATATTGGGATCCTTAATCCCACATGCCAATCCATAAGCAGTATAGGCTAAGTAATATTTACTCTCGTTAGTGGATAGACTCCATGGCCGTGCCCAAAGATTCGCAATGCTAACTGCTTCTCCAAAAGCATGACTTTGTCTGCATCATGGGATATGCCCCAAGGTATCTGGATAATGTCTTGATTGCAAACAAAGGAAATTCTGCATTGTCTTTTGAGATTTTCTTGTGGAATATAATGAATTGTGGAAACTTCAATTGGTTTATGTACTCTCCCAGTACTGAGTCCATTTTGAGTCCTCCCACGTGTTTGCTCGCTCCGCGCCCGAGAAACTCATCCCAGTACTGAGTCCATTTTGAGTCCTCCCACGTGTTTGCTCGCTCCGCGCCCGAGAAACTCATCCTCAAACACAACCAGCTACAAAACAATATTGTCGATGAGCCAACACAACAAATAGAATAAGCTACTCAGTACGATAAAAAGTAATTAATAAGTAAACACACCTGATTTTTATCATTAACAAGTAAATCATGTCCATATATTGATTGTCAAGCTTGACAGTGAAATTTATGGATGATAGATGTACAGTTTAGGATTGAAATGATGGTTGTACTATCATTGCCTCATGTACCTTGTTTCATGGCCTATACAAGATGGATGTATTTGAGAAGTTGCAACATGATGCTTGGTCAGTCTCTATGACTCGTGCTATGAGTGATGCAGAATTATGGCATGCATGATTTGGCCATCTAAATTATGGCAGTTTGCTATGCCTTCAAAGACATGATATGGTGTTTGAGTTGCCAACTCTTGAGACCCCTACTAGACATGTATGTGAGGGATGTATTCTTGGTAAAATGCATTGGGCATCATTTCCAAAGGATGGATTTGTGAGAGCTGTTAAGAAATTACAACTTATACATAGTGATGTATGTGGTCCTATGAGGACACCATCTATTGGGGGATATCTCTACTGAACATCACTTTTATTGATGATTACTCCAGATATAGCTAGGTGTATCCATTAAAGTAGAAGTCAGAGGTTTTTATATGATTTAGGCACTTCATATCCATAGCTAAAAATGCATGTAAATGTAAAGTTGGCACCTTCGTTCAGATCAAGGGGGGGAGTATATGTCCAAGGAATTTCATGCATATATGGCTGGAAAAGGCATAAGGCATCAATGTATAGCACCATACACACCTCAGCAAAATGGTGTGCCTGAGAGGAAGAACAGGTCTCTCATGGATATGGCATGATGTATGGTGAAAGCCCAAGAGTTACCTCTTGGTTTTTAGTTAGAGGCAACTATGTGCGCAAACTATGTGAACAAATGCCCTACCAAGGCCTTGCAGTCTAAAACTCCTTATGAAGCTTGGCATGGCAGGAAGCCTTCTGTGGCTCATTTACATGTTTTTGGTTGTCTTGCTTATGCTTATGTTCCTGAACAACAACGTAGTAAGCTTGATGATAAGGTAGTTAAATGTATATTTGTGGGACTCAGTTCAGAAAGCAAGGGATATAGATTCTACCATCTGACCTCAAAGCGGATTTTGGTAAGTAGAGATGTTTTTGTCAAAAACTCAGTTTAGCCAATGCTTTCATGTAAAAAACAATAGAATGTATGCTCACAGGACATGCTTGATTCACTCCTACCTTTGTTTAATGGAGGGCAGCCATATGTAGAGCAATTGAATGCTCAACCAAGTGCTGAAATTCAGCCTTTGCAGGTGCAAAATCAGCCTTTTGATGAGGCAATTATTGAGGATGTAGTGGATGAGGAGAGAACAGCCATAGAAGAATCTAGGCATATGCCAAAATGGCTTGTGCAAACATTGAGGGATAGCAAGTTGGCAGCTCCTTTACCTAGCAGAACTTGTGTAGGTTCTCATCATGTAGATTATTCTCATGTGGATCATGTTCTCATTTCTACTTTATGTAATGAGGAGGAACCTATTTCCTTTGAGATAGCACAAGATGATGATCATTGGATGCATGCTATGCAGGATGAGTATAACTATATACTCAAGAAAAGCACCTGGTATTTGACAGATCTACCTCATGGCAAGAAGGCCATTGGTACTAAGTGCATCCAACAATTGCCATAGGGCCATTCTTTTCTTCCACAATAGGTGGAAGAATGGCCCTAGGGCCATTTTTATATGACCGCAAGGCCTCAAGGTCATTTTGGAATGGCCGTTGGGGCATCCAAGAATGGCCCAACGGACTTTCTTTTCATGCACAATAGGTGTAATGGCCATTCTTGCAACACCCCAATGGCCATTAGTTTCATGCTCAATAGGAGGAAGAATGGCCCTAGGACCATTCTTGCATGACCCCAAGGTCTCAAGGTCAAGGCTGGACATGGGGGCATCCAAGAATGGCCCTAGGGCCATTCTTTATAGTTTGTGTATGACCCCAAGGCCTCAAGATCATTTTTGGGATGGCCGTGGTGGTGGGGCATTTTGGAACGCCACCATGGGGCATCCAAGAATGGCCCTAGGGGCATTCATTTCATGTACAACAAGTGTAAGGACAATTCCTACATGACCCCAAGGGCTAAAATATCCACCGTTGTACTTTAAAATGCATCATAGTGCATGAAATAGTGGCCATGGGAGTATCCAAGAATGGCCCAAGGGCCATTCTTGCATGACCCCAAGGGGCCATGGGTGCATACAAGAATGGTCTTAGGGCAATTTTGTTCATGCATAACATGAGAAAGAATGGCCCTAGCTATTCTTGCATGACCCCAAGGCCTCAAGGTCATTTTTGGGATGGCCATGGAGCATCCAACAATGGCCGTGGGGCCATTCTTTTCATGTACAAAACGTGGAAGAATGACCCCAAAGGCCATTCTTGCATGACCCCAAGGCCTCAAGGTCATTTTGGATTGGCCATTGGGCATCCAAGGATGGCCTCTTTTCATGCACAACAGGTGGAAGAAAGGACCTAGGGCCATTCTTGCATGACCCCGACCTCAAGGTCATTTTAGGATGGTTATCGGGGCATCCAAGAATGGCCATAGGCTATTCTTTTCATACCCAACATGTGGAAGAATGGCCCTAGGCCCATTCTTGCATGACACCAAGGCCTCAAGGTCATTTTTTGGGATGGCCTTGGGGACATCCGAGAATGGCCATAGGGCTATTCTATTCATACACAATAGGTGTAAGAATTACCCCAAAGGTAGTACTTGCATGACCCTAAGGCCTCAAGGTCATTTTTCATTGGCCATGAAGCATCCAAGCATGGCCACTTTTCATGCACAACAGGTGGAAGAATGGCCCTAGGGCCATGCTTGGATGGCCCTAAGGCCCCAAGGTTGTTTTGGGATGGATATGGGGGCATCCAAGAATGGCCATAGGGCCATTCTTTTCATACACACCATGTGGAAGAATGGTCCTATGGCCATCCTTGCAATACCCCAAGGTCTCAAAGTCATTTTGGGATGGCAAGGGGTCCAGGAATAGCCATAGGGCCATTCGTTTCATCCACAACAGGTGGAAGAATGGCCCTAGGACCATGCTTGCATGACCTCAAGACCTCACGGTCGTTTTGGAATGGATATGGGGGCATCCAAGAATGGTCATAAGGACATTCTTTTCATACACACCATGTGGAAGAGTGGTTCTAGGGGGAAATTCTTGGAATACCCCAAGGCCTCAAAGTCATTTTGGAATGGCCATTGGGGCATCCCAAGAATGGTCCAAGGGCCTTTCTTTTCATGCCCAATAGGTGTATGGTCCATTCTTGCATGACCCCAAGGCCTCAAATATCCACTATTTTTCTTTGAAATGCATCCAAGAGCGTAAAAAGGTGGCCATGGGGACATTCAAGAATGGCTAAATGGCCATTATTTTCATGCTCAATAGATGGAAGAATGGCCCTAGGGCCATTCTTGCATGACTCCAAGGCCTCAAGGTCAGGGTTGGCTATGAGGGCATCCATGAATGGCCCTAGGGCAATTCTTTTTCATTCGTGCATGACCCCAAGGCCTCAAGGTCATTTTTGGGATGTCCATGGGACATTTTGGATAGCCATGGGACATTTTGGATGGCCATGGGGCATCCAAGAATGACCATAGGGCCATTCTTGGATGTACACCATGGGGCATCCACCAAGAATGGCCATAGGGCATCCAAGAATGGCCATAGGGCCATTCATTTCATGTACACCAGGTGTAAGAAACATTCCGACATGACCCCAATGCCTAAAATATCCACCATTTTACTTTTAAATGCATCACAATGCATGAAATAGTGGCCATGGGGGCATCTAAGAATGGCCCAAGGGCCATTCTCGCATGAACCCAAGGGGCCATGGGTGCATCCAAGAATGGTCATAGGGCCATTCTTGCATGACCCCAATGCTTGAAGGTCACTTTTGGGATGGGCATGGGGCATCCAAGGTTACGGTTGGCCAAGAGCATATCCAAGATGGCCCTAGAGCCATTCTTTTTCATTTTGCATGACCCCAAGGCCTCAAGGTCTTTTTTGGGATGGCCATGGGGCATCCAAGAATGGCCCTAGGGCCATTTTTTCATGTACAACAAGTGTAAGAACCATTCCTACATGACCCCAAGGCCTAAAATATCCACCGTTTTACTTAAAATGCATCACGGTGCATGAAATAGTGGCCATGGGGGCATCCAAGAATGGCCCAAGGGCCATCCTTGCATAACCCCAAGGGGCCATGGGTGCATCCAAGAATGGTCCTAGGGCCATTCTTGCATGACCCCAAGGCCTCAAGCTCATTTTTGGGATGGCCATGGGGCATCCAAGAATGGCTCTGGGGCCATTCCTTTCATGTACAACAGGTGGAAGAATGACCCCAAAGGCCATTCTTGCATGACCGCAAGGCCTCAAGGTCTTCTTGGATTTGCAATGGGGCATCCAAGGATGGCCTCTTTTCATGCACAACAGGTGGAAGAATGGCCCTAGGGCCATTCTTGCATGACCCCAAGGCCTCAAGGTCATTTTGCATGACCCCAAGGCCTTAAGGTCATTTCGAGATGGCCATGGGGACATCCAAGAATGGCCATAGGGCCATTATTTTCATGCACAATGGGTGGGAGAATGACCCCAAAGGCAATTCTTGCATGACCCCGAGGCCTCAAGGTCATTTTGCAATGGCCATGGATTATCTAAGGATGGCCTCTTTGTTGAGATTGAAGCTCGATGAAAGCTTGTGCCAGTTACACTATGTGTTGGCATATTAGGTAGTACCATGTGTGAGACATAAATGACCATGTGTTGGCATATTAGGTAGTACCATGTGTGAGACATAAATGACCATGTCCAGCTGGTCATAGTTGTGTGGACAGTAGCTAGGGTTAGCAGTGTGTGGACACAACACAAGTAGACTGAGTAGTGTGTTGTAGCATTTGGGATGATGGCTTTATGCATTGTGTGAGATCGGGCATGGCTTCCCTCTATAGCTAGGGTTTGACTAATACATTAGGGTTTGCTCCTCTGTGTGTGTTCTCTCTCCCTCTACCTATTTTTCATCATGGTATCAGAGCTTAGTGCTCTCTATTAGGGTTTATGAGTGAATGAGATAAGAGGGAGAAGAAGCTGTTGAAGAAAAATTGTGGAGCTTGCCATTGGAGCTATGAAGCTTGGAGCACATCAATTCTCACCAAATCTAAGAGCTTGGCCTACCGGGTAAGGAAAACTTAACATCCTTGAGCAGATTCCAAGTGCAAAATCACCAACAATATAAGATTTGAGTTGCCCAAAGCAAAGAAAAATTTCTATTTTGCAAGCTCTCCATATTGAAGCTTGATAGTGGTAAATGTATATTGCAAATGGTTGCAAATCTAGCAAAAGTTCATGTAGCTGGAAAAGGGAATGTGTTGGAAACTCATGTGCAAGTCCTAGAGTGATTTTGGAGCAAGTGTGATACATTGAAGTGATTGGAAAAAATTCTTTTTTGAAGCCCTCACAAAAATAGTGAGAATAGAGGCTCATTTTTTATGCAATTGGAGCCGGTTTTTTACAAAAATCATAAGATTGATGGCTTGGGTGTATACCTAGGGGTGTTGGCAACTCCTATATACCATCATTAGCCACACATAAGCCCCCAATTTCCCCTAATTGCAGGTGGCGCAACTTGGAGGATAAAACAGGGCAGATTGTACCTTCTTTTGCTTTGTTGAGGTCTAATTCAAGCTTGGTTGGTTGATTACTTGCACAATTTTCTTAGCAATACTGTGATACACATAGAGGAGAAGGATGCTATGTGGTTTGTTGGAGAAATTATGCATATGGGAGCCGATTATGAGCTGATTAAGAATGCTATAAATTGTGATTGGTGAAACAGAGGGTCGTTAATCGACTAATTACTCACACAATTTTTATAATTGGTCTAATTACTTTTACAAGGAGTTAGTAGACATCATTGCTAAGCTAATGAATGTGTGGTCCCTCAATTTGGACAAGAATTGAAGAAATTAGAGCACTTTTCTTATTGGGTTTTTCTCAAAACAAACAGAGAAGGGGATTTGATATTTCTGGTATGTATTCACCTTGGTTGGTGTTAATATGAAACATTGAGCTTGTTCAGGTGTCAATGCAAGTTATCCACACTTGATTGAACCACTACAATGCAATTTGAAGCATTTGGAAGCCTTGGAAAGTGCGCCAAAACAGAGTATTTTGGACTGCGTATGCTAGTTCAATTTGAATGCACTCAGTGTGAATTTCTACATCAACATTGAAGTTGGTTGAGTACTTTGGAGTATCTGGGACAATTATTAAAGTGTGGTTGAGCTCAAGAAGGCTCATTTACAGGATTGGACATGTGCAGAAGGTGCATTTGCATTGAGCAAATATGTCAGACAACCCAATACAGATTTTGGGTGAGAAGTTGGATCGAAAGAACTTCCAGGCATGGAAGTACAGGACCAAAAGCCTTTTGAAAGGAAAAGGATTTTGGAACCTTGTTGTAGGTGCAGAGCCAGAGCTGATCTACCCTGACAACCAACACAACAACAAGTTGTAGCTCATAAACAATGGTCAAAGAGAGCATACAAAGTTTTGCATTACTTGTCTATATGTATCTCGGATGCTATACTCATACATATACATGATGCTGAGAATCCCAAGGATGCATGGGATATTTTGGTAAAGCTATTTGATATACATATACTAGTGCTCTCGTAAGTCTCAATTGAGACAACAGATTCACAATGTGAAGCAGAAAGGAAGGAGTACTCATGATTATGTACAAGAGATTAAGTCTGAAGTATTTTATGCAGATGCATTGGAAACTATCCATGCCCCCATGCCTAATGATGATTTGGTAGACATTGCCTTGCATGGTCTTGGAAAGGAGTACAAGTCTTTTGATAGTGCACTCTAGAGTAACCCCTCTGAAAGTGGATGCGCCTGCCATCAGGATAGGGTGCAAAATGGCTAGGTCTGGAATAGTAGCTAAAGCGGTAGGTCCTCTAAAGAAATCTGTGAGCAACCGCTATGTAGGTCCTCTAGTCACTCTCTCCCTCAATAGAGACTCTCTGTGTCGAGACGAATCTCGAGAAGGAAGAGTTCGAGACATCTTTGATTGCTACAGTTGATTAGTCTCTCCAACGTTCCAAACCCCTCCTTGAATATGCAATGAAATCTTCCCCATATCTCATAGTACACTGGGCATCCGCATATGTAGAGCTCCTCTATCTCTGGCTCCAAGTTACATAACTCACAAATAGGCTCCTCTGTGTAGCAGGGATGTGATGTGGGCCATATCTACATGTGTCAATCCACAACTGGTGAGAGGATATACATATTTGTCCTATGGCACATCTGAGGCCATGCAACAAGTGTGTATCCATATATATCACATGAATGATAAAGTCATCCTCTGTGAGGCGAAGACAGTAGTCTCGATAGAAACTCTTCTTCGGCCCCAACTCGAGCATGGGTGCTATCCATGTTTTGCTCAATGTCCAACCTCATGATATCAGATCTAATAAGCCTGCTAATCTCTAAACAATGTAGAGGTAGGGAAGGGGCATCCAGGGAGTACTGAAGAGGTGGTAATCTATCCATTGATATCCCATGTAGGCCAAACCATGTAGTCAGCTAAGCATACTAACATGTCTCATCACCGCCCTCTCCTAATTTCCTCGAAGACTCTAGCACCAAGCTAGCATATCTGTGTCTAGGTAGCTCCCATAGACTATCCAAGAAAGAAACCGATCTAGTAAGGGCCTCTACCATAATCGGTGTCGCTCCCATCGTTAGGCTCGAACAATCTTGTGTGGTACTACCGACCATGTCCTGCGGATTAGTCTAGGTGTCATCATGACTAGATGCCTCTCCATCAAACTCCACCCATCATATGGCTCTCCTACGCGACTACAATGATCAAGGCTCGGTCCCCAAATGGGAGACCCATATAATAAAGTAGGTGTCACTAGAGTGTCAAAAAACCATAGCTTGGGCCGTGGTTCTTGAAATTGCACCTATGAGCACATTTTCTCCATCATCCCAAGGGCCACATACCCGCGTGTCAGTCTCGCATCTACTGTTGACCTCATAGATAAAGCCAGGCCACTAAAAAGAACTCCCAAATATACATAAGAAGTGGCATATTTCACAATGGTCTTGCCTGGTCTGCCAACCCACTGAGGTGTAGTATTAAAAATCATGACCTTGGTTTTGCCAAGGTTAACAGTGAGCTCCCTCAACTCTGCATAGGATTGTAATGCCTCGAAATGTCTGTGCATACCCTCTGGCGAATCTACTATAAGGATAATTTCATCTGCATAAATGAGTGATGATATATAGGTACCTGCCAATAAGGCCCCTCTCCAAACCCCTCTGTCCATAAAATCTAAAACCTCATCAATATAACATCCAAAGAGAGTCAGGGAGAGGGGGCACCCTTGCTTCACCCAATGGTTCTCTAAGTCAACTCTGAATCGCTCTTTGGTGTCCTCACTCTACCTGACTCACACTATAGTAAAAGCTTTGCGAAAATCCATAAAGCAACACTATATCCTATGTCCCTTTGCCCCTGCCCTCCTCGATGATAGCTCTAAGCATAAAAATATGGTCTAGAGTCGAGTAGCTATGAGATGAAACCTTGCCTGGCCTGCTGCCCGTGTTCGTTTGCAGGTTATTGCTAAAATTCCAAAGGTGTGTGAAGGAGAAGATGGAAGATATAAGAGATGCAAGAAGGTTTGTGCAAGGAAAAATGGAAGAAATGTAGGGAAAAAAGGGAAAGAAGAAATAAAAGGAAAATGTTTTTGTAGGTTTAAGAAAGGCCTCTACTAATGGAAAAAAGGCTCTCAATCAAGGCTCGAACATTCGTGGTGGGTAATGCTCGTATCATCGTGGGTTGTGATCAAGGTTTGAATGAGATGTTGACGAGAGAAAATAGTAGTGCACATGTGAGAAATGGGGGGTGCGACGTGCATGATACAACGCGAAGGTGAGTAGGGGTGGGCAACATGCATAGGTGAGTAAGGGTGAGAGTGCGTGCTGGGAGACCAATGTGTGTGTGTGTGTGTGTGTGTGTGTGTGTGTGTTGATCCAATTCTAGGATTAACAAGAGCTACCGCCATTATCTTACATCAACGAGTCATGGTAAATACACCAAAGGGTGTGTGTGTGTGTGTGTGTGTGTGTGTGTGTTGATCCAATGTGTGTGTGTGTGTGTGTGTGTGTGTGTGTGTGTGTTGATCCAATTCTAGGATTAACAAGAGCTACCACCATTATCTTACATCAACGAGTCATGGTAAATACACCAAAGGGTCATACATTCAAGATATAAAGCAATAGTGTCCAAAGCTACAACTTGGATGGGTCATTAGGAAGTGAATGGGGCCTTCTTGGGCCCTTTAATTTGCCCAAGCCTAATCAAGGTGATTAAGGAATAGCCAAATGGGGGGTTGCCGTGTGGACTGAAATGTTGGGTTTGTAAGAGAGGTGTAAGAGTGGTCAAAGGGTGCACTTTTTCTCCCAAAAAGGGGGGAGGCAATTTTACAATTTTCGGACCTCCATAACTTCTACATACAAGCTCCGATTTGAGCCGAGATTATAGATTCGTGATCTACGCATCAAGAGCTTTCCATAGATATGTTACATGATATGGTTTTGTCCGCTAGATTTTAAATTCCATTTCCCCCCAAAATTCAAATTCGAATAAAGTAGCCGTTTTGAAGCTTCTAATTAGAAAACGTTTCTTCTTAAGAGAAAAGGTTTGACTCCTTAAACTGCCAAATAAAAGGGCCCAAGAAGCCTTCCATTGAGGTCCTAATGGCCCGTAATGCTGTGACGGAGTATTTATGGTGGTGATTCCCACTTCAAGATCATGTGGTAGCAAGTTAGGATGAAGTCCTAAGTGATGTACTTCATGGATATATTATGAGAGTAGTCATTGTAATAGCATTAGGTCTCTTATGAGCCTAATGTGCCCGGTCGGCCATAGTTTAAGTGAGTGTGAACACTTATGGCCATGTATATAAGTGAATTTCTCTCATAATATAAGATACTCTCCCATTGTGCAATTGAGTCTTGCTCTTGCTAATCTCTCTCTCTAATGCATGCTTAAGTGTGTGTGAGTGAAGTGAGGTGAGAGGAGGGACGAGGACCCGTAGTGCAACAAAACGACGATGTGACAACGCTCACGAGAGATGCGGTGGAATTACTTCTCAAGCTCGGCCATTGGAAAGATCCTCACGACAGTTCGGTTCACCGTTCGGTTCACCAAGTAATCTCTTTTTGGATGTGTTTCAAGGAAGGTTAGGGTGAGCCATAACATTTTTGGTGCCACTGCCGGGGAGCCATCCCTTGGCTTTTTCCATCATTTTGCCTCTAATCTATGCATAACCCATTTCCCATTATCTTGATTAATGGTTTCCCATGAAAAAGATGTGGATTTGATGGTGATTTGTGTGAGATTTGGTGTAGAATAGCTCTTTTTTTTATTTTTGAAAAGAATGCTTTTTGCTTAATTTTTAGATTAATTTGTTGTTTTTGTTATTGTTTTGGTGGTTCTTCATGTTCTTAGGGCTTACACATAGTTTGTATTAGTCTTAGTTTGCATCCATTGCATCAAACAATGCAATAGACTGCAATTTTTAGTAAATGTTAGCTCTCTTTAGTTTAAACATAGATCTAAGATCATTAATTCTAGTTTAATTGTGTGTTTTTTGTTGAAATTGTTTGGATTAGAGTGTTAGGAAGCATTAGGAGTAGCTTAATCTTTCAAAAAATTTCTTAAAACCATAAAAAAAACCCTTGAATTTTACTAAATTCTCTTAATAGACTGGTTTTTGTCATTAAGGATGATTAATCTTATTCAAGAGACTAAAAATTTAGAAAATGTATTAATTGGGGTCTAAATTGATTATAAGAGTAGTCGAAATTGGGATTTTTGAGTGTTTTGAGAGTATCTAGATGCATCAAAACACCTAATCGCATCAAATTTTTGATCAATTGGAGAAATTTGACTCTCTGCTTAATTTTACCTTAAAGAGGAGACTATAATTAAGAGTCTAATTAATCTCCTAATTTAGATTAATTTACACAATTTTTGATGTACAAAGATTAGTTTTTCCTTGCTCTATCTAATGATGTGCTCAATTGTGTGAATTAATTAGGGATTAATGGTTAATTAGAGTTCTTGATTAGTGTAAAAGAGAAAAAAAGATTAGTGAATGGATTAATCTTTAATCATTTTTTTTACATAACTTATTAAGGTTAATGAGCATTCAATGAGTAGATACTCATGAGTTGTCAATTTGTCCATTTTGGGGGTCATTTATATGAAGAGTGTAAGGTGTGTTAAAAGGTTGACTTTTTTTATTCCCACTTACCTTTTTGGAAAAATGCCCATACCCTTTTCATTTTAAATTCAAAAATATTTCCCCCGAAAAAGAAAAATTTGTATTTCCCACTAGATTCCAAAAAAAAAGCATAAAAAGCCAGGCCATGAAAAGGTTCGACATGAAAGTGCAAGACGTGAATGGTTGGCACGTGAACAGCTTGGACGTGAACAGCTTGGACGTGAACGGCTTGGCACGTGAACGGCTTGGGCGTGAACGGCTTGGCACGTGAACGGCTTGGATGTGAACGGCTGGCGATGTGAACGGCTTGGCACGTGAACGGCTTGGACAACATGAATGGCTTGGATGTGAACGGCTGGGATGTGAATTCTTGATTAGTGTAAAAGAGAGAAAGATTAGTGAAAAGATTAATCTTGAATTAATCCTTAATCACTTTTTTTATATAACTCATTAAGACTAATGAGCATTCAATGAGTAGATGCTCATGAGTTGTCAATTTGTCCATTTTAGGGGTCATTTATGAAGGGTGTAAGGTGTGTCATTTTAAAAGGTTGACTTTTTTTATTCCCAC
Source organism: Cibotium barometz (assembly GCF_041138505.1). Taxonomy (NCBI): domain Eukaryota; kingdom Viridiplantae; phylum Streptophyta; class Polypodiopsida; order Cyatheales; family Cibotiaceae; genus Cibotium; species Cibotium barometz. The sequence continues at coordinate 35,194,597 of NC_141047.1, forward strand.
TTACCTTTTTGAGAAAATGTCCATACCCTTTTCATTTTAAATTAAAAATATTTCTCCCCAAAAAGGAAACTTCGTATTTCCCACCACGACTCCCAAAAAAAAAGTATAAAAAGCCAGGCCATGAAAAGGTCTGGCGTGAAAGTGTAGGACGTGAATGGCTGGGGCATGAACGGCTTGGGCATGAACGGCTTGGGCATGAATGGCTGGGGCGTGAACGGCTTGACACATGAACGGCTGGGACGTGAACGGCTTAGGCTTGAACGGCTAGGGCGTGAACGACTTTGGACGTGAACAACTGGGGCATGAACGGCTTGGGCGTGAACGGCTTAGGACGTGAATGGCTTAGCCCGTGAAAAGGTCCATAAAAAATAATTATTATTATTATTATTATTACTATTCTAAAAAATAATTGAAAAAAACTTAACAACACCCTTGTTTGGAGCCCCGTATCTCCTAAACCGTATATCCGATGAAGGCGCTCTAGGGCTCATCGGAAAGCTAGCATCAAGCTCTTCGACTTTGGACTGGTTGTTCGAAGTCAAAATCGACCATTTTGGCCTCTGACCAGCAGCCTCAAAATTTGACCCAAAAATCGAGGCAAAAAACAGGCAAAAACCACGAAAAATCATAAAAAACAGTGCGAAAACGAAGACGAGCCATATTCGGGCTACTTTTTGAGGGTCTAGATGAAAAAATCATGGATGACTCAGGGAAACAAAGTTGTAGCACTCTAAAAATACTACAACTCCTTCATATAGAGTTTTTCAAAATTCCTTTTGGAACACCCTCAAAAACGTGCTGCGAAACAAGGAAAAAATTCTCGAATTTTTTTTCCCGTCTTGAGACAATGATGGAAAATAGGTTTTAGGACCTCCTCTTCCATTTGGGAAGTTCCTAGCATACGCTTTTTCCAAAAAAAATATCTGTTCACGTGCATATAGCACCTAAGCTAATTAGGACAAACGAACACCCGTTTGATCCAACGAAGAGTACGCCAAGCCTCTTGAGGTTGTAACGGCTGTGGGAAAGGTTGTGGGAACGTATAAAAAGCAAAAAAAAAAATAGTGATTGCTCATTAAGGAGCATTTAGGCACTTTGACATGGCCACGATAGAGGGATTGCCAAGGATCACATAAGGACTCAACCCAATGGCTGGCATCTTCAAGCCATTGAGATCTATGCCACCAATTCACCTCCCCATGCCATTAGCCATGCCTATAACAAGCGTGTCATCGGGTTTTACACCCCTTGTCACTTCGATTCAACCGGGCTTTGGTCCCTTGCCTAATATTCCCGCAAATCCTATAAGTACTAACCCTTTCTTGGATGCCCACACCTTGGACATACTGACTAGTCTAGGAAGGGGGTGGCCCAAGGACTCACTGAGTCTCTTCCAACAAGAGCACTCAGATACGGCCTCAATGATTCATACAGATATACGGCTGTACAAATTTCCAAAATTATGGACAAATATGACGGAGCAACCGACCTTGTTCAATTCATTCAAATGTTTGAACAGAGATGTGAAGCCTTTGGAAATCCCAACTACCCCACTAAGGTACATGCGTTGAACTTATGCTTAGAGGAAAAAGCTAGTCGATGGTTCATCGCATTGATGCCAGTGATCAAGACCAACTTCAAAACCTTGAAATTAGCCTTTATACATGGCGTTTACAGACAAGGTGATCAATGGAGTGCATTAACAGAACTCTATTCAATTGAGCGTCAACCAAATGAATCCATTAGAGATTTTATCCTTCGGATAAAACTCTTAGACTCACGTTGTGAGTCATGGGAAAAATTAAACGATGTTCAATTGAGGAGACGTTTCATGATGGGCTTACAAAATAATAGCTTACACAACTTGATCATTGTATCCAATCTGGAAACATTCGATGAATGTTGTAAAGAAGCAATATGTTTAGATGACAACATGCTAGAAGATGATCATGCTACGAGGTGTTCCTCATCTAAACCTAGTGAAGCAATGGCAAAAGAAAGATCGATCTCGGAATTGACATTCCCAAAATTTTATGCAACCTTGCTTAAAACATTACAGCAGACATCTATAAGACATGATGAAAACCTTCAAAACTAGACATCCTTAATGTCTCTAATAGTGAGGAGCGAAATGCCATGTGTTGAAATGCAATCAATATGACCATCCCAATCCTCATTGTGCATACGAGGCACCTGTTCTTCTATATTGCATATATTGTAAAACCTTTGACCATGATAGTAAAAAGTGTCCCGCTTCATCCACAATGGATGCAAAACCTCCATCTCTCCCATGCACCAAACAGAAACAGTCCAAAGGGTAGAAACTACTCAGGAAGCAGCTTATCGGACACTTCAGTGTTTCTATTATCGTGGATCTCACAAGGTGGCAGACTGCACAATTTGGAATACTTCCATGCTCATATAGTCTGACACATTGCGACCAATGTGTGAACGATGTGGCATTGATCACATGTTCCAAGATTGCCCAAGACGAGTTGCTTCAATGCAACTTGTCTCACAAAATACAACTCTTAACATCTTAAGTGTACAAAATGGGCAATTGTCCACGGTGCCCTTGAATGTGCTTACACACTTACAAGCCAATGTACGAAAAACAATCAAAAAGAACGTAAAAGACAATACCTCAACATGGGTAGAAGAACATGTTTTAAAACAAAACCTAAAAGAGAAAACAAAACCTTCTAAAACCAAGAAAAACAAAGTACAATAAACTATCGAAACCAAGGTCGAATTAAAAGACAGGGAAAAGGAGTCTATACAAGACATAAACCCAAAAGGGGTACATATACACTAAAGAGCCAAAAGCTATATAGGATGCAAAAGCATCCACATCAAAGACTACCACACAAGCTGAGACCCAAACAGAGGATAAAAGTGAATAGGAATATGAAACATGTTAAAATGCAAGAAAAGTGATGAGCTATGGTCGATCAAATGCCAGAATCAACATCATTAGCAAAGTGATTGGATGATGATTAAGATAAGATTAGTGAGCAATTAACTCTGATAGCTTAATGTACGCATGGATACTCAAAAACCAGCAAATACTCATTAGGCCAATGCCTCAATTTATAGAGTTTACATCCACAAGATGCCAAGCATATAATGCCACTGATCTCCTTGATTCACTCCACCTCTTTTGCTTGATTCTTTCCACCTCTTCATTTTTTCCAGAATATCTCCACATATCCTAGAACTTCTCATGCTACCCTTTATTCTCTCCCTGTAGATTCCACTCACCTTTTCATTGCTACCCACTCATTTACAGACTCTCTTTATAGCCTCTTGCTAAGGGCTTGTTTCCACACACACCCATTCACTTGTATATTTCAACACCTCCCCTCAAGTGAATAATCCTAGCACACTTGGACCCTATACCAAGTTTCCCTCTTACTTGGTAGCCCCACGACCACTGCCTCAAGTCCCTAACTCATTATCCTTAACACTCTCTCTCTCTATGTGTCCAACTATAAGTGCCCGTGACCTTGAATAAAGTGCTCATACATCTACCACATGGTCTACATCATCAGCGGCTCTCAGAGGTGGTTTTACTCTATTAGAGCAAGCTACATTGGGTTGTGGGGTTTCTCTCTCTTTCTCTCCCTCTCTCTCTCTCTCTCTCTCTCTCTCTCTCTCTCTCTCTCTCTCTCTCTCTCTCAGAAAAGATGATCTGACTCCACTTCCTTAGGAGTCTCCATGAAGTTTGCAGATGTCGTTCCTTCTTCTCTGGGTTTGTTGTAGCAGTCTCTTGCCATGTGTCCTGGCTTCCCACAGTTATGGTGGCAAGTGAAGGCCCTTCCTCCTCCGCTACCTCTTCCTTGTCCTCGTCCTCATGAGAATCCTCCTTGGGTGAAGAATGCTTTTTCCTCTCCAGCTGTTGAGTCCACTCCTTTCTTCTCTTTTACCATGTTAAAATGCAAGCAAAGTGATGAGCTATGGTGGATCAAATACAAGAATCAACATCATTAGCAAAGTGATTAGACGATGATTAAGATAAGATTAGTGAGTAATTAACTGATAGCTTAATGTAGGCATGGATACTCAAAAACTAGCAAATACTCATTAGGCTAATGCCTCAATTTATAGAGTTTACATCCACAAGATGCCAAGCACCTAATCCCACTGATCTCTCCTTGATTCACTCCACCTCTTTTGCTTGATTCTCTCCACCTCTTCACTTTTCCCAGAATATCTCCACACATCTTAGAACTTCTCATGCTACCCTTTATTCTCTCCCAGTAGATTCCACTCACCTTTTCACTGCTACCCACTCATTTACAAACGCTTTTTTATAGCCTCTTGCTAAGGGCTTGTTCCCGCACACACCCATTCACTTGTATATTTCAACAAGACAGACACAGGATCTGAAGTTGAAACAATAACCGAAACACCCATGGTTCCTTTGGAAGATTCTATCATGGTATGGTTGGATTTCCCTACAGGAAAAGATGGTCAGCGTAAACGTGCATTGCTTAGCCCTCGAGCAAGTCATAACATCATGACAATAGACACTTAGGTATCATTGGGACAACCTAAACTCACCCCGACAAGCAATAGTTTTGCAAAAGGAACCAATGAACAAAACATTGAAGTTCTAGGTTACTTTAGATACACTACTCAAACAATCGATGGCGATATGGAATTTACATTTCATGTTACCCTAGATTCCCTTGAGTATGATGTCGTCTCTGGTGGACCTTGGATAAGTGAACCGTTGTATTCACTAGATGAATCCATGCAAACAGTCACCTTGAACACTCCTACCGGCAATGTACAATTGTTATTATGGGAGGAAGAAACCTTGCAGGAGCTGGAACTTCCAACATATCTTACTGAAAAGATCCCTAGGATTTTAGTTGGATTGAAAATTGCAAATAAAATCACAACAGCTCAAGCATAGCTTTATCCAACACGAGAACACAATCTCATGATCCTCGAGCTATAGGATTTGTTAGGTCAACCAACACTCACGGCACATCTAGAAAGGATTACCTTTACACAAGACTTGAACATGCCATGCCTGGGGTACTTTGAACATACAATGTATATTGAAACAAACCCCCTCACTTGCAAGTTTTTTGTGGTTGAGTATGTGTTGGAAGAAGATTTAATCTTGGGGCATAAATGGATTGTTTACTGCCCAAGCACCATTGATAGAGTCATCATGATGGTCAACGACAAAAAGTTGACAATACCATACCGCCAAGAAGAGGATCCAACTTTAATGGATATCTATGATACTAAATGCAAAAGGATACAAGCCTCTTCCACAAAAGCCTCTCTACACAATGACCTACAATATGCGTCAACAACCAACTCCGATAAAGCCTCTACTCCTTCAACCCCATCCTCACCTACAAAGTTTGATGCCAAAACCTCACAATCAACAGCTATTCCTGGAAGAAGTTCCCGGAGCCCAACCATCTAACTCTAACAGGGAACTCAAAGGAAAGGCCCCAGCTCCCATGCATCTTCATCAACAAACCTCACCAAAGGAGACAACCACATGCTCAAAGGCCTCGTTATCGACAACCACTCCACAAGAGACTCTAACCTCATCATCAACAATGCCAATGAGTCTCAAACCTACGGCCTCAGTGCCAACCCAAGTCACGGAGGGCCCCAAATCTTCCACACCAACCCAAAAGAAAATTCCACCAAGATTCCCACAATCATGATATCTTAATAGTATCAAAATGTAGGTGGAGAAGTAGCTACTTGTAGCTCAAGGCTACTATAAAGGTGCCAATAAAATTTGGGTGCCTTGAAAGTCAAAAAATCTTCCTCAACGAAGCACTCGAAAGCCAAGGAAGAAGAAGAATACTCCACAACACCGTCCACAAGAGCCTATGATGCGAGTTCCTCAAAGAACTCCACCAATGCAATAAGTGTGGGTACCAAAAACATTGCTACAAGCACAAGGGTACTACCAAAGAAATACCAAAGCTTGGGTCCCCAAGCGCATCACAAAGTCTCCTAAGCTTGCACAAAGAAGAAAGCCTCAACTCTCTCTCTCTCTCTCTCTCTCTCTCACACACACACACACACACAAACACTAACACAAACACACACATGCACACTGTTATGGCTCACCCTAACCCTCCTTTAAACACATTTAAAAAGAGATTACTTGGTGAACCGCAACTGTCGTGAGAGGATCTTTCCAATGGCCGAGCTCGTAACCCTTGAGGTCTCCAAGCTCTACAACTCCTTGAGAAGAAATTCCACCGCGTCTCCATCGAGCGTTGTCACACCGCCACGTTACATTATGGGTCCTCATCCCTCCTCTCACCTCACTTCACTCACACACACTCAAGCATGCATTAGGAAGAGAGATTAGCAAGAGAATTAGCAAGAGCAAGACTCAATTACACAATGGGAGAGTATCTTGTATTATGAGAGAAATTCACTTATATACATGGCCATAAGTATTCACACTCACTTAAACTATGGCCGGTCAGGCACTTTAGGCTCATAAGAGGCCTAATGCTATTATAATGACTACTCTCATAATATATCCATGAAGTACATCACTTAGGACTTCATCCTAACTTGCTACCACACGCTCTTGAAGTGGGAATCGCTACCATAAATACTCCATCACACCATTATGGACACCCATCCAAGTTGTAGCTTTGGACACTATTGCTTTATATCTTGAATGTATGACCCTTTGGTGTATCTTCCATGACCCCTTGATGTAAGATAATGGCAGTAGCTCTTGTTAATCCTAGAATTAGATTAACACTCCTCCCTTCCTGACGATTGTGTCCGCGTGATCGCATTGAAGACTTTTATGTGGGAAGAATGAACAAGCTTGTTGATGGCATTGATGCTGAATGACGTTCAATGGTCTTTGTTCCTCCAGAGGAAATAAGAAAATCTAGTTAATGAATAAAGAGGTTAGTTGTGTATTGGAAATTCCTAACGGGGTGGGGGATTTTTATGAATGATTGCATTTATATTTTTGTGTGAGCCCTTTTTTTTGTCCCACTTTGTTTTGGGCAATCATCGAAAGTTACATATGATTTTTGTTAGTGGGGACACTAAGAGATGTTAATAATGGGAGAGGAGAGAGAAGGATCCAGAGGAACGTAGACTTAATCATCAGAATGAGCTGGTGATTCTCAGTTTCTCATTTGATTCATTGAAGTACCATTCATCATTTGAAGTAATTGGCTTGTGATGATGTCTCTTTGTGTAGCAAGATTCTTATCAAATGTTGTTGATTAGGACCTGATCCTGTCTTCTTCTGTCCATGTTCTTTTTATGTTTTTATGCATAATTAAGTGCTCTTAGAAGGAGATTTTCATGAAGTACAAGAATTGAGTCATATAGACTCTTATTAAACTGCTTTGTGTTGTTGAAGTAGTCACTTGTTGGTGAGGATTGAAAGAATTATATCGACTTGCAAGGCTAATATAGATATCTTCACTAAGGATTGAAGATCATTGATTTGTGATGGTTAGCACTTGTTTAGTCCTTCATAACATGTGCATTGTTCATGGAGATTCATTTGATGAGGGTTGGGTTCGAGAGACACAAGCGGAGGTGGAGAGAGCAAACAATGATGCATTGGCTCTCTATCCAATCATTCAGAATGGGTTGCAAGTGGGTCTTGCTGAGGTTACAGCTTTGGTGCAAACCGAGACCTCAACGGTTATGTAGAGGACATAATCATCAGAAACAACACCGCCTAATTCATCCCAGGTTGGGGACGCAGAGAAAGGAGAGACAATCTTGCTAGAGTTATGTTTAAAGAGAGAGAGAGAGAGAGAGAGAGAGAGAGAGAGAGAGAGAGAGGACAAATGTGAGAATTGTATTTGGTGATCATGACTCGGCTAATGAGAGTGACAATAGTGAGTAGGAGATAAAATAGTGCTTGGATGTTATAACTTTGGACACAATGTTGGTATTTTGTTTATCTCTAAGACATCATATTTTGTAGGCTTTGTAAAATATCTCCCAAACACTAAGCGAATTATTTTATTAGGATGTTTATTTGGTTTTTAAATCTCATATGCCTACTGATTCTCATTCTTTTTTGTAGATGGGAGGAGGGGAGGGGGTAAGATAAATCTAGTTCATCCCCTCCCCTCCTCTTGAAGAGAGTAGGGTGTAGCCACAATAACTGTGGTTATAGGGTTCAAGTCCCCAACTCTCTATTTGTATGGATGGAAATTGCTTTTGCAAGGTATTGATGAAGTTTGGGAGCATCTTGTAAGTTACGGGATGAAGCATGTAAGTATGTGGGTAAGTGATCATTGATTACCAATTCATTCTTCTATAGTATAGTAAGATAGTAGGAGCACTTGCACTTGTATTTACAATCATTTATCATGCAAGGACTCTTATCGTATGTGTTGATGAGCACCAGATTGGGACCAAGCATGCACTGAATTAGGCTCTTTACATGTTGCATGTATATGCAGGTTAACATGCTGGTGAAGATGCATGTTGTATGTAAGACAGTGTATAAAGGGGACGCGCATGCATGGGCAATCACTTTTTTAATAAACGCAAGCATGAACAGTTGGTGTGTAATGGAGTGAGCCTATTTAAGAATGCACAAGGCACTTTTGGCTGCCCACATGTTGGGCAGTATTGTGACACCCTTGGCGGGTCTGTATCCAGCCTAATCGTTTTATTTGCTGCACTTTAGTGTGCAGCTTTGGGTTCAACTGTTGAAGACGCTGAAGACGCAGGCACTTGAGTGTGATGCTTTGGGTTGGAGATGAAGCTCGAGCAGCTGCTGTTTGTAAACGCCCGGGTCTTTACAGTGTGCAGCTCTCTGTGTGTTGGGAGCTGCAGAGACCTAGCCGATACAGATCTCTCTCAGAAGGGAAGGGGACGGGGCGGGGCGGGGCTGGGCTGGGCCCCTTGCGTCCCCTCTCGCCCATGCGGAGGTTTGTGCGCACCGCTGCTGGTTTTTTGCTCCCGCTTTTAGAGAGAGAGAGCCCACGCACATGAGCTTGTTCCGTTCGATCATCGATGGGTGGCGAGCATACTGACCGGCTTCATGATGAGACAGTGCACACACTACATCCCAACGTCCGTGGGCCGTGAGGCTTGGTTTCTTCTTCGCGAGCACACTTCAAAGCCAAAACATTTTTGAGAAACTGTGGAAATGTTTCAGGCCACTTTCAATGAGTGGATGCTTCATCAGAAGAAGCTGGTTGGGCATTGTAACGAACTCTTGCAATTAAACATAGCTGCCAGCGATGCTCCATTCAAACCCAGGCAATATAACACAACGGTAGAAAAAGAGATTGCTGAGCAGCTTCTGGATGCACAAATTGCTAGAAGGATGGATAGCGACTTCAGAACACAGCCTGAAGTGTGCAGAGTCATGTTGGGCAAGGACAGGGTAGGGTGTATGATGAAAAGTCTCTCCAAACCATAAGCTCTCTTTGTATGAAAATTTTCTCCCTTACAAAAGCCTTGATATGAAGATGTTGGTGCAGTTCTACCCTGTAGAACAATACTCAATGGGATCTCGCACATAATGATATTATATCTAGATATGCAACCATAAAACACCAGGTTCTTGGCAATGGCCATGCAGCTCTGATTGTCGCATCGTAGAGTTGTCACCGCCCCCTGACTAGAACTCCAATGTCTGCTAAGATCCTCCTCAGCCATACTACTTCGCATGAAGCAAAACAAGCTGCTTTTTACTCAGCTTCAGTAGAAGATAGTGTCAATGTTGGTTGCTTCTTATGGACCCAAGAGGCCGCACACCTGATCCAAGTGAAGCAATATCCACAAAATAATTTTCTAGAGTCACAATATTTAGCACAATCTGAGTCACAATTGCCTACTAAGAAATCACCGACACCATACGTAATGCTATACTCAAGAGTACCTGCAATGCATTCCAGTGATTTTCATTAGGCTTGTTGGAGAACCTGCTCAACACACCTATTGCATAGCAAATGTCTATCCTATAATTGCACAAGAAAATCAAACTCCAAACTAGATTTCTATACAACTTGATGTCAATCAAGGGTGAAGAACCTTCTGCAAAAAAATTTGAGTTACCTCCATAGGCATGCTTATTGTCTTACAATCCGTTATCTTAAAATCTTACAAGATCTCAAAAGCATACTTTTGCTTAGAGATGAAGATCCCGTTTGACCCATGCCAAACCTCAATCCCTAGAAAATAATGTAAAACCCCTAAGTTTGTCATCTCCAACTCAAAACTTAGCATTTCTTTTGTCCGCTAGATGAGCTCTTCATGATCACATGTAATAATCAAATTATCCACATATAGGATAACTATCACATACTTGCCATCCTTTCTATAGAACATAAAGATTAGCATCATAAGCATTTTTAGAAAAAATAACTTGTTTGAAAAAACTATCTATCTGTTGTTGGTACCATGCTCTTGGGGCCTATTTTATCCCGTATAGACTCTTGGGGCTGCTCAAACCCTGGCAACTGTGAGTGACGTACACCTCCTCCTTGAGACCCCACGCCCAAGGCCGACGGCTCCCCACCGCACCTAGCTAGGTATGCAGTGCCTCCCCTACAAAAGCTCATGATGTTGTCATAATCTGCAATGTGGGAATTATAGTGGGACAATGTCTAAAACTTCTTGCGCTAGGTATGTATGGGGTGTCTCCCATACAGAATGTTGTCGAAATTGGATCAAAAGTGGGAAGGCAGCAGGCACACAAATTACCTAATCCCACGAGGAGGTAGTGACAATATATAACAATATTAGGCTTTTTCAAGTCTAGTAATTAGAATGAGGAAAATCTAAATCCCTAAACAAGGATCCATAACCAAATGAGAGTTGTAAATAAATCCATTGAAGTAGTGCCTCCTAAGAAAACGTTTGGGCTGACTAATGCTCCGGTAACTTTGTAGAGATTGATGAGTCATGCATTCAAAGACATGCATTCAAAGAATACATCCGAGTAATCCTAGAAATATTTATAGATGATCTCTGTGTGCACTCAAAATGAAAGAGAGGATCATGTTACCCATTTACGTCAGATCTTTGAGCAGTGTCCGAGTAGATTGCATCTGCCTAAACCCCGACAAATGTAAATTTATGGTTAGGCAAGGAAAGATTTTGGGACATATTGTTTCTAGAAATGGATATTCTACTGATGCTGACAAGGTGGCGGTTATTGTTAACTTTCCACCACACGACCAGAGAATGCAAAAGGAGTCCAGATATTCAAGGGCCATTGCGGTTATTATCGTAGGTTTATCTACATGTATGCAAAAATTGCCAGGATTTGTATACAATCCTTGTTGTATTCAATTGTACTAAATTTGCGAAGTAGCCTTTGAGAAGCTGAAGAAAGCATTAGTGTCGGCTCCTATTTTAAGAGCACCAAATAGGAATGAGATATTTCATATTGATGCTTCACCCTTCGCAATTGGTTGTATTCTTGCACAACCTGGTGAGAAGAACATGGATTTTCCAATCTCCTATGCTAGTCGCCAGTTGAATAGTGCAAAGAAAAATTACACGACCAATCAAGCATGTCCAGTCAGGCTTGAGACCTAGCCAGTAGTAGTGGCATCAACAACCCCCCTTAGGCCAATGGCAGCACCGCCTATCAACAGCCAAGCGGCAAGTGCACACATAGTCGAGGCTGAGTGACATCATCCCCCCCTTGGCAAAGTAGGACTTGCGTTATGCCTCAACTTCTATGCTTTTGGCTTGTGAACAAGGTTCCTTGATGTAAATTTCTTTAGACTTCTTAAAATTTTTAATTTTGTATGACGGCCCATCTGCCCTTTGTCCATACACCCACCCACCCACCAAGATTTTTTATCAAGAATGCTTCCCAAGGATGGGGTTGAAATTTTAATCATAAAAAATTAAGGAAATTCCTTTTAGGAAAATATGCCCAACAAGTCAAATCCTTAGATGCAATCAAATTGAAAACAAAAATGTACATTTCCATTTTCCAGTTCCTGCAAAAGCAATCATATGTACATTATTAAAACCACTGAGTTTTTAGAATCCCAGTCTTCTGTCCGTTAGACAGGAATCCAAGGGTACTCTTCCCCCCAATGCTAGGTGGGTAAAGGACCTTTAACGACTTAGAGCCCCCCCTAAGCGTCTTTCCCCCTATGAGGGTTTCATACCCACATGGTTGGCTAAATCCACCACCAATCTCTCACCACAATCACTGGCAGCTCATCCATCTAGGCGGGTTCGCAACCTCATACCTAATGAGATTTCCTTGGCAGCCTTAGGGGATAGCATCTGTCGAGCCCTTGCCAAAGGGCTCAGTCCCGTGAGTCGTCGGGCCGTAAGGTCCCATGGGAGCACATGGGCAAGATACAATGTACTCAATGTACAAACCTCCATTCATATGTTAGAGGAAGATTGATGAAACTTGGCTAATGCTATTTGGGTGATTAGGCTGAGGCTCAGTGTAGGTATCGTGCCAACCCAAATGATTTTGAGCAACAAAAAGAGGCTCACCGTATCTAAATGGAGACACAATGAACGAATCGGCTGAGGAGTGGAGGGCAGACTTTCTGGAAATCCCTCTTTGTACATAATCTATTTTTTATTTTTTTAAACAATTCATAGGAAAGAATATTGTATATTTTATTATACTTGAAATTGTAGCACATTACACCGAGCCCCCCTCCCACAGAGCAAAATACTGAAAATGGGAGATATATTGACTTCAAAGTATTGCTTGATCACCTTTGCACGCAAGATGAAGAGGTGGATGACATCAACCCATCTCATGTGGTTAGCTTCCTATCCATATAAATTTGATCTATGAGGCCTTTGTATTTTTGAATGCATGTGTTTCACTAGAGTCCACATTTGAGAGTGCTTACCAATAACATGTTCTTGCGGGTCAACATGTATCTTACACATTATAGGTAAATAATTGTAAAAGGCTCAGTTGATGCAAACCATAAAAGATTTAATGGCATCTGGCTACACTTACGAGGAAATTTGGGAAGCCATAATCAATATCTTCTTGTTGGAAAATGTTATGTATGCAAATGAAAACTTTAAATGCAGACACCTCAAGGGGGGGGGTCACTCATAAATATGTAAGCATAGCACATCGGTTCAGCAGAAGATATTTTTAAAATCCTTTTTTTACATATAAAATAGTACCATTTAAAGTGAGTATTCAAAGATTTAAAAAAAGGGTCTGTTTAATTCATTAAAAGCTTGAAGATAAGGGGTTTTTTAAGTAGTCCTTGAATGCACATGATACAGAGGGTTTACTATAGTGAAACCCTTGATAAAGATGCAAAGCAATAATGGTGACCAAAAACCCACTTGGGCAACTATTTGAAATGTTGGTTGGAAGATGCAATGAGCTTCTAAATCTCATTTCAAACCATAGGTGAGCCTTCTAGATGGTTAAGTGTTTGTTTTGACTAGGCGACAACAAATAACACTTCTTGAGTAGCTGGCATACAGTTTGGATGCTTTGATGAGCTTTCAAATCTCATTTTATACATTGGCAAGCATTCTAGCTTTCATAATGACTGATTTGACTAGGTTATAAGTAAGAATACTTTACAAATTTATGAAATGAAAGTTGGAATCTTGGATGAGCTTTCCACTCTCATTCTGGAAGTTGGAAAGTATTGTAGCTTACCAAGTGTTCATTTTGACTAGTCGGTAAGCAAGAGCGCTAGCCAACTGTCCACAATACACGTTAGAAGATGTGATGAGTTTTCAACTCTCATTTTGGATGGTTGCCAAGTGTTCATTTTGACTAGGTGTTAATACCATTTTGGATTAATAAATATGCTCCTCCATTTGAGGACATTAATAAGTGTCATGCAAAGACACTATAAAAGTTGTACATTATGAGATATTGGCCACCCAAGGCCTTAGTTAAGTAAGTTTTGGGTGCCCAAGTGTGAATAAGGGCCAATTGTATATAAGGCATTTTCTCCTAATGAATGGACACAATCCCCCTTTGTGATATGAGAGTTCTTGCTTTTGTCTTTTGAGAGAGAGCATTCTAGCATATGTGCCTTCTTTATACTTGTATGTTGTATGCTTGCCTGGAGGAGTGAGAGAGAGTAATTGCCTATTGTGTGGTGGTGTGAGAGACTCTACGGTGACAGCGTGGTGGAGGTGGAGCTTGGAGAATTGGAGCTTCTCAAGTGAGCTTGGAGACCTCAAGGGACATAAGCCCGAAGCATTGGTAAGTGCCCTGCGACAGTTGTGTTCTATTACCCTTTGCATTGAGTTCCTTCTTGGAGGTGTGGTAGCCTATAACATTTTTGACACCGCTACCGGCGGGGGGAAACACCTTTGTTTCTTCCATCCTCTTTGAGTTTCATCTCCCATTACATAAGTTTCATCATTGCCTTTGCATTCTGGTAGTGCACTGTGTATGGAATGAATGGATAAGATTTGAGTGGAAGTGAAAAGTTGTGAGAAATTGGTTGTTTTTATTGTGTGGTTGTGTAGTGGAGTGGCCTTGGAAGAAAGCTCCATTGTTTTTTCTAGTCAATTTTGATGTTTGTATCACCAGAATCGTTAACGTGAACGAGCATGGTGATATTCTGTTTTTCTTTCCTTGCAAAAATTTATAAAATTTGTAAAAATAAGAAGCCATTGGTTGTGTCTTAAACTCGTATTACATTCTTGATGCATGGCACGATCATTTTGGAAGCATCTGGATAGGTAGTTTGCACCCAAACTCATCTCAGTCGATGCAGGAATTCTCCATGTGAAACTGTAAGAGACCAGTTCACGACATGAACTACTCTCTACAATTGCACGACGTGAAACGCTCTCGAAATCTTCGTCGCAATTCATGGGATTACTTGCTAAAAATAGGTAACCTTATCTAGACACCTCTGACACCATAGGGTTGACAAAATTAAGAAACCGTGAACTATTAGAAAACCTTTTATGACACGTGAACGATTTATATTTCACAACGTGAACTAATTCAAAGCATTTCATGGCGTGAACCGATTTCCTTTCACAATATGAACCGATTTCCTTTCACGGCGTGAACCGATTCCACTTCACAACGTGAACTATTTCTGAAGTTTCACGCCTTAACCAGATCTAGCTCACAAACCTGGTATTGTCAAATTAAGGTTAAGAAAGTTCTTGAGACCAGTAAAAATTATAACAAGGTAACATGGATTTCTGAGCCCGAAGCAAAAATCTTGAACATGTGAAAGTACAAAAAATTATTCACGACGTGAACGGTTCTCTAACTTTTCATGCCATAAACTGTTCTCTACAATCTCACGGCCTCAGAAAACAAGTCAACAATATCTTACCAGAATTTAATTGGGGTAGCAAAATAGCTTATCAAATCATATTCACATGCACTTGAGGTCTGGAAAGCTCATCGGAGACGACCTCACTCCTGATGATAGTGCATCAAATCACCCAGGATCTTCCTATCAAAAGAGTGTTGGTTCAAGCCACTCAGTGAGCACTTAATTAAGTGTCTTAAGAAATCTAACCACCATCGAACTAGTAGTGAAGAATCCATGGAAGAATGGCTGCGATACTCTTGGTTTGGCGAAGAGGAGAAACCACCCTCCCTACCAGATCTAATGGTATCATTGATATAGCCCGGGGATTTTTTGGTCTCCAAACCAGCAATGATGAAGAGGTGCAATCCACGGGCACAAGTCCGTCAACCAGCGTTGGGCTTGGTCCAAGGTAAGAATTATCTATCCGACCTTCAAATTCTAGGCTGTCAAACACTGGCACCCCCTGAATGAGAAGAGACATGGAAAGTGCAGCCAAGATAGGTCAAGTATTCCTCCCAACCTCAGAGGAAGTAGAATTAGATCTGAAAAGGATTGAAGTACAATGGCAGCTCTATGAGATATGAGCTTTAGGAAATAAGAGCTCAATACTCGAAGCGCTAGGGGCGAACAAAAGGAGATGGGAAGTGTGAACTTACTTCAATCACGTGGCAAGGAGCCAGAAATAGTCATGGGTGAGTGAGGGAGAAATTCCAAACTTAGAGCCCATTAATGAAGAGCCAAGAGTGGAGGAAGGGTTTGTAACCCTAGATGAAGGGGATAATCTAGCAAGAGAAATGGGTAAAGTGGAAGACCGCCTGTACACCAAGAAGGACATCGAGCAGATGATCAATCATCCCACGTTCTTACAAGACATGGAGCTCTTAATTCTACAAAGGCATATGGAGGTGACTAATGATGAGCCATTCCAGAATGAAGTGGTGGGGTTGTCTTATAGACCGAAAATGCCTAGAAGAGCCAATGTTGAAAGAGGACAAGGTCTAGGTGGGGGGAGTAGCTCCTCAAAGACCAAGGGTGGATCCAACCATAGATCTTAATACGGCATGGATTTGTTGAATATGGTTGCGAAAATGGGCCGAGGAATGGTTAAGGAACTAGGCACTGCTCTAGAATCCAGACCATCCCAAATGAAGCCACACCTCATTTCAAAGCTCATATAAAAAAATTTTGGGGATGGGGATTCAATTCAACATGCGAAACCTGTGAGAGCCAGTAAGTGATGTAACCTTTATTTATGCTTTCTCACTAACCCTAGAAGAAAAAACGCATCAATGGTTCCAAACCCTCAAACCCAAAGATAAAATTAATTTCACGTGGCTCAAGAATGTGTTTGTGCCAAGCATTTTGAGAAGTGGCGATAGATGGAGTCCTGTGGCACATATATCCAAGGTTCCAAACCGCAGCATAGTTGCCAACACCTAGAGCTCCACCACTGGCCTTACTAGCACCACCTGTACAAATCACTGCAGTTGTGCATAGGACAGCCAAACCCTACCTATTTACCTAGGGGATGTTTCGGGTACATGACACTTCACCTTTGCTACCACATGTTCTACCACCACAACCACCATAGGCTAAAATCAACCAAGTATTGAATGAAGAGCCATCAAAAGATATGGATATGGTGTGTGAAGTAGAAATTAGTGGTGGTGAGTACTATATGAGGAAGCTGCAGAGATTACGCCAGAATTTTATGTCTTATAGGATAACACGCCAAGATAACACACCAATACCTGTGTTTCAAACCACGGTACAATGGAAGGGTAAGGATAAAAACCCAAATATGAGGAGAGGACCACTACAATGTTTTGGTTTTGCGGTGGACCGCATCGAATCGATGAATGTCCGAACAAGAATGTGGTTCATATGCAAATCAACCTCAACAATTAACTGCACCACCCAATGACATGCCAATACTTACTTATACTAAATGTGGGATTGATTAGCATTTGATCAAAGATTGTCCATACCGCGCAAGTGGCACGACTTCCACTTCTAACCAAGCCACTGTCTGGACCATAAATGTGCAACCTAGAAATATCACGCCACTCAATATTCTGACACAAGCCTAAGCCCAATTAGGGGACAAAGGAAAGAACCTAGAGTAGATGCAACCACTTCTATAACTTGGAAGAGAAGGAGGGTGAAAAAACTGAGTAAGGGTGACACCAGTGTCGCAATTCAAGATGGATCTGAAGAAGATACGATCCACACTGGATCCACTCAATCAAGAGATGAGAGGGATCAAGCGCTCAAACCAAATGTGCTTGACCAAGAAATGCAAGGGGAAAGAACATCAACTCCTAAAGGAGTCGGTGAATACCCAAATGCTGAAGAGGAGATAAGGAAGCTGGAAGAAGCCAGGGCCCTAGTAGAAGAGTGTCAATGACTTCATGAAGCCAAAAGTTACGAGCTAACCGGGTCAGGGATACAATGTATCTAAGAAACAAACCAACAAGGAAAAGGGAATTGGACATACCTAGTCCAATTCCAGAGGAGTAAGAAGAGGGATCTCAAGGAGACATGATTTCAAGAATGTTTGAGAATGATGCGCAGGATGAGTCCATCCATTCATTCCCTAGGGATGGATACGAGGCACGCACATATGGAAGGAACTCTCAATTTCCTAAGAACTCAAAGAAACAGATAGTCTCACAACTGTACAATCCACTTCTATGCAAATGCCATTAGGAAAATTGTTACGCAATTGTTGCATGACGAATGAAGATCAATACAAGGATGCAACAAAAAAGACACTTAGGGCTCTTGAAAAGAGTTCAAAGTTGTAGATGAATGTGGGAGAGGGCTTGACAATAATCCCACATGGGAACTTTTGGGAGTTCTAGAATTTTTGTATAAAAGGTGGCTCATTTGAGAGCATGGACACATGGGGCAAACTCATGTTTGAGCTCTCTTGAGACTAGCTCTCCCTCTTCTTCCATAGAGGTGCAAGCTCTTCTCTCTCCCCATCAACATTGTTGTAAGTTCTATTCTTTTGTTAATTTAATGCAATGAGTTGATATTTGTCTCGCTTCTCATGTCAATTCTCTAGTGTGCATGTTTCTTATTGATAGCTTAAAGGATTGTGTGCATGCTAGGGAAATGAGTATTGAGAATGAAGAATGCTTCGATCTTGTGTAAGCAATAGCTAAGCTTTCTTCTTGTTTGGATGTATGGATGAGTGGAATGTGGAGTTGAGTGAGCAATAGCAAGATTGAGCTTGAGTGTGTGTTGAGTCTATGTCATTAGTAGTAGTTTTCTTAGCATTCTCTCCATCAAATGGATAAGCTTTTGTGCACCGGTACGGGTTGAATCCCTAGCTCCGAAAGGGATGCAAATCCCATTGGATTGAGCTAAGTGTGGATCATACTACTCTTGCTACAAGTGAGAGAGTTTTTCGTCTCTCCATTGGCGCCGCTGCCGGGGAGAAGACTCAAATCCGGTTGAGAGTGTGTGGAAACCACCACTATTTCCTCTTTTGGTTGCAAAACCATTGAGTGATTAGGTTAAGTTCGGGTGTGCGATCCCGGTGTGAGTAGATAAGGTTAGGATAAGAAAAAAACTATTGAGCGGTTGAGGTTTCTCCCGCATTGTTTTTTATGTTTTATTGCTTTTCAAGTACCGTTGTTATGCTTACATTCACTGTTTTTTTTTACCATTTCATGCTTTCATGCTTTTCGCTAACATGTGATTAGTAAAAAAATAAATAAATAAAAGGAAAAGAGGTGCGTTGCTAAGCTTTTCCATAGCTTATGCAAGCCCCATAGACTCCCAAATATGAAGTCTGCCTAAGGAAGAGAGGAGAGAGGGAAAGAGAAGGGAGAAAGGAGAAAATAAAGCGTGGAGAGAGGTTGCAAATTGTATTTTTGCATTTTTGTTATATATATATATATATGTGTGTGTGTGTATTTAAAACACACAAAAGACGGTGGCGGCTGTTGGCTGACTGGTCAAAAGCCGACTGCAGCTAAGGGCCGATAGGCGGCCAAGAGGTGGCGACAAGCAGAGGCCAGCGAAGAGAAGGAGAGGCCGGTGAAGTTAAAATAAAAATAAAAAAGAAAAAAAACACAACCGGAGTCTGTTGGCTGACTGGTTCGAAAGCGGCGTGGTAGGAGGCCGGCGAAGAGGGCCTGGTGTGGCGCAGTGTTGACGGCAGCAGCTGCAGCAGCTGGCGAGCGGAGAAGGCTGCAGAGGCGTGAAGCGTGGAGAAAGCAGCGGGCGTGGCCTGCAGAGGCGGCTGGCAGTTGAAGTGGGGCTAGCGAAGAGAAGGAGAGGCCGGCGAAGCAGTGGTGGCCGGGCCTCAGTTGCCTGCTAGAGGCGAAGGAAGACAGGCGCACCAGTCAAGCGAAGAGGGCCTAGTCGAGGCGCTGGCGTGAAAGGCGAGAAGAAGGAGGCCGCCGAAGGCCGAGCATGCGAGCAGTGGAGTGGAAGGCAGGGAACGTCGGCTGCTAGCCGAGTGAGAAGGCTGACTGCCGGAGGAGAAGGAAGCCTGTAGACGGCAGCACTGAAGGGACAGTTGGAGCGTGAAGGTGATGTGAGCAGCAGAGGTCCAAGTGTTGCAGACGGCAGCTGGAAGTGGGAGCGCCTGTTGCAGTAAGCGGTGGTGGCCGTTGATGAAGGAGCTCGTGCAAGTGTTGAAGGCTACCCACGCGCGCCCAGCGACGAATCGGGAGCCTGCAAGCGGTGGCGGATAAGGTAAGTGCACCTTTCAATTTTTTTTATTTTTTATTTTTTTTCTTTTATTTAATTTTTCGTGTTTTTTTTTGTATTCTTAAATTAAAAAATAATAATAATAAATAAATAAAAAAACAAAAAAAATAATATTTTTAAAAAAAAGAAAAAAAGAGATTAAAAAAGAAAAAAAGAAAGGAAAAAAAAGAAAGAAAAAAAGAGAATAGTTAAAAAAAATTTAAAAAAGAGGAAAAAACAATTAAATTTAAAAAAAACAAATTTTATTTTTTTGAATCCATTGTTTCTTATTTAAATTTTTGCATAAGTAAAGTAGTGTGCATTTTTTATTTTTTATTTTTGTAATTACGTGCATAATTAGTAGATTTATATTTTTTGTAATTAGACACGAAATTTATTAGTTTAAAAAAACAAAAAAAAACAAAACAAAACCAAAAAAAAATATTTAAAAAAAAACAAAAGGAGAAAAAACTTAAGAAAATTAAAAAAATTTTGATAAATTAAGTATTTTTTTAGGAGTCTACTTTTTTGCATAAATTGTAATTCTTTATTTTTTTAATTTTTTACATAATTAGTGTAACCTGCATTTTTTAATTTTTTATAACTTTGTGCATAATTAGTATTTATTTTTTAGTGTGATTCATAATTTTTGTGTAAATTTAAAAAGAAAAAAAAAGGTAAAAATCATAAAAACATAAAATTATTAAAAAAAACAAATAATAAAAAAATAGGATAGATAGTTACGCCACACATTTATTTTTTTAGTGATTAGGTAGGTTAAATAAAATATATATATATATATATATATATATTATTTAAAAACAAAAACAAAAACAAAACAAAACAAAAACACATAAAAAACCAAAAAAATTTGACCTTATGCACTTGCGGTCGGGACGTCTTGTAGATTCTGCAATAGAGCCTAGGGCACCTTCTTGAGTACCTACGCAAGAAAGTGGGACCCAATCGGTAGGCAATTTGGCAGATACTGCTGAAACCCTTTCTGAATCCCAATCCGATACCCTTTCCTCTAGAACAACTAGTTCATTGTCCATGGACAATCTAGGGCCGACAAATAGTCATCCCGTAGCCCCAAATAGGACACCCTCAAGATCCTTTAATCCATTTGAAGCCGACACCATGGGGTTAACACTCAATGTGAGACTCCAATATGTCTACACAAATGCTCAAGGAGCTGAGATCTTTAAGGATCCACAACAACGGTATCTTGTTAAGATCGCCGACATTTTCTCAGAACTTGATAGAGCACCTCTCGTCAATGACCAGGGTAACATGTACATGGGTGGAGATGGTGTTCGCTACGAAGTCACCTACCATCCAGAAAAGGTAGACAAATTAGGGGAGCTCTCTAAAACCGAGTTCTTAGACTTATCAGAACTTTCCAGAGCAAGGGTGTCTAGAGATGACTGGCTCATCGAGCCGAACATGCCTGGACCATCCAATGCCCAGTCCTCAAAGCCATCCATAGATGATTTACTTCTTGTAGATCTAAATTTGGAAAGGGATAGGAAAGGCAAGAGTAAAATGGATCAGGGGGCTGAATGCCAATGGGAGTTTGTACGACAAATTCCTGTGACAAAGGTCTTACAGGATGACCCACTTCAAGAGGTCTATAAGGACTCGTTAGAGGGATATTATGCCACAACTAAATTGCCATAGCTAGATCTTCCTCTAGCTCATGTGGTGGTAGTTGAGAAGCTTGCAGGACACATGAACAGAATAATTGATAAATGGGCCAATGAATACCGAACCTTAGATTGGAAGGAGATTCGGAAACTCACGTGGAAAGGACAACCATTATTTATGGAAGTGTTCTCAACAAATACAGCCAAACCAGGAGAGACAGCCTTTCTTGGAGAAACTGTTGCTCCTCCCCTACGAGAGTTCACTAGAGAGGGACCTTCAACATCCAAGTGGACCACAGCTAGTAGCCCAACTCTAGCACCAAGATATCGTCCTACACCAAATGTGCGACCACAAGTCACACCACAACAACATCTTTCTCACTATAACAATCGGAGGGTAGGGGAGTCAACTCGGCCTCCCATTAATGCACCTCCTGAAATGCGGGTGACAAGATCTTTGGAGGGGTTTGGTGAGGCTAGTAATAGGGTACCCACACCAATTTTGGAAACATGTGGACCATCTTTCCAAAGAGAGGAACAATTCCCACTGAGAGTAAGAGGCCGTAGGCCCTATGATGAGTATTCAAGACAAGTAAGGCCATCAACTCTTCAGAAACTGGTAAAGAAGTATGAAGGGTCGGGAGATCCATACGATCACTCAAGGCAAGCATCTCGGTCCAATACAACAGTACAACAGTTTCCACCAATTGAAAGATATTGTCTAGGGTGTTGTGTAGAACACTTCCCAAAAGACTGTCTGCTGAAACCACATGAGGAAGGCACCTCTCAACCAAAGGTCTCACTCAACCTTGTAGGCACAGTTCCATCGCCACCTTCATCTGAGAATGAGGATGTCGTGCCACTTAGAGTCATGACTAGATCACAGACACGAAATGCAGAAATGCAAACTGATGAGACACCTCGAACTAGGGATGCAAAGACAAATCTAGTGGACAAGACCCTACAGTCCAATAGAAAAAAGACCACTAGGAGGAAGAAGAACCGAAACAAGCAAACTAAAAGTGCATCCACTAGTTCTCAAGAAGCCTCTAAACAAAACATGCGGGATAAAACTTTTACATCCCAAGAAGTGCATGAGGAACATCAACCTCAACCTGAGCCTAGTGCTAAACAAAATGAGGCTAGTACGACTGAGGATAGTTCTGGGGGTTCTGTTTTTGTGGATAAAGTGAATGAGACTCTAGAGGCCATCATTGATGCTCATAGAAGTCGCATTGCAGCTTTATCTGAGCTACCCAAGAAGCTTCAAGAATACCCAAACCCTCGTGAGGAGAAGATCAATCTAGCTGTACATCAGCAACTCATTAGGGAAGCTCAGTCAATACTTGAGGGACCACCACCACCTATTCCTCGGGGCCCAACCTCTATTAAGCCAACATTAGAAACCATACCGGAAGTGTCATCAAGTAGGGAAATGAAAAGTGAGTTCATTTCACAAGCTCATAGCGAAAGGTCTGCACCAATTGACACTCCATTGAAAGATGAAATTCTACCACCACCTAGCCTTGTCTTCCCATGCAATGATGAAGTTATTGATGCTAATGAGGACATGGCAAATGAGATGTGGGCTGCAGTTCATGAGAAAGTTAATGAGAACATGTCTTCTATTAGTTCGCCTCCATTCTCTGAGGTGGATTTTACCAGGGGCACGGAAAACAAATTTAGACACCCAAGCATCCAGGAGGAAGTTCAAACAATTGTTTCTCCTAGAAGTAAGCATACAATGAAAACCTTACCATCATATCTAGGAGAATATGAGAACTGTTCTCAAACCTTGAGGATACCCTCCATGCATAAAAGGTTGACAAAGGAGAAAGATATGAGTATGGTGCAAGCTATTTTGTCAGCACCAGTGGCTTGTACCTTACCTTTGCTTGATTTGATAAAAATTCGACCTGAGTTGTGGAATGATATTGCCACATGTTTGTCAGAGCAGGTATTGCTACAAAAGGGTCAAAATGAGTGTACTATACACCCTGAGACAAAGCATGTAATGCCAGTTCCTATCAACAAAGTAGGAAAATTTTGTGAGGACGATCAGGGAAATGCTACCCTCCCATTAGAAGTGCGAAAAGTATCTTCAACTGCAATACTTGATAGTGGTGCAGGTGTGGGCATTGTGACAAGGTCCATTTGGGAAAAGTGGGGCAAACCAGCTATTAGGAGTACCAGGATGCGCTTGCAGCTAGCAGATGGAAGCTTAGAACATCCCCTTGGGTTGCTTGAGAACATATTGGTCACCACATGTGGGATTGAATATGAGCACACCTTTGCAGTAGTGGATTTTGGAAAACATCCAAACTACGAAGTGATATTGGGTAGACCATTCATGCGACAATTTCAAATGATTCAAGATTGGGGATACAATTATTTGTACCTCCGACATGATTCTGTCATCACAAGGGTCAACCTAAGGAATCACTCATATCGTGATGTAACAAGGTCTCCAATAGATGAGTTTGATTCTGCTTCATCTGAGGGCTCAAGAGTTACATTGTCCGATGGGCGAGAAGATCTATGGATGTGTGGAGCCTCATGTAGGGATTTCAACACTGAGAGACTTAAGGGTAATCGAAGTGTATCAGACGAGGCATACATTCCACAACCCTTCCCTAAGCATTTAATTGATCCACTAGAATGGAGTCATGTCCTTGCAACATTATCGACATGTGCTTTACCGAAGCCAATTCAATTTTGTGACTCAGATGGATATGATATTATTCCTATACGAATGGTATAACCACGTGCCCTTCTAGATGATTTGTACTATAGGGATACATCCACAACAGTTCTGCAAGTAGAGGAAGTCTCTGCTAATCCACGAGCTTTATCGTGTAAAAGGGGTAATGTTTCTACCTTACACAACCCACAATCAAAATCTGCTCTTGAAGCTCCAAAACAAATGATGTGGATAATTGATGAGTACTCAAGTGAGGGCCATGGCTGGCATGTTCCAACTACTCTAGTTGCTGCTCAAAGAAGGCCAGGTAAGAAGGAATTATCAATGTGGCTACCCAAAGATGCGTACAAACTTGTACCATCTAGTCCAGTTGCCAAAACTCCTAAAAAGCACATCATTTCCAAGCCTAAACCTCGGATTGTTAATCGATGGGTCCCAAAACATGTGCTCAAAGCACAAGGCTATTATGAGGGTGCAACAGCAATTTGGCTTCCAAAATGCCATGCTTTGCTAGAGGTAAAAGAGTGTTTCAGAAAGGTTCCAAAAGCCACCCTTGATTTTCCATATCAGTGGGTGCAAAAGAAATCAACACAAATTCTTCAAGAAAGGAAAGGTGGCTGTAATAGCACCTACAAATCTACTTGTGTTGATCTTCCTAAAACATGTATTGAAACACCAGTTGTCCCGATTTCTCCTTGTTACACAATTCAACCATCAACTTGTGTACCTACGACAAGTCCAAATGTGTCTCATTTGAGCATAGATTCTAGCATTTCAATGCCTAAAACCTCTTATCTTGCTCAAATTCCAAGACAATTGCTAAAGTTTCCACCTCTTAAAAAGGATATACCAAAAACTAAAGATAAGGCATTAACACTACAATTAAAGCTCTTTGGTAAATCAATGTTTGAATAATGTAGTTCCTTATGCCTTTAAAGGATTATGTTCTTTTTGAGATGATCTCCACTACCAGCGCAAGGGTAAGTTCAACGACTCCATAATAAGATCGACAAGCCAGGGCACTTTTCTCCCACTGGGTTTTTCCCCTCGGCTATATTTGGTGATTGGCACCACTAACAAATTTTATTCTTTTGTTTTCTTTCCTTGTTTGTTAATAAAAATTTTGCAGAGATCTCAGCTTAGAAAGAGCATCAAGCATGCCCCAATAGTCCACCTATCGTGCACACAAATTAGGAAGGGGGGAGACATGCTACGCTTACAAAGATCAAGGAGGAGTAATCTGCACAAAATCAGCAATGCATCAATGCAAACGAACAACATCAACAGGGCACTACAACAGGTGTATTCAAATCTTAATCTTTACTTCTTTTTGTGCTCTTATCTTTCGAATATATGGTTTGCATGTTCACACAATATTGGCTGGTTTGGGTTTTTGATTAGTTGTTAAAATATGGTGAGTGAGTTCTAGAGTCTTAGAAGACTTAGTAAAAGATATTTCTATTTAAAGACAGTGTAGGATATATACCAAGGGAATATGCCAAGTTCTTATGCTTTCAAGGTATATTAGTTATCCCTGGTGGTAGCTACCTCTTAGATATGAGCTAGGTGCTAGAAGTAATAAAAATTTATAAAAATTATACCAAAAAAATATATATATATGTATACAGAGTAAATTGAGACATGAAGTGTCTACCGCCATGTGAAATGCTTGGTAGGACCTGGGGTTGTCTTAGCACCTTGGGGCCGATGCCTTGGTTTCCATGGGGTGAACACTGATGTCTACAAGCTTCAGAAAAAGACCTTTGAGGAATCTATCGCCTTGATGGATGTTGGTAGGACTCTGGGGTACACTATGGGCCCTTGAGACCGATGCCCTCATCTTCATGGGGTACTCCTTAGGGCATAAAAGAAAGAAAAAGGGTCTGTCACCCTTGAGATACTTAGCGGTCTTTACTCTTAGCGGAGGTCTCTAGGCCATTGCTTGGGT
This sequence comes from Cibotium barometz, assembly GCF_041138505.1. Taxonomy (NCBI): domain Eukaryota; kingdom Viridiplantae; phylum Streptophyta; class Polypodiopsida; order Cyatheales; family Cibotiaceae; genus Cibotium; species Cibotium barometz. The sequence goes on from NC_141047.1 coordinate 35,220,871, forward strand.
CTCTTTGGGATGGAACCTTAATCTTTATCACCTTCTACACACACATCAAAAAAAAATGAGTTCCAATCACCTTTGCTCATATTTAGGAGTAGGTTTGCCACTTAGGAATAACTTACATACTTGTAGGACATTGAGACTGCGGTCATAACCGGCGGTGTACAAAGCACACTTGCCTTTGCATAGCACTATCTACCACTTAAGTCTCACTTTGACTAGTCTTTACTCACCTATTTTAGTACTCATTAAAACTTTAATCGGCCTTGCACTAGTATACTCACGTGTGAAATTATCTTTGTTGGTTTTTCTTTTCTTTTCTTTTTGTTTTTTTTAATAAAAGACTTTAATGTATCCATTCTTTTTTTGTTGCAGCTCTTGTTACTACCGCGCTCGAGGACGTGTGCAAAATAGGAAGGGGGGAGTGTTGCATGACGAATGAAGATCAATACAAGGATGCAACAAAAAAGACACTTAGGGCTCTTGAAAAGAGTTCAAAGTTGTAGATGAATGTGGGAGAGGGCTTGACAATAATCCCACATGGGAACTTTTGGGAGTTCTAGAATTTTTGTATAAAAGGTGGCTCATTTGAGAGCATGGACACATGGGGCAAACTCATGTTTGAGCTCTCTTGAGACTAGCTCTCCCTCTTCTTCCATAGAGGTGCAAGCTCTTCTCTCTCCCCATCAACATTGTTGTAAGTTCTATTCTTTTGTTAATTCAATGCAATGAGTTGATATTTGTCTCTCTTCTCATGTCAATTCTCTAGTGTGCATGTTTCTTATTGATAGCTTAAAGGATTGTGTGCATGCTAGGGAAATGAGTATTGAGAATGAAGAATGCTTCGATCTTGTGTAAGCAATAGCTAAGCTTTCTTCTTGTTTGGATGTATGGATGAGTGGAATGTGGAGTTGAGTGAGCAATAGCAAGATTGAGCTTAAGTGTGTGTTGAGTCTATGTCAATAGTAGTAGTTTTCTTAGCATTCTCTCCATCAAATGGATAAGCTTTTGTGCACCGGTACGGGTTGAATCCCTAGCTCCGAAAGGGATGCAAATCCCATTGGATTGAGCTAAGTGTGGATCATACTACTCTTGCTACAAGTGAGAGAGTTTTCCGTCTCTCCATTGGCAATTCACCAACATTGTGGGCAGACATAAAGGAATGGGTAGAGGGTGGACTAAGGTCAGCCGAACACTACAGAGGATGTTTAGTCACCTCTCTAGCAAAATAACCTTAAAACACACAAGGGAAAGAACAACCAGAGTCGTCAAGATACCAATTAATCAATTGGGGAGTTATTATGAAAGTGAGAACAATAATGCTATACGATCCCAATTCATCATAACAGATACCAGGCACTGGCTATCCTAGATGGTGGAGCGAGGGTTAGCATCATCACAAAACGATGTTAGGAAAATTAGGGAAAACTCAATCTGAAAAGAGCAAATCTTCGTTAAAATGGCAAACGGAACATCTTCAAGGACCATTGGGCTTTTAGAGAATGTGAGACTCAAACTCTTTACGTTTCACTACCATCATACATTTGTAGTAATGGACTTTCTGCGCACCAACTAGACTCATATGACATAATATTGGGGAGACCCTTCATGAGGGAATATAAATTGGTGCATGATTGGGCATTAGACCATGTGTATGTTTGCAGGGATTCGTAAATTCTAAAGATAGATCTAAGAACATGGAAAGCACACCCCCCCATGGAAGGGCAATTGTTTGGTAATGATTCGATCACAACCGAGCGAACCACATCCATACAAATATGGCAGCCCACGGTGGAAATTTCCAAAGAGGAAGAGGAAACGAAAATGTATGCATCACTTCCTCCTCCGTATTTCAGTGAAAACTAGATGCATGTGCTACCCACCATAGATGCATGTGCTAGCCACCATAGATGCATGTGCTAGCCACCATAGATGTGATGTAACCCCAAGGAACTGAATATGTGGAATGTGGGATTGTTTCCAAAGAGGAAGAGGAAACGAAAATGTATGCATCACTTCCTCCTCCGTATTTCAGATGAAAACCAGATGCATGTGCTAGCCACCATAGATGTGATGCAACCCCAAGGAACTAAATATGTGGAATGTGGGACTGTTTTCACTACCTCTGTTTGTATGGTCAATTGGCAAACCATTGATGAGGAATCGAAGGAGGAAGTTTCTAGCATAGAAAGGACTGGATCATCACAAGGCCGTACTAGCACCCAACGCCTTAAAATATGGCGAAAGCAGAAACGATTTATCGCTCGATAAAATGCCCTGCTACGAAGAAAACCCATGGATGCCCAATGGCTGAGATACCTCAAAGCTACTAAGGTACACGATTAGTTTTCTAAGGATTGGGGTGAGGAATTGAGTAAGAGATCCCTTGAAGGGAAACATAGGGAGGAAGTCATCCTTCGAGAACCGAAAACACCTAAGCTTACAAAAACTGGGCACATCAAAAATGAAACAAAGCTTTGGCAGAAGTTGAGCGAGAGGCTAGAAAAGTTATGGCTAAAACAAAAAGTGAGAATGAGGATAAACCAGACCTACTTTCAGTACCATAACATTTCAAAACCTACACAATTGATGAATGAAAGGTGGTTCACTGACGAAAAAAGAGTTAAGGAAGATGAGTTGTCCACATCATACGATGGCCCAGCTGAAATCAAGGAAACCGATATTGCAGAACCAAGGGAGGAAACCAAACCTATTTATATCGCTAAGGACTTGACTCCGGTTGAAGAAAATGAGCTTGTTGCTCTCCTTAAAGAGTTTAAGGATTGTTTCGCCCTGGAGCAACAAAGAGATGAAGGGTGTACCACCTAAAGTGGTGCAACATATGATCCCAATCATGGACGAATCAAGACCAACCAGGCAAAAACCATAGTAGATGAATCCTAAATATGCGGCAATTGTAAAGAAGGAAATCAATAAACTCATTGCTACGGATTTCATCTACGAGATAAAACATACGGATTGGTTGTCTCACCAATCGTAATAGTGCCAAAGAAGAATGGAAAACTTAGGGTATGTATGGAACATGTTTTGGAGAGAGTAGTTGGTGAAGAAGCTTACAGCTTCTTAAACATATTTTCAGGCTACAATCAGGTGTCCATAGAACCCGAAGACCAGCATAACAGTCTTCAATACAATGTGGGGGATGTTTGCTTACAAAGTCATGTCTTTCGATCTCACCAATGCCCCAGCAACATTCCAACGATTAATGTGCACAGCCTTCAAAGACTACTTGCAAAAGTGGTTGGAGGTATTCATTGATGATCTTTGTGCACACTCTCAATGGACACACCATTTGACTTGCTTGAGAAAGGTATTTGAGCGATGCAGATTGTGTCGTATATCCTTAAACCCTTTAAAGTGCCAATTTTGGGTCAAACATGGTGTGATATTGGGACACATTGTCTCTAAGAACAGTATATCCATAGATGACAGCAAGGTCAGGTTGATTTCAAAATTGCCCCCACCCACTAATTACAAAGGTGTGCAAAGATTTATGTGCCACATTGGGTATTACCGCCTCTTCATAATATTTTATGTTGAAATTGCCAGACCATTATATAAGCTACTCATTGTCTTTGAATGGACTGAAGAATGCCAGAAAGCATATGATAGATTGAAGCAAGTGCTGGCTAGTGTGCCAATTCTAAGACCACCTAATTGGGATCTTATAGTTCATGTGCACATCGATGCATCGAAATTTGCTATTGGATGCAAATGGGTACAGCCTGGTGAGTTCAAATTGGACTACCCAGTCTGTTGCGTTGGTCACTAATTGAATGATGTAGAGGTTGTAGGATTCCGCAGCCAGACCCTCTCTCTAAAGATGATGAGCTTGACCCCGACGTTTGCAAGGCTCTTCATAGAACTCAGCCAGGACCCTTCAAAGGAGAAGGGGAGAACCTAGGCGAGGCTGTGGAGAAATGGGTGGTAGCTATGGAAGAACATTTTGACGTCACAGGCTACAATGAGCGAAGCAAAATGGCTCTTACAGGCTGAAAATAGTGGAAACAGCTAAGGTGACATGGAGGAACCATTGTGACACCAGCCGTGTGGACAGGAATACTCAGTCCTGAAATGACCTTAAAACCTATTTTAGGCAGAGATTTTGTCCCCCTGGGTTTTTGGAAACCAAAATGAACGAATTCTTAGAGCTAAAGCAGGGGAGCAAAACCATCAAGGAATATCACCAGGCCTTCACTCTCGTACTCAAATATTCACCACCTCTAGATGAAGAGCAACTCATGGCCAGGTTCATTCGGGGAATGAACGAACCCTTGGACACACTGGTCAAGAATGCCAAGCCAGTGTCCATGGCAGAAGCTGTCAGAATGGTGAAGGACTTTGCCAAAGCCTTTGACATCGTGAAAGTCCCACTAAAGCCAGATCCCTCATCCTTTAAAAGATTTTAGACACCGAGAAGTTCTTCCAACTTTCCGCCTCCAAAGAGACACCAAGGTCCTAACCAGAATGTGGAGACGGGAAGTTTCAGAAATGAAGGAAGACCTTTCCCCTGAAGTACATTCTCAGGAACTCCGGCTCTCTCCAGAATGCAAAGGGAAGAGCTTCGAAGTGAGAACTAATGCTTCGGATGTCAGGGATTTGGGCACCAGCTCAAGGATTTCCCATCTCCTTCGGTGGGCCAAGGAAGCCAGGGTCCCAGAGTTTAGAGACCGGCCGACTCCTTCATTTCAGTCCAATCAAGGTCCCTCACGCCAGAATCAAGGTAACCCAAGAAAAGTGCTAGCTCAGCTTGTAGTGTAAGATTCCTCCCCAGCCTCTCAAGATATCCAGCATCTTTCCCTGTAATCAATTCCCTCTTCAGAAATATAAGAGATCTCGTCTCTGCCTATTTTGACATAGAGAGAGAGAGAGAGAGAAAATATTCTAGAGAGAGAATATTCAGATTTTTAATATTTTTGGATAGAAAATTATCTCATCTTATTAAAATAAGTTCCCCTGAAACAGAAATTCAAAAAGAACTTTCCAATGTGCAATTGGAATTAATTGGAAATGGGTATAAAGGACCTTAGCCTAAGGGTCTAGATTTTCAGAAATTTTTGGATTATGGTCCAATTAAGGTTCCTATGGGCCAATAGCATCAATCCATGTGTAGGGAGGAGATAAATCCAATTTGTAAAAGAAGATACCCAAAAATGAGTAAATGCTCACATAAGATGAAGAGTTGAATATGTACAAGGTTTATTAGTAAAAAACTATGAGTTATATCAAAAAAATAAGATAAATTGAGTATCCAAAAATGAGTAAATGCTCACATAAGATGAAGAGTTGAATATGTACAAGTTTATTAGTAAAAAACTATGAGTAATATCAAAAAAATGAGATAAATTGAGTATCCAAAAATGAGTAAATGCTCACATAAGATGAAGAGTTGAATATGTACAAGGTTTATTAGTAAAAAACTATGAGCAATATTAAAAATATAAGATATTTTGGATATCCAAAAATGAGTAAATGCTCACATAAGATGAAGAGTTGAAAATGTACAAGGTTTATTAGTAAAAAACTATGAACAATATTAAAAATATGAGCTATTTTGGGTATAATCATTCCATTTTGACACATATGTAAGGAAGGGGAGTCCATTAAAGGAGGTGCATATTTCACATGCTTGAATAAGTTTTGAACTCAAAAATAATGTGATATTTTTATCTCTCCTCTTTCTTGAACCAAACCAAATTAAAAGGGAACCAAACCGAATAAAAAAGGAACCAAACTAGGTCCAAATCTAGTCCAAATTCAACCAAACTGATTTGGAAAATTCTAGCATTAGTTTGTTTGGTTAGGAGCTCAATTTTTCCTATAAATAGAAGCCTCCCCCTTGTTGAAAATTAACAATGTTTAATGCATTGTTACTCTAGTCCACCCAAGCCAAGAACTGTGAATTTGTTAATAATTCATTAGTTTTTGACATTTCCCTCTTCCAAAGATTGGAGGCCACTCTTGTCCAAACAAGAGTTGAACCCTCAAACCATCAAGCCAAAGGAAAGCTATCAAAGTCATTAGTAAGTTGGTGATTCTTCTTTCTTTCAATTATTTTATGGATTTTTATGGTTTTAAATGGCTTTTATGCTTTATGTCTTCTCTATAATGTTAGGCCTCATTACAAAAGGCATTCTCCTCTCTTCTCTAACAAAACCAACCATTCTCTATCCAAGGTGAATGGTTAAGTGATTAATGTCAATTTTTTATAATGTTTACCTCAATTAAGTGGAAAAAAAATGTTTACTTTAGGATAATTTCAATATTGGTGTACTTTTAATTAGTTTTAAAGACGTAGAAAATTGAAAAATGGTCAGCCATACAAAGGAGGTTATGGCAAAATTTTTAGAATTTAGTAAAAGAAAATTCATCTTTTATTTTATTATAAAAGTGTTACTTTTAGCATAATTGAATTTCATGCATAGAGGTATGCATAAAAGATGAATATTTTATTATAAAAGAGTTACTTTTAGCATAATTGAATTTCATGCATAGAGGTATGCATAAAAGATGAATATTTTATTATAAAAGTGTTACTTTTAGCATAATTGAATTTCATGCATAGAGGTATGCATAAAAGATGAATATTTTATTATAAAAGTGTTACTTTTAGCATAATTGAATTTCATGCATAGAGGTATGCATAAGAGATGAATATTTTATTATAAAAGTGTTACTTTTAGCATAATTGAATTTCATGCATAGAGGTATGCATAAGAGATGAACATTTTATTATCAAAGTGTTACTTTTAGCATAATTGAATTTCATGCATAGAGGTATGCATAAGAGATGATTATTTTATTATAAAAGTGTTACTTTTAGCATAATTGAATTTCATGCATAGAGGTATGCATAAGAGATTATTATTTTAATATAAAAGTGTTACTTTTAGCATAATTAAATTTCATGCATAGAGGTATGCATAAAAGATATGGGAAGTGATAAGATGTGATAAGATGCATATAAGATGAGTTAGGATGTGATAAGATGAGTTAAGAAGTGATAGGATGTGTATGGGATAAGGTAAGAAGTGTATGTGATGGGATAATATGTATATGGGTTGTGATAGGGTGAGAATATGCATGTGAATGTGGATGGGTATGTATGGATGTATGCATGTAGATGTGGATGCATGAATGTAGATGTATGGATGTGAATGAGGATGTGGATGTGGATGTGGATGCATGGATGTAAATGTGGATGTGTATGTATGGATGTATGCATGTAGATGTGAATGTGATTGTGGATGTATGGATGTGGATGTAGATGTGGATGTATGCATGTAGATGTAGATGTATGGATGTGAATGTGAATGTGGATGTGGATGTGGATGTATGCATGGAGATGTGGATGTATGCATGTAGATGTAGATGTATAGATGTGGATGTGAATGTGGAGGTGGATGTATGCATGTAGATGTAGATGTATGGATGTGAATGTGAATGTGGATGTGGATGTATGCATGGAGATGTGGATGTATGCATGTAGATGTAAATGTAGATGTAAATGTATAGATACGGATGTGAATGTGGAGGTGGATGTATGCATGTAAATGTAGATGTATAGATGTGGGTGTGAATGTGGAGGTGGATGTATGCATGTAGATGTAGATGTATGGATGTGAATGTGAATGTGGATGTGGATGTATGCATGGAGATGTGGATGTATGCATGTAGATGTAGATGTATGAATGTGGATGTGGATGTATGCATGTAGATGTGAATGTACGCATATAGATGTGGATGTATGGATGTGAATGTGCATGTAGATGTGGATGTATGGATGAGGATGCATGAATGTGCATGTAGATGTGGATGTGAAAATAGATGCATGGATGTAGATGTGGATGTATGGATGTGAATGTGGATGTGGATGTGGATATATGTATGGATGTGAATATATGATATGTGATGTGAATATATGATATGATATGTGATGTGGATATATGTATGGATGTGAATATATGATATGTGATGTGAAGAAATCTGAAGTGATGAGATGGAAAATGATGTGATGGGATGAGTACACATATAAATGGAATGTGGAATAAGTAATGTGGATTGATGAGGGATAATGTGGAAAGATGAGAGTTTGATATAGAAACTGTATTTTGTGACTGTTTGTAAATGTTGTTTATAAATGGCTGTTTTATGTCAAGAATGCTGGGGAAGCATTTTGACCGTCTTGTGATTAAGTTCTGGAGACCTAACTAATAAAGTTGCAACTGCTGACGGAGAGTCAAGGGAGGATGTCTCGCGTGTAGCAAAGTCCAACGAGGTCTTGACCAGCCTCGGTTCGATTAAAATGGTGAGCTTCCGGTACGGTGGATGAGGGACCAAGGAAGCGGCCTATGAGTGAAGCGCTAGGTCACCTGCGAAGGATCCTAGAGGGTGTTGACCATATAGTGCTCGGGCTCTGGGTCACCTAGGATACCCACACGTGCGTCGAGGAAGATATTGGAACAAGGAGTAAGAGTTGTTTTGTGAAACCGGGCATGGATCTGGTTGATTAACCTTGCTGGTCTTCAATGGATGAGTCCACGGCTCTTTATATGGATCTGTTGGTTTATCTTGCTGATCTTCAACGAGAGTCCATCTTGATTTTTATAAGTGATGATTTGCCGAGTATTATGGGCTAGGAACTATTGAAAAGGCCCCTGAGTCGACAGGAGGTGAGCGTTCTGGTTGCCAATGATGCCATAAATACTCTGATGAAGGAATGATGGGAAATTAAGAATCAACCGGATAATTTGGAAGATTGTGATCAGTGATACTATGGTTTCATTATAGGATTGTTTTAAAACTGGTTGAATCTGTGAAAAAGGCAATTTCATATTGGGTGTGTAAGTGGTGTGACTAGTTTTATTTTTGCATGAACATCCGGCTAGGGGGCCTGGGAACTCTTTTCCCTGGTACCCGTGATAAAAAATCAAATTCTAAATTGGATCCCATCACACTAGTGGTTGGGCGGTTGGCTAACCCATGGGACTGGATGGGGTTAGGCTGGACTGATGGATCCGTAAATCGAGACTCAATTTTTGTTATTACGATAGATAAAGTAAATCCGAGATAGTAATTGTTCTATGGATAGGAATCAACAGCTGTGCCTCTTGATGGGAAAAAAAGCGTTGATCCCAATGATCCAAGTGTAAGTTTCTTCCTTGATCCGAACGAGTACCTTTATAGGTGCAGTCGGATCAGCGTGATCAGTAATGATCTTGATTATGTTAGAGTAACAAGTTATCCTGGTGGAATCGCCCGTGCTTTTCGGGTAAGGGGAGTTTTTTCGGGTTCGGTTTTGGAAAAACCGACGGATTAGTCTCTCGTCTGGATATCCGTGGACAAGGCCCCGAGTGTGGGACCCTGCCCGCACGCTAGATGTGCTACTTCCACTGCCAGCACCCCGAATCCATTGCGCGGTGGGGACAGGGATCTCATAGCTTGTATCAAAGCAATTTGGCTAATAAAGATCAACTGAGAAGACAAATATGTCAAAAAATTATCAAGAAACACAAAAAGGTTGTAATTGTGTGATATAAGTCATACAAATTGATATTCAAATTGAAATTCATAATTTGGTAATTGGGTCTTCAGATGGAAGTACCGCAATTATATAGAATCCCTGACTTGCTTGAGGCCTAGACATGATGGTATTTACCTTAAAATTCCAAGGGCCGTGACTACCCGTATATACCGAGAGTATAACTGCAGCTCTTTACTGACAGTATATACGAGTAAATCTAAGACTTGAAATTATAAGCGTTAATGCTATCCAGATGATGATTTCGAATGTGGTTGATAGGATTTTTAATTCTATTTGAGAATTAATGAATTGATTTAGATTCTGATTGAAAAATGATGGTTTCTGAAATTTAGTTGAAATATAATAATCTGAACAAAACCATAATGAGGATGAATGGGATGAGTCCCTGTGATGATATTCATAACTGGAATAATGATAATGAATTCAGTAAATCACTATGAGATTAGTGGATTGTGCTGTCAGATTGCTACTGTTAACACTTGATCGGTAGATCAAGTTAAGGGATGACAAATTGAGAACTTGCTTGACTGAAATTTCCGTGGAGGAATGTTCAGAAGAGAATTTTTTGGTCTAATGGACCATTATCATGTTAAAGATATAAATGATATGATCTGAATGAATTGTTATTTAATGATGAGTTCTATATAAGGGATATTTATCCCAGTATTCTGTTGGGTTAACCAGAATATAAGGAACCTAAGAATAAAATTAGATCTTAAGAAAAAGAGTTGTCCTCTACCTTGCGAGATGAGGACATCTCGCACTTTTTAAGTGGGGTAGAATGTAAGATTCCTCTCCAGCCTTCGAGGTATACAGGAGTAAGAATCTCCCTTTCTGATCTTATAATTATTCTCTCTCTAAAATAAAAGAAAGATTCTGTTTAAAAAAAGGATGACCCTTTCCCTAGAATACTTCTCAGGAGTCCCATCTGTTTTAAGGATTCAGAACAATGAGTTCAGAAGTGAAAATCGATGTTTTGGATATCAAGGTTTTGGTCTTCATTCAAGTACGGCCCAAAAGAAGTTCTTTATCTCTTGGGAGTATAAGAAGTTATCCCCCAGATATTGTGAGCCTTATCTGAATTCAAAGAAAGTAAGTGACCTAGTTTACGAGCTTCTTTTACCTCCTCATCTCAAAGTTCATAATGTATTTCATGTAAGCCTTCTATAGAAATATGTGCCAAACCCAAATCATGGAAAGACGGTAAAACTGCAGTGGGGCGAGATACCGTTGGCTTCTAGGTTACGCTAGCTCCTTCCTTTATATAAGTCATAACTTTTACTTGTCGCTCACAGTAATCTTACTTCCATCGATCCCCTTTCTTTCTTAATCTCCTTCATGGCTTGGCAGCAGGAATTGGTTTTATCCATGATGATTTCTCACCTTCAAGACGCAAGCGAGTCTGTGAAGAAGGATTTTATAGAACTGTATGAGCGCTCACTTTTCCCTCACTTGGGAACTTCTGTAGCTCAGACCAAATGGCGGACCTGTCAAGATATAACTAGGGTAACACCGTGGGGGTGACAGCACTTCCGTAACAATGTTCGCTTGGCTATGGTTATTGAAGCCTTGGGTTTGGGTCCCTGATACTACTGCGTGATGAGATCAAGGCATGGTGGATTTTCTGAGCGGGTCTTCTTACTAGCGTGCTTTCTTCCTCACCTGAAGATATGCCTTTATCCCCTTTTCGGCTTGCCTCGTAGAGGTCCTTTTGTTAGATCACCTCATACCACTGAGATAGGTGCTGCAATATCCAGCCGAATTATTCCCATAGATGAGTTACCTTATACGTGTGCAGCTTGTGAGTGCTGCTTTTGTGACCATATGATGGACGGGCTTATGGAATTGTAAAAGTTCTTCTATCTTGCTGTATATGTTCCAAGAATGAATAAAGTTGAAATCTTTGTTCTTGTCTTGAGTCTTGCTCTCTTTGAGACTTTTCTTGGCGGTTAATCTTAATTAAATTTTCTCTCAGTCTCATATTCGTGCATCTTGTGAAATTACCGCTAGTTTGCGAGATGACGACATCTCACGTTTTTCAAGTGGGAGAGAATGTAAGATTCCTCCCCAGCCTCTCAAGATATCCAACATCTTTCCCTGTAATCAATTCCCTCTTCAGAATTATAAGAGATCTCGTCTCTGCCTGTTTTGACATAGAGAGAGAGAGAGAGAGAGAAAATATTCTAGAGAGAGAATATTCAGATTTTTAATATTTTTGGATAGAAAATTATCTCATCTTATTAAAATAAGTTCCCCTGAAACAGAAATTCAAAAAGAACTTTCCAATGTGCAATTGAAATTAATTGGAAATGGGTATAAAGGACCTTAGCCTAAGGGTCTAGATTTTCAGAAATTTTTGGATTATGGTTCAATTAAGGTTCCTATGGGCCAATAGCATCAATCCATGTGTAGGGAGGAGATAAATCCAATTTGTAAAAGAAGATACCGAAAAATTAGTAAATGCTCACATAAGATGAAGAGTTGAATATGTACAAGGTTTATTAGTAAAAAACTATGAGTAATATCCAAAAAATAAGATAAATTGAGTATCCAAAAATGAGTAAATGCTCACATAAGATGAAGAGTTGAATATGTACAAGTTTATTAGTAAAAAACTATGAGTTATATCAAAAAAATGAGATAAATTGAGTATCCAAAAATGAGTAAATGCTCACATAAGATGAAGAGTTGAACATGTACAAGGTTTATTAGTAAAAAACTATGAGCAATATTAAAAATATGAGATATTTTGGATATCCAAAAATGAGTAAATTCTCACATAAGATGAAGAGTTGAAAATGTACAAGGTTTATTAGTAAAAAACTATGAGCAATATTAAAAATATGAGCTATTTTGGGTATAATCATTCCATTTTGACACATATGTAAGGAAGGGGAGTCCATTAGAGGAGGTGCATATTTCACATGCTTGAATAAGTTTTAAACTGAAAAATAATGTGATATTTTTATCTCTCCTCTTTCTTGAACCAAACCAAATTAAAAGGGAACCAAACCGAATAAAAAAGGAACCAAACTAGATCCAAATCTAGTCCAAATTCAACTAAACTGATTTGGAAAATTCTAGAATTAGTTTGTTTGGTTAGGAGCTCAATTTTTCCTATAAATAGAAGCCTCCCCCTTGTTGAAAATTAACAATGTTTAATGCATTGTTTCTCTACTCCACCCAAGCCAAGAACTATGAATTTATTAATAATTCATTAGTTTTTTACATTTCCCTCTTCCAAAAATTGGAGGCCACTCTTGTCCAAACAAGAGTTGAACCCTCAAACCATCAAGCCAAAGGAAAGCTATCAAAGTCATTAGTAAGTTGGTGATTCTTCTTTCTTTCAATTATTTTATGGATTTTTATGGTTTTAAATGGTTTTTATGCTTTATGTTTTCTCTATAATGTTAGGCCTCATTACAAAAGGCATTCCCCTCTCTTCTCTTACAAAACCAACCATTCTCTATCCTAGGTGAATGGTTAAGTGATTAATGTCAATTTTTTATAATGTTTATCTCAATTAAGTGGAAAAAAACTATTTACTTTAGGATAATTTCAATATTGGTGTACTTTTAATTAGTTTTAAAGACGTAGAAAATTGAAAAATGGTCAGCCATACAAAGGAGGTTATGGCAGAATTTTAAGAATTTAGTAAAAGAAAATTCATATTTTATTTTATTATAAAAGTGTTACTTTTAGCATAATTGAATATCATGCATAGAGGTATGCATAAAAGATGAATATTTAATTATAAAAGTGTTACTTTTAGCATAATTGAATTTCATGCATAGAGGTATGCATAAAAGATGAATATTTTATTATAAAAGTGTTACTTTTAGCATAATTGAATTTCATGCATAGAGGTATGCATAAGAGATGAATATTTTATTATAAAAGTGTTACTCTTAGCATAATTTAATTTCATGCATAGAGGTATGCATAAAAGATGATTATTTTATTATAAAAGTGTTACTTTTAGCATAATTGAATTTCATGCATAGAGGTATGAAAAGATGATTATTTAATTATAAAAGTGTTACTTTTAGCATAATTGAATTTCATGCATAGAGGTATGCATAAAAGATATGGGAAGTGATAAGATGTGATAAGATGCATATAAGATGAGTTAGGATGTGATAAGATGAGTTAAGAAGTGATAGGATGTGTATGGGATAAGGTAAGAAGTGTATGTGATGGGATAATATGTATATGGGTTGTGATAGGGTGAGAATATGCATGTGAATGTGGATGGGTATGTATGCATGTATGCATGTAGATGTGGATGCATGAATGTGGATGCATGAATGTGGATGTATGGATGTGAATGAGAATGTGGATGTGGATGCATGGATGTAAATGTGGATGTGTATGTATGGATGTATGCATGTAGATGTGAATGTGAATGTGGATGTATGGATGTGAATGAGGATGTGGATGTAGATGCATGGATGTAGATGTGGATGTATGCATGTAGATGTAGATGTATAGATGTGAATGTGAATGTGTATGTGGATGTATGCATGGAGATGTGGATGTATGCATGTAGATATAGATGTATAGATGTGGATGTGAATGTGGAGGTGGATGTATGCATGTAGATGTAGATGTATTGATGTGAATGTGAATGTGGATGTGGATGTATGCATGGAGATGTGGATGTATGCATGTAGATGTAAATGTATAGATATGGATGTGAATGTGGAGGTGGATGTATGCATGTAGATGTAGATGTATAGATGTAGATGTATAGATGTGGATGTGAATGTGGAGGTGGATGTATGCATGTAGATGTAGATGTATGGATGTGAATGTGAATGTGGATGTGGATGGATGTTTGCATGGAGATGTGGATATATGCATGTAGATGTAGATGTATGAATGTGGATGTGGATGTATGCATGTAGATGTGAATGTACGCATATAGATGTGGATGTATGGATGTGAATGTGCATGTAGATGTGGATGTATGGATGAGGATGCATAAATGTGCATGTAGATGTGGATGTGAAAATAGATGCATGGATGTAGATGTGGATGTATGGATGTGAATGTGGATGTGGATGTGGATATATGTATGGATGTGAATATATGATATGTGATGTGAAGAAATCTGAAGTGATGAGATGGAAAATGATGTGATGGGATGAGTACACATATAAATGGAATGTGGAATAAGTAATGTGGATTGATAAGGGATAATGTAGAAAGACGAGAGTTCGATATAGAAACTGTATTTTGTGACTGTTTGTAAATGCTGTTTGTAAATGGCTATTTTATGTCAAGAATGCTGGGGAAGCATTTTGACCGTCTTGTGATTAGTTGTGGAGACCTAGGTAACTGATAAAGTTGCAACTTCTGACGGAGAGTCAATCGTGGAGGACGTCTCGCGTAGCAAAGTCGGCCGAGGTCTTGACCAACCTCGGTTTGATTAAAATGGTGAGCTTCTGGTACGGTGGATGAGGGACCAAGGAAGCGGCCTATGAGTGAAGCGCTAGGTCACCTGCGAACGAAGGATCCTAGAGGGTGCTGACCATACGGTGCTCGAGCTCTGGGTCACCTAGGATACCCCCAAGTGCGTCGAGGAAGATATTGGAACAAGGAGTAAGAGTTGTTTTGTGAAACCGGGCATGGATCTGGTTGATTGACCTTACTGGTCTTCAATGGATGAGTCCATGGCTCTTTATATGGATCTGTTGGTTGATCTTGCTGATCTTCAACGTGAGTCCATCTTGATTTTTATAAGTGATGATTTGCCGAGTATTATGGGCTAGGAACTATTGAAAAGGCCCCTGAGTGGACAGGTGGTGAGCGTTCTGGTTGCCAATGATGCCATAAATACTCTAATGAAGGAATGATGGGAAATTAAGAATCAACTGGATAATTTGGAAGATTGTGATCAGTGATACTATGGTTTCATTATAGGATTGTTTTAAAACTGGTTGAATCTGTGAAAAAGGCAATTTCATATTGGGTGTGTAAGTGGTGTGACTAGTTTTATTTTTGCATGAACATCTGGCTAGGGGACCTGGGAACTCTTTTCCCTGGTACCCAGGATAAAAAATCAAATTCTAAATTGGATCCCATCACTACAGTGGTTGTGGGCAGTTGGCTAACCCATGGGACTGGGGATGGGGTTAGGCTGGACTGATGGATCCGTAAATCGAGACTTAATTTTTGTTATTATGATAGATAAAGTAAATCCCGGATAGTAATTGTTCTATGGATAGGAATCAACGGATGTGCCTCTTGATGGGGAAAAAAGCGTTGATCCCAATGATCCAAGTGCAAGTTTCTTCCTTGATCCGAACGAGTACCTTTATAGGTGCAGTCCGATCAGCGTGATCAGTAATGATCTTGACTACGTTAGAGTAAAAAGTTATCCTGGTGGAATCGCCCGTGCTTTCTGGGTAAGGGGAGTTTTTCCAGGTTCGATTTTGGAAAAACCGACGGATTAGTCTCGTTCGGATATCCGTGGACGAGGCCCCGAGTGTGGGACCCTACCCACACTCGGATATCCGTGGGGACGAGGCCCCGAGTGTGGGACCCCGAGTGTGGGACCCTACCCACGCCAGATGTGCTACTTCCACTGCCAGCACCCCGAATCCGTTGCGCGGTGGGGACAGAGATCTCACAGTTGGTATCAAAGCAATTTGGCTAATAAAGATCAACTGAGAAGACAAATATGTCAAAAAATTATCAAGAAACACAAAAAGGTTGTAATTGTGTGATATAAGTCATACAAATTGATATTCAAATTGAAATTCATAATTTGGTAATTGGGTCTTCAGATGGAAGTACCATCCCTGACTTGCTTGAGACCTAGACATGATGGTATTTACCTTAAAATTCCAAGGGCCGTGACTACCCGTATATACCGAGAGTATAACTGTAGCTCTTTACTGACAGTATATACGAGTAAATCTAAGACTTGAAATTATAAGCGTTAATGCTATCCAGATGATGAATTTGAATGTGGTTGATAGGATTTTTAATTTTGTTTGAGAATTGATGAATTGATTTGGATTCTGATTGAAAAATGATGATTTTTGAAATTTAGTTGAAATATAATAATCTGAACGAAACCACAATGAGGATGAATGGGACGAGTCCCTGTGATGATATTCATAACTGGAATGATGATAATGAATTCAGCAAATCATTATGAGATTAGTGGATTGTGCTGTCAGATTGCTACTGTTAACACTTGACCGGTAGATCAAGTTAAGGGATGACAAATTGAGAACTTGCTTGACTGAAATTTCCGTGGGAGGAATGTTCGGAAGGGAATTTTTTGGTCTAATGGACCATTATCATGTTAAAGATATAAATGATATGATCTGAATGAATTGTTATCTAATGATGAGTTCTATATAAGGGATATTCATCCCAGTATTCTGTTGGGTTGACCAGAATATAAGGAACCCCAGAATAAAATTAGATCTTAAGAAAAAGAGTTGTCCTCTACCTTGCGAGATGAGGACATCTCGCACTTTTTTAAGTGGGGTAGAATGAAAGATTCCTCTCCAGTCTTCGAGGTATACAGGAGTAAGAACCTCCCTTTCTGATCTTATAATTATTCTCTCTCTAAAATAAAAGAAAGATTCTGTTTAAAAAAAGGATGACCCTTTCCCTAGAATACTTCTCAGGAGTCCCATCTGTTTTAAGGATTCAGAACAATGAGTTCAGAAGTGAAAATCGGTGTTTTGGATATCAAGGCTTTGGTCTTCATTTAAGTACGGCCCAAAAGAAGTTCTTTATCTCTTGGGGAGTATAAGAAGTTATCCCCCAGATCTTGTGAGCCTTATCTGAATTCAAAGAAAGTAAGTGACTTAGCTTACGAGCTTCTTTTACCTCCTCATCTCAAAGTTCATAATGTATTTCATGTAAGCCTTCTATAGAAATATGTGCCAAACCCAAATCATGGAAAGACGGTAAAACTTCAGTGGCGAGATACCGTTGACTTCTAGGTTATGCTAGCTCCTTTCTTTATATAAGTCATAACTTTTACTTGTCGCTCACAGTAATCTTACTTCCATCGATCCCCTTTCTTTCTTAATCTCCTTCATGGCTTGGCAGCAGGAATTGGTTTTATCCATGATGATTTCTCACCTTCAAGATGCAAGCGAGTCTGTGAAGAAGGATTTTATAGAACTGTATGAGCGCTCACTTTTCCCTCACTTGGGAACTTTTGTAGCTTAGACCAAATGGCGGACCTGTCAAGATATAACTAGGGTAACACCATGGGGGTGACAGCACTTCCGTAACAATGTTTGCTTGGCTATGGTTATTGAAGCCTTCGGTTTGGGTCCCCGATACTACTGCGTGATGAGATCAAGGCATGGTGGATTTTCTGAGTGGGTCTTCTTACTAGCGTGCTTTCTTCCTCATTAGAAGATATGCCTTTATCCCCTTTTCGGCTTGCCTCTTAGAGGTCCTTTTGTTAGATCACCTCATACCACTGAGGTAGGTGCTGCAATATCTAGCCGAATTATTCCCATAGATGAGTTACCTTATACGTGTGCAGCTTGTGAGTGCTGCTTTTGTGACCATATGATGGACGGGCTTATGGAATTGTAAAAAGTTCTTCTATCTTGCTGTATATGTTCCAAGAATGAATAAAGTTAAAATCTTTGTTCTTGTCTTGAGTCTTGCTCTCTTTGAGACTTTTCTTGGTGGTTAATCTTAATTAAATTATCTCTCAGTCTCATATTCGTGCATCTTGTGAAATTAGCGCCAATTTGCGAGACGAGATAAGGACATCTCGCGTTTTTCAAGTGGGAGAGAATGTAAGATTCCTCCCCAGCCTCTCAAGATATCCAGCATCTTTCCCTGTAATCAATTCCCTCTTCAGAATTATAAGAGATCTCGTCTTTGCCTGTTTTGACAGAGAGAGAGAGAGAGAGAGAGAGAAAATATTCTAGAGAGAGAATATTCAGATTTTTAATATTTTTCGATAGAAAATTATCTCATCTTATTAAAATAAGTTCCCCTGAAACAGAAATTCAAAAAGAACTTTCCAATGTGCAATTGGAATTAATTGGAAATGGGTATAAAGGACCTAAGCCTAAGGGTCTAGATTTTGAGAAATTTTTGGATTATGGTCCAATTAAGGTTCCTATGGGCCAATAGCATCAATCCATGTGTAGGGAGGAGATAAATCCAATTTGTAAAAGAAGATACCCAAAAATGAGTAAATGCTCACATAAGATGAAGAGTTGAATATGTACAAGGTTTATTAGTAAAAAACTATGAGTAATATCAAAAAAATGAGATAAATTGAGTATCCAAAAATGAGTAAATGCTCACATAAGATGAAGAGTTGAATATGTACAAGGTTTATTAGTAAAAAACTATGAGTAATATCAAAAAAATGAGATAAATTGAGTATCCAAAAATGAGTAAATGCTCACATAAGATGAAGAGTTGAATATGTACAAGGTTTATTAGTAAAAAAAACTATGAGCAATATTAAAAATATGAGATATTTTGGATATCCAAAAATGAGTAAATGCTCACATAAGATGAAGAGTTGAAAATGTACAAGGTTTATTAGTAAAAAACTATGAGCAATATTAAAAATATGAGATATTTTGGGTATATTCATTCCATTTTGACACATATGTAAGGAAGGGGAATCCATTAAAGGAGGTGCATATTTCACATGCTTGAATGAGTTTTAAACTCAAAAATAATGTGATATTTTTATCTCTCCTCTCTCTTGAACCAAACCAAATCAAAAGGGAACTAAACCGAATAAAAAAGGAACCAAACTAGGTCCAAATCTAGTCCAAATTCAACCAAACTGATTTGAAAAATTCTAGAATTAGTTTGTTTGGTTAGGAGCTCAATTTTTCCTATAAATAGAAGCCTCCCCTTGTTGAAAATTAACAATGTTTAATGCATTGTTACTCTACTCCACCCAAGCCAAGAACTATGAATTTGTTAATAATTCATTAGTTTTTGACATTTCCCTCTTCCAAAGATTGGAGGCCACTCTTGTCCACACAAGGGTTGAACCCTCAAACCATCAAGCCAAAGGAAAGCTATCAAAGTCATTAGTAAGTTGGTGATTCTTCTTTCTTTCAATTATTTTATGGATTTTTATGGTTTTAAATGGTTTTTATGCTTTATGTCTTCTCTATAATGTTAGGCCTCATTACAAAAGGCATTCTCCTCTCTTCTCTAACAAAACCAGCCATTCTCTATCCAAGGTGAATGGTTAAGTGATTAATGTCAATTTTTTATAATGTTTATCTCAATTAAGTGGAAAAAAAATGTTTACTTTAGGAAAATTTCAATATTGGTGTACTTTTAATTAGTTTTAAAGACGTAGAAAATTGAAAAATGGTCAGTCATATAAAGGAGGTTATGGCAAAATTTTTAGAATTTAGTAAAAGAAAATTCATCTTTTATTTTATTATAAAAGTGTTACTTTTAGCATAATTGAATTTCATGCATAGAGGTATGCATAAAAGATAAATATTTTATTATAAAAGTGTTACTTTTAGCATAATTGAATTTCATGCATAGAGGTATGCATAAAACATGAATATTTCATTATAAAAGAGTTACTTTTAGCATAATTGAATTTCATGCATAGAGGTATGCATAAAATATGAATATTTTATTATCAAAGTGTTACTTTTAGCATAATTGAATTTCATGCATAGAGGTATGCATAAAATATGAATATTTTATTATAAAAGTGTTACTTTTAGCATAATTGAATTTCACGCATAGAGGTATGCATAAAATATGAATATTTTATTATAAAAGTGTTACTTTTAGCATAATTGAATTTCATGCATAGAGGTATGCATAAAATATGAATATTTTATTATGAAAGTGTTACTTTTAGCATAATTGAATTTCATGCATAGAGGTATGCATAAAAGATGATTATTTTATTATAAAAGTGTTACTTTTAGCATAATTGAATTTCATGCATAGAGGTATGCATAAAAGATAATTATTTTATTATAAAAGTGTTACTTTTAGCATAATTGAATTTCATGCATAGAGGTATGCATAAAAGATATGGGAAGTGATAAGATGTGATAGATGCATATGAGATGAGTTAGGATGTGATAAGATGAATTAAGAAGTGATAGGATGTGTATGGGATAAGGTAAGAAGTGTATGTGATGGGATAATATGTATATGGGTTGTGATAGGGTGAGAATATGGATGTGAATGTGGATGGGTATGTATGGATGTATGCATGTAGATGTGGATGCATGAATGTGGATGTATGAGGATGTGGATGTGGATGCATGGATGTAAATGTGGATGTGTATGTATGGATGTATGCATGTAGATGTGAATGTGAATGTGGATGTATGGATGTGAATGAGGATGTGGATGTAGATGCATGGATGTAGATGCATGGATGTAGATGTGGATGTATGCATGTAGATGTAGATGTATGGATGTGAATGTGAATGTGGATGTGGATGTATGCATGGAGATGTGGATGTATGCATGTAGATGTAGATGTATAGATGTGGATGTGAATGTGGAGGTGGATGTATGCATGTAGATGTAGATGTATGGATGTGAATGTGAATGTGGATGTGGATGTATGCATGGAGATGTGGATGTATGCATGTAGATGTAAATGTATAGATATGGATGTGAATGTGGAGGTGGATGTATACATGTAGATGTAGATGTATAGATGTGGATGTGAATGTGGAGGTGGATGTATGCATGTAGATGTAGATGTATGGATGTGAATGTGAATTTTGATGTGGATGGATGTATGCATGGAGATGTGGATGTATGCATGTAGATGTAGATGTATGAATGTGGATGTGGATGTATGCATGTAGATGTGAATATACGCATATAGATGTGGATGTATGGATGTGAATGTGCATGTAGATATGGATGTGAAAATAGATGCATGGATGTAGATGTGGATGTATGGATGTGAGTGTGGATGTGGATGTGGATATATGTATGGATGTGAATATATGATATGTGATGTGAAGAAATCTGAAGTGATGAGATGGAAAATGATGTGATGGGATGAGTACACATATAAATGGAATGTGGAATAAGTAATGTGGATTGATGAGGGATAATGTGGAAAGACGAGAGTTTGATATAGAAACTGTATTTTGTGACTGTTTGTAAATGCTGTTTGTAAATGGCTGTTTTATGTCAAGAATGCTGGGGAAGCATTTTGACCGTCTTGTGATTAGTTGTGGAGACCTAACTGATAAAGTTGCAACTGCTGATAGAGAGTCAATGGAGGACGTCTCGCGTAGCAAAGTCGGCCGAGGTCTTGACCAGCCTCCGTTCGATTAAAATGGTGAGCTTCCGGTAGTATGGTGGATGAGGGACCAAGGAAGCGGCCTATGAGTGAAGGACTAGGTCACCTGCGAAGGATCCTAGAGGGTGCTGATCATACGGTGCTCGGGCTCTAGGTCACCTAGGATACCTACATGTGCGTCGAGGAAGATATTGGAACAAGGAGTAAGAGTTGTTTTGTGAAACCAGGCATGGATCTGGTTGATTGACCTTACTGGTCTTCAATGGATGAGTCCATGGCTCTTTATATGGATCTGTTGGTTGATCTTGCTGATCTTCAACGAGAGCCCATCTTGATTTTTATAAGTGATGATTTGCCGAGTATTATGGGCTAGGAACTATTGAAAAGGCCCCTGAGTGGACAGGTGGTGGGCGTTCTGGTTGCCAATGATGCCATAAATACTCTGATGAAGGAATGATGGGAAATTAAGAATCAACCGGATAATTTGGAAGATTGTGATCAGTGATACTATGGTTTCATTATAGGATTGTTTTAAAACTGGTTGAATCTGTGAAAAAGGCAATTTCATATTGGGTGTATAAGTGGTGTGACTAGTTTTATTTTTGCATGAACATCCGGCTAGGGGGCCTGGGAACTCTTTTCCCTAGTACCCGGGATAAAATATCAAATTCTAAATTGGATCCCATCACTACAGTGGTTGGGCAGTTGGCTAACCCATGGGATTGGATGGGGTTAGGCTGGACTGATGGATCCATAAATCGAGACTCAATTTTTGTTATTACGATAGATAAAGTAAATCCTGGATAGTAATTGTTCTATGGATAGAATCAACGGTTGTGCCTCTTGATGGGGAAAAAAGCGTTGATCCCAATGATCCAAGTGCAAGTTTCTTCCTTGATCCGAACGAGTACCTTTATAGGTGCAGTCGGATCAGCGTGATCAGTAATGATCTTGACTACGTTAGAATAAAAAGTTATCCTGGTGGAATCGCCCGGTGCTTTCCGGGTAAGGGGAGTTTTTCCGGGTTCGGTTTTGGAAAAACCGACGAATTAGTCTCTCGTCCGGATATCCGTGGACGAGGCCCCGAGTGTGGGACCCTGCCCACGCCAGATGTGCTACTTCCACTGCCAGCACCCCGAATCCGTTGCGCGGTGGGGACAGGGATCTCACAATTGGTATCAAAGCAATTTGGCTAATAAAGATCAACTGAGAAGACAAATATGTCAAAAAATTATCAAGAAACACAAAAAGGTTGTAATTGTGTGATATAAGTCATACAAATTGTAAGATCCCTGTTCCCACCGAGCAACGGATTCGGGATACTAGGAGCGGAAGTAGCACTTCTCGCGCGGGACAGGGGTCCCACATTCGGGGCCTCACCCACGGATATCCGGATAAGAGACTAATCCGTCGGTTGTTCCAAAACCGAACCCGGGAAAACTTCCTTTACCGGAAAGCACGGGCGATTCCACCAGGATAACTTTTTACTCTAACGTAGTCAAGATCATTTCTGATCGAGCTGATCCAATTACATCTATAAGATACTTGGTTAGATCAAGGGAGAAACTTGCACTTGGATCATTGGGATCAACGCTTTTTTCCCCATTCAAGAGGCACAGCCGTTGATTCCTATCCATAGAACAGTTACTGCCCGGGATTTATTTTATCTATCGTAAAAATAAAAGTTTGAGTCTCGATTTACGGATCCATCAGTCCATCCTAACCCCATCCAATCCCATGGGTTAGCCAACCACCCAACCACTGTAGTGATGGGATCCAATTAAGAATTTGGTTAGGTTTTGTCCCGGGTACCAAGGAAAAGAGTTCCAAGGCCCCCTAGCCAGATGTTCATGCAAAATAAAACTAGTCACACCACTCACACACCCAATATGAAATTGCCTTTTTCAACCAGATTCAACCAGTTTAAAACAATCCTTTAATAAAACCATAGTATCACTGATCACAATCTTCCAATTTATCCAATTGATTCTTAATTTCCCATCATTCCTTCATCAGAGTATCTATGGCATCATTGGCAACTAGAACGCTCAGGGGCCGTTTCGATAGTTCCTAGCCCTTAATACTCGGCAATATAATCACTTATCAAGATGGACTCTCGTTGAAGATCAGCAAGATCAACCAACAGATCCATATAAAGAGCCATGGACTCATCCCTTGAAGACCAGCAAGGTCAATCAACCAGATCCATGCTCGATTTCAGAAAACAACTCCAACTCTGTTCCAATATCTTTCTCGATGCACGCGTGGGTATCCTAGGCGACCCAGAGCCCGAGCACCGTATGGTCAGCACCCTCTAGGATCCTTCGCAGGTGACCTAGCGCTTCACTCATAGGCCGCTTCCTTGGCCCCTCATCCACCGTACCGGAAGCTCACCATTTTAATCGCACCGAGGCTGGTCAAGACCTCGGCCGACCTTGCTACGCGAGACGTCCTTCATTGACTCCCCGTCAGCAGTTGCAACTTTACCATCACGACTTTAATCACAAGACGGTCAAAATGCTCCCCCCAGCATTCTTGACATAAAACAATCATTTACAAACAGCATTTACAAACAGTTTACAATACAATTTCTATTTTAACTTTCATTTTTCCACATTATCCCTCATCAATCTACATTACTTATTCCATATTCCATTTATATGTATACTCATCCCATCACATCATTTCCATTTCATCACTTCAGATTCCCTCACATCACATATCGTATATTCACATCCATACATCCACATCTATATGCGTACATTCACATCTACATGCATACGTCTACATCTCTATGCATACATCCACATCCACATTCACATTCACCTCCATACATCTACATCTATATGCATACTTCCACCTCCACATTCACATCCACATCTATACATCTACATCTACATGCATACATCCACCTCTACATCCACATCTACATCTATACACCTACATCTACATGCATACATCCACATCTCCATTCACATCTACATCTATACATCTACATCTACATGCATCCATCCACCTCCACATCCACATCTACATCTATACATCTACATCTACATGCATACATCCATATCTCCATTCCCATCTACATCTATACATCTACATCTACATGCATCCATCCACCTCCACATCCACATCTACATCTATACACCTACATCTACATGTATACATCCACATCTCCATTCACATCTACATCTATACATCTACATCTACATACATCCATCCACATCTCCATTTATATCCTCATCTACACATCTATTTCTACATGCATACATCCACATCTCCATGCATACATCCACCTCCACATTCACACTCACATCCATACCTCTACATCTACATGCAAACATCCATATCTCCATGCATAATAATATTCTTTTAATTAATCTAGGATGATAGTTCCTAGAATATGGTAGGAAGTCCTCTTTTTATGCTTTGAATGAATTTATTTTATGCGTAATTTCTATAAAAATTTTGCCATAGCTCCGCTACTATGACTGATAAGTCTCAATTTTTTCTAAGGGATAAGGTTTATCATTAAGAAAATAATTAGAATGGTCTCTAATTGGATCATCAATCCATAATGGTCTCTAATTGGATCATTAAGAAAATAATTAGAATGGTCTCTAATTGGATCATCAATCCATAATGGTCTCTAATTAGATCATTAAGAAAATAATTAGAATGGTCTCTAATTGGATCATCAATCCATAATGGATTGAATCAACAATATACATAAACTAAAAGCATAGAAAAAAAGCCATTAATTTGGCCTCAAGCATAGCTTAATCTTGGATTAAGCAAAAGCCTTATGAAAAGCTTCATTTGGATTGAAAAGGGTCATGAGTATTTCTTAAGTGAGAGAGAGAGAAAAACCATTAGAATTAAATATAAATAGAATCTTATGTAATTCTTTACTATCATTAATTATTTAACTTCAATAGCATTTCAAAAACCATATCAATTAAGCTTCTCAAGCTTGAGAGGGGTTGAGAAGAGAGAATCATTGAGAAATTATAGAAAAGATCAAAATTCACTATACTTATCTTATAATTTGCTTGATTCTTTGATCACGGTAGAGGCCCCCAACCAATCAATTGGTTTAGTATGTTGATGGAGCCACCAATGGGGATTTAAGAAAGAGAGAAGTGTCAAAACTAGTGAATTATTAAAGAATTCATAGTTCTTGACTTAGGTGGAGTAGAGTAACAATGCGTAAGACACTATATCTACATAAAGAATTCATAGTTCTTGGCTTAGGTGGAGTAGAGTAACAATGCATGAATTCATAGTTCTTGGCTTAGGTGGAGTAGAGTAACAATGCATAAGACACTATATCTACATAAAGAATTCATAGTTCTTGTCTTAGGTGGAGTAGAGTAACAATGCATAAGACACTATATTTTTTTCAACAAGGGGAGGCTTCTATTTATAGGAAAATTTGAGCTCCTAACCAAACAAACTGATTCTAGAATTTTCCAAGTCGGTTTGGTCACTTTTTGACCATTTTTAGGTCAGTTAAGCTAACTTTTTGAAACTAGACTTGAATGAGGAGAGAGGAGAGATGAAATATCTCAATTTTTATTAGTTTAAAACTCATTCAAGCATGTGAAATATGCACCTCCTTTAAAGAACTCTCCTTTCTTACATATGTGTCATAGTTTTTTTATTAATAAACCTTGTACATTTTCAACTCTTCATCTTATGTGAAATATGCACCTCCTTTAAAGAACTCCCCTTCCTTACATATGTGTTTTTTTTACTAATAAACCTTGTACATTTTTAACTCTTCATCTTATGTGAGCATTTACTCATTTTTGGATACCCAAAATATCTCATATTTTTAATATTGCTCATAGTTTTTTACTAATAAACCTTGTACATTTTCAACTCTTCATCTTATGTGAAATATGCACCTCCTTTAAAGAACTCCTCTTCCTTACATATGTGTCATAGTTTTTTTTTACTAATAAACCTTGTACATTTTCAACTCTTCGTCTTATGTGAAATATGCACCTCCTTTAAAGAACTCCCCTTCCTTACATATGTGTTTTTTTACTAATAAACCTTGTACATTTTCAACTCTTCATCTTATGTGAGCATTTACTCATTTTTGGATACCCAAAATATCTCATATTTTTAATATTGCTCATAGTTTTTTACTAATAAACCTTATACATTTTCAACTCTTCACCTTATATGAGCATTTACTCATTTTTGGATATCTTCTTTTTACAAATTGGATTATCTCCTCCCTACACATGTATTGATGCTATTGGCCCATAGGAACCTTAATTGGACCATAGTCTAAAGATTTCTAAAAATCTAGACCCTTAGACTAAGGTTCTTTATACCTATTTCCAATTAATTCCAATTGCACATTGGAAAATTCTTTTTGAATTTCTGTTTCAGGGGAACTTATTTTAATAAGATGAGTTATTTTTCTATCCAAAAATATTCATAATCTGAATATTCTCTCTCTAAAATAATTTTCTCTCTCTAGGCTAAAACAGTTAGAAACAAGGTCTTTATATTTCTGAAGAGGGATTGATTACAGGGAAAGATACTAGACATCAAAAAGGGGGTGGGGGAGGAATCTTACATTCTACCCCTTTTAAAAAACGCGAGATGTCCTCATCTCGCAACTTGGGATAATTTCGCAAGATGCACGAATATGAGACTTAGAGAAAAATTTTAATCAAGATTAACCACCAAGAAAAGTCTTAAAGAGAGCAAGATTCAAAATAAGAACAAGATTTAAACTTTATTCATTCTCGGAACTTATATAATAAAGATAGAAGAACTCTTTACACTTCCATAAGCCCGTTCATCATATGGTCACAAAAGCAGTCCTCACGAGCTGCACAAGTATAGGGTAACTCATCTATGGGAATGATTCTGCTGGTTATTGCCGCACCTATCTCAGTGGTATGAGGTGATCTAACAAAAGGACCTCTGAGAGGCAAGCCAAAAACGGGGTAAAGGCATATCTTCTCATGAGGAAGAAAACACGCCAGTAAGAAGACCCGCTCAGAAAACCCAAGATGCCTTGATCTCATGACGCAGTAGTATCGGGGACCCAAACCCAAAGCTTCAATAACCATGGCCAAGTGGACATTGTTACGAAAGTGCTGCTGACCCCAGGGTGTTACCCTAGTTATGTTTTGATAGATCCGCCATTTGGTCTGAGCTACAGAAGTTCCTAGGTGAGGAAAAAGTGAGCGCTCATACTGTTCTATAAAGTCATTCTTCACAGACTCTCTTGCGTCTTGAAGGTGAGAAATCATCAGGGATAAAACTAATTCCTATTGCCAAGCCATGAAGGAGATTAAGAAGGAAAGGAGATTGATGGGAGTAAGATTACTGTGAGTGACAAGTAAAAGTTACGACTTATATAAAGGAAAGAGCTAGCGTAACCTAGAAGCCAACGGTAACTTGCCACTGAAGTTTTACCGTCTTTCCATGATTTGAGTTTGACACATTTTTCTATAGAAGGTATTAAGAATTTTGAGATGAGAAGATAAAAGAAGCTTGTAGGCTAAGTCACCTACTTTCATTGAACTCAGATATAAGGGTCACAATATCTGGGGGATAACTTCTTATACTCCCCAAGAGATAAAGAACTTCTTTTGGGCCGTACTCGAATGAAAACCAAGTCCTTGGTATCCAAAACACCGATTCTCACTTCTGAACTCATTGTTCTAAATCTTTAAAATAGGTGGGACTCCTGAGAAGTATTCTAGGGAAAGGGTCTTCCTTTTTTTAAACAGAAACTTTCTTTTATTTTAGAGAGGGAATAATTATGAGATCAGAAGGGAGATTCTTACTCCTGTATATCTCGAAGGCTGGGGAGGAATCTTACATTCTACCCCACTTAAAAAGTGCGAGATGTCCTCATCTCGCAAGGTAGAGGATAGCTCTTTTTCTTAAGATCCAATTTTATTCTAGGGTTCCTTATATTCTGGTCAACCCAACAGAACACTGGGATAAATATCCCTTATATAGAACTCATCATTAAATAACAATTCATTCAGATCATGTCATTCATATCTTTAATATGATAATGGTCCATTAGACCGAAAAGTTTCCTTCGGAACATTCCTCCACGGAAATTTCAGTCAAGCAAGTTCTCAATTTGACATCCCTTAACTTGATCTACCGGTCAAGTATTAACAGTAGCAATCTAACAGTACAACCCACTAATCTCATAGTGATTTGCTGAATTCATTATCATCATTCTAGTTATGAGTATCATCATAGGGACTCGTCCCATTCCCCCTCATTGTGGTTTCATTATATTTCAACTAATTTTTAAAAATCAACATTTTTCAATCAGCATTTTCAATCAGAATCCAAATCAATTCATCAATTCTCAAACAGAATTAAAAATCATATCAATCACATTCGAAATCATCATCTAGATAGCATCAACGCTTATAATTTCAAGTCTTAGATTTACTCGTATATACTGTCAGTAAAGAGCTGCAGTATACTCTCGGTATATACGGGTAGTCACGGCCCTTGGAATTATAAGATAATTACTATCATGTCTAGGCCTCAAGCAAGTCAGGGATTCTATATAATTGCGGTACTTTCATCTGAAGACCCAATTACCAAATTACGAGTTTCAGTTTGAATATCAAATTGTATGAATTATCTCACACAATTATAACCTTTTTGTGTTTCTTGATAAATTTTTGATATATTTGTCTTCTCAGTTGATCTTTATTAACCAAAGGCTCTGATACCAACTGTAAGATCCCTGTTCCCACCCAGCAACGGATTCCGGATACTAGGAGCGGAAGTAGCACTTCTCACGCGGGACAGGGGTCCCACATTCGGGGCCTCACCCACGGATATCCGGATAAGAGACTAATCCGTCGGTTGTTCCAAAACCGAACCCGGGAAAACTTCCTTTACCGGAAAGCATGGGTGATTCCACCAGGATAACTTTTTACTCTAACGTAGTCAAGATCATTTCTGATCGAGCTGATCCAATTACATCTATAAGATACTTGGTCAGATCAAGGGAGAAACTTGCACTTGGATCATTGGGATCAACGCTTTTTTCCCCATTCAAGAGGCACAGCCGTTGATTCCTATCCATAGAACAGTTACTGCCCGGGATTTATTTTATCTATCGTAAAAACAAAAGTTTGAGTCTCGATTTACGGATCCATCAGTCCAGCCTAACCCCATCCAATCCCATGGGTTAGCCAACCGCCCAACCACTGTAGTGATGGGATCCAATTAAGAATTTGGTTAGGTTTTGTCCCGGGTACCAAGGAAAAGAGTTCCAAGGCCCCCTAGCCGGATGTTCATGCAAAATAAAACTAGTCACACCACTCACACACCCAATATGAAATTGCCTTTTTCAACCAGATTCAACCAGTTTAAAACAATCCTTTAATAAAACCATAGTATCACTGATCACAATCTTCCAATTTATCCAATTGATTCTTAATTTCCCATCATTCCTTCATCAGAGTATCTATGGCATCATTGGCAACTAGAACGCTCAGGGGCCGTTTCGATAGTTCCTAGCCCTTAATACTCGGCAATATAATCACTTATCAAGATGGACTCTCGTTGAAGATCAGCAAGATCAACCAACAGATCCATATAAAGAGCCATGGACTCATCCATTGAAGACCAGCAAGGTCAATCAACCAGATCCATGCTCGATTTCAGAAAACAACTCCAACTCTGTTCCAATATCTTCCTCGACGCACGCGTGGGTATCCTAGGCGACCCAGAGCCCGAGCACCATATGGTCAGCACCCTCTAGGATCCTTCGCAGGTGACCTAGCGCTTTACTCATAGGCCGCTTCCTTGGCCCCTCATCCACCGTACCGGAAGCTCACCATTTTAATCGCACCGAGGCTGGTCAAGACCTCGGCCGACCTTGCTACGCGAGACGTCCTTCATTGACTCCCCATCAGCAGTTGCAACTTTACCATCACGACTTTAATTACAAGACGGTCAAAATGCTCCCCCCAACATTCTTGACATAAAACAATCATTTACAAACAGTTTACAATACAATTTCTATTTTAACTTTCATTTTTCCACATTATCCCTCATCAATCTACATTACTTATTCCATATTCCATTTATATGTATACTCATCCCATCACATCATTTCCATTTCATCACTTCAGATTCCCTCACATCACATATCGTATATTCACATCCATACATCCACATCTATATGCGTACATTCACATCTACATGCATACGTCTACATCTCTATGCATACATCCACATCCACATTCACATTCACCTCCATACATCTACATCTATATGCATACTTCCACCTCCACATTCACATCCACATCTATACATCTACATCTACATGCATACATCCACCTCTACATCCACATCTACATCTATACACCTACATCTACATGCATACATCCACATCTCCATTCACATCTACATCTATACATCTACATCTACATGCATCCATCCACCTCCACATCCACATCTACATCTATACATCTACATCTACATGCATACATCCATATCTCCATTCCCATCTACATCTATACATCTACATCTACATGCATCCATCCACCTCCACATCCACATCTACATCTATACACCTACATCTACATGTATACATCCACATCTCCATTCACATCTACATCTATACATCTACATCTACATACATCCATCCACATCTCCATTTATATCCTCATCTACACATCTATTTCTACATGCATACATCCACATCTCCATGCATACATCCACCTCCACATTCACACTCACATCCATACCTCTACATCTACATGCAAACATCCATATCTCCATGCATAATAATATTCTTTTAATTAATCTAGGATGATAGTTCCTAGAATATGGTAGGAAGTCCTCTTTTTATGCTTTGAATGAATTTATTTTATGCGTAATTTCTATAAAAATTTTGCCATAGCTCCGCTACTATGACTGATAAGTCTCAATTTTTTCTAAGGGATAAGGTTTATCATTAAGGAAATAATTAGAATGGTCTCTAATTGGATCATCAATCCATAATGGTCTCTAATTGGATCATTAAGAAAATAATTAGAATGGTCTCTAATTGGATCATCAATCCATAATGGTCTCTAATTAGATCATTAAGAAAATAATTAGAATGGTCTCTAATTGGATCATCAATCCATAATGGATTGAATCAACAATATACATAAACTAAAAGCATAGAAAAAAAGCCATTAATTTGGCCTCAAGCATAGCTTAATCTTGGATTAAGGAAAAGCCTTATGAAAAGCTTCATTTGGATTGAAAAGGGTCATGAGTATTTCTTAAGTGAGAGAGAGAGAAAAACCATTAGAATTAAATATAAATAGAATCTTATGTAATTCTTTACTATCATTAATTATTTAACTTCAATAGCATTTCAAAAACCATATCAATTAAGCTTCTCAAGCTTGAGAGGGGTTGAGAAGAGAGAATCATTGAGAAATTATAGAAAAGATCAAAATTCACTATACTTATCTTATAATTTGCTTGATTCTTTGATCACGGTAGAGGCCCCCAACCAATCAATTGGTTTAGTATGTTGATGGAGCCACCAATGGGGATTTAAGAAAGAGAGAAGTGTCAAAACTAGTGAATTATTAAAGAATTCATAGTTCTTGACTTAGGTGGAGTAGAGTAACAATGCGTAAGACACTATATCTACATAAAGAATTCATAGTTCTTGGCTTAGGTGGAGTAGAGTAACAATGCATGAATTCATAGTTCTTGGCTTAGGTGGAGTAGAGTAACAATGCATAAGACACTATATCTACATAAAGAATTCATAGTTCTTGTCTTAGGTGGAGTAGAGTAACAATGCATAAGACACTATATTTTTTTCAACAAGGGGAGGCTTCTATTTATAGGAAAATTTGAGCTCCTAACCAAACAAACTGATTCTAGAATTTTCCAAGTCGGTTTGGTCACTTTTTGACCATTTTTAGGTCAGTTAAGCTAACTTTTTGAAACTAGACTTGAATGAGGAGAGAGGAGAGATGAAATATCTCAATTTTTATTAGTTTAAAACTCATTCAAGCATGTGAAATATGCACCTCCTTTAAAGAACTCTCCTTTCTTACATATGTGTCATAGTTTTTTTATTAATAAACCTTGTACATTTTCAACTCTTCATCTTATGTGAAATATGCACCTCCTTTAAAGAACTCCCCTTCCTTACATATGTGTTTTTTTTACTAATAAACCTTGTACATTTTCAACTCTTCATCTTATGTGAGCATTTACTCATTTTTGGATACCCAAAATATCTCATATTTTTAATATTGCTCATAGTTTTTTACTAATAAACCTTGTACATTTTCAACTCTTCATCTTATGTGAAATATGCACCTCCTTTAAAGAACTCCTCTTCCTTACATATGTGTCATAGTTTTTTTTTACTAATAAACCTTGTACATTTTCAACTCTTCGTCTTATGTGAAATATGCACCTCCTTTAAAGAACTCCCCTTCCTTACATATGTGTTTTTTTACTAATAAACCTTGTACATTTTCAACTCTTCATCTTATGTGAGCATTTACTCATTTTTGGATACCCAAAATATCTCATATTTTTAATATTGCTCATAGTTTTTTACTAATAAACCTTATACATTTTCAACTCTTCACCTTATGTGAGCATTTACTCATTTTTGGATATCTTCTTTTTACAAATTGGATTATCTCTCCCTACACATGTATTGATGCTATTGGCCCATAGGAACCTTAATTGGACCATAGTCTAAAGATTTCTGAAAATCTAGACCCTTAGACTAAGGTTCTTTATACCTATTTCCAATTAATTCCAATTGTACATTGGAAAATTCTTTTTGAATTTCTGTTTCAGGGGAACTTATTTTAATAAGATGAGTTATTTTTCTATCCAAAAATATTCATAATCTCAATATTCTCTCTCTAGAATAATTTTCTCTCTCTAGGCTAAAACAGTTAGAAACAAGGTCTTTATATTTCTAAAGAGGGATTGATTACAGGAGAAGATACTAGACATCAAAAAGGGGGTGGGGGAGGAATCTTACACAAATTGATATTCAAATTGAAATTCGTAATTTGGTAATTGGGTCTTCAGATGGAAGTACCACAATTATAGAATCCCTGACTTGCTTGAGACCTAGACATGATGGTATTTACCTTAAAATTCCAAGGGCCGTGACTACCCATATATACCGAGAGTATAAAGTTGCAGGTCTTTACTGACAGTATATACGAGTAAATCTAAGACTTGAAATTATAAGCGTTAATGCTATCCAGATGATTTCGAATGTGGTTGATAGGATTTTTAATTTTGTTTGAGAAATGATGAATTGATTTGGATTCTGATTGAAAAATGATGATTTCTGAAATTTAGTTGAAATATAATAATCTGAACAAAACCACAATGAGGATGAATGGGATGAGTCCCTGTGATGATATTCATAACTGGAATGATGATAATGAATTCAGCAAATCACTACGAGATTAGTGGATTGTGCTGTCAGATTGCTACTGTTAACACTTGACCGGTAGATCAAGTTAAGGGATGACAAATTGAGAACTTGCTTGACTGAAATTTCCATGGAGGAATATTCGGAAGGGAATTTTTTGGTCTAATGGACCATTATCATGTTAAAGATATAAATGATATGATCTGAATGAATTGTTATTTAATGATGAGTTCTATATAAGGGATATTTATCCCAGTATTCTGTTGGGTTGACCAGAATATAAGGAACCCCAGAATAAAATTAGATCTTAAGAAAAAGAGTTGTCCTCTACCTTGCGAGATGAGGACATCTCGCACTTTTTTAAGTGGGGTAGAATGTAAGATTCCTCTCCAGCCTTCGAGGTATACAGGAGTAAGAATCTCCCTTTCTGATCTTATAATTATTCTCTCTCTAAAATAAAAGAAAGATTCTGTTTAAAAAAAGGATGACCCTTTCCCTAGAATACTTCTCAGGAGTCCCATCTGTTTTAAGGATTCAGAACAATGAGTTCAGAAGTGAAAATCGGTGTTTTGGATATCAAGGTTTTGGTCTTCATTCAAGTACGGCCCAAAAGAAGTTCTTTATCCCTTGGGGAGTATAAGAAGTTATCCCCCAGATATTGTGAGCCTTATCTGAATTCAAAGAAAGTAAGTGACTTAGCTTACGAGCTTCTTTTACCTCCTCATCTCAAAGTTCATAATGTATTTCATGTAAGCCTTCTATAGAAATATGTGCCAAACCCAAATCATGGAAAGACGGTAAAACTTCAGTGGCAAGATACCGTTGGCTTCTAGGTTATGCTAGCTCCTTCCTTTATATAAGTCATAACTTTTACTTGTCGCTCACAGTAATCTTACTTCCATCGATCCCCTTTCTTTCTTAATCTCCTTCATGGCTTGGCAGCAGGAATTGGTTTTATCCATGATGATTTCTGACCTTCAAGATGCAAGCGAGTCTGTGAAGAAGGATTTTATAGAACTGTATGAGCGCTCACTTTTCCCTCACTTGGGAACTTCTGTAGCTTAGACCAAATGGCGGACCTGTCAAGATATAACTAGGGTAACACCGTGGGGGCGACAGCACTTCCGTAACAATATTCGCTTAGCTATGGTTATTGAAGCCTTGGGTTTGGGTCCCCGATACTACTGTGTGATGAGATCAAGGCATGGTGGATTTTCTGAGCGGGTCTTCTTACTAGCGTGCTTTCTTCCTCACCAGAAGATATGCCTTTATCCCGTTTTCGGCTTGCCTCTTAGAGGTCCTTTTGTTAGATCACCTCATACCACTGAGGTAGGTGCTGCAATATCCAGCCGAATTATTCCCATAGATGAGTTACCTTATACGTGTGCAGCTTGTGAGTGCTGCTTTTGTGACCATATGATGGACGAGCTCATGAAATTGTAAAAAGTTCTTCTATCTTGCTGTATATGTTCCAAGAATGAATAAAGTTGAAATCTTTGTTCTTGTCTTGAGTCTTGCTCTCTTTGAGACTTTTCTTGGTGGTTAATCTTAATTAAATTTTCTCTCAGTCTCATATTCGTGCATCTTGTGAAATTACCGCTAGTTTGCGAGATGAGGACATCTCGCGTTTTTCAAGTGGGAGAGAATGTAAGATTCCTCCCCAGCCTCTCAAGATATCTAGCATCTTTCCCTGTAATCAATTCCCTCTTCAGAATTATAAGAGATCTCGTCTCTGCCTGTTTTGACATAGAAAGAGAGAGAGAGAGAGAGAGAGAGAGAGAGAGAGAGAGAGAGAGAGAGAGAGAGAATATATTATAGAGAGAGAATATTTAGATTTTTAATATTTTTGGATAGAAAATTATCTCATCTTATTAAAATAAGTTCCCCTGAAACAGAAATTCAAAAAGAACTTTCCAATGTGCAATTGGAATTAATTGGAAATGGGTATAAAGGACCTTAGCCTAAGGGTCTAGATTTTCAGAAGATTTTGGATTATGGTCCAATTAAGGTTCCTATGGGCCAATAGCATCAATCCATGTGTAGGGAGGAGATAAATCCAATTTGTAAAAGAAGATACCCAAAAATGAGTAAATGCTCACATAAGATGAAGAGTTGAATATGTACAAGGTTTATTAGTAAAAAACTATGAGTAATATCAAAAAAATGAGATAAATTGAGTATCCAAACATGAGTAAATGCTCACATAAGATAAAGAGTTGAATATGTACAAGGTTTTTTTAGTAAAAAACTATGAGTAATATCAAAAAAATGAGATAAATTGAGTATCCAAACATGAGTAAATGCTCACATAACCAAACCGAATAAAAAAGGAACCAAACTAGGTCCAAATCTAGTCCAAATTCAACCAAACTGATTTGGAAAATTCTAGAATTAGTTTGTTTGGTTAGGAGCTCAATTTTTCCTATAAATAGAAGCCTCCCCCTTGTTGAAAATTAACAATGTTTAATGCATTGTTACTCTACTCCACCCAAGAGCCAAGAACTATGAATTTGTTAATAATTCATTAGTTTTTGACATTTTCCTCTTCCAAAGATTGGAGGCCACTCTTGTCCAAACAAGAGTTGAACCCTCAAACCATCAAGCCAAAGGAAAGCTATCAAAGTCATTAGTAAGTTGGTGATTCTTCTTTCTTTCAATTATTTTATGGATTTTTATGGTTTTAAATGGTTTTTATGCTTTATGTCTTCTCTATAATGTTAGGCCTCATTACAAAAGGCATTCCCCTCTCTTCTCTAATAAAACCAACCATTCTCTATCCTAGGTGAATGGTTAAGTGATTAATGTCAATTTTTTATAATGTTTATCTCAATTAAGTGGAAAAAAAATGTTTACTTTAGGATAATTTCAATATTGGTGTACTTTTAATTAGTTTTAAAGACGTAGAAAATTGAAAAATGGTCAGCCATACAAAGGAGGTTATGGCAAAATTTTTAGAATTTAGTAAAAGAAAATTCATCTTTTATTTTATTATAAAAGTGTTACTTTTAGCATAATTGAATTTCATGCATAGAGGTATGCATAAAAGATGAATATTTTATTATAAAAGTGTTACTTTTAGCATAATTGAATTTCATGCATAGAGGTATGCATAAAAGATGAATATTTTATTATAAAAGTGTTACTTTTAGCATAATTGAATTTCACGCATAGAGGTATGCATAAAATATGAAAATTTTATTATAAAAGTGTTACTTTTAGCATAATTAAATTTCATGCATAGAGGTATGCATAAGAGATGAATATTTTATTATAAAAGTGTTACTTTTAGCATAATTGAATTTCATGCATAGAGGTATGCATAAAAGATGAATATTTTATTATGAAAGTGTTACTTTTAGCATAATTGAATTTCATGCATAGAGGTATGCATAAAAGATGATTATTTTATTATAAAAGTGTTACTTTTAGCATAATTGAATTTCATGCATAGAGGTATGCATAAAAGATATGGGAAGTGATAAGATGTGATAAGATGCATATGAGATGAGTTAGGATGTGATAAGATGAGTTAAGAAGTGATAGGATGTGTATGGGATAAGGTAAGAATTGTATGTGATGGGATAATATGTATATGGGTTGTGATAGGGTGAGAATATGGATGTGAATGTGGATGGGTATGTATGGATGTATGCATCTAGATGTGGATGCATGAATGTGGATGTATGGATGTGAATGAGGATGTGGATGTGGATGCATGGATGTAAATGTGGATGTGTATGTATGGATGTATGCATGTAGATGTGAATGTGAATGTGGATGTATGGATGTGAATGAGGATGTGGATGTAGATGTGGATGTAGATGCATGGATGTAGATGTGGATGTATGCATGTAGATGTAGATGTATGGATGTGAATGTGAATGTGGATGTGGATGTATGCATGGAGATGTGGATGTATGCATGTAGATGTAGATTTATAGATGTGGATGTGAATGTGGAGGTGGATGTATGCATGTAGATGTAGATGTATAGATGTGAATGTGAATGTGGATGTGGATGTATACATGGAGATGTGGATGTATGCATGTAGATGTAAATATATAGATATGGATGTGAATGTGGAGGTGGATGTATGCATGTAGATGTAGATGTATAGATGTGGATGTGAATGTGGAGGTGGATGTATGCATGTAGATGTAGATGTATGGATGTGAATGTGAATGTGGATGTCCATGTATGCATGGAGATGTAGATGTATGAATGTGGATGTGGATGTATGCATGTAGATGTGGATGTACGCATATAGATGTCGATGTACGCATATAGATGTGGATGTAGATGTGAATGTACGCATATAGATGTGGATGTATGGATGTGAATGTACATGTAGATGTGGATGTATGGATGAGGATGCATGAATGTGCATGTAGATGTGGATGTGAAAATAGATGCATGGATGTAGATGTGGATGTATGGATTTGAATGTGGATGTGGATGTGGATATATGTATGGATGTGAATATATGATATGTGATGTGAAGGAATCTGAAGTGATGAGATGGAAAATGATGTGATGGGATGAGTACACATATAAATGGAATGTGGAATAAGTAATGTGGATTGATGAGGGATAATATGGAAAGACGAGAGTTTGATATAGAAACTGTATTTTGTGACTGTTTGTAAATGCTGTTTGTAAATGGCTGTTTTATGTCAAGAATGCTGGGGAAGCATTTTGACCGTCTTGTGATTAAGACCTAACTGATAAAGTTGCAACTGCTGACGGAGAGTCAATGGAGAACGTCTCACGTGCGTAGCAAAGTCGGCCGAGGTCTTGACCAGCCTCGGTTCGATTAAAATGGTGAGCTTCCGGTACGGTGGATGAGGGACCAAGGAAGCGGTCTATGAGTGAAGCGCTAGGTCACCTGCGAAGGATCCTAGAGGGTGCTGACCATACGGTGCTCGGGCATTGGGTCACCTAGGATACCCACGCGTGGGTCGAGGAAGATATTGGAACAAGGAGTAAGAGACCGGGCATGGATCTGGTTGATTGACCTTGTTGGTCTTCAATGGATGAGTCCATGGCTCTTTATATGGATCTGTTAGTTGATCTTGCTGATCTTCAACGAGAGTCCATCTTGATTTTAATAAGTGATGATTTGCCGAGTATTATGGGCTAGGAACTATTGAAAAGGCCCCTGACTGGACAGGTGGTGAGCGTTCTGGTTGCCAATGATGCCAGAAATACTCTGATGGAAAATTAAGAATCAACTGGATAATTTGGAAGATTGTGATCAGTGATACTATGGTTTCATTATAGGATTGTTTTAAAACTGGTTGAATCTGTGAAAAAGGCAATTTCATATTGGGTGTGTAAGTGGTGTGACTAGTTTTATTTTTGCATGAACATCCGGCTAGGGGGCCTGGGAACTCTTTTCCCTGGTACCCGGGATAAAAAATCAAATTCTAAATTGGATCCCAGCACTACAGTGGTTGGGCAGTTGGCTGATCCATGGGAGTGGATGGGGTTAGGCTGGACTGATGGATCCGTAAATCGAGACTCAATTTTTGTTATTATGATAGATAAAGTAAATCCCGGATAGTACTTGTTCTATGGATAGGAATCAACGGTTGTGCCTCTTGATGGGGAAAAAAGCGTTGATCCCAATGATCCAAGTGCAAGTTTCTTCCTTGATCCGAACGAGTACCTTTATAGGTACAGTCGGATCAGCGTGATCAGTAATGATCTTGACTACGTTAGAGTAAAAAGTTATCCTGGTGGAATCACCTGTGCTTTTCGGTAAGGCGAGTTTTTTCGAGTTTGGTTTTGGAAAAACCGACGGATTAGTCTCTCGTCCAGATATCCGTGGGTGGACGAGGCCCTGAGTGTGGGACCCTGCCCGCGCCAGATGTGCTATTTCCGCTGCCAGCACCCCGAATCCGTTGCGCGGTGGGGATAGGGATCTCACATGTAGCCTCCATGCAAAGCAGTCTCCGAACTCCCTCCCAGAATTGGAATAACCAAAGAGAGAGAGTTCCACCTCTGCAGCAGCCAGAGCAGTCTCACCATAGCCGAGAAAGTAGAGGAAGAGAAAGGATATATCTATACAGCAATAGAGCATCAGGGGAATAACCATCAATTCTCAGTCCTCCAGACTCCAGCAGAGTACCAAGGTAAGCAATTCAAGCTTTTGATTGATTCAGGCAGTACTCATTCTTTTATTTCCCCAGGATGTCTGCGTAAATTAGTCCTAAATCAAAAATCAAAGAAACCTATGCAAGTGGAATTAGCCAGTGGGAAGATTCTTTTCACTCACCTTGAGACTGACCTTATTCAGTTTAGCCTAGATGGGAACATAATAGAGTGCCACTTCAGAGTCCTACCCCTGGGAATATATGATGGAATCCTTGGAATGGATTGGCTCCAAAATAATCAGGCTCACATTCATTATTACAAAGGAACCATCTCTTTCGTTGACCTTCACAGGAATAAAGTTCAAGGAATTAGAATTTCCGGATTCCCAATGCTATAATTATTCAAGGCTTCCAAATTATTAAAAGGGTTCAGAAAGAAGCAAGTTGTGTATGTCGTTAAAATGAATCTAGTAGAGACATAAAATGCAAGGCTAAAGAACCAGAGTGGTTAAGTGAGTATGCAGATGTGTTTCCTGAAGAGCTGACTGAGATGCCTCCATCTCGTGAAGTAGATCATGAGATCGAATTAACCCCCGGAGCTCAGCCAGTAGCCCAGCGTGCATACAAAATGCCAGTCCTTGAAGCCATAGAACTTAAGGAACAGTTAAGACAACTATTAGAATAGGGATTCGTCAGACCGAGTGTCTCACCTTGGGGTGCACCCATTCTCTTTCAAAAGAAGAAAGATGGAACGTTAAGACTCTGTATTGACTTACAGCCAGAGGATTGAATCAATTAACAATTAAGAATAAGTATCCTATTCCTAGGGTTGATGAACTTCTGGATCGGTTAAGTGGGACCAAAATTTCACAAAGATAGATCTCAAATCCGGGTACTACCATATCAAAATCAAGGAGCAGGACATCCCAAAGACAGCATTCAATACTAGCTATGGGCATTATGAGTTCACAGTCATGCCTTTTGGATTGACTAATGCCCTGGCGACATTCAATCGTCTTATGCAAGATATTCTCAGAGAATACTTGGTTGATTTTGTTCTTGTCTTCTTTGATGATATCTTGGTATACTCAAAGAATGCTGCAGACCATGAAGATTATGTGCGAAAGGTCCTGGAAATCCTAAGGAAACACCAACTCTTTGCAAAGAAGAGCAAATGTTCTTTCTTTGTTGACCAGGTGGAATACTTGGGATTCATAGTGTCAAAGGATGGGATTTCTCCTGACCCCGCAAAGATCCAGCCAGTTGTAGAATGGCCAGAACCCAAGTCAGTAAATAAAGGAAGTTAGAGGATTCCTAGGGTTAACCGGATGGTATAGGATCTTTATACCTAGGTATGCTCAGATAGCATCCCCCTTAACTAAACTTCTCAAGAAGAGTACACTTTTTCAGTGGACTGCTGTGTGTCAGAGTGCCTTTGACAAGCTAAAGACAACCTTAGTAACCAACCTTGTCCTTAAATTGCTAGATTTTACCAAACCCTTTGAGGTAGTTACTGATGCCAGTGGGTTTGCCTTAGGCAGTGCTCTGATGCAGGAAGGTCATGCAGTGGCGTATGAATCTAGAAAACTCAAAACACATGAGAGGAATTATGCCATCCATGACTTGGAGTTACTCTCAGTAGTGTATGCTCTAAAGTTGTGGAGACATTATCT
Source organism: Cibotium barometz (assembly GCF_041138505.1). Classification (NCBI taxonomy): domain Eukaryota; kingdom Viridiplantae; phylum Streptophyta; class Polypodiopsida; order Cyatheales; family Cibotiaceae; genus Cibotium; species Cibotium barometz. Next base: position 35,262,929 of record NC_141047.1, read on the forward strand.
TTTGCGTCGACAAAGGTTCACCTTGATATAACAGATCATCAAAGTCTGAAGTGGATCTTCACCCGAAGGGATCATCAAAGTCTGAAGTGGATCTTCACCCAAAGGGATCTCAACATGCGTCAAACGAGATGGATGCAAACCCTGTAGAAATTTGATTTTGAAATAAAGTAACGGCCAGGGAAAGAAAATGTGGTTGCAGATGCGCTCAGCAGAAAAGCCTCCTTGCTTGCAATAACAGTGGTGTCAAATCCATTGATCAATGAAGCAAAGGAGAAAATCTTGTAGGACAAATTCTTTGTCCCTATTGCTACCCTTCTGATGCAGGAAAGCAAGACTCCTTAGGAAATAAGTCGAGTTCTTGGATACAAACTGGGATGAAGGATGCATGTATTATAATAATCGCCTATGTATCCCCAATGATGAGGGAATAAAGGAAAGAATTCTCAAAGAAGCCCATGATAGCCTGATAGCTGGACATCTAGGGTTTATAAAAACCTATATGTCTGTGAAGAAAAGCTTCTTCTAGCCACGACTCAAAAAGGATGTACTTGATCATTTGTGGAAATGCTTGATGTGCTAAAGATTCAAGACAGAGAGAGTCAAGATGCCAGGAAAACTGCAGCCTTTAGACATTCCACAGATGAAGTGAGAATGCATCAGTATGGACTTTGTCACTGGATTACCTTCGGTGCAATTAGGTTACAACTCCATTTTTGTGGTAGTTGACAAGCTAACCAAAGTTGCCCATCTGATTCCATCGAAAGAAACATACTCTGCAGAAGTGGATGTTGCCAAAGTTTTCCTTAAGGAGATCTTCATATTGCATAGTTTACCCAGGAGGATAGTAAGTGAGAGAGATCCCAAATTCACATCGAGAAATTCTGGACTGTGTTCTTTGAAGCAGTAGGAACTTTCTTGGATCTCACCTCAGCCTATCACCCCAAAACAGATGGCCAGACGGAAAGGGTGAATCAGGTAATAGAAATATCCTTCGGTCATGCTGCGGGGCAGGGAACCCAAGAAGTGGTTAAATCATCTGCATCTGGTCGAATTTGCTTACAATGCTTCTTATCATCGGAGCATTGGGATGAGTCCTTTCAAATCTTTGTATGGACAAGATTTCCTTACACCGTTGACTTGGTCTGACGACCCATTGATCAGAGTCAAAATATCCAGACAAATGCTTGATGACATGGACCAGCAGATGCAATCAATTCGTAAAGATATAAAGGCAGCCCAAGACAGAAAAAAGCATTATGCAGATAAAAAGAGGTCAGAGAGAGAGTTTGAAGAGTCAGATATGGTCTTCATTCGAGTACGACCAAAAATAAGTTCCTTATCCTTAGGGAAGTACAAGAAGCTCTCTCCCAGATACTGTGGGCTGTATGTTGTCAGAAAGTGGGCGATCTAGCCTACAAACTTCTTCTGCCTCCCCATCTCAACGTAAAAGTCAGTTTGCTTAAGAAGTATGTACCTAGCCCGAGTCACATTCTTGATGATGAACAATTGATCTCTCCGACTAGAGACCTGATGGTACTCCAACCTAAGGAAATCCTTGACGTTCGGGAGAAGATTCTCAGGAGTAGAGTCCTCAAAGAATTCATAGTAAAGTGGAAGTTCTTCCCTCTAGAAGACGCCACCTGGGAGAAAGAAGAAGAGTTGGCACGAAGGATTACCCCTACTTTGCGACATGAGGACATCTCGCGTTTTTCAAGTGGGAGAGGATGTAAGATTCCTCCTCAGCCTGAATAACAATTAAGCCTCTACTTCAATTCCTTGTAATCATTCTATGTTTCTGAATGAAAGAAAATATTATTTTTCCTTGTTTGGCCTACTGAGATAAAAATTTCTAGAGAGTGGTAAATCAATATTGGGATATTTTTGGATAAATAAATTCTACAAATATCAAAAAATGTTTCCCTGAAACAGAAAATCAAAATAGATTTTCCAAGGTGCAATTGGAATTAATTAATAATGATTTAGAAGACCTTAGTCTAAGGGTCAAGATTTTCTGAAAATTTTGGATTAAGGTTCCTATGGACCAATAAGATTAATCCAAGTATTGGGAGATAAATCCAAAGAATAAAAGAAAATACCCAAAAATGAGTAAATCCCCACATAAGATGAAGAGTTGACTAAGTACTAGATTTATTAGTTAAAAATTATGAAGTATTAATAAAAAATGAGATATTTTGGAGTAATCATTTATTTTTTACACATTGGTAAGGAGAAGGGGGCCCTTCAAGGAGGTGCCTATTTCACATGTGTGGATGAGTTTTAAACTCAAAAATAGTAGGATATTTTTATCTCTCCTCTGTCCTAGATCAAACCAAATCAAAAAGGGAGCCAAACTGGTCCAAAACTTGTCCAAATTCAACCAAACTGAAGCTAAAAAATTCTAGAACTCAATTGGACTCAGTTAGTGGCCTCCCTCACCTATAAATAGACCCTCATTCTTTTGTATTCTCATCTATGAACTAAACTATGCTGGTATTACTCCAAGATAAGCTTTTTTCTGTTTTCCTCTAAAAATCCTCTATAAATTGAAGAGATTGGAGCTTTTCTCTCTCTTCAATCTTCCTTGGAGACTTCATCAACATACCAAACCAATTGATTGGTTGGGGGGCTCTACTTTGATCAAAGAATCAAGCAATCTAGGAGGTAAAATATTGTTATGGTTTTTTTTCTTTAATCTCCAAATGTTTCTCTCTTCTCAACTCCTCTCATGCTTGAGAAGCATTCAAATGAATGGCTTTTGAATACAATTGAAGTTCTTTAATGAATTGTAGTGATAAAACACATAAATTTCCATTTATGCTTAAATTATAATGTTTTTTAAAGCATTTCTCTCTCCCCCCCAAAGAATGGTCATTCCCTATGACCTATTCTATATTCAAATGAAGCTTCTCTCATGAAGCAATTCTCTAATCTAAAAGTAATTTCTATGCTTGTCAAATTAGAGGCCAAATAGGAGGCTTTTTAATACTTTTATACTATTTAATTTATGGAAAAATTAAGAATCAAGTCCATAATTGGATATTGATCCAATTAATGGTTATTCTAATCATAGAGATATTACTAAACTTTTTGCTTTCAAATTATTGAGATTTATTAGTAATAGCAACGGAGCTATAGCAAAATTTCTAAAAAATTAACACAAATTATTTTCATTCATAATATGAAAAGAGGACTTCCTACCATATTCTAGGATTAATAAATCTAGATTAATTGAATGATTCTCATTATAATCATGGAAAATTTGATTTTTATTGTTGGGGGTAAAGGCCCTTGTATATGGGTATTTAGCCCATCACATATAAATGTAAGAAAAGAAAGATAAGGTAGTGTGAGCTACCACAAAAAATACGAGTCTCTCTCTCTCTCTCTCTCCTCTCGTGTGTATGCTCCACCTCGGTCCTCTTCAACTGGTATCAGAGCACGCAGAGGAGTGTAGCCGATTGAGGTAAGAGAAGCGTGAGCAGCGCTGAATAAATCGCCATGTTGGAGCTTTGATTTGACCAACGTGGAGGAGCTAGGACAGCTGCCAAAGCATGTGAAGAAGCTGAAAATCGAGGAGTGCTGGAGTGAGCCGGGACAGTCGCGGGAAAACATGAGGTGCGTTGTGAGCACCGTGGACAGCCGTGGGCTGTAGAGCTTGCAGTGGAGAGAGAGCAGGGTCTTGTGTGTGTACCTTGTGGTGAGGAGTAGCCCAGGTCTGTGAAGCCAACGTGAGTGCGGGCTGGTCACAAGTCTGTGGTGGTGGACGGCTGCTTGGATAAGTTGCAGCTTGTTAGTGGCTTTGAGCTACTGCGTCTAGAGCTGCATTGGTTGTCCACCAGGAGAAGCATTGAGGAGGTCAGAGACACAGCCACCAGGGAGCATCTGGATAAGGTCGCCACCCTTATGGTGTGTGGCTATGAACATGGCCACTAATCAAAAGCACTAGTGCAGCCGTGGCAAGTCCTTTGGCATGTCAACGCAAGTAAGGCAGGGAGCAGGAAGAGAAATTGCTACTGTTTTTTTTTTGTTTTTGAGTACAAACAGTCATTTTCAGGAGAGAATATCTCTTAAAGTGTGAGGATTCAGAATCTGAGTTGAACAGAGAAGTTGTAGATCATTTCAAGGACTAAAACTTTTCTTTTGAAAGTTTTCTGACCTAGATTTTTTGTCTAAAGTTATCAGATTTGCAAAACAGGCAAAAGTTACAGTTTACAGCCTGCAAAGCCTGCTTCTGACCTGAATATCTTTCCGACTGTAAAGAATTCAGTCTAGGTCTGAACTGACAGTTTGTGACCATTAAACAGGCTGCAAGTTTGCTTTTGACAGCCAGTTCATCTGAATTATGCATCACAAGTTATAAGGTCTGCAGCAAGACAGCAAAAAGTTGCAGCTTGCACAATGTTTTAGCTACATTTTGGATGTCATATGCCATGATGGGTCAATGAAATTGTATGCAAGGATTATGCACTTGTTGCTAAAGGTTTTGGCACTGGTTTAAGTGCGGGATAGAGTGTTTTTGGTTAGCAAATCAACTTCCGGCTGCCTACATCAACACTCTTTTTTTCGGCTCTCTCATCCTAGTGATGAGCAGTTTGGATACGTTTCTTGCAGGTGCAGGTGCAGGTGCAGTAGTACGCATTGGTTTATGCATCTGTCTGTGACACTTGGATAGTGATTTTGGCATACAGTTTGAGGTGGATACTAAGGTTTTGCAAGGAAAACTCTACCCAAATTTTTCAAAATCCGTGATCTTTGCCATTGGTGTTGTACATCATGTCTTCGTCGCATTCAGAGCGCGAATTGTACAACGTCAAGAAGTTTGATGGTACGAACTTCTCACTCTAGAAAGAGCAGATCATTCAGAAGAAGTAGTTGAAGCCCTTGAGCCTCCATTCCCCTCTCTTCTCTAGTAAATCAACCCTTCGTTATCCTAGCTAAGTGATAATTGATGGAATTAAACTTTTTATAATGTTTTCTCTTGTATAAGTGAATTTTGATTAGTATAGATTACTTTAAATCAATTAGAGTTAATTTTTATGATAAAATCAAGTAGGAAAAATTAAAAAATGGTGAGCCATACAAAGGAGGTTATGGCAAAATTTTTGGAAATAAGAATTATCTTTTATTATGCTAAAAGAGTAATTCCTAGGTTCGGAGAAGGGACAAGATAGATACCTAGAAGATTCCTTTTTGCCTAGGAAAGATTCACGTTTGGAGACCAAGGGGATAACTGCTAAGCCCGCAGATATGGATGCAGAGGATTGGAATGAGTTGGATGCCTTAGCAAAGGTCTACTGTCAGACTTCATCTTGCTGAGTCAGTGTACTTTACAATGGTAAATGAGAAGACTACGCATAAGCTGTGGATGAAGCTATGTGCCACATATGAGAAAGAGACTGCCTCCAACAAAGTCTATCTCATGAAATGGTTATTTGAGCTGCAGATGAAAGAAGGTGGATCCATTGCATCGCACTTGAAAGAATTCAATATCATCTTCAGTCAGCTTCAAGCACAGAAGCTGAATTTTGATGCGGAGATGAAGGCGATATTTCTCTTATTTCATTACCATCATCATGGGATACTTTCCGCATTGCTATCAATGTAACTCTGCACACCTGGTGGATTACTGAACTTTGATGATGTTGTGGGTAGCTTGCTTATAGAAGAGATTAGAAAGAAGTCTGTAGATCATGGCAAGCAGGATGCAGCTCTCAATGTTGACCATGGTAGACAGTTTAGGGGGAAGTCTACAGAAAGAGGCAAGTCACGCAGTAAGTCACGCAGTCGCAAGGATATTGAATGCCATCATTGTGGCAAGAAGGGGCACATCAAGCGTGGCTGTTATGCATGGAAAAGAGAGCAAAAAGAGAAGAAAAAGGATGCAAAGAAGAATGACAACGGACCAAAGATGATGACAGGAAAGGGAAAGCAAAGATTGAGGAAATCAATGCAGTCACCACCACTGATAGTAGTGACACTGAGATACTTTTCATGTCATGCCTACCTGCAGAAGCGCTTACTACATCCGATGATGGATATTCTCAGGATTGGATCCTAGATTCAGGTGCTTCATTTCATGTCACTCCCCATATGGATTGGTTCAGCACCTATGATAGCGGAATGCATGGCTGTGTTCATCTTGGAAACAACTATGCATGTGACATAGTGGGAGCAGGGGACATTAAGTTCTCATTTGCAAATGGTTTGTCATTTACTCTCTTAAGAATGTATGTCATGTACCCAAGCTGACTAAGAGTCTTATATCGGCTGGTCAATTGGATATAGTGGTTATCATACAATCTTTGGATCTCAGAGTTGGAAGATTCAAAAGGGCTCTATGGTTTTGGCGAGAGGTGCCAAATGTGGGACGCTGTATCCCTTGCATGTATCAAGTGTTTCTGATAATGTTGTTGCTATAACCAAGCAGCCAAGCACTTCTTTGTGGCATTGCCGGTTGGGCCATATGAGCCAGAATGGAATGAAAAGCTTATGTCATTTGGGTTATGTGCCGGGTTTGAGCTTTTTTTATTTTGAATTTTGTGAACATTGTGTATATGGCAAGCAGTCTAAATCAGCCCACAAGCGGTAGGCTAAGAAAGAGTTTGACAAGTTGGATTTGGTTCATTCAGATGTATGTGGTCCTATGCCCACTCAATCATTATTAGGAGGGGCTGAATATTTTGTCACATTCATTGACAATGCAACCAGGAAAGTTTGGGCTTATCCTATGGCTCGTAAGAGTGATGCATTTAATGTGTTTCAGAAATGGTTGGCTTTGCTTGAGAATCAGTCAGATGGAAAGCTTAAATGCTTGTGGACTGATAATGGTGGAGAATATGTCTCTGATGAGTTTCGACATTTCTGTGACACACGTGGCATAAAGAGGGAGCTTACCACTCCTCGTACTCCAGCTCAGAATGGAGTTGCAGAGAGAATGAACTGGACTATTCAAGAGAGGATGCAGTGTATGCTTTCTCATGCTAGCTTGTCAGGTGGATTTTGGGCTGAGGCATTGAAGAGTGCAGTGCATGTGATGAACAGATCACCGAATAAGAATTTGGATCGTGGCATTCCTGAACAGGCATGGAGTGGCAAGAAGCCCTCTTACAATCACTTGCACATATTTGGGTGTGAGGCATTTGCACATGTGCCAATCTAGCTTCGGAAGAAGCTAGATCCAAAATCTAAGAAATGCATCTTTCTGGGTTATGGTGAAAGTGGAGAGATGGGATATTGTCTCTCGGATCCAAAAGGCAAGAAGATCATACACAGCCATGATGTGGTCTTCAATGAGAAGAAGATGCATAAGACACGGTAGAAGGCAAGTTGTTCATGCACCAAATGTGGATCAAATGGTACAGCCAGGTACTCCCAGTGGTTCACAACAAAGGGCAGATGATAGTTCATCAATTGGTGGACGTGATAAGCAGGATATGGTTGATATGCATAATGGAAAACAACTTGACATGCCTTTGAGATGGTCAATCAGAATCTCTAGACCGCCGGAGAGATTTGTGCCAGGCGCAGACTATGTTATGTTGACTGACTGTGGAGAACCGTCATGCTACAAAGAGGCTATGCTTTGTGATGACAAGCGCAAGTGGGAGCTTGCTATGCAGTCACAGATGGATTCACTCAGAAAGAATGATACGTGGTGGGATCTTGTTTCTTTGCCTAGAGAGAAGCATGCGCTCCCATGCAAGTGGGTGTTCAAGATGAAAGTCACAGGTGATGCAGTGCCTAAGTATAAGGCGCGGTTAGTTTCCAAGGGATTCAAGCAGGAAAAGGGTGTGGACTTTGATGAGATCTTCTTGCCAGTCGTGAAGATGACTACACTCAGATGTGTGCTTGGCTTGGTAGCTAAAGATGACATGGAGTTAAAGCAGATGGATGTCAAGACTATGTTTCTTCATGGTGACTTGCATGAGGACATCTACATGCAGCAGCCTGAGGGCTTTGTGCAAAAAGGTAGAGAGAAGCTGGTATGCAAGCTTAAGAAGAGCCTATATGGTCTTAAGCAGGCACCCAGGGAATGGTATCACAAATTTGATGCATTCATGAGATCTCAGCATTTTAGGCGGAGTGAGTCAGATCACTATCTTTACACCAAGAAGGCTGGAGATGGTAGCCTGGTTATACTCATTCTATATGTGGATGATATGCTACTTGCTAGCAGGAATAGCTATGAGCTAGATGGTATTCGGGCCAAGTTGCATGAGGCATTTGACATGAAGGACTTGGGAGATGCAAGACACATTTTGGGCATGCGCATTACGCGTGACAAAAAGCAAGGACTCTTATGGTTATCCCAGAAAGAGTATATCGGCAAAGTGCTTGAGAATTTCAATATGGCAGGGGGGAGGCATTGAGCACTCCTCTTCCTCCATATGTGAAACTCAACTAGAAAGATTGTCCGAAGTCAGATGGTGAGAAGGCCGAGATGGCAAAGGTTCCTTATGCATCAGCAGTTGGCAGTTTGATGTATGCTATGATAGCTACGAGGCCTGACATTGCATTTGCAGTGGGAGTTGTTAGCAGGTACATGGAAAATCCAGGCAAGAAGCATTGGGAGGCAGTGAAGGGTTTGATGCATTACTTGCGAGGTACGCAAGAGATGTGCGTATGCTTTGGTAGACGAGATGCATGTGTATTGGGCTACAGAGATGCAGATTATGCAAGTCACCCTGACACGAGGAGGTCTACTTCTGGCTATGTGTTTACCTTTGCTGGAGGTGCAGTGTCATGGATGTCACGTGCACAGAGGTGTGTTTCACTTTCTACCACAGAGGCTGAGTATATTGCAGCCATAGAGGCATGCAAGGAAGCCATTTGGCTTAGTCGGCTAGTGGGAGATTTGGGAGTTACAGTTGATCCTCCTGTGTAGCATAGTGATAGTATGAGTGCTATACAGTTGGCACAAAATCCGATTTTTCATGCAAAGACCAAGCACATAGAGGTCAAGTATCATTTCATCAGAGGGGTACTTGAGGACAAGCGGCTTGAGCTTGTCAAGGTGCATACAGATGATAATCCTGCAGACCTTTTGACAAAGGGTCTAGCATCTGAGAGATTCGCATATCTCAGAGAGATGATGGGCATTGGGTGAGCACTATTCTCGCATGTACCACTCTCGCTTAGAGCTACATTGGCCTTTAAGTGGGAGGTTGTTGGGGGTAAAGGCCCCTGTATATGGGTATTGAGCCCATCATATATAAATGGAAGAAAAGAAAGATAAGGTAGTGTGAGCTACCACAAAAAATACAACTCTCTCTCTCTCTCTCTCCTCTCGTGTGTATGCTCCGCCTTGGTCCTCTTCATTTTATGTCTATGCATAAATAGTTAATTAGGAAAAAGAGAAATTTATAGTAATCCATTTTTATGTTAAAAGAGTAATCCCCACCATGACAATGGAAATCCATGTATTCCAATGAAGTAAGAGGAAAATTGTGATGCTAAAATAATGTATATTTTATTTAAAAATTAAAGAAGGATTCTAGTTAAATTTATCTTTTTGTATAGATAAGTTTAAATGATGAAAGAGTAATTCCCACCATATTGGAATTCAAATATTTAAATGAGGAAAGTGTAATTCCTAGTGTAAAGGAATTAATAGAGTTTTTTATTTAATTTTCAAGAGAAAATTTAGTTAAATTTATCTTTTTGCATAGATAAGTTTAAATGATGTCGAAAGAGGAATTCCCACCATATTAGAACTCAAATATTTAAATAAGAAAAGTGTAAGAATTCCCACCATATTGAAATTCAAATATTTAAATGAGAAAAGTGGAATTTTTAGCTTAATGGAATTAATGGATATTTTTATGTAATTTTTAAGAAGAAGTTTAAATAGATTTAATTCATGGTAAAAGAGGAATTCCCATGATAATTGGATTGCACTTATTAAAATAAGAAAAAAAAGGATTTCAAGTTTATTCCAAAAAAAATAGGTATGATATTTAGTTAAAAAGAAGAATTTTTATGATAATTAAGAAAAAATGGATTTGAATTAAATTTTAGTGTCAAAAGATGAATTTTCACCATAATTATACCTAATGAATTAAGGTTGAGAAATTATGTGATAGAAGGAATATATTTGGATATTTTAATTGGTAAAATCACTAAATGGATATTTACCCAAAACTAGATGTTTATCTAAAGGGAATCCTTGTAGAACTAAACCGAATGAATTTGGTTAGACTATGAGAAGGACGGACAATAAACCTACTTGTCCATCTCTCGATCTGAATCAAGTAAAAACTTCGTGAGACCAATTCTTGTTTCTAATCACAAAGAATAGGCTGCCGGAACTAAACTAGTTTTTCTGACCGAACTCACCAAGAATCTAGTTGGACAATCATACTGAATGATGCAAATCATTTTGAGATTCGGTTTCCCATTAGAGTTGATCGCAGTTCACATTTCATTAATTAGGTGATTGATCACTTACTTGTTGCTAGATTCCTTGTAGTCCACCAGAAGTCATCACCTTATTATCCACATGCTAATCGTCAAGCGGAGAGTACAAACAAGATTTTGTGTACTATCTTGACAAAAACATTGGAAGCAAGTCAAATGGATTGGGAACATAAGCTAAGAGCAGCAACCTTATGGGCATATCGAACATCGTATAAGGTAGTATCTTGACAAAAACATTGGAAGCAAGTCGAATGGATTGGGACATAAGCTAACAGCAGCCTTATGGACATATCAAGCATCGTATAAGGTAGCGACAAGATATACTCCCTTCCGTCTAGATAATGGTGTTGAGGTAGTAATGCCTATGGAGTACCTAGTTTCAAGCTTGAGAATTGTAGTGCAAGAACGTTTGATAGAGAATGCATTAGCTGAAAGGCTAATAGATTTATAGAAGCTTGATGAAACCAAACTAATTACATCACATGGACTTATGGTTGAAAATTTACAAAGAAAACATTGGTACGACAATGACTTAAAACAAAAGGAACTAGAAACGGGGGACCTTGTCCTCATGTATGGTGTAGGGAGCACCAGAAAAAAGAAACTCAAGTACAAAGGGTTAGGAACTTTCCGAGTGTGCGAGATCACACCTCAAGGGTCGGTTAGAATTGACACAATTAAGGGCATACAAATGGAGGGTTATGTCAATGGAAAAAAAGCTTTAAAAATATTTTGGACCACTGACCCAAGAGATGCTCTTGTAAGAACATCTTTTAAAACAATAGAAGGAGCTCACACCAAAAGAAAAAATCCAGCAAGCTCAAGAAGAATATAAGGCAAGAAAGGCCAAGGCCAAACAAATACTCCAGAAGAGGATGTTGCATGTGAATATGGCTTCACTAACTCTCCTTGACGAAGATGAACTAAACATTGAGCCAGCACGGCTCAGGGTACGGCTAAATGTCATACAACGAGCATTGCATTGACAGATACATGATCAAGTCATAACCTGATCTCATATGAGACATGGGTAGCTCTAGATAAACCGCACCTTGAGGCCACCAATGCACAAGTATGAAGTGTGCACTTGACAACTACAAAAGCTGAGGGATTTCTAAGTGTTAATGTTTCCATAAAAAATAATTCCTTAGTTGGGAAGGTGTTTGTTATGCCTACAGGATCGATGGAGGAAGAAATGATCTTGGGACGATCTTGGATTTGTGCTAGTAACAATAATATCCAATGGGAAAATAGGACGGCACAGCCAAACGAGGGAAACAACGTCATTTCCGTGCCCTTATGGAGCCTGATAAACAAAGGGAAGCAAGCCATGATTGAGGATATGGAAACACCAAGCACGATAACAGTAGCTCACGTAGTACCAGAGAAGGCATCAACCCCCAATTCATATGCAAAAAAAAAGCCAAAGTCACAAGGTACTTAGCAGTGGGTGCCTAAGGGTAAACTTGGAAACTAGCTATACAAAGATGAGAAGGGCATAAATAAGGAATCAAGGAAAAACGTTCAAAGAGCAGACAAGGGATACAAAACGGTCTTCAAATGTAAGCTGGCAATATTCCAAACAAAACAGCACTCCACAAAGCCCTCATAAAGCAATGGGTTCAAAAGGAATTGTTAGTGGCACAAGGCTTTTATACCAGGGCAATACAACAAAATGGGTGCCCAAATTCCACCCAAAGGCCATTGTCGCAAATACCTACAAATACAAAGAAAAGGGCAGTAAAGGCATTCAGAACCAACTCTTGATTAAAACAAATGCTAGGAATGCACAAACATTGGTGTGGAGGAAGAAACCAATCCAACAAGATGAGCTAAATATAACAAAACCGCTACTTGTAAGAAACCAATCCAACAGGATGAGCTAAATATAACAAAATCGCTACTTGTAACCACCATGATTGAGGAGCTGGGCAATGTTATTGAAAAGAAGAAAAATAAGGTGCAACAAATGGACACAGATACTAACCCCAATCCATAGGACTCGATAGAAACACTCTTTAGTTGGATCGAGGAAAAGATCAAGCACTCTCACATGGCGTTAAAACGCTTGCAAAAATAACAACTACCCAGAAGTGCCAAAGTACCACCTTGGTTTCCATGGCAATAAAAAATAAAGGTATCCATTTCTTCATCCCACTTCACCCTGCCCTTCAAGTCAAAAAGGCCCAATCTTGAAGTGTTACAATCCCCCACAGAGGCCTACTTGAACAAGATGTACAAGATGATCTTATCAGCATTAGAGGTTCTATATGGAAGCTTCAAGGCATCCTCCTCTGAAGTCTTCTCACTAGACCCATTGAAGCTTGCTCTCTCTCTCTCTCTCTCTCTCTCTCTCTCTCTCTCTCTCTCTCTCCGTATAAAAAAATCTAGTTTTAGAGAATACATAAAAGAGAATGGTACGCATGTCTCTTTACACTATTGAGATAATAATATTTTAAAAGAATACTATTTTCTTGATTGTTCTTATGTGTCTGCATGTTTACAAAATTTACCATTATCAAAAGAAAGTGTGCAATAAATATGTCTTATAATTGAAATGAAGTTAATTTTTTGTAGTCATCATCAATCACCTTAATGTGTAGTCCTCATGTCTCAAAAAACTTTTGGAGGTCTTTTCTTTGAAGGGTTTTCCATCGTTAATCCAAATATTGACTTTTACATACATTGAGAAAAAAGAACTTGCTCAAAAATGACAACTTGAAGTCTCATGAACTTCTTTTGTCACTACAACATATGCTTTAAATTTTGTTGTTTATGCCGACATTTTTACTTAGGAAAAAATTTATACTTTAGGCTGGCAAAATACGTGTATAGATGCCAAAAAGGCCACCGGTACCATTCATGCATATAATACTAGTGCTTTATTTATAATGTTGATAACATCGGCAAAAAGTAAATTTTGCGGTAGCGTTGGTAATACCAATGTCCTTTGCACTCTATGGTGACCAATAATATTGGGTAAGTATTACAAGTGGAATTAATGGCTCTACTTATTGTGTGTTTATGTCAACATTATCAACGTTGGTTAATGGAAAAAAAACATAATGTTGATCGTGCCTATATGCAACTCATCTGCAAACAATTGCCATTCTAAACATGCCTACAAGCATGTCATACACACAAACATGCAAAAAATAAAATCATAAGTCTAACATTGCAAATGTAGCAAGTTGGATGCTCCAAATCTGCATATACATATACAAGGTTCCAATAAAGTGTGCATCTTATTTTACACTAGTCCTGTTTTTTTTAAAGCCATTTTTGTGGCATTTAGAGACTTTTGTAAAAAAATCCTTACTCTTCAACTATAAAGATTTTAAAAGATTCCTTCCAGGGAAATTTGCCCAAGACACAAAAGTAATTGAAAAAAATAGTCAAAGCAAGAAACAATTAGAGAAAATATATTTTTATGGTCCACTTTATGTACCTCAAATATTATCAGGGCACACAAAAAATGCCATGGAAAAATCATTGATATGTATCTCATGCACCTATGAAAGCATTAGAGTGGTAGATAAAAATTGCCAATTTTTTGAATCCCCCTAAGTTGTGTTACCGGAACCTATTTTGGATCATTTTACCATTTTTCTAAGAAGTGATTTTTTACTTTTAACTTCTTTGAGGTGAAAATGATTCCCATCATTGATTTACATATTAAAAATCACACTTGAAAAGTTTCATCAAGTTCTAACATCATATGTCAAAGTTATCAAGGAATTATGGAAAAAAAACCTACCCCATTTTTGTGGCTCAAGCCACTTTAGTGGCTAATTAGAAGACTAGTGTTACAGCATGCACACATTACTACTACTCATTCGCTCTGCCTAAGGATTTGACCTCCTCCTGAGTGTTATGAGACCTGCTTCATTCATCATCAAAGTTTGGGGTCTCCTTGGCTACATTGACCTTAAAACATCCCGCTTGAATCTCAAGTGGAGGTTCTTGCAAACAATCAATATCCAGATCATCTTAGAATTATGTGTGAAAACTATTTTTGGCATGTCTTAGTTGTGTGTGCATGGTTTGTATGTATGCATTTGGTAAACAACTTTTATAAATAGCTTCCCAACTCTCCTTGAAACAACTGACCTTTTGCAACAAGAGTTGAAAGGTCATTGGCACTTATGCTCATTTAAGATGGTTGGCAATACGAGCTCTTTCTTGTTGTCGACAAATTGTTCTCTACATTTGGCAAGCTAGATCACCTGTCAATTGTCTCAAATGAGATTTGGAAACTTATTGGATCTTCCATCCCACATTTTGGATGGTTGACACACGTTCTAACTTGTCCAATAAGAATTTTCTCTTATCACAGAGTCAGAACAAACACCCGACAAGGTAGACTGCTTATGGAGAGAGTTGGAATCTCATCAAAGCTTCCAACCTACATTTGGAAATTTTGTAAGCATTCTTAATTATTGCCTATTTCAAACACATGCTCAACAAGCTAGAATGTTGGCCAACAATATAACTTAAGAACATGAGCCTCATTGAAGTTTCAAAAATGCATTTTGGAAGGTCATCAAGCATTCTTGCTTACCGCCTGTTTACAGCAAACACTCAACAAGATAGAATACTTGTTGTGACAAAAATGAGATTTTGAAGCTTGTCAAAGCTTTCAACTTGCATTCTCGATGGTGGTTAGCAGCTATTCTTGCTTATTACCTAGTCAAAATGATCACTTAGTAGGCTAGAATACTTGGCAACCATATGAAATTAGAGTTGGAAGCTAATCACAGCTTATAACCTGCATTTTGGATAGTTGGCATGCGTTCTTGGTTATCTATCGCTTAGTAAAAGAACACTCAACAAGATACAATGGATTTTGAATTTTTAAAATGAGTATTAGAATCTCATTGGAGCTTCTAACTCGCGTTTTGCATAGCCAAAAAGCATTCTTGCTTATTGCCTAGGCAAAACAATTACAAGCTAGAATGATTATCAACCATCCAAAATAGGAGTTGAAAACTCATCACAGCTTCCAACATGTATTGTGGATGACGGCAAGCACTCTTGCTTACCACACCTAGTGTTATGGGGGCTACCACACCTCCAAGAAAAGGAACTCAATGCATTCACCCTTAGAAAGAGCAATAGAACACAACTATCATAGGGCACTTACCAATGCTTCGTGCTTGTGTCCCTTGAGGTCTCCAAGCTCACTTGAGAAGCTCCAATCCTCCAAGCTCCACCTCCACGCTGCCATCGTAGAGTCGCTCACACCACCACACAAGGCAATCACTCTCTCTCAATCCTCCAAACAAGCATACAACATACAAGTATAAAGAAGGCACATGTGCTAGAATTCTCTCTCTCAAGAAACAAAAGTAAGAACTCTCATAGCACAAAATGTGTCAATTGATTATGAGAAAATGCCTTATATTCAATTGGCCCTTATTCACACTTGGGTGCCCAAAACTTACTTAACTAAGGCCTTGGGTGGCCAATATCTCATAATGTACAACTTTTGTAGTGCCTTTGCATGACACTTATTAATGTCCTGAAATGGAGGAGCATATTTGTTAATCCCAAATGGGATTAACATCCCTCCTTACCTGATGTAGCTTCTGTCTTTAGAACTTATTACTAAGGTTGAAAGACTTGGTCATCGAACTCGTGATAGAAGTTCTAACGTGACTGAAGCTTTTTAGGGGTTCTTCTGGATGCAACATGTAATCTCCAGAACAACCCAGTGTCAACCATATCCTCGAATGTGACATGCATATAAGCTGGTAGATACCTTAGGAGATGATAATATAACATCATGCCTCTATCACTAGGTCCTTAATTCATGTCAAATTGTAGCTGATCAGCACCATATCCATCATATCTTTCTTTGGGTTGATCTGTAAGGACCACAATCAGTTTCAGGAATCGGCCACTAGCCACAATTGCTGGGTCTGGAATGTGGTACCATGCATGTATCCAATTCAGCATTTGTTTTCTTTGCTCTCCTATATCTGTAAATGTCGCTGGCAAGAATATAGGGAAGTTGTAGCACACATGTGAATCTCTTTTCTTTGCCTCTTGAAACTCCAATGGTGTCCACCTTCTCTTTAGTGGCATGTACAAAGGATCCACTCTCTATGTTGGTGGTGCACACATATATTGATGGCTATATTCTGGAATTGTAAGGTACTCTTTCCTCCAATCTAGTTGTATACCAAAATCTTCTAGTTTGGGGTTGGCATCATCTGTGACAATCGTTGTATAACCCCCTCTTGTGTAGACTGGATTAGCCTTTCTTCACCTGGCGGAAACAATAACTGATCATAAATGTAACGATTCTGATTTCTAGTAGATCTGCCAAGTGTGGGTTTGCCAGCTTTGTATGTCATGCCACATTGGACCATAATGTGCCCTCTCTAGCCAAGGCAATAGCTCTTCTAATTCTAGTCTTAGTGCTTGGAGAGGGTATGGTTTACACGGCTACTCGTTGGTGTGACATTTGAATAGGGTTCGCGTAGAATCCGCCAAGTAGGTTCAAAGGGTGTTATTTGTATTAACACCTTGAACATTAGCTTTGGCTTGAGTAGAGGATTACCGGCTCTTATTAAACCTTCGTACTGTGCAGTAGTAGACAAGGATTCAAGAATAGAATCATCAGTAAATGGCTCAAGTGTATCTTGTGGTAGAGTGTGACTAACATTAGGGAAAAAGGGAGCTCATTTTGGGGCCCTGTAAGAAATTCACTATTTTTTGATTTATTTCTCTCCTAAAAGACCTCAAAAATAGTAAAATACGGAAACGTGGCTCAGAGCTGTCAGTAAGGACTACCGAACTGTCAGTTCAGAAAGGAATAAGATAATCTTTTGTCTAGCTAACACGATTTTGCATTAAATATCTCCTTAGTTTTTTTTTGTTTCCCGAAGATTCCGCATCTCTTTTGACGATGTGTGCAGGCCTCTCATAAAGAATCCATCACTGAACTTAAAGATTGCATGGATACTGCCACACCTCCATGATTCATGCTACAAAAAGACTATGAGATTGACAAGCAAACTTTGCAACCTCAGAAGTACAAAAAATGGCTGATACTAGTGAGTCACAATCTCAGAAGAAGCGATTACACCATTTTCACATCGACTTAGAAGAACAATATGCTTCTGCACAAAAAAGACGAAAGGATACGGTGCTGAATGCTCAACAACGGGAAAATATGAGAAGAGAAGGGCTTCAACATATTGACTTATGGTGCGATGGAAGCATATATCCAAAATGTCTAGTAAAAAACTCTACGCCTCCATTTGTCAATCCAACCACACTACTGAGGTTTGTGGGCGATGGACAAAATGGACTTCTTGGTTATATTTCAGCGTAGTCTGCATTTGCAAAAACATATAAAATGATGTACCTACAAGAAAAGGGGGACAGGATGCAAGAGATAGCCATTCGTGCAAAATTGGAGCAGCAGTTTACAGAATGAAATTGAGGAGCATTCAGAGAGTAAAAAAGAGTTGACAAGAGCAAGAAGGAAGAGAACCGTGCTTGGAGATAGACAACGAAGCAGGAAGTTTAAAAACATTGCAAATTTGAAGGCTGGGACTGGTGGATGCAAGCGAAGAATTCAGGAAGCAAGGCTAGTTTGAAATTTTTTATTTTTTATACTTAAAAAGGCTCTCAAATGACTATATCTATTTTGTCCATTAACGCAAAACAAGAATGGAGGTGTTGAATAATAGAGGCATATTGTGTTGTTACTATAGGAAACTATTGGAGCCTGCAAAAGAAAATATGGATCCCAAACTTCTTCCTGTTAAACAAATAAAAGGATTGCTTTCTTGTGGTGTAGCAAAAGGTTTGATTGAAGAAAAAAAATACAAAATAATCAAACGGAATGTTGTAGAGGACTTTATATCCAATAATCAAGTTGATGGCACTACAATCCAAGAGTCTCTTGATGTTAGTGGAGTTAGCAGGAAGGGATATAGTTCGATTTTCTATGCGATATCCTCAACTTTGAGAGATCAAAGGATTAAACGAGTTTTACTGCCAAATCCAACAACCGTGTGGAGGATAGAGGTCATTTGAATGAAAGTACAGATGAGTTTATTGGGCAGCAATATATCCATATTGAAGAAATATTTTATGGTGGTAAAGGAACCACTGTGTATGACCCTTGGAATAATATATTTGTAGATCTACAACAACTTCAAAGAAGAATGGTCGAGTTTTATGGAATAACATTTGAGGAGTGCAAAGGCATTTTGAAATTTGTTATCAAACTGGATGAGTGTGAGGTTGTAAAGGAAAAGAAAATGGAAAGGATTACTATTACATTGATGAATGGAGCACTTGATATATCATTGACTAAAGCGAGTTTGAAGTATTTTAGTGTGCAGTCGGAGAAACACATAGGGTGGTTAGGCTCGTTCCAGGTATGATCATTTTTCGTTTCGTACTTGATTTTAGTCATTGTTTTCAAATCTTTTATAGTAAGACTTTTGTTTTCTATAATTACAGGTGAAGACAGAAGACCATGAAACACTAGATTGGGTGTTTCACCGCACGGAAATACCAAGAATAATTAAAAGACAAGTGCAAGGAGAGAATCTCCATGTTGCAGGAAAAGGTGATTTTCAAGTAGAGTGGCACATGGCGGAGGATCTTAAAACACTTAAGTGCATGTATAACGTTAGTAAAGGAGGCAACTCAAAGTCTCCTTGTCTTTACTGCAAAGAATCAGCTCAAGTAATGGATGAATTCAAAATGGTGGAAGAGAGCACCTAATAGAGATAAAGTTGACCCTGACTTCAAGGCCATTCTTGACATTCCACTATGTAATGTTCACATATGCACATTGCATGCTCTATGTCGAATTATTGAGAAATTTGTATTTTTGTATATTGGATTTGCTTGGAAGCTCCGTCTCGAAAAAAATAGAAAGGATGCTCTTCAAGCATTGGAAAAAGTGTTATCCGATATAGGTCTGCATGGAGGTGATGTTCATATCACAAAGGATTTTAAAAAGTCTACCAATGGCAAGGAGGTACCAATCAAGCCCTCTATTGGTGGTGTTAAGGCAAGAAGATTCTTGTCTCGACCCAAACACAGTAGTAAGCAAGTAAGGCAAGGTAGAACAGTTTCAAGGATTAATTATGGATTGTGGAAGCAAGTCCATAATGCCGTGAAAGATCATGAAGCAGATGGGGAAGCACGAAGTGTGAAGGCAGAGGTGTGGAGGTCTCTTTATCAACTCTTCATGTTCTGTGACAATGTAACATGGACAAAGAGTGATTACAAGAACTTTGAAGAGGCAATTAAACATTTTGGGAAGTCAATGAAAGACGCGTGGACAGCCTGCAATATAACTCACTACATGGTAAAGTTCTGTCTTCTTCTTTTACTTAAGTGTGATCCTCTTTTTTTTTATAACTTACTATGCATTCTTATGTCTCTGTGAAAACAGCATATCATCTACTACAACCTTCCCTATTTTGTCAAAAAGTATGGATGCCCAGCAATTTGGTCTACCCAAGGCATGGAGAAGTCTCACTACATGACACGTAATGCATTTTTCAGATACACACAACACTACGGAGGGAGTCAAAAGGCAAATAGTCTGAAGGAAGTCTTCCAATGGTTTTACCGAGGCATTCTACAGAGGCTGCATGCTAAAAGAAAAGTTGCTAGCTCCAAAGTCAAGCTTGCTTTTATTCTAGCCCAAAAGTAAAGACGAAGACAAACTTTGGACAATTCAATGGCAGCAGAGAGACATAGACAATGGAGGGATTCAAAGATATTTATAAACCATAAATGGACAAGTAAACATGAATAGGAGTTTGTAACTTATTGGTGTTATGTCCACATGTTTTCAAACTCAATCAATAGATTTTTATTTTGTGGAACAAGTGACTCTTGGTGTTATGCCTATATATTTTGAGACTCCATCAAAAGTATTTCTTTTGTGAAACATGTGATCTATATTAACAAGCATCAATACATCCATGAGCTACACACAAAAAATTCAATCAATACTACTTAATTATGCTAGACACACTATTGATCCTTACCAATAAGGTATTGAGTGTCAAACGCTTTTAGAAGCTACTGAGTGTGGGAAGACTCTACTGAAGTGTCGTACGGTGATGGGACAAATGCAAAAGGGTACTGATCGTCCGTACGGACAAGGAAGTGATGAGGATCAAAGACTTTGTACAAATCAGCTGAACTTCAACATAATGTTTGTGCTATATTTGATGACTAAATCCTATTACTCCTAGGGTCTGCCAATCGGAACTCTCTTTTTTATCTTGATTGGACTCTTTTTCTTCCTTGTTGGCTTGATGTGGACTGTCTGTTTATCAATGCTTGCCTCTGTTGCTTGTCTGGGAGGGGTATCCTTGTCTTCAGCTATCTCCACCTGTTCTTCTTCTTGGATTGTGTCGCCTGATGCAATCATGGGTGGCTCTCGAAACCTTATGAGTTTGTGTTTTCCATAGCCCTCCAGACATTTGGGCTCCTTAACACCACATGCTAATGCATAAGAAGTGTAAGACAAAAAGTAAGAGGCCCTAGAGGCCTGCTTATTCACATAATCCCCAAATATATCTATGGCAGACAACCTCTATTAAAATGATCTTTTCCTTTTGCCATGAAAGATCATGTCCACCTAAAACCCTAGACAAAAATTTAAAGAAGTAAACAATGGCTTCTCCATTGTTGCTCAACTGCCTATGGTAAATCAAGATCTTAGCACTGCCTAGATCATGAATATAATGAGCTAGGCTTGACATTTTGCCAAACCCAGCCGGCCTGCTTCCACTTGTTCTCTAAAGGAATGTGTCATCCTCAATTTGTAGCTGCCACATATCAAAAGATTGGAGTGAGACAATAATACACAACTACAAAACATTTAAACACAAGATAAAGTATTTGATTTGAAGTAACAAGATCATACCTTCTCATTTTCATCAGCAACAAGAAGTTCATCTTTCCAAAGATTTATTCCTCTCCCCTCCAGTGCAGCCTCTTCTTTAAGCTTTCCCTTGTATAGTGCTGAGAGATTCATAGCTTCCTGTGTGAGTTGGAAGACAGCTTCATCTGGCTCTTGGAACTTTTCAGCCTCTTTGAAACAAATAGTAAGGGCCTCTGCAGGATCAAAGTTGTTTCCAAAGCCAGTAGTGAATGATCATCCTCTATGCCAACCTCCTTGTCAAGCCTTGAAGCCTGGGCAATAAGGGAAATGGCATAGTCCTCCCTCAAATTGAACATACACTCTATATCATGGAGAAAAACATAATCTTTACCACCAATCAAGACACCTGGAAGCATGGGCACTGCATAGTTGCTGCTCTGAACATCAAAATCTTCAACTAGCTGTGTTGCCCTAAGAGTTTCAGTCCTCAGTTGAACAAGGTCAAGAGCAGCCACTTGCAGCCCCTCATCCTGGAGGTTGATATCTTCTTCCTACTCTGCCATTTCTGTTGCCATAGGAACATCCTCTTTTTCCTCTGCTACAGATGTGTCATCTGCACTCGTCCCTCTCTGTTAGAGATATCGAGTCCGATTGTCCTTGCTGCATGGTGAGTGACCACTGGCGCACTAGCCTACTACTTGAGGGTCCACGTATGTCGCCCATAGTGATGGGGACACTATGTGGGGAATATGCTCTTGCCCGCTCCTGTGACGAGAAGGGCTCACTCGTGGTTTTGCTGATGCCCGAACAATCGGGGGCAACCTCGAGCGAGGTACACGAACTGGGGAATGGGTGTAAGAATGAGAGACATGAGAGGCCTTGTAGTCAACGTCCCCATCGGACTCTTCTCATAAGCTATGAACACGTTAAGTTACCTGAGGGGCATCACTTGCCGTACTGGGCGCATGCGAGGGAATCTGCACCGCCTTGATTCTGGCTCCATTCCCCAAGGTGCTAGGGGCTCTTGAATATGGACCACCACTTTCACAGACATTGAACACCTTGTTAGTAGAGTTTGGAACCACCATGTACTCCAAGTGTTCCATCCGGGATTCAAGCCGCCTGCTTGAATTATCGCCTTCATCTCACGGAGCTAGGAGATCATCAGGCGAACGGACATCAACTGGCTCTGAAGAACGTTGATGTCGTGACAAAGTACTGCCGCCTCCATCCTTGCCACCTCATTGCTCTACCTGCGACAAAAGCTCGTCGATTGGAATCTCCATTGCTCAAGTTACCTTGGATACGTACTGCTTGCTGTAGGCCTTTGGAGAAGCATACTCCTTGACCCGCCGTCGCTTCACCTGAGTAGCAACACACATTGGTTCCGATACCAATTGTAAGGAGCCTACCTCACTCAAATAACCCAGCCACAAAACAAGAGAATCCAAAGGCGGAAAATGACCCTCAAAACTTTGTACATAACAGCTGCAATAAAATAGCTATACAAGGGGGTGGAACTAGAGCAGTACAATAGTGCTAATACAAATGTTCTGTACTGAGTTCTCTGCCTGGATCTTCTTCCAAGATATGCTCGTACGGCCTTATGAATGCGTGGCAATGGGAAAGTCTCCTCTGACTAGAGGAAACCTCTTTGGAGAAACCTCTAACTGGATTCCATTTCCTCAATGCCTGCATGCTGGATGCTGAAGCCTTGCTGTGGTCATACTGGAACTGGAACCTGCACATGGGCTGGCCACTGTTTGGGAGAGTCCTCCAGGCTGCAAGTCCTCACTGCTGCCCTACGCCCTTGCAGTCCCTGGCTCCTGCTTGCACAGCATCCCTGCAGATTGCTCTCTTTGTTGACGGCTGTCGGCTGTAGATTGCAATGCTCTAAGAGTGTCCTGCTGTTGGGGACTCATTGGTGTTTTATACCCCTTTTCCCCCAGCCAGCCAGACTACAATATGGCTGGAGGGGGGGGTCTCGGTTGGAAACTGCTCAGTTGGCCAATAAATTCCGGCAGGGCCGATTGATTTTTGGCCCTTTTGGCCTCCACGTGGGCCCTTTCTATCCAAGATTTTGGGCTGGGGGTCCTCGCCTATGGGGGACACCCCTTTGGGCCCAAGCCTTGGCCCATAGCCCTCAATTAGGGTATCCAGTGGCCACCCATGCAATTGCACATTGTTGCACAGAACTGCCATCCTGGCCATTGCCACTGCCTGAACCGCCGTTGTTGGCCGACACTGCCGCCGCTGCTGGTGGTACCATCTGTCCATGGCCATGCTTTGCGCTCCACACTTCAGTATACCTGTAATTCGGCTCCTCCTATGCCTGGGTGATCAGCATGTACCCTATTGACGTGGGTAGGTTGGTTACATGAAGGTTGGAGCTGGTGAGATTTGTGCCTATGAGAGAGAAATCCTACAGTCTGATGGTCCTTTGAGCTTGATACTTAGCATCAGCTTTGAATGTAGTGGTAGACCTGACCTTGAGCACACATGCCTTATGATCAATACTTGATAGAATAGTATTGGTAGTAGTGTAAGTGACAATGAAGGAGGACAGCAAGGAAAGTCTACTAGCTTAGTAGCTTATTGTGGTCCGATTGAGTTCAGGGTAGGTCCAATTGAGTCAAGGAGTTGTAGATTAAGCACTTGCCATATTCTAGTTCTTGAGAAAGGTTGTGTAAACCTTGTTTGCATGATGCATGTGTGTGGGAGCTTGAAATGGAATTTGAACAATTGGGTTTGTAATTCTTGGTTATTGTTTACAGCTTAGATAGTTTTTTTAAATCTTAACTAAGTTCTTTACTTCAATCTAGTTTACTTTTGGCTTAGTCTTGAATGCCAGACTATGATGGCTGAGTATGCCCATCACCTTGGGAGGTGATATCATAAAGCATGTTCTTTTTGGACCAACTTCATAGGAACCTACACCTACTCTTGGGCACTAAGGATGTTGTAAGCTGCCTTGGTCATGGGGAGCCTTTGACAGTTGGCTAGGTCCCCATGTTATCCCAGTCAGCGATACCTCTTGCCTCCATTGGAAGCGAGGATACGAATGATCGAGAGGGACCCGACTCTTGCTTTCAAGGAAAGATTGGGTCAACCTAGCAATAGTCTAACCTACTAACCCTTAATCTGTGTTGTACCAATTGGGCTAGATGGCCTAGTGTGAAGGTGGAGCAAGCCTCGCACTTGGTTCATAGAAGCCAACACTTTTTTATCCATTGGGTGCAGGGCATAGTTGTTGGCTTGGTCCCCTAAAACAAGGCTTGCTCGGGTGTAATGCCTATTGTCTTATGCTATGAAGCAAAAAGTTACCCGACTAATTGGGTCCACCCATCCGTAGGATGGCGCCCGTCAGGGTCCGTATCCACCTACTTTTCACCCAACTCACACCCCATAAGCAAAAATTTTTTTGGTTTTCTAAGCAGTTTGTAGTATGTACTATCACATGTGTGAAACATATAAAAGTAGCGTCATTTTATTAAGAAATTGAGCACAAGTTTGTTTGAATAAAACCATTCAAAGAAAAAGCATTCATAAACATACAATAATGCAAACAATATCATGACCTTGTCCCATACCAGGGTTTGATCCAACCAGGGTCTCAATCCATCGACGATTGTTATTTTGCCGACGATCTTGAATTCAGCCTTTCAACCTAGAAGAGTAGAGCATACCAAGCGGGACCATACACCCGGCAAGACCACGAGGCATCAAGCTGGTTTGGTCTCCCTTTGACACTGCCACTCAATCCTCCCTCTCCTCGAAGGGGATGTCTCACACACACGGTGGGTTCTTTGACTTTGTCACCGCACTATCCTATACCCTCAAAAGTAAGTAGCTCATTCACTAAGCCCTACTCGACGACAATCCTCATCTTTCTCCGCAGGGGTGGGTAACCATTCCCATTGACATGGGGTCTATGTCTTGGGCCGACTCCGGCCTGCTAGCTCCTCCGTTTGGCATCCATAAGCTCGCAATAGGGTTAGCCTCAAGGTAGGGAGAAGTTGTACCTGCCATTACATATTTTCAATACAAAAGCATGAAAGTAAAAGCAATCATTCAATAAAACATCCATTTTCCAATAACAAGAATATTCAACTTAACCAAGCATTGCTTCCTATCACTCAGGTCCTTTCTGTCTTCATTTTCATGTCCTTACAAGAGGCATTCTTTTTCGAGTTTTCGGCCCTTTTCAGGCATTCATTTCCATGTCTTTCAAGACAAGCCAATAGAGACAATCATTTCAATTATTCATTGCCAAAAAATAATGCAAACAAAGACAATCATTTCCACAGCAAGCCAACATTGACCAAATCTATTTTCAAGAGGGAAAAGTAAAGCAATAACAGTTCTTAAGCATAAACATAAGTTTCCCCAAATCTTGTTCATAATGGCGGCTTGGTTTGCTGGTGGAGTCCGCGATGTTGAGAACGCGCCTTTCCACGCCATGGTCTTGATTTCTTCAAATGTCTGCACCTTGTTCATAATGGCGGCTTGGTTTGCTTTTCGAGGGTGGGCTCATGATGAGGGGTCATGATGTCCTTTGACTTCATAGAGGAGGGTATTCACATGGTATTGTGTAAGGTGGATATCTATATGGCACCTATGTGGCAGACATGTGATAGTCTAGGCCCACAGGAGGGGTCTGGGGGTTTTTCCATGAGCGCGATCAGCTCAACGAGATGAGCTTAACCGCTCCCTACAGAATTTTCATCCAAGATTTCCATAACTTTTTATTTTCGGTCAAAGTCTAATTGAGTGAAAACTTTGACCGTATTTTAAGACTATTTGGAGTGGCTACCAGGCTTTGGGCTGAATTGGGTCGTCGGAGATTCTCGGTGTTGAACTTTCCAGATATCAATTCAGAATTTTAAGATTCGAAGTGCAAGTGCCTTAACTTGCAGAAAGACCTCAAGTTTTGGCTTTCAATTGGTTGAAAAGAGTGGCTGCGCAGGGATTCAATCATCAGCTTTGCGTCAGGTGCGTGGCAGTGAGAATTGCGTCCCTTTTTTTTAAAAGTGAATAACAACCCCTGCGTGCGAAGCAAAGCACCTATGTGATAGGCTATCACATAGGTGCTTTGCTTCGCACGCAAGGATTGTTATTCACTTTTTTTTTAAAAAAAGGGATGCAAACAACGATGTTTGTTGCGAGTTACCGAATTAGATTGGGTATTAAGATAGGGATATTACAGTCTTTCGCCCTTAAAAGAAATCAAGATGTCCTCATTTCAGAAGGGAATACGATTAAGGTAGGGATATTACAGACGTGAGTAGGGATGACGGAACTTGTTGTACATGCTATGCATGATAGAATTGATGACCTACACGTCATGTTTGGACAAACATTGGGGTTACGGTTGCACTCTTTGTCTTTTGTTAGTTATAATCTATATCTTAGCTTAATTTTTATGCTGCTTTAGTTGTAAAGTGTGAAGTTCATTGTTTTGTTGATTTGCCTTGTAGTTTTGTACATATATCTGCATGAATGGATACTTATATAAACAATTTAGTGCGTGTAGTTTTTTTCAAACTAATTAATATATTCATAAATTCTCTTTCTTCACCTTTTTCGTATTTGATTCTTTTGATTTTCTCTCCCACAATTCATGAGTTTGTATGTGAAGATATTTGTGATTCTATGAGGTATATATAGATATCTACAGGAAGAAGGATAAGCAGTTCAAATAACGATTGATCTATTCAAAAGTGCAAACAAACAATGATAAACATCTATTTGATGCAACTTCTTTGTCCGAGGTGAGGAATTTTCGTGGTGGTTTCTCATGTATCTTTGTTATGTGATAACAGAGAAAGATACATCTCTATGTATGTTCTTCTTGCTAGTTATGGGGCTTGCAGCTTGCCAGGCAAGCAAGTAGACACAAAGGAATGTGCTAGGAGGAGCCAGCAGGTAAGGCCTGCCATAAACTTCCATCATGGAAGACCATAGAATCTAAATATTTGTGTCAATTGTTTTGGATGTTGTAGGCATCTTGAGAAGCTGTGTTGATTCTCGCTACTTGTTGACAGGTTTTTTATAGAAATGATGCGACACAGAAAAGAAACCGATGGCAGCACAACGGGCAGCAAGGGAGACAGCGGGTTATAGACGTGCTCAGGAGGTAACATGTCTTTTGATAACCTGTTAATCCAATAACTGCATAGCGTGTTTATGTTGCATGCTCTTCCTTACCCTAACTCTTTTTTGTGCCCAGGGTGCCTCACAAAATCTTCCCCCGCAACATACTGAAGACCAAGCGGAGCAATTGCTATTGCAGAAGAGCACATATGCATTGATAGAGCACCAATAGTGACAAATCGTGATGCGGGATGAGTTTTTGTAGGTTTCGTCAATGGAGCCCAGAAGTGACCTTAGATCTGCCACACTACAGCTCTGATGAGTTAGAAGCTAAAGCTGAATCCCCATTGGATTGGTCTGAAGTTGATGCCAGAGATACACTGCTTGGGAATCTGCGAGGATCGAGGTGTTGTAGGACTGTCCCATCTTTCTATGTTGGGGGTAAATCCACAGTCATTCTTAAACACCAGGCAGGTTAAGATTTGTGACTAGTGATATTACAATGCTTTGAAAGTGATGTTTCAATTATTTTGCTTGTTGACAGCATTTACACTAGAGATGTTTCAATTATTTTGTAGGTTGACAGCATCTACGCTGGAGATAACAAAGGCCTGCTTGAGGTCTTTTACTGTGCTGGTTGCTACAGTTTCAGACTGTTGTGGATCTTTAGAGAAGGGCGAAAAATGAGTATTGTGATGTCATTGCACGGTACAGGTATTTCTATGCTCAGGGCTCTCACATTGTTCTCTAATGTGGATTTCTTTTGTTCTTCTAAGTTCCTCGATTGTGGTACAGATATTATTATGCGCAGTATGTAGCTGATTGGAGAGAGGATAAAGATTTGTGCCTGCCTGGAATTACTAAGGTTCTCCTTCTCCTCCTCTCTCTCTTTGTTGATGAAGGGCTCTCTCTCTCTCTCTCTCTCTCTCTCTTTGTTGCCTTTGTGAGCAGATGCAATGCATTTTTCTTGTTTGGTTGGTGCATACAGCCATAGAAGTGTAGTAGGAGATGCTTAATGTAGTTGTGGATACATGAACATAGAAGCCTGCTTTAGAAGACTACCTTTGCATGCCTCTAGGGTGTGCGCCGTGTAGGGCAGTTGAGTAGGCAATAGGGTTGTGAAAATTTCATCTTCTTATGGAGTTTGGTTCAGATGATGTGTTGACTACTTGTCAGAGAAATGGGGATGTGAATGTTGAGGGATGGACATATGGCTGATATCTATGCAGCTGATAGGAGTATGCAGAAAATATTGAAACCATGTGACATGAGTGATTTGTTTTTTCCTTTGAATTTTTTGTTAAAACATGTGCAAGGCTATCTCATCTACGCGAAAGTTGGACAAAAGTTGCTATGTATATGCTTGCAAGCGCACGACTGTTCTGGTTGGAGTAGTAAAAAAAAAAACATTTTTCTCTGTTGTGCCTTTTTAGAACAAGAGTTTGGTGGTTTATATTTCAAACAGAGGAATTGTTTGATTATTCTTTCTATCTTCGATCTTTAGCGGTGCATTTGCCCTATCAACTACTTATTTGCTCTACTAATTCTTTCTATTTGCTATTTCCATTAGTGCTAGGCTGCATTATGGCTGAGTCTGCCCTGCATCTCTGAAGGTTTGACAAAAACTCAATATGAAGGGATTTGTGCGAATATATGCTCTTTGTGTGAGAGCATATCTTGATACAGCGTTCTACACCCACTATTGGGCACTGATGATGTTAGTAGGGATGTCATAGTATCTAGTCCATACATGGAGTTGACAGTTATATAGTCTTGTGGGTTGACTACCATGAGTATATAACATGCACGTTCCTAAAAGGTGAATTTGGGCATGTTCGTGGATTCATCTAAGTATATATACGGTAGCTGGGAGCAGGTATTGTGATATTAGACAAAAGTTGCTATGTATATATGCTTGCAAGTGCACGACCGTGCTGGTTGGAGTAGTATAAATATAATTTTCTCTTTTGTGTTTTTTTTAAAAGCAAGAGTTTGGGGTTTATTTTTCAAACAAAGGAATTGTTTGATTCTGTTAGCTGGTAGCATGTATTGTGATATTGCCCGTTGCGAGTGATATGATCTGGAACCTCTTGCCTTGAAAGGGAGCTGTCTTAGTGTGCCTCCGATTAAAAGGCTATGCTGTGCTAGGATAGCTTGTACAAATCTAGCAACACACAACTATTCAGACCTGATGAGAGCAAGCGTTACACAATGCCTTGGTGGCTTCAATGCCACATCTGGTCTATTCCGCTACTTATCACAATTGCCATCTCTTTTGCGAAGGGCTACCTTACTCTACACAAGAGCTGATAAAGCTTGCTGCTTTACCAAAAGAGGGAGCTTTGTAACATGTGCCTAAATAGGACAGAAAGAAGGGAGAAATGTGCATGCAAGGGTTGAGATTATATCAGTTTTACCTCAATATTTATATTGATGGTCTATATTGCTATTTCACTGTTGCAGTACTTATTGCAAAGTTCCCCATAGCAGGCGTTTTTGTGAAAGGCTTTTTGCAGCTTGTTCTATTTATCCTTTATGCTCATAAAGTGCATTATGTTTCAGGATCGATTGATGGAAATTCTGGAGCAGGAAAGAGGAGTAGGTAGTGTGGGGTATCAAAACCTGGATGTACATGTCTTTGTACAGATTGCTTCAAAACAATCTCCTGGTGAAACTGGGATGTAAACATGTCCTTGTACAGATTGATTCACATGATATTTTGTGAGCCTCCTGTTGGGTGTTAAAGCTGTCATGATATTTTGTGAGCCTCTTGTTGGGTATTAAAGCTATCATATCCCCAAAAATTTCATGATGTTTTTTATTGTAAGAGGTTCACTGAGACCCACAGTGTTCAATGCATAGCAAGAGCTGTCAAATAGGAAGAGAATAGAAAGAGTCTTCTGACCCTTATGGAAGAGGGACTTCTCTCTCTCTCTCTCTCTCTCTCTCTCTCTCTCTCTCATGAAGGATTAAGTTATGAAAAGTGCCACAAATAAAGGGTTATGTTCTGTGTTGGTAAGCCTTCGTAAGCCACAATGACATCCAGAAGTGATGCTGCCATTTCCCATGTGGTTGTCTGTCATGAAATGGCATGCATTTTGCGAAGTGTAACTTTGTATGTACCAGGGGCATGTGTTTTGCAAGGTGGAGTGTATTTCTCCATTTCTAATTGAAAAGTATAGAACTTGGTATTTATGAATATTTATCTTCTTTTGAAAGTTTTTGTCAGAGAGTATGTTTTTAATCGAAAATTTGTTGATGCAATTACCCTAGAAAAGTTTCACCTCTCACTAGAAATTCAAAGTTTTTATCTCAATTATGTGAAGTGTACATTTTTTGAATTATGAAATAACGTTTTAGTACATTATTTCTTATTGTCTCAACTCTTTGGGAAGTGAAGAGCTTAAATATGCTTTTTCGTAATTTAGTTAGCATTTGCAAAGATAAATCAAACTGCATCCACAAAGTATACAAAGAACCTAATTGAGCTATTTGATTATAGGAAAATCATGTTTACAATTGAATTTTTTAATCATTCATAAGTATCAACACATTGAGAAGTTTGCAAAGGGCTATGATATAATGAGGATTAGAGATGTTAATTTGAGTGCTCTTAGTGGAGCATGATCCAATGTATCATACTTGTCATCGTTTACGTCAAGAGTACTATTATTATAATGATGTGATGGTCAATAGGGAAGCACAACTCTAAATATTTGAAGCCAACACTATCGTCCCTACACCAAAGGAGCGTAAGGTAATGCTGAAAGAAATCATGTTGCTTACTCAAATTTGTTGAGGTTTTTTCACTCCTTTGAACGCATTCTGTTGAGCTTTCAAGGAGGTGTGTTGCCTCAATGAGGGGGGAATCTTGGGGACTTGGTCCATTACCAAATTTTCAGATTTCCATACGTGAGAGTCCTCTTACAATTGATAAAGAAGTGGGCATGGCTCTTTGCATGCATAGGCACTTACTAAATTGCTTATGTTCCTCAAAATTTCTACATCTAACAGGCGGTGATCTGACTTCGGAACCCATGGACCAAGTGTAAAATCTCCCACATGATGCATGCTACTTGGAGGTAGTCCATGACATTATTGCCATCGTGCTTTGTGTATGCAAAGTTCTCGGTATGAGTCATTCCATTTGCAACAAGGAGACTTTGTACTCTTTACACATTTGCATAAGTTTTCCTCTATGTGTTGGGCTCTTTTACATCCATAAAGTGTCTATCATACGTGTCCACAATCTCAACGCAAGGGATACATGGCATGATCGTCATGTTTAGAGTCTAGTACTTTTTGGCCATACATGCATCTCACCCAAAACTATGACATCTCGTTTGCTTTGAAAGTAGAGTTAAGGTGTTTTTTTAAGTTCCACAAAAGGGTGTTTTTTTTGTCAAGGTGCATATAGGAACTAGAGTCCTCGGGCATGTAGCAACATGCAACAAAGAGGTGTCCCATGCAGCATAGTAATGCAAAGCCAAATGAACCTTTTTTATGCACCTCCTCTTTGACTTTAGTCACTATGGATTTCCATTCTCGTTTTATCATACACGCAATTCCTCCTTTCCCTCTTCCTTGTTTTGCAATACATGGCCATAGAAGTGAATGACCAATGTATATATTCCCATTCCATAAATTCTCTACGTACCATGTTCCCAAGCTTCCCAACATTATAACATCAAGATCACTTGATCACTTGTATAAGTTATTCGATATCAACTCCCTTATCCATTACAATTCCAAAACCAAAGATGGGAGTACTTGTCGCATCCATAGGCCATGTGGCCCTATGCAAATGATGCCACCTCATTATCTTTGTGTGTGTGTGTGTGTGTGTGTGTGAGAGAGAGAGAGAGAGAGAGAGAGATGCAGACCAGGTTCAATGCATCATATGAACATAAGGTGACTGGTCAGAATGAAACACCCTTGCCAACTTCTGCATAGTCTCGGATCAACTTCTGCATAGACCCTTCACAACTCACTTGTTACGAAGAATCTGTGCTTTCCTCACCCTAGATTGTTGAGCATCAAAGAGGATGTTCATCAAGGCGTACCACATATATGTCCATCAAATTGCTAAACACTGCATCTATCTAATTTCATCATAGGTTTAATTGCCCTTGACAGCTCTTATGTGTGGAAGAAGCTAAGTAAGGTAACTGAACGTGTCACCTTGCATATATTCAAACAATTCAGAGCTTCCTGCCTGCACTGGGGTCCCGCGATAAATGCAGACCACAGGAGTAAATTCAAGCAATTTCTACACTATCACACGTGCTGCGATTCATGCAGACGATGAGACTCTTAAACTTTAGTCAGTGTACTGCATTGACACAAGTGCTTACAACATTAAAAACTCTATTGAAACATGAACAAAATGCTAGGACCTCTTCCTTGGCACAGGCCTTGGAGGATGCTTGCAAAGGGATGGACAAGCTTAACATGTCTTCAAAATATAATTATGTGTGCATTCATAAACAGCATGCCTGGTCTTCATATAGTCTAATGTCTTTGAGAGTACAATCCAAGAAACTGCGCATGCACCAATAAACAGCTTTCTGAGAAAAACTCAGACTGAATGGGAGTTCAAACCACTGGGGCTAGTCAAAAATAATCACACTCACACCTTGACACGGTACATTTTGAAATAAAATACAATGAAAAGCCATACATCGAGCAATCTTTGTGTGAAGGGCATCCCCCCTCTGCATGAGGTGCCCACTGAGAACCTCACGAACACCACCAGCAAAAAGGGAAAAATGTAATTTTGGTTGCACAAACACAAATACAGAGCATGATCTGCATCTGTGCAGTTAGCATGCTGTACAAGGCATTTGGATCAGGGAAAGCTTTGAAAGCATAATCGTTGAGATGCTTGCGTTCCAAAAAGCATGTAAACACAACAATAAATAATACTAATACAAAAACCACCGCAACTATCACATAAGCACCTTAACACAAGGTGTGCTGAAAATACAAATTTTTATACCAAAAGGACTAAGCTTGGAGAAAATAATACAGGCACCTTGCACAAGCCATGCAAAGTATCTATAGGAGGGCCTTGCCTAGCAAGGAATTTGTGTGATAAGGGCCTTGCACGAGCTGTGCAAACACACACCTTCCTATGTACAATTGTAATTTTATCACTATGCCTCCTCCTCCCCCTCAAGACGGGGCACATGCATACTTAGTCTTGGCCTATGCACCAAGATGCAACCGAAATCGGTCGAGCCAGGCAATACATACCACAAGTTTTGAGTGATGTCATACAGAAGAGGAGGTCTGAAATGCCCCTGCAGATTTGAATCTTCGAATGTCATGCAGAAAAGGCCTCCCTCTGCCCTGATCGTGGGAGCCCAGTCTTTACAAGAAAGCCCCTGCCAGAGACGCTGTGGGGTTCTTGCCACCTCCACCCAGATGGCAGCTTTGGAAGAAACAAGCTGTAGCTCCCACACAACAAAGCCAAGGCAAGTATTATCTGATGTCAGTGAGAGGCCTTGCAGAAATCTTCCTTTGTACTTTGAAAAGGCTGGAGAAAGCCCAATCTCATCCCTCGATTCTCTTCTGGGCAACAACACCTTGCTCCACAAATCATCTGCGGCATGGTATACCAGCAGAGTCCCTTCAGATGCTAGAAAAAAGAAGTCACCGTCGAGAGACACCTTAGAATCGGCCACTGCCGATTCAATGTTGCACCCGACCCTCCAAGAGCCTCTCCTGGAGTCAAAAATCTCAAAGTATGGACTGTCTCTGTCCCTTACAACCACGTCCTGTTGTGTGAGCATGACATAATACCGGCCTGGGTCGTGACCATCAACTGACATGTACATGTGGCAACCAACAGCTGCAGAGTGAGGTATTGTGGAGAGGTAGTGCGAATTCAGGAGAGGGGGGAGCACCCTCACAGAGCCTGTGAGACAATTAAAGACAATAACAAAGTAATCATCTAATGCATCTGGCTTATGCACAAAGGCACACATAAGGCCCCTTGCATTGACTAGGCGAGGCCGACACAAGCCCACATAAGATCGATGCTCGAACTCGGGCAAAAGGCTACAGTGCATTCCCCCAAGTAAGGTGGATAATTTACCATGACCGAGGCTGGGCAGAGGGAAGTGGAAGAAGGTCCTGTCTAGGCTGCTGAAGCCCCTGAAGTTCCAAATTCGTTGATCATGTGGAAGCGGTTGGGACATGATAAACCAGTACTCTTCCTGCTCCTCCATGTTCGTGTCTGGCCCTTGCAGCATCAAATTCCAAAGCTTGCAGACACATCGAAGTTGGAAAAGCTGATGCACAGGGAGCCTGGAAAATATGAGATGGAAAGGCATAAACACAGCATTGCTTGTGCTACATACTTCTTCACCATCTGTTTCTGGCTCCTCCTGCCCTGACTTGCACTTAGGCCAGGGCCACCTCTGTTCTATTGCCCAATCATGTGCCTGTATCCACTTGCCTGGATCTTCCTTTGCTCTCTTTATCCACTCGGTTGTCGTCAGCCGCTTCTTTCGCGAAGCTATGATCGCCAAGAGTCTATGGTACCAAATATTTTGCACTTGTGCTGATGCCGCTGCAGCAGCTGCGGCCTCCATGACCACCTGCATCCCGTCCTTTTGCCTCCTCTTTGGGCGATCCTCGCGATCCGAATCTGAGGATGGACCTGCCTCCTCCCATGCCCTGCTATGCCCGAATGGCCTCCTCCCACGCCCTAATTGCCTGCCCCCGTCCATTCTTCACAAGAAGTGCTGAACCCCCCGTCTCCTTTTCGTGGCCCTGGCACTCCCTTTAAATAGGCTCTGGGAAAAGCGCTCATTGTAACTTGCAGGGTTGATTTTTGACGGCCCTTCAGGATTTCAGATTTTCCTGGATTTAGGATTTTTTTTTGGTAATTTATATGTATTTTTTTAACGTTACACTCGCCCTCTTCAAACCCCAAAACGCCTTGCAAAAATCAACCCTGAAAGTTAGAAATGTAGAACCATATTCTACCTCGAGCCTTGGCATATTGCCATCTCCAAGGTATCAGTTACAACTTGCCATATTCTTACCAATTACCCTATGTTGCATTGCTATCTGGATGATGGCGTAGTGTATTGATCTACAAGTGCACCTGTTTACCTTGGTTCTTGTTGCGAGAAAGCAGAAAAGCTTTTTAAATGCTCAAATGTCATAGCAATTATGGCTAACATCCAACAGAGCTTACTTTATAAAAGTGCATTTTTATGCTATTATGAGCTAGTTTCATGAAAGTGTTTGGGACCTTAGTCATTGGATGGAAACTCATTTGTCTAAAGAGACATCTAGATAACTTTTTCATTATCATTGCCAAATTGGGTGATTCATGTGTTTCTTTAAGGCAAACTTCTGGACTGCAGTCAAGCAACATGAACTTTCCAAATTATGAGCTTGTCATTTTTTTTTCAGTTCAAGGACTCAAACATGCGTAGGAGCAACTATCAAAGCTGCAGGGTTGCAACCATGGATAGGCCATGTGACTTTGTTAATCTTACCAAGGTCTATTCATTCTATGTACCTAGGAAGAGAACTTTCATCTGCTCTTCTAAGTCTCATCCATGGGCGTAGACCAGAGGAAACTCAAATGGAGGTAAGAGCTTGTTTTTGGAAGTGAAAAGCAACCGCTCTATCAAGCATAAGATTATGCTTGTCCAATCACATTACTATGATGTGCATTCTTTTGTTCGTGGAAGCTACATGATTTGTAAAGGCGTGGCTTCTTGACAAGTATGCATCCCCATAACATCGACAACGTGCATGATATCTACTTTGAGTATGTAGTGAGTATGAATTCAGAACCCCCAATGTTTTGGAGCTTAAGCTTAGACAAAGATACACTAATGCCTAGGGGACCTGCATTACGAGCTGTTATTTTGGAGCTAGATGAAAAGTATAAGAGTTTTGATTTTTCATTTGGCTTCTCAAAAGCTTCTCAAATGTAAAGGCCGTGGTCTTCAAAAATTGTGAGGCCCTACCTACTTTGTTGGGATTCGCAAGTTTGACATTGCTAGTGAGCTTGGAAATAAGCCATTGCCTGAGCTTGAAGCAGGTAATGATAGGGGTAGCTGGTGTTAATGCCGACCATTTACACAATCTCAAGAGGTTTAGTTTGGTTTCTAATCAAAATAAGATCAATAACAAGAATCTGCACGTGGAAAGGTTTCAAGGGCCACTGATACTAGGCTAGATATTGCAAAGTACAAGGGAGCCTGAGAGACTTTTTATGGAGATTGGTGGTTTAGCTAATCAGTTTGGATGGCTGCATACTCTTAGGCTAGAAAACAACGGTGTCAAGCATTTAGGGGATATGAGTGTGTGTTGGCCTCATCTTAGAAAGCTTGAGGTGATAGAAAAACACGTTAAGCACATTGAGGTTTGCAACCTTCCAAAACTGATACATTTTCTTCTATCTTGCAATGGTGAGGATACATGGTCTTTGATGATTTAGATTACAATTTCTGGCACTTGGGAAGAAGTTTTCTAGCTGGATGCCCAGCCTTGGAAGAAGTCTCTGTGAATGCAACTTCCTTTAAGGAGGGCGTTTGTACATTCATGAGTTCAAGGCATTTACACAGACTTCAACTACGAGAAAAGCCTTGTAAAGCTCAGAAGACTAGAACTGTGAATTACCCATGGCATGGGCCTTGCTGATATGCAGGCATGTTAATGGGTTTGACAAGTCTTAGGAGCTTGAAGAAGCTGGCATTAAAATGCAATAGCGCTGATGCTAGAGTGCAAAGGATCTCAAGAAATTGAGGAAGCAAAGAAGACGAGTGCCAATCGGTAGCACAGATGTTTACAGTGGTCTCAACTTGGCAATGCCTTCAAATTTTAAATATGGGTCTATGCATTGGCTTCATTTGGAAGGTTTGCAAAATCTTACTAGTCTAAGGGGAATTTGGTTTCTTCTTTTGCTACGGTCTCTGTACCTGAAAGATCCACCAAACTGGCATGCTGTCAAGTGATTGAATCCCTCATCCACCTCGAGATTCTCACAATCATGGCCTTTGTGAGTCAGTGGAAGAAATTCCCTCACTCTTGGCATTGGTAAACATGAAAAGGCTTTGTATTGAAATGGTGTGAAGCTCAAAGTTGGGGAAGGTTGTGATGCAATGACATTTGAAAATGCAGGTAGTGGAAATGTTGTGTCTTTTGTGTTGGATGCGAAAGTTTGGCATGCCTTCCATTGAGCTTTGATAAGCTACATAGACTGAAACAAGGTACGTGTAAGAGATGGATGTATGATTTAAACATACATGGGAGCAAGTTTGCAAAGACAGAGGCAATGTTGGGTTGGATTGTGGATGAAACTAACCCAAAGGATTTCAAAACAGGCGAGGGAGAGTTGACAACTCTACCTCAATCTTTGGTAAGTTGAGGGCCTTGATTGATGGGGAAGGGTTATTTTTGAAATTTCTCCATGTGGCCAAAGGCGTTTTGTGTCCTAAACACTTTCCACCACCGATGGCCAATAACAACTTGCTAAATGACACATTTCTCTTGGACATCCCTAGCGTCCTCTCTCTCTCTCTCTCTCTCTCTCTCTCTCTCTCTCTCTCTCTCTCTCTCTCTCTCTCTCTCTCTCTCTCTCTCTCTCTCTCTCGTGTATATGATGGGAAAGTTCTACTTTTCTTACACTTTTAAACGAGCTTCAATTATCATTGAGCTTCAAAATTTACATTTTCAAAATGGCAAATTGACCTTTTCTAAACGACGGGCTATATTAAATTTTTAACTTGTTTTATTTCACACAGTCACATAGATTTTCTTCCTCTCTCTCTCTCTCTATCTCTCTCTCTCTCTCACACACACACACACACACACACACATTTATCTCTCTCTCTCTCTCTCTCTCTCTCTCTCTCTCTCTCTCTCTCTCCCCTATCGACTTTTCTCTTTATAGAAATTTATCAACTAGAGTAACACTCTAAACTCGGCACTAATCAACCTAAAATTAAAAAAGTGGCTAGAGAATACAATCAATTTCCCTATTATGAATCCTAGCTATGTATGTGTTTCACTCCATGTGAAGCAAAACCAAGTGTGTAAGGTTGATTTTACCCTTAAATTTTATGAGCAAAGCCACATACTATGCAAAACCAGAGAAACAAGGTATTCAAAATGTGGTAGAGTTGCGAAAAGCAACAAGAACCATAGCCATTAAAGTAGTTAACATTAAGCAAATACAAATTCACATTAAGTGAGGGATGACCCCTTCTTATACAATGGGGATATAAATACAAGTAGTAGATAGAGCGAGCAGCAACACATGCCTCCTTGTGAATTGCCATTCACGTGGATCCCTTAGTCAAGAAAGAGAAGTGAACAGAAAGAGACAAAGATAAGAAGTTAAAGAGACAACGTGCAATACTTTTACAAAATTCTACAATTGGGAATAAAACATGCTTAATAGAAAAACAAATTTGAAAACTTTAACAAAGTCTTCATAAAAGAAATTCATTATTCAAAAAATGATTTGCAAGAAAAGAAAAATTTTCATCTCCTATAATTATCATTGTTTTTGAAAGCCTATGAAAATAGGATTTTGAGATAATTCAGCAAGCTACCATTTATAATATGCAGATAGCTGGACATTGAGTGATCTAGGTCATGAGTCATGCTAACTATAATACGAAAAATATTTTCTCTCAAGCCAAGTGCAGAAACAACACACAATCCGTAGATTCATGTCGTTGCCTTCAAGGTAGATCATCTCCGTGTATGCATGTTGCCATTTATTTCTCATCAACATAGTATCTTTATCTACACATACTACATCCCCCTGGTGGCCGCATAACGAGTTTGGTAGCTCAACACACGACATAAAAGCGTCTTTTTTAGGGTTTCAAAAATCATTTTTTACGGTCTGAACATGTATCGAGTTTAAGTACCCTTTAAGATGTATATTGTTGAATGGTTCAAGGACATGGGAAAAATACTTCTATAGACAAAATCCTATGACAAAGCCTCCATTTTATTTGCAACAATTGCATGGCTGCTATTTGGACTCCGTAAAAATTGTTGGTTGAACAAAATTCAGTCATATATAGCTCTATTTAAAATCTAAGTCTAGTGGTGGCAAATTTTTTGAAGGTAGTCTTAGTATAGGAAATAAGATTGGGTGGAACTTTCAATACTAAAAAATATCTAATGGTCTTTAAAATTGAACAAATATGTGTATGTCATCATTGGATACAACCTACTCAAAGTTGTATACCTATGAAACCTACATTTTATACATTTAATGAAAGTCTAAATCTTAAACTTTTGTTTTAAATGATATAATATAACATCAATACAGGGGTAATCATTTTTTGACCATTCAATGAGGGTCCAAAAGATCATACTCCGGTATAATGGTGCTTATGTGTGAACAAAATTTATATTTCTCATCTAACGCTCTTATTTTACTATAAAAGTGTGGGAAAATATGTTATATACTCCATATTATCATGTATAACCATGAATGACTTGAAACTATTCTTGAGGAATACCTTACCTTTACATTTACACTAGACTACTCTCTACGCACACTTATGATAATTCCTAGTTTGGTTAGACCTAGAAAAAGGTATTAGAACCCCCACATTCAACATATTTAAGGATTTGAAAAAATGAACATTATCTTTGAGATGAAAAGACGTTTCCATTCATGTTTAGAAACCTCAATAATATAAGGATACCAATTTTCATGAAAAATTCTTTGATTACAACCTATTTGACGCCAAAACTGAGAGAAAATAGAATTTAAAACCTAGATGCATTCCTAAATTTTGAACTTTTTTATTCAAAAAATATTGTTTTGACCATATACCAATGATTCTAATTTATAGATCTTAAAAAATATGCATTATGCCCTTGTAAGACCACTTTTAACAAAAATCGGAATCTGTTGTTTTTAGGTGCTATTTCGAGCACCAAGTTTTAAGATGTACAAAAATTTACAAATTTTAATCCTAGGACACATAATTCTACCATATAAGTTTTTTCAATGAAATTTGGATAATAAGGAAGAACATGATGAAGATAGCACCTTAAAATTCGTCACATGTAGCTTGTGAAAAATCCTCAAACACGGCCATTTAGTAGGACATTTTTATGTCTTAGGACACTTTTTTTTTCCTATTACCAAACTAGTGTTAAATGAATATAATTCGTGGTGTATGCTTTTTAGGTCACATAAATGCCCATTTCTTTAAATAGCGCCGGTACAAGCCCCGGTATTAGGCTAGTATGTAGTAGTGCCACTTTTAACAAAAATCGAAATCTGTTGTTTTAAGGTGCTATAAGATGTACAAAAATTTACAAATTTTAATCCTAGGACACATAATTCTACCATATAAGTTTTTTCAATGAAATTTGGATAATAAGGAAGAACATGATGAAGATAGCACATGAAAATTCGTCACATGTAGCTTTTGAAAAATCCTCAAACACGGCCATTTAGTAGGACATTTTTATGTCTTAGGACACTTTTTTTTCCTGTTACCAAACTAGTGTTAAATGAATATAATTCGTGGTGCATGCTTTTTAGGTCACATAAATGCCCATTTCTTTAAATAAAAATAAACAATTCATGGTGCATGCATGTGTAATAACATCGGGTAATAATGCATGTGAGATCCACGTGTTCAGGAACTGACTGGCATGTGTACCAGAGCCAACTGCCATGCGCATATGGCCCCAATGACCCTTCAAGCCAAAAAGGGCTTTCGACCCGTTTAAGATGGGGTTCAATGGGTAGACCGTGGGGAGGGATTTAAGAGGACAAGGGAGGCATGATGAAGGACATTCTTGTATTGTTATCTGACGAATAATATATCGGAACCACAAAGTCCATGAAATACAC
Organism: Cibotium barometz; assembly: GCF_041138505.1. Taxonomy (NCBI): domain Eukaryota; kingdom Viridiplantae; phylum Streptophyta; class Polypodiopsida; order Cyatheales; family Cibotiaceae; genus Cibotium; species Cibotium barometz. Next base: position 35,304,187 of record NC_141047.1, read on the forward strand.
GTTGGTACTCGAGGTATAGACGCTACTGGTACATCCAACAACCACAAGCTCTTAGAGTGTGGTGTCCACACATACTTCAACAATTGATAAATGAGTTTGCTCAACAAAATGTCAGAGGCAAATAGCACTTCAACTGTTGAACTTAATGCATGCAAACAATAAGAAAATGAGCTAGTGCACAATTTGCTGTCAAGTTCAATGAGCTCCTTCTTCGCATTGACCCTACACTGCAAGAAGCTATCAAATTACATTTTCTTTGGCCTCATCTTAGGTAGGTTCAAGATCAAGGACTAGTAACGTTGCACGAAGAAATTCAAATTGCATGGCAAATCGAGAGTAACATCATTAATGAAATGTTTAATGAACACGTGTTAAATTATTAAACATAATCATGACAAACCTACCCCTATGGACATAGATGTACAAAACACACAAATTACAATATTTTAAAGATTGATAACCAAGGTAGGCAAAGACGTTTTTAAAATCCACGGGTGGGATTACACTATACCCTGGTTTTTTTCGAGCAGTGCGCACAGTGGCAGCACAATCTTTTAAAAGATTACTAGAATGGGATAACTAGGGTAGGCCAAGATGTTTTAATTGCAATTTGTCTGGACATGTAGCTAAGAGCTTGGTCGCGTGGGACTGCTCATTGGTAACTTACGCAACCGGGCAGGGTGGGCAGGGAAAAAAGCATGGCTGCCTGAATTGCGAGCGGTTGCAAACTTGCATGGACCACACTTTTTTTTTAAAAATTAATCTTGGAAAAAAATAGAGGAGATAGCCTGAAACAAAGAGCGCGCAACCTGCTTCTTCCCCTTGCGTGCTGCAGAGATCAGGGAGGACTGCATCTGCAAACAGGTGGGCAGGGCTCGTGATATTAAATTCTGGAGATAATCATTGTCATGTTTTGATTGGCTATTCCAAGGTGGGCAGGGCTCCTGCTCTCTTCTTCACGAGCACCATTTTACCTTCTCTATATATATAATGGGGCTTCAAAATCATACGCCACATGTCTGATTTTTTTTGCCCTCTGCATGGAGGGTCAACCGGCATTGTTAGAGCTTGCATTGTCGCAGAGCTCTCTACGTAGCAATCCTGCAACCGCCACCCTCTGCATCATCGAATGTTCTAGGCGTTCGTCCCCAACTCTTGCATGTTGCGGTCTCCGCCCTCTTCATCCATGTAATTACACTCCCACCACCCTCTACACGTATTGAATGTGGCTGGGAGTCTCTTGTAGTCGCCGCGCGCCCTCTGCAAGAATTTGAATGCAGGCTTTTACAACCCGCCGCTAGAGCCCTCCTCCTTCCTCTTCCTTTGAATTTACACTCCTCAGATTCACATGCACCCCTCCTCACGTAGGCTACAATCTCCTCCCATTCACAGTTGCTGAAGCACTCCTCGCATTTGCTCGGATCTCTTGCACCCGCTGGTAAACATCCCTCTATCACTCTCTCAGACGTTGCTTTTTTTCAGTGTTGTTCTAATCATCGCAACTATTCGCTGGAGTGCCTTCCGTTGGTGAGCCTCCTCGCTGCACAAAGCCTCCTTGACGTTTTCTCTTTTTGCTACACTGTTCACACATGTGAATGTGACCCCTCGGCTATCCATGCTGGTCATCTTCATGTCTGCAAAAAGACCTGCATTCAGAAGTAGGATATAGTTCCCTTTAGCCCTCATCAGCAGTCTTGGCTTAGCCATTTTGTCTTCCGGGACATTCACCTTGAGCTCTCCCTTCCCACGTTCCTTCCATGAGCCATCCACAAACTCAAAAAGAGTAGCATCTGCTCCAAAAACCACCTTTTCCTGCTCTTCTCCTGTCTGCACGAGAACCTCCTAAAAATGAGTAGAGCTTGCAGGTGGTTGCAAGGAAGGCACTGCAGTTAGTGGAGCGGTGTTGAGTTGGGTGCTAAATAGCCGGAGGTATGTCACGCACTGGGCAGCCATGCACCCGCAAGAGTTTTTTATGATTGTTTTTATTTATTTTGAATAGCAAGTGTGTTTGTGTGTGTGTGTCTGTGAGAGAGAGAGAGAGAGAGAGAGAGAGATTTGTTATTGGTTTAGAGAGTTTTTTCAAAAAAAGAAAATTTTAAAAAGGCTCACTTTTTTTTTTTTTTTTTTTGCCTCCCGCCCATGAATCCACATGCATAGGGCCACCTTCTCTTAACCTTCCACCCACCGCCCCCACACATAGTGAAACACTCCTCTTCCAAAACACACACACTAGCCTTTCACACACACGTACTCACTCTGTCATGTAAGTTTTTTTAAAATGTTTTATTTGATTTTGAATAGTAAGTGTTTGTGTGTGTGTGTGTGTGAGAGAGAGAGAGAGAGAGAGAGAGAGAGAGAGCATAAACTTTGCGATGTGTGTTTGTGTGTGTGTGTTAAGGGTGTGTTTGTGTGTGTGTGTGTGTGTGTGTGTGTGTGTAGGCATTTTTTTAAAGGTGAAAGAATATATGAGGTATTCGTTGAGAGAGTTTTTTAGAAATGTGGAAGTTTATATATTTTTTAAAAAATTTTGAATAGCAAGTGTGTGTGTGTGTGTGTGTGTGTGTGTGAGAGAGAGAGAGAGAGAGAGAGAGAGAGGTAAATATTTTAGTTATTCAACTAGGAAGTGTGTTGTTTATGTGGTTTTTCTAATGGTGAAAGTATGTCAAAATATTTTAGTTATTTAGGTAGCAAAAGTGTGTGGGTGTGCGAGTGTGTGTGTGTGTGAGAATGTTGGTGGAGAGAGTGTTTTAAAAATGTTTTTTTAATTTCAATAGCAAAATTGTGTGGGTGTGTGTTGTGTGTATGAGAGAGACAGAGAGATAAATATGTTAGTGAAAGTGTTTTTTTTAAGTGACAGTATTTTGAAATATTTTAGTTATTTGAATAGCAAAAGTGTGTGTGTTTGCATGTACTTAGCAAAGAACAAAAGCATTAAAAATGTTGGAAGTTTTTAAAGATATTTTTTGATTTGAATAACAAGTGTGTGTGTGTGTGTGTGTGTGTGAGAGAGAGAGAGAGAGAGAGAGAGAGAGAGAGAGAGAGAGAGAGAGTTTTAGCATTAACTTTGCCGTGTGTGTGTGTGTGTGTGTGTGTGTGTGTGAGAGAGAGAGAGAGAGAGAGAGAGAGAGAGTTTTAGCATTAACTTTGCCATGTGTGTGTGTGTTTGGGGGTGTGTTTGTGTGTGTGTGTGTGTGTGTGTGTGTGTGTTTTAAGGTGAAAGAATTTTAAAATATATTAGAAATATGGAAGTTTATAAAAATGTTTTTTTAAATTTGAATAGCAAGTGTGTGTGTGTGTGTGTGTGTGTGTGTGAGAGAGAGAGAGAGAGAGAGAGAGAGAGAGAGAGAGAGAGAATGTTGGAGAGAGTTTTTTAAAAATGTTGGAAGTTTTAAAAATGTTTTTTAATTTCAATAGCAAAATTGTGTGGGTGTGTGTTGTGTGTATGAAAGAGAGAGATAAATATGTTAGTGAAAGTTTTTTTTTGAAAGTGACAATATTTTGAAATATTTTAGTTATTTGAATATCAAAAGTGTGTGTGTTTGTATGTACTTAGCAAAGAACAAAAGCATTAAAAATGTTGGAAGTTTTTAAAAAATGTTTTTTGATTCGAATAACAAGTGTGTGTGTGTGTGTGTGTGTGTGTGTGTGAGAGAGAGAGAGAGAGAGAGAGAGAGAGAGAACAGAAATAATTTAGTTATTTGAATAGAAAAAGTTTGTGTGGGTGTGGGTGTGTGTGTGTGTGTGTGTGTATGAGAGAGAGATATGTGTGGGGGTGTGTGTGTGTATGAGAGAGAGAGAGAGAGGTAAATATTTGAGAGGGGTAAATATTTTAGTTATTCAAATAGGAAAAGTGTGTGTGCCTGTGTGTGTGTGTTTTTTTTTTAAAGGTGAAAATATTTTAAAAGCATGTGTGGGGATGGATGCGTGTTTTTGTGTGTGTGTGTGTGTGTGTGTGTGTGTGAGAGAGAGAGAGAGAGAGAGAGAGAGAGAGAGAGAGTGATAGTTGAAATGTTGTGTGTGTGTGTGTGTGTGTGTGTGTGAGAGAGAGAGAGAGAGAGAGAGAGAGAGAGAGAGAGAGTGATAGTTGAAATGTTGTGTGTGTGTGTGTGTGTGTGTGTGTGTATGTGTGTGTGTGTGTGTGTGTTTTGAACGTGTGTGTGTGTTTTGAACGTGTGTGTGTGTGCCGTGTGTATTTGAGAGAGTCCTTATATTGAAGTTGAAAGTGTTTGAAATGTTTTAATAATTTGAATAGTAGTAAATATTTGAGAGAGGTAAATATTTTAGTTATTCAAATAGAAAAAGTGTGTGTGTATGTGTGTGTGTTTTTAAAGGTGAAAGTATTTTAAAATATATTAATTATTTGAATAGCAAAAGTGTGTAGGTGTGCGTGAGTGTGTGTGAGAGACAGAAAGAGAGAGTGGAAGTTTTTCAAAATATTTTAGTCATCCAAATGGGAAAAGCATGTGTGGGGGTGGATGCGTGTGTATGTGTGTGTGTGTGTGTGTGTGTGTGTGTGTGTGAGAGAGAGAGAGAGAGAGAGAGAGAGAGAGAGAGAAAGTTATTTTGGGGTGTCTTAAGTTTGTTTGTGTGTGTGTGAGAGAGAGAGAGAGAGAGAGAGAAAGTGAGTGAGTGAGAGTTGAAACTTTGTGTGTGTGTGTGTCCTGTGTGTGTTTGAGAGAGTTATTATATTGAAGTTGAAAGTGCTTTAAATGTTTTAATAATTTGAATAGCATTTGTGTGTGCGCGCGTTTAAGGGTGAAAGTATTTAAAAAAAAATTGGTGTGTGAAAGAATTTGAATTGCATGTAGTTAGTATGTGCGTTAACTTTGTAGTATACATTGTGCCATATGTTTTGTATAGTAGGTTTATAAGAATCCAAGTTGCACTTACACCAAGGGGGAGTGGATTAGCAAGAGCAACTTCTTATACACACACACTCACACACGCACTGAGGAAAGGGTTTGACTTACATGTATTAATTCAAACACACATGTACATACACATAGTAGTTGCAATTTGTTTTTTTACACCCATGCGCATGCATACAGTAGTTACAATTAAAATTTCCACTCACACACATAGTAGTCATGCGTCTACTTACTTATATGTATGTATGTATGATTGACAGAGATGGAAGAGGTTACTTGCATTTTTTGTTGAGCACATGAGGAGTACTCTTTCCGTTGAGGAGAGGGTGAATTTGGCTGTACAATTTGAGTGTCATTTTTTTCATAGTCCAACTTGGTCTGGACCATGGCCTGTTGAAGCGGTTGGATGGAACGATGTTTATCAAATTAATATACGTTTGAGCGTCATTTTTTTCATAGTCCAACTTGGTCTGGACCATGGCTGGTTGAAGCGGTTGGATGGAACGATGTTTATCAAATTAATATACGTTTAGATTTAGACAAATTAGATAAAAATATTACGCTTATGATTATTAAAGAAAGCCTAGGCTTGATTGATTGTTATGAAATAAACTCTAATGTCCATGTTGATAGAGATGAAGTACGACAAGTATTTGATGAAGTTATTAAATGTATCCCAAAGTATAAGCTCCTTAGAAAATAAATTTGGTTGTGTTCTTGTTCAGTGACCACTGGTTCTAGATTGCTTTTGGTATTTGAATAGATTTTATTTTTCCGTTCTTTTCTTATAATATTCCTTTTGCTAAATATAAAAAAGATCATGATTGTTATTAATGTATAGTTTGATTATGTTTCATGCAGAGACATGTCATTAAATATCGTAAAGTTAACCTATGATAATAATAAATTGTCAGATACTGTCTTCTTTGATGAGGAGATGCCACAATTGGGTTTTTTTGGATGCCAGCCTAGCCCAAAATGGAAAGTTATTGGATTTGATGGGTGGGATGATATTAATGTTGGAATTAGGGTTTGGAATACAACAATGCACACACATAAGATAGAGAAGCTTGAGAGCACACAAACTTACTAGATTAGAATGAACAAATGTGTGCCGTATACAAAAAGATAAGTACACACCCCGAAATGAGTAGATAAGAGGGTGTACATACGCACGGGGGAAAAACCTCCTAGTGAGGGAAAAATATCTCAGTGGTCCTAAGTGTGTTCACACATATCACTACCATATAATGTTACAAACCCCCCTGGAGTGATAATGTGAACATGTACAGGGTATGGCTGATCAATCCAGAAAATGGAGTAAGCCCAAAGCTTTATGAAAAGCTTTGAACTTTTCATGAGGAAGAGCCTTCGTGAATAAATTTGCCATGTTGTCATGTGTAAGCACATAGACCAAGCTGATCTCTGCAGCTATAGAGAGTCTTTCCCTGACATAGTGATAATGCATCTTTATGTGCTTAGTGTGAGCATGAAACACTGGGCTCCTCGCAACTGCTAATGCGCTTTGGCGATCAGTGAAAATCGTAGTAGACAGTTGTCCAACACCTAAATCAGCCATAAGATGTCTAAGCCACACACACTCAACTGCAGCTGCCCTATACTCAGGTTCATAGCTGGAAGTGGCCACTAGAGGTTGCTTCTTGCTGAGCCATGATATACATAAATCACCAAGGTGAAAGCAAAACCCACTAGTGGAAACTCGTGTGTCATAACATCCAGCCCAATCTGAATCACTAAAAGCATGCAGTTGTGACTCACCCCCTTTTGGATAAAACAATCACAAATACTGAGTGCCGAAAAACCCACTTAATAGCCTGCCAATGCTTCTTCGTACCTAAGCTATGTATAAATCGGCTCAAATGTGAGACTGCATACTGTATATTTGGCCTTGTGTTGGATACATAAAGAAGGAATCCAACAACCTGCTGATACAAACTAGCATCAAAAGAGTCTCCTACATCTTGAAGACTAAGTCGAGTACCTGTCTCCATAGGTGTAGCCACAGGTTTACAGTCTTCAAGATTAAACCTCTTCAATAGCTTTTGTATATATTTAGGCTGCAGCATAACAATGTCATCATTGCGCTGCATAAACTGAATCCCCAAATAGTAATGCAATAGCCCCAAATCTGACATCTCAAACGATGATTGCAAATCTCCCTTAAAGACTGAAATCTGATCTATATCGGGTCCTGTGAGAGCAGCATATCATCAACGTATGGAACGATGACCAAAAATGTGTCCTTAGTCCTCTTCACATAGAGGGTACTCTTTGTTGGACTGTTGCAAAAATCATTTGCAACCAAGTATGTATTAATCTTCTCATACCATGTTCTAGGAGCCTGCTTTAAGGCCATAAAGAGCCTTTTTTAACTTGCATACTTTAGACTCTTCTCCTTTCACAACAAAACCAGAGGCTGCAATACATACACCTCCTCATGTAAATCACCATTCAAGAATGCAATCTTAATGTCCAACTGATGTACATTCTATCCATGATGTGTTGCCAAAGCAATGAGACACCTAATGGTAATCATAAGAGATGTGGGTGTAAAGGTCTCATCATAATCAATGCCCTTTTGCTGGGCATACCCCTTTGCAATAAGTCTAGCCTTGTAGCGATCAATGCTACCATCTGCTTTGCATTTTAACTTGTAAATCCACTTAGTACCAATGGCCTTCTTGCCATGAGGTAGATCTATCAAATACCATGTATCATTCTTGAGTATAGAGTTATAATCATCCTACATAGCATACATCCAATGATCATCATCCTGTGCTTCCTCAGAGGAAACAGGTTCCTCCTCATTACATAAAGTAGAAATGAGAACATGATCCACATGAGAATGATCTGCATGATGAGAACCTACATGAGTTCTGCTAGGTAAAGGAGCTGCCAACTTGCTATCCCTCAATGTCTGTACTAGCCATTTTGGCATATGCCTAGATTCTTCTATGGCTGCTCTCTCCTCATCCACTACATCCTCAATAATTGCCTCATCAAAAGGTTGAATTACAAGCTGATTTTGCATCTACAAAGGCTGAATTTTAACACTTGGTTGAGCATTAAATTTCTCTACATATGGCTTCCCTACATTAAACAAAGGTAGGAGTGAATCAAACATGTCCTGTGAGAATACATTGCACTGTTTTTTTCATGAAAACATGGGATGAACTGAGTTTTCAACAAAAACAACATCTCTATTTACCAAAATCCGCTTTGAGGCCGGATAGTGAGTCTATATCCCTTGCTTTTTGAACTGTATCCCACAAATATGCATTTAATTGCCTTATCATCAAGCTTACTACGATGTTGCTCCGGCACAAGAGCATAAGCAAGACAACCAAAAACACCCAAATGAGCCACATAAGGCTTCTTGCCATGCCAAGCTTCATAAGGAGTTTTAGACTACAAGGCCTTGGTAGGGCATTTGTTCAACACATAGTTTGCGCACATAGTTGCCTCTAACCAAAAACCATGAGGTAGATCTTAGGCTTTCACCATACATCATGCCATCTCCATGAGAGACCTGTTCTTCCTCTCAGCCACACCATTTTGCTGAGGTGTGTATGGCACTGTACATTAATGCCTTATGCCTTTTCCAGCCATATATGCATGAAATTTCTTGGACATATACTCCCCCCCTCGATCTAAACGAAGGGTGCCAACCTTACATTCATATGCATGCCATCTCCATGAGAGACCTATTCTTCCTCTCACAGCCACACCATTTTGCTGAGGTGTGTATGGCACTGTACATTGATGCCTTATGCCTTTTCCAGCCATATATGCATGAAATTCCTTGGACATATACTCCCCCCCCTCGATCTAAACGAAGGGTGCCAACTTTACATTCACATGCATTTTCAACCATGGATATGAAGTGCCTAAAGCACATAAAAATCTCTGACTTCTATTGTAATGGATACACCCAGCTATATCTCAATAAAAGTGATGAAGTAGAGATATCCCCCAATAGATGGTGTCCTCATAGGACCACATACATCACTATGTATAAGCTATAATTTCTTAGCATCTCTAACAGATCCATCCTTTAGAAATGATGCCCAATGTATTTTACCAAGAATACACCCCTCACATAAATATCTAGTAGGGGTCTCAAGAGTTAGCAACTCAAACACCATATCATGCCTTTGAAGGTGTAACAAACTGCCATAATTCAGATGGCCAAATCGTGCATGCCATAATTCTGCATCACTCATAGCATGAGTCATAGAGAGACTGAGCAAGCATCATGCTGCAACTTCTCAAATATATCCATCTTGTAAAGGCCATGAAACAAGGTACCTGAGGTAATGATAGAATAGCCATCATTTCTATCCTAAACTGTACATATGTCATTCACAAATTTCACCATCAAGCCTGATAAGACTAAGACTGAAACTGACAGCAAGTTCTTCTTAATCCCTGGCACATGTAAAACTTTAGAAAGAGTAAATGCACCCCCATTTGTAGTAGTAAGCATAACTCTACCAACTCCTTTGACAGGATATGAGGAACCATTTGCACATGTGCGGTTCCTGCACCTGGGACAGATTCTAGAGATGAGAACAAATTTTTTTGTCAAGTAATGTGTTTACTAGCACCATTGTCAAAGTATCAAGCATCCGATTCTTCCACTGACATGCATACATTATGAACAGAAGAGTCATAACTGCAATGTACAATCCATGCCTAATCATCTTGAGCAAAACTTGCAGATTCCTTCTTCTCTACACACACTTGGTGCAGATGCATCAGCCACCACAACCATGTCTAATTCTTTCTTTTTCTCCTTCTCTAGTCTTTTCTTGCACTCATTTATGTAGTGCCCTGGTTTCCTACAATAGTGACACTTGCCCTTCTTTTTAGGCTTATCACCTTCTTTCTCTGCATCCTTACCTAAGGATTCTGATTTTGGTTTAAAGCCACCATGTGAATAAGCTTTACCTTTTCCTTTTTGATTGGCAACAAAAGCTTGGTCACCAACTCGCATAACAGATCTGTTTTTCCTAGACTACTCTTCTTGCAAGAGTACTGAAACTAGCTCATCAAATGTAAGGGCATTTGGATTTTCCTTCATCTCATAAGTCTAAGAATAGAGGCAAAACTCTGATAAGAATCTAGCAATGCATTGAGAACTATCGGCACCATGTACTATTAGGATATATCTCATCCACACCAGCAAAGCTGCTCCTTAAAATCTTTGATCTTGGTCAAGAGCTATCCATTGAGTCTCCCTCATTCATGTGCTCAAACTCCAACTGTTTGTGGTAGATATACAACACGTGCTTCATTACACACCTGGTATAATGCAGCAAGTGCATCCCATGTCTATTTTGAAGTCTTACATGACCGAATATGAGGAATAATGCTTCGCTTCTGAAAGTGCAAGCAATGCATATGCTTGTGCATCTCTTCCATCCCATCTCGTTTGAGCAGCAGTGGGAGGTACTGGTTGTGCATGTGGAGGAGCCACATCTGTATCGGATTCTACTTCAGATGTACCTAATGCAGCGCCTAGTTGCACTGGTGCTTGTGAAACAGGACGCGTTTATTTTGAAGTCTTACATGACCGAATATGAGGAATAATGCTTTGCTTCACAAAAAGTGTAAGAAATGCATGTGCTTGTGCATCTCTTCCATCCCATCTTGTTTGATTAGAAATGGGAGGTACTGGTGGTGCATGTGGAGGTGTATGTGGAGGAGCCACATCTGTATCAGATTCTACTTTAGATGTACCTACTACGGTGCCTGGTTGCACTGGTACTTGTGAAACAGGACAAGTTTCACTACCACTGATCACATTTCAAAGGCCTTTAGCAACCAATACATGCCTCATCATATAGGACCACAATGGGTAGTTAGTCATCAAGTTTGTCCTCAGTAGACAACATGTTGAATATATCACTACTACCAGCCATGACTTTCTACCAAATGTAAAATCTTTCAACACACTGCAAGTACTTAGTATTCACTGAATGCGACCCTGGATGGCTGCCAACTGACTAAATCACCTACAAAGTGTATAAAAAATAACACAGAGTAGAGAATAGAATATTACTTGCAAAAGTATGATGGTCGATGTTGTTGACGACACTGTAGATATGCTGTTGCACACCAAATCTTTGCCGCTACACAGCCCAAATACCCAAAATCGAGCAAAACCAATCCAAAATGACGCCTCTCTAGAACGTTTGCAAAAACCTTGTGGTGCCCAAAACACTCCTATAACGTGGTCGAATTGCACTGCGGACCCCAAAATTATTGTATACTTTGTATACCTCACACTACAGTATATACCTTCTTCTCCTAAGAGCGTATCTCAATCAAAGATAAAAAAATAGAGTCACGAGGAGGGATGTAGACTACTAGATTAGGTGTCAAGGAAGCTAGCTCTGATACCAATTGTTGTAATTAGAGTTCAGGTTGCAACAATGCACACACACAAGATAGAGAAGCTTGAAAGCACACAAACTCACTAGATTAGAATGAACAAATGTGTGCCATATACAGAAAGATAAGTACGCACCCTAAAATGAGTAGATAAGAGAGTGTACATATGCACGGGGGAAAAAACCTCCTAGTGAGGGAAAAAGTGCCCCGATAGTCCTAAGTGTGTTCATACACATCACTACCGTATAATGCTACAATTAATCCTTGGTATATTTACATAGTATTGGATCCTTATAGGCTAGGTGACAATCTCAAGCTCCTCTTAATCCAAGAGGTATTGGGCTTACTAGATGGCTGTTACATTGTGGGTAGTAGATGTAGGAGCTCCGAGGAAAAACGTTTCATTTTTAGGAAAATACTGAAGTGCATTCCATTAAGGAAGTTGGTAAAGATAATGTAATAAGCTTTGAGATTATTGATGGATGTCACTTCTCTCTCTCTCTCTCTCTCTCTCTCTCTATTTATTTATCTTTCTCTCACACACACACATAGCACACAATCATGTAATACGCAAATAGTTACTCTTACCTTTTATTGTGTATTTGGTGTGAAATGTAGCTAGGACTGGGTTAGAAAAATAGAGAGATCATAAGTTTATTATTATTTTGGTCTCTCCATGTGATTGTGTAGAAGCAAGCACAAGGACGATAGCATCAAAGTTGGTACTTTCGAATCCAATTCTCTCTTCAACTTGAGGTTAGGTTTTTTGTTGCCCTTTTTGTCTTTATCTATTTGTGTGTTTATTGTCAATACGTGATGCATAGATAAATAATTTTTTTTGTTTATATGTATGGTTGGCTAGACAGAGAGCGAGAAAGCGAGAGAGTGAGAGAGAGGAGAGAGCACATCAAAACATTCTCTATTTCTCTTTCAATCTCATCGAGTATGTTACCATATCTAAACAATTTATAATATTGGTGTGCTTGGCTACCTAAGCTAGAAACATTCCATTAATTAGACTATTGTCTTTGAGATTGTAGAGAGAGTATAATGGGTCTTAGAGAATTTAAAAACTATAGTAGCCTTGGAGAATAGTTCGTATATTAGCTAAGAAATGTTCTTAAAAAAGTTTAAAAAAATTATGGTTTTGCCAATGTATTAAATATAGAGAGATAGTTATATGCATATCTATGATAGTTATCTAGGAGGAATCTACATGTATATAGGTAGGTTACTAGGGTTAGCTATATGTTGGCAAAGATATAAAGAGATATTTTTAGAGACTTAAGATATTAATTTTGGATTTCAACAAATGGAGATTCAAAATGATAACAATCGTTCAAGAGCTGTACTGCTGCAAAGGATTCTTTCAATGAAGAAGTAGCTTTGTCTACTCCACCTGAGTTGATGAATGTTCGAGCTGTAAAACACCTTGCTCGATCAAGGTCTCCATTCGGACAACCAAACTTTAAACGTCTACAAAATATTGCGGACATATGTGAGCGCACTGAGAAAAATCAGGTTTCTTGCAAGGAGTACTTAGATGCTCTTTGGAATGAGATCCGTGGAAGTGGTAGCCAAAGGGGAGATATGCTAAGAGACGAGTTGTCTCATCATCTCCATCGCATCCTTAGCAGTAAAATGGTCACATGGAGGATAACCAACTAGATATGATTTCTTTCATGGTGGAGAATATGCATGTTGAAATTGGGGAACGTCTAGGTGGATGTATTGGGCAATGTAAAGAACAAGTGGATTCTCTAAAAGAGCAAGTACGTTCTTTAGGCTTGGAGGTATTGAGTCTTAAGATATCTGTTAACTGACTTAATGCTATTATGAAAAAGATGATCTGTATGTTAGAAGCACGGGTACTTAGAGATTTTGTGAGAGTAATGATGTTTTTACTCAAGAGACAAATTGTATTGCAACTTTCAGATTTGGCTCTCCATTTTGGCGATATTACAAATTTTCTATTTTCTCATATTTAATACCTCTCTTCTATTTTGTTCTCTCGCACTTTTTTTATTGTGTCGTAACTTCTATTTCCTCTCTCTCTCTCTCTCTCTCTCTCTCTCTCTCTCTCTCTCTCTCACTATCTATCTCTCTCTCTCATTGTATATGTTATTACCCTTTATCTCTGTAGGAGATGGATTGTATATGTTATGCTCAGGTGAAAGAAGAACTGGAGAAGCTGCTTGAAGTCAGATTCATATATTCAATTGATCGACCAAGCTGGTTGTCCCCGATAGTGATTGTTTAAAGAAAAACTAGAAGTTGTGGGTTTGTGTGGATTTCCAAAAATTGAATGCCGCTACCATCTCAAATCCTTTTCCTTTACCGTTTATACGGATTCCTTGACTGTGGCCCCCGATCATGAGATGTACTCTTTCCTGGATGGTTTCAATGGATATAATCAAGTTCAAATGGCCCCAAAGGATCGGTAGAAAGCTGCCTTTATCTCACAGAATGGGGAGCCTTTGCATCCAATGTCATGACCTTTAGCCTCAAGAATGCTCCCACAACATTTCAGCACATGGTCCAGGAAATTTTTACCAATTTTCTAACAACTTTCATGCGAGTATTCATTGATGATTTCAATGTTTTTGGGAAATCATCTCAACATTTGATGCACCTACAGTTGTTCCTGTGGCCAAGTGCCGAGTCTCTAGATTAAGCCTGAATCCAGCTAAGTGTGCCTTTGCCATCTAAAAAGCGATATGCTTCTGGGCCACATCGTCTCCAAGGAAGGAATTGCAATCGACCCAACCAAGATAGAGGTAATCCAGAAAGCTCCAATTTTGACACATGGGAAAGAAATCAGAAGGTTTTTGGGCCAGGTCAGATGGCACAGTCGCATGCTCCGGTATCTAGCTCATGTAGCAGTTCCCTTGAACCAGCAGATGACGTAGATTAAAGTGCCGTTGACCCAGCGACGACTGCGACGACAAGTAGACCGTAACATTGCATTCCAGCGTCTCAAACTCATGTTGTCCAAAGCACCTATCGTGCAAGTCCCAAATTGGAAATTTCCCTTTCACATCTTGGTGGATACTTCTCATGTGGCCATTGGTAGTGATCTGATGTAAGAGGCCGAGAAGAAATGGTTCCAGCCAGTCTACTACGCATGTCAAAGGCTCTCCGATGCTAAGTGGAACTACTCCACCAGACACAGGGAAGCCCTTGGCATGATCTACTCTATCATCAAGTTTTAGCACCACTTACTAGTAGGTAATAAGTTCATCTTTCATGTGGATCACTCTGCCTTGCTATATCTAGTGGATAAGTAGAGTTTAGCAAGAAAACTAGCATAGTGGATGCTAATACTCCAAGATTTCGAGTTCACAATCGTGCACACATCGGGTGAAAATCATACAGTAGTAGCAGATTATCTATTCTGGCTTGCGTCTAAAGAAGCCCCGAGTGGAGTAGCCGATGACCTATTGGATGCCGAGCTATTCACAGCTCACCAGTCATCCTAACTCCCAATATTTGGTATGATCAAATGCCAACATTTTTGCCACAGGTTTGATGGAGGATAATCTTCCTAGAGACTAGCAGATTGCGGTTCGCAGTTGGCACTTCCAAGTCATAGCCGGACTGTTATATAAGAAGGGGATTGATCAGATCCTCCGGCAGTGCATTCCACCACATGAACATGAAGCTATCCTCCAAGAATCTCATCAAGGAATTAGTGGAGGACACTTCGTCGTAGAAGTAACCGGGAGGAAAATCCTCCAAGTAGGTCTGTGGTGGTCGACTGTACTTGGTGATGCCTACAAATGGACCAAGCAATGTGACATATGCCAACGTCTCGACGGCTAGCCACCAATACATAGACATAGAATTTCGCACAACCTGATCCTTCATCTCTGGAACCATTCCATAAAAGGGGCCTCGACTTTATAGGCCAATTTAAGCCCCTAGCCTACTTCACCAATCTCACAAGTATATCGTTGTAGCCACAGATTACAACACTAAGTGGGTAGAAGCCCATACTCTCCAGGAGGATAACACAACAAAGTACACTGCGAGATTCCTCTACGAGATGATAATCACTCATTTCAGATGCCCGATTGAGTTGATTAGTGACCAAGGAAGGCACTTTGACAATGATGTCATCCAAAAATTGGTCACCTAGCATCTCATCATACATAAACGCTCTACATTGTATTATCCGCAAGCCAATGGCCAAGCCAAGTCAAACAACAAAATCCTCAAGAAGATCCTTACAAATTTGGTCAATGAAAATCACACTGACTGGGATGAAAAGCTATACTATTAAGATTTATGGGCATTCCACACAGCATACAAGGTCTCGACCGGAATGACCCCATTCAAACTAGTAGATGGCATAGAGGCAATCGTACCAATGGAATTCCTAGAGCCAATCCTCTGAATTGCCTTTGCAAAAAAGTTAAGCCTAGAGGAGTCCCTACAACATTGCCTAGACCAACTCCTTGAGCTGGATGAAGAACGCTTCAGGAGCTTCTTCGTCATCACCATAGTCATCCATAAAAGAAGAAAGAAGTGGGTTGACCACTCTAAGTTCTGCATGTTCAAGGAAGGTGATCCGATTTTTTATTTCAGTCTTGCATGGGTACGCATCCCGAAAAACTAAGGCTGCGGTGGACGAGACTATTCTGGATAGTGGAAAAATTCTATGACGACACTTTCCTACGCGGCACACTCAACGACGAATGGTTCCAAAAGCCCATCAACGGTTACCACATGTGACCCTATCACACGCCAATGCCACTGAATCCCTTCATCGATGTGCCAGCACCACTAACCCACTACCTGGGTATCCATCACCGTGATGAGATGACACCTCTCCAAACCATCATGAAAGATTCGTCTCAAGTGCCGAGCGATGTGATGTAGCCCCATCAAGAATTGTCAACCCCTCGTTGTGCACCAATCACACCAGTTTAAATCCTTGCACACTCCAATTATTTATTGTGCCTCTATTTGTTTGCATGTAGAACCTCTTCTCACTCAAAGCATCAACCTTTCGGCTACAACTACCTTCTACATTCCCTCTCACCAATCACCTGCTTTGCACCCAGCCATGGTGACCTTCGCACCTTCCGAATGATGACACCGATGCACCACAATGGCAAGACACCACAAACACCCTCTACTTCCAAAAGAGCAGCACACGTGAGAAGAAGGATTGGCTGCTAACCCAAGAAAACCTCGCCCCAATTGTCAAAGCTGAAGTACCGACTGTCTGTACACTTGCACCCCACGAGGCACACCACAATCCGAACGTCCCAAAGAGCTGAGTTCCTCTTTCTAGTTCTAGGTACAATGACAGAGGTTACCATTACCCTAAAGAGGAAGGTGGCACCTATGGTGCCTTCTGAGGTCCTTGGAAGGGTTTCTACAGTGAAGGCCAGTCATCTAGTGGTGGTGGTAGAGACCTTTACAACAACTCAAGAGGACAAGGTGGGCCACGAAGATCACTGACTTCTTTGCTCAAAGGGTACACTCCAAAGGACTACTTATGGCTATGGAAATCTACCACAAAGAAGTCACGGTTCTAGTGGCAGGAGAAGTCACTTTGAAGGGAGAGGCCAAAGAAGCTAGCATTCCGACAGATGGAAGACCAGTAGCCATGGCAGAAGAAGACCAGGTGCAAGAGGCCAGCAAGGTTATAAAGCTACTAGCAAATAATAACGGCACAAAGGAGCAACTAGACACTTGGGTTCATATTCAAGGATCATGGGTAGCTCCTTAGCCTCCTCTTTTGGTGTTGTTACCAAATATAACGGGTATATCACGAGAAGAGGCAAAGCCATCCTCACCTCAGCCCGAAGAAAGCATCACGTTGACCTCTGAAGTAAGTGATGAAGTTAGCAAAGCAGAAGAAGCAAGAGAAACGATAATGCCTGCAGCATCAAGGTCTATCTTGGCTGAGCAATAGAGGCCTATCCAGAACTAAACCAGAAGGCAAAGCTCAACATGGGAATCCTGCAACTATTGGCTCTATTGGCTCTATTGAAGGAGTATGCCACAACTCTCCAAAACAACTATGACCAGCTGCATGACCAGTTAATCAACATGATGATGTCCTACAATGAGCAACATCAGAGTGACAAGCAAGACAACGACAAGATCCTCGCTCACATTAAGGAACTCAATGCAAACTCGCTGAGAAGAAGTTAGTACTATCCTAGAATTTTTATTTTAGAAGTCTGATTCTCGAAATCCATCCTCAGAGTTCACCTTGCAGAAGGCATGCTTCATCTTCCGCCTTTCGGATCTATTCTTCCGCATCAAGGGCCCGGATGTGCCTGCTCGAGGTCATCAGTAAAGCCTCTGCTACTAGAGGCCATCGATAAAACCTCTATTAGCTATGATCAGAACTCCCCCAAAAAGCTAAGGAGCATCTAACATGATGTACATTGCTGGGTAATTAGCATCGACAAAATGCTAAGGAGAATCTAACATTCCAAAAGACTGTAATTTTTTTTGGGTTTGAGTCGTCGGATTGGGAAGCCGACCCACTGGGTGTGCCAAGTGTTGGCCGTTGGTGGCTAGCCTGTGCCACGGGCTAGAGGAGCAGCAACAGCCACCGGGCAGCCGTCTTACATGTCAACACCGCCAACAGTGCAGTCGGCACACCTTAATACCAAGGGAATCACAGTACCAACTTTAAATATGCAATATAAAAGGATGGATCCTGAGCTTTACAAGGCTGGCTGCCAATTGTACTGTTGGTGGCTAGCCTATGCAACGAGCTAGAGGAGCACAGCAATAGCCACCGGGCAGCCGTCTTACATGTCAACACTGCCAACAGTGCTTCCTTAGCACCAGTCAGCACACCTTAATACCAAGGGAATCACAGTACCAACTTTAAACATGCAATATAAAAGGATGCATCCTGAGCTTTACAAGGCTGGCTGCCAATTGTATCATAATTCCTCTCTGGAATAAAGCAAGACTGTTCTTCTATTTTCTCTATTCCGTATATGAGTTTCTTTCCTGATTGTGTCTCTGTATATTCATCTATGTTCATATATTGTTGAGTAAGGTTGTATGTTAAGTCATCGTGTCTTTGTACTTCTTTTAGTAGGTGATCTCACCGTAGCCTGAGGTCAGTGTTTGTTTTTGTGTTGTGTTTGTATCCGCCTGGTGTATGCTGTGCACATAACCTGAGAATCTCAACAAGTTGCTCGGGGGAATAAGCGGTCAATTCCCCCACCAACAATTCTAATTAACACATGATTAAGATAGAGGAGAGAGAAGAAGAGAGATTGGTGTTAGGGGTTTTTTGTATTTATATATGGTACAAAAAGATTGATAAATGCTTGTACATGGGTGGACCTTGGGTTAGCTCCGAGGGGTTGACCTTCAGGCCCCTTTTCTACATAGTTCTATTGAGGCTAATGATGAAGTAACATGAGAAAGAATAAGTGACTTCAATGCTCAAAAATCAACAATCGTTCATGAGCCGAAGATAACGCACAACATAGAAGAAATGTGCAAAAACTAGAGAGAGAGAGAGAGAGAGAGAGAGAGAGAGAGAGAGAGAGAGAGAGAGGGAGGGAGGGAGAAGAGGACACATTATTAGGTCCTAAATACCCTCTGTACACCACAAATGGTGTATTTGCTTTATTAGAATGATGTAAATCTAAAATAACAACTGGCTCTTCCGATTTGGTGCTCTGTTCTACATCATGCTAGAACATATCATGCACACTTATATCTATCGCCCTTGCACTTTGTTCCAACGTTCGTCATTCTCTCTCTTTGTTGAAGCTCGCCATAGGCAGGAAAATGCACTTTCTTTTCGGACCGTAATCTGACCATCCACTATGCATGTGGGAGACTTCCGAAGGCTTATGGAGGCTAAAAACCAACTGTCCTTCTAGGGAAAGAATGCTTGGCTGGGCTAGCCTATGGGCCAGGTAGTTTCCTAGCCAAGCCCTCTTGGGCTAGCCCAATAGCTTGTCAAGTCCTTCTAGGGCTAGTGGGAAAGGCCTGGGGGGCCTGCTTGGCCCCTCTTAGGTAGCCTAAGCATACCCAATGCCCAATGCAAGAGTGTAAGACTCTCTTCTAGGGTAGCCATATGGGCTGGACCCCATCCTACATGCTTCAAATAGATTCTTGGTATCTGGTTTGGCAAACCAAACACATAGGATATCTAACATCATTCCACAAGGAGACTCACAATACGGATTGGCACTGCTTCATGTGTAGAACAATGCACACCTAACCTCGGACACATAGAGTGGAAGCCTAGTTGAATCATCCCGGATTACAGGATGCACGTAACAGATGAATGAATGACTAAAAATTGAATAAATGAATGAATTATGACTTATTTGCTTATGTATGCTCTTGGGAAGTAGTCGACCAGCTATAAAAGGTTATCGGCTTGTTATATGGACAAAATTTGTGAATAATCACTGATTAATGCTGCACTTAATTGCTAGTCTTTCCCACAATTGTTACAATGGCTTGCAAACAAGCTGCTGCTCTATCAGTCGGCATGTCATGTGTGTAATACATGCACTGGGTAATCCCAAGACTAATCCTAAAGAGGCAACAAGAACAAGACACAGATTAGAACTAGAATTTAGAGCTTGTGCTCCTGGTTTGGGGCAAGATAATCTTTTGGAAAAAGACAAGAGGTTGTCAACTAGGTGTTGAAAGAATTGCTTCTGTCGGCTACACAACAAATATATGAATATTTGTCTTGGAGCTGCTGGCTGACAGCAGGTCGGCGAGTCCATAGGTGTTTTCAGCCCTATAAAAGGGAACTTTGTCTCTCAAGGATTAGATCATTCAATCCTCCTTGGGATTGGGTCACTAGAATAGGACTAGACTAGGTATTTCTACCTTTTCCAAGATAGCCTATGGCTATAGGACTTGTACTCCCTTTTTGTACATTATACTTTGCTCTCTCTCTCTCTCTCTCTCTCTCTCTCTCTCTCTCTCTCCTTTCTCTCTTCTCTCTCTTCTGCATGCCTTTTACATCAGCATGTTCCAAGATGGTATTTAGGGCTAAAATGTTGCATGCGCGGAAGCCTTGCTGTACTGATCCACAGCTCTAAGCCTCTTTAAAGACATTGATGCTAATTAACACAAGATCAAGATAGAAGAGAGAGATTGGTTGTCAGGGTTTTCTGTATTTAAATATTGTACAAAAGGTTACATAAATGCTTGTACATGCCTTAGGCCATGGTCAGCCCCATAGGGGTGACCCTGGACCCTTTCTACATGACTTCTATTGACTGTGGAATGAATGAATTACTGAAAATTTTACTTGCTTTATGCTAAGAATAACTTCATGCTTATATAATTATCTGAGGACCCAGTTGGCCAGCTCCCCTGCTATTGGCGAGATCTATTGGAAAAAAACTCATTAATTTTCCTTTTTAATGTTGCACTTCTATGTTTGTATGTCCCACTTCTGCCCTTCTCTTGGGTGTTGTCCCACCTGTAACAACTAGACTTAATGCTGGCTTCTGCCGATAGACTATCTATTAGCCATGGCACGGGCATGCACGTGACATGAAAGAAGACTCCGAGAGCTTCCACATGTGACATTGGTATCAGAGCATCAGGCTCAACAAGGATAAACACTAATTCAGTCCCAGATGAAGGTGCATAGTTCCAAGGTACAGGAGGGTGCATAGGTACAAGGCCCAAGGAAAGGAACACAAGACATGGAAGAAGTTCCCAAGAGGTTGGTTGGTGGTGTTCCACAAGACCCAAGGGGAATGGCAATGTTGTGAGGGGGGTGCCACTTTGGGCACACCATGAAAGGATTTCAGGAAATGGTTCCAAGAGAGGATGATCCTCCAAGGGGTAGAGTGAGAGTGGCAGACTCAATACTCTGGAAAGAAGACCAGAGATAATGTTCAAGGACATGGTAATAATGGAAAGGGGACAAGATGAAACAGATGCATAGATCTTCATCAGAGTTGGAGTGGATTTGGACATACCTCAGGGTTTTGGTTGCTAGGAAAGGAAAGGAAGGATGATAGGGGGGACTCTAGGAATAGACGATGGGATGATGATAGTCATCCAAGAATATAAGTTGAAATCCTATCATCAAGCTTAGTAGAGGGGGATGTCATCTGCAAGACATGCACTGGCTAATCCTGAAGAGGCAATAAAAATAAGATACAGATTAGAACCAAAATTTGGAGCTTGTTCTATTGGTTTGTGGAAAAAGATAGGAGGCTATCACCAGGTTGGTGTTGAAGGAGTTACTTCTATCGGCTGCAGCAAATACATGAATATTTGTCTTGCAGCTAGTCGACAATAGTTCAGCTAGTCCATAAGGTGTTTTCAATCCTATAAAAGGGCACTTTGGCTCAAGGATTAGGTCATTCAATCCTCCTTGGGATTGGGTCACTAGAATAAGACTAGACTAGTTATTTCTACCTTTTCCAAGACAGCCTATGTGGCTGTAGGACTTGTACTCCCTTTTTGTACATTATAATATAGTAAATAATCAGCTATCTCTCTCTCTCTCTCTCTCTCTCTCTCTCTCTCTCTCTCTTCTCTCCTTTACATGCATTTTGCATCAGCATGTTCCATGATGGTGTTTAGGGTTGAAAGAAGACTCCCACAGCTTTCGCATGTGACACAACATGCCATTTATACCTCCCATGATGTTGTAGATGATGATGATATGCTATCCTAACTACTTCACTAATCAAGGATTAAGACTATTCATGTTGAAGATTAGCCATGCCATGGGCATGCATGTGACAGGAGTCACGCCAAGGCCATGATCAGGTTTCTCTCACCTCAGGAGATGGGACTCCAGGGATTTCGTCTTCCCCTCTGTACACAAGAGGAGCTGGTGGACTTAGAGTTTACAGATGACACGACAACATACCTATTAGGAGATGTTGTAGATGATGATGATATGCTATCCTAACTACTTTACTAAATGTAAGACTCTTCATGTTGAAGATTAGCCATGCCATGGGCGTGCATGTGGTGACAAGAGTCACGCCAAGGCCATGATCAGTTTTCTCTTAGCTCAGGAGATGGGACTCCAGGGATTTCGTCTTCCCCTCTGTACACAAGAGGAGCTGCTGGACTTAGAGTTTACAGATGACACAACAACATACCTATTAGGAGATGTGGGGAATCTCTAGAGATTCACTAAGGTGATCGAGATCTTTTGTTGTGCATCAGGAGTGTAGATCAACTGGCACAAGTTGTGTGGTTTGTGGGTAGGCTGTGCACCCTCCTTGACTTTGTTACATGTGCAAAAGCCTTGATGTACTAATCCATAGCCCTAGAAGAGAGATATTGGGTGTCAAGTTTTCTTTTATTTAATATGGTACAAAAAGGTTACATGGTATTTGTACACGACTTAGGGCTATGGTCAGCGCCCATAGGGGTGACCCATATCTTCTATTGATGATGTTATGGAATGAATGTGAATGCTAGATTGGACTTAATAAATGCTAAAATCTGAATTATGCTTATATATATGCTAGAGGATGTAGTCGGCCAACTATTAACACAAGTTGGCATGCTGTGAACAATAAACTGACTAAAATATTGATAAATCATGTGCTTTTATGTACTGCCTCACCACATCCATGCTCATGAATTGAACACCTAACCGACTATTATACAAAGGCTTGCTACCAGTCCTTGATGAACCTTCTATACTCCTCATGATGATGAAGATGATGATGCTAATGTAGTGCTGATGATGACTATGATGCTATTGCGATAATTGCTACACTAATCAAGGATCAAGACAGTTCATGTCAAAAATTAGCCATGACACAAGCGTGCACATGTCAGACTTGATGCCCAATTTTGAGACTTTCTAGTGGATCTTAAGGGGCACTATAGTCTGCTATCTTGGTGAGCATTCGAAAGAAGCTTTTGTATTGGAGTTCTGTAGGGCTCTCCTTAGCTGGTCGAGTGGTGGTGTGGCAAACCAGGTGCTTCTTACCATCATGTGGCACATTACTTCTTGTTGGGCCTTCTTTCGAGTATGAATTGGTCGGGTACAACGATTGATCCAAAACTTCTTATGGGCTAGCAGTGATGGGAGGCCTTCCCAAGCCAAGGTGGCATGGAGAGTGATCATTCAGCCATGGTACAGAAGGGGCCCAGGAATCATTGACCTCACTATTCAGAGTCAGCGCTCTGCTAGGCAAGATGATTGTTATTAGAGGACTCCTTCCTGGTGGTGAGCCTTGGAAGGACTTCCTCTTGGCCCAAATTTCAGCCTGTACCCCAAGACTTGGAAGGACTTCCTCTTGGCCCATATTTTAGCCCATCATCCCAAGCCTTGGAAGGATTTCCTCTTGGCCTGGATTTCAACCCATACCCCAAGTCTAGGAGGCCCTTGGCCACAGAGTACCGGATGGATCTTCACAGAGATATGTACCCACGGATTTAGCAGCTTTTGAGGACAGATTTGTAACTATCTTACTCGGAGATTGGAAGCACCTCAGGCTGGCCCTTAGGTAGCTAGCTCAGGTAGCCTCAGAGGAGGAGCATCTTCAGTTATTGAAGGCGTAGAAGCCTTGCTGTACTCATCCACATCGCTAAGCTTGATTAAGAACATTGATGCTAAACTAAGATGATTAATACAAAGGAGAGAGAAGAAGAGAGAGATTGGGTGTTAGGGTTTTCTTTTATTCATATGGTACAAAAAGG
Organism: Cibotium barometz; assembly: GCF_041138505.1. Lineage (NCBI taxonomy): Eukaryota > Viridiplantae > Streptophyta > Polypodiopsida > Cyatheales > Cibotiaceae > Cibotium > Cibotium barometz. The sequence continues at coordinate 35,328,129 of NC_141047.1, forward strand.
TTACATGAATGCTTGTACATGTGTGGTCCTTGGTCACCCCCAAGGGGTTGACCCCATAACCTAAAACCACTTCCACTTATCCAAACAGTACCAAACTTGATGGGAGAAATCCTCTACCTTTGCTCCACTTGCACACCAAGATCCAACTTGAATCTCCTTCAGCAAGCCCTCCATCAGCCCCCTCTGAGATGGCTGTCTGCAAGCTGGCACAGCTAGAGATACTTTGGACCAGGCACTAGCACCTCCTCAGTGGGCCCAAAAATGATGTAACTGCAGATTTGTTCCTTGACTTGTATAAGACCCACATATCAAGTTTCATACCAAACTTCAAAGGAGAAGGCCCTCGGGTCCTTATGTAGTCATGACTGCACAGATCAGATAGGTACTTTCCACACCTGCCTCCTTGTGTCAAAATCTCATGAGATTTGGTATGCTTTAAGTAAAGCATATGGACATATACTTTGGACCAGGCAACTACTAACCCTTCTGCTGCACCTCCTCAGTGGACCCAAAAATGATGAAACTCTGCAGATTTGTTCCTTGACTTGTATAAGGCCCACATATCAAGTTTCATACCCAACTTCAAAGGAGAAGGCCCTCGAAAACGTGTAAGTCCCTCTCGGGTTCTTATGTAGTCCTGACTGCACAGATTTGATAGGTACTTTCCACACTTGTGTCCTTGTGTCAAAATCTCATGAGATTTGGTATGCTTTAAGTAAAGCATATGGACATACTCCACACAAAATCTTGTACCCTAGTTCTAATCCAGTAGTGAGAAAATAAGACTGGAACAAGGCACTTTGACTAGTTTGGATTTTTGGAACAACGCAACACTGCTAGTCCCTATCTCCTGCCTTCCACACTCCCACCAACTACAAAACTTGTACTGTAGAGGGATTCCAGTGTGCAAAACTTTTTTGCTACTATCTCTCACCTCAAGCTCCCCTCATGGCTTCAAAACACTAGTCCATGACGCAGTCATGCTGTGCATAGCCTACATCCCATAGCCCACAAGAAAACACCAAGAAAGAGACAGGAAAAAACACTAAGATTCAAGCTTGCCGGGTTGCTATATCTCTCTCTATAGAGCTGGTAGGGCTGTTACCTTTCTCTCTATAGAGCTGGGTAGGTGGGCTAGATAATATCAAATTGGGAACAAGCTGGATAGCAAGTGCTTCTCTCTCAACAAGGTTGACCAGAGGTCTACAGAGATGTCCCAGGGCGTGGAGGAATAGTCAAGGCCTTTCCAATGGTTCAGTTGTGTCTTGCACTGGCCTTCAGGTTGGCATCTAGTATTATGTCGACCCCATCTAGAGCATGTCAACCCAAAACAACTTCCACTTGTCCAAACACTACCAAACTTGATGGGAGAAATCCTCTGTCTCTAGTCCACCTTCACACCAAGCTCCAACTAAAATCTCCTTCAACAAACCCTCTATCAGTTCTCTGATATGGGTGTAAGCTCGCTAGTATAGCTAGAGATGCTTTGGACCAGACATTAACCCTTCTGCTGCACATCCTCAGTAGTAGACACAAAAAGTTTGAAATTCTACAGATGTGTTCCTTGACTTGTAGAGACCCACATGTCAAGTTTCATGCCCAACCTCAAGGGAGAAGACCTCCTGATGACAGCTTGTAAGTCCCTCGGGTCCTTATGCAGTCCTGATGACTAGCAGCTTTCAGATAGGTACTTTTCACACCTACAAACACCTACCTCCTGGTGCCAAAATCTCATGGTATTCGGTATGCTTTAAGTACAACATATGGAAATACTCCATAGAAAACCTTGTACCTTTGTTCTCTTCCAGCATTGAGAATACAGGGCACTCTGACTAGTTTGGATTTTTGGAACAAGGCAACACTACTAGTCCCAATCTCCTGCCTTCCACACTTTCATCAACTGCATAACTCGTAGGGATTCCACTCTGAAAACCTTGTTTACTACTATCTCTCATCTCCATCTCCCCTCTTGAATCCAAAACACCAGTCCACGTAGCCCTTAGAACTTCCTTTTGGACAACCTACAACCCTCAGAGCCCACAAGAAAACACCAAGAAAGAGATAGGAAGAAACACTAAGATTCAAGCTTGATGTATGTAAGCTAAACCCATCATTTCATTTAGAGAATTACTTCTCCATAAAGCATAGCCAGCATAAGAATCAGGGCTTACATCAGCATTGGAGTAGATCATCATGGCACCATGGACACATGGGCACTTATTTGAATGTGTGTGTGTGTGTGTGTGTGTGTGTGTGTGTGTGTGAGAGAGAGAGAGAGAGAGAGAGAGAGAGAGAGATCAGAGTGTGAGAAATAAGTTGCAAGAGTAGTGTAACTTACTGTTCATAGTTTATTATGTGGGAAAATCCATCAATGCTTAATCAAAGTAATTAATTTGCATAGGTTTATATCCAATGGCAAGACCAAAAACATTGACAAAGATAGTCAATGACATGATGTTGCAACAATCTACAAGTACTCAGGGAGATAATACATGCACTCATGATGCAACCATCCCTCTGTTATAAATCCTTCGAGCCTTTCCCTATGATGCACAAAAGCCTTCAAGACTCCCATGAATCTTTCAACCCGAAACATCCATCGTGAGCTTACAACTCCACCAAACTCTACCTCCTCAACAAAGTGGATAAGCACATAGACGGATGTCAAAAAAGGACATAGGAAACTCTTTTTTCATCAAGCATACAATCCGACTTTTTTGTGGAATCTCCCGAGTGTCTATTTCCTTTGACGTGATCCACCTAGAAAATGACAAAACACCAATCAATAACTAACTTCAATTGCAAAAAAGAATCCTAGACACTTTTTTGAAGGAGAAATATTGTGCAAGTGACCCAAACGGTATACGATATCTCGAATGCCCTCAGTTAAGCATCCATCAATTACAAGTAGCAAGATATGCTGCAAATAGTCCACCTTTGACACTAGTATCCACACAAATTAACAAATGTCAAGAATAAGATTCAGAGCCATGGCCTACGTTTAGGAAGCTATGCCAGTCATTGTCTTTAATCCAAAAAGATTGTTATCATTCATAGTAAACATGTTTCATAATAATGCACCATAGCGTGTGGGTGTAGATATCAATCTCATCCTAGAATTGATCGTGTTCATCTCATCCTTTGTCAGTACCCATGATAGTGCATGACAACAAGTCGTCTTTCCTATTTTAGGACTTACAATAGACCATAAAGATGGTTTATAGTTTTGTTTCTTTAAATCCACCCTCATAGCCTCTGTATCTTTGATACCCACAAGATGTTTCCAGAGCGAGCATCCTACATTTTTGAAAATATGCATGGGATCAAGAATATGTGTGATTTTCAATTCTTTCCAATCTTCCAAACTATACCATATTGAAATCTTGGGTCTCATCGATTTCTTCCCTCTATCTTTGCAACAATTCTTGTCTTCCTCATAGCTTGTGAGCTCTGCATTTAGATCTATAATAGGGCCAATTGTCCCTTTTCTATATCAATTCATAGGAGTCATTTGTATAGGACACACTCCACTCTCAATCCTTCTATTGAAATGCCTTGCTTATTCTTTTGATTGTAATATGTGTCCTTCAGGAAAAAATCTTCTATGTCAGAGATATATTTTTGTTGAAATTCTTGCTATATTTCGATCATAGCCAATCCTCGCATGGTGGACATGCCTTATAACCCTTTGTTGGTAGACCTACGAATAATCAAAGTCTTAGTGCAATTGCTATTCCACATCACTTTCAAATCCAAACAAACTAAAATCATGTACTTCAAGAATAACCATAGGCAGGATAGTCACGAATAGTCCATGTTAGAATGTCGCAAACCTGAAAGCTTTGTTCACCTGTAGGCTTGGACATGTCAAGCAATTTTATCCCTTTCCATAGTTGTTGTTGTAGATCTTTGATGAGTTGTGCAAGTACACACTGATGTCTTTGACATCTTCTTTTAAAAAAAACAATGAGTTGGCTCATGCTTTTCCATTCGACATAAGCAACTTGACTTAGACTCTTATGCATGTCTCTCTAGCACACGTAACTTGGACTTAACAGAAGTTTGTGAGATAATGGGGCTCAAAATTCACTCATCATGTGGACGAGGTGAATTTGGCTATGGTAGGAATGATTTTGGATTGTTTATAAAACTTTGCAACCAATTACTAAGGATAGGAGTATGGCGATGATAGAAGATGCTAGGATTCTCCAAAATGTGTCTGGATCATATCTTTAATGTGACATGATAGTGCCATGGTAGGTATTGCAAATGATAATTGTAGAAGGTAATATGATCCATGTCAGGACCTTCATTGAGATAAAAAATGAAGTGGGAGTTTCCCCATGCGTTTGGCCACCTTCAGGCAATGGAGGATGATGGTGAGGTTAAGAAAGGCTACAAGAAAATTTGGGTCTAGTATATCTTTCCATAAGAGAATTAGTGACAATCTATAGGCCCAAAAATCCTTGAAAGAGGACTGATGTGCTGGCGGAAGTGAGGAAAGTTGTAAATATGGTTGGGATCCTACTTTTATAGGTTATAGAACTCAATATTCAACCATCTTTTTTTATGCGTTGGTTCAATTTTGCAAGAGAGAGGTGCATTTACATATAAATGTGAGTAATGTTATTTGGTCAACCACTTGATCCTCCACTCGGGTTGTTCCACATACCATCCTTTAATCTAGGCCTTCTTACAGCCCTTAAGACTCAATGCTAGAGGATCATACGGAAGAATCTACCTTACAACTCTATATTGAAGATCTAGAATTTGTGTATTTCACCTTGATGATGATGTCATATTCACAAGACTCAATGCTATCAAATATATCATCATTACTGTGTGGAAGCATTACTTTGCATCTTCAACATATGTCTTTGTGGCTTGCAGATTTAGGCTCAGCTTTTGCAAATAAGTCATTTTTCAGCAAAGGCAAGGGTGGTAGAACATCCTGAGTGTCATTCCAAGTATCATCATGAATTTCATCATCTTCCTCTAGGTAATCTTCATATGTGCATATTCACTCAAACTTGAGTCCAACTGCCCCAGATAAAAGATAATGTCTTTCTCCAAGGCTCTGTTGATCTTTAGCCTCTTTGCAACATCTTCCATGTCTACCTTCCTGTTGTCAAGTTGTTTGGCCCTTTATAATAAAATTTATTCTCTAAGATTTCCTTTTGTATCATAAACACATCACTAATTTCTAGACCCTCTAGACATCGAAATAAAGAGGAGTTTAATAGTGTTGTCCAAGGTGCCTACTTCATATCTCCCATTTTGGTCTTTCTTACTTTCCCTTTACCAGGTGACTTCACTTTTTCATTGATTATCCCCACAATGTCTCTTTTTACCCTTGAAAATTCACCTTTAGGGTACTTGATTAATATATTCATTCATTTTCCATCATCATTTGAATAAGTAATCATATGGAGAACATGTTTATAATATCCTTTTTAGAGAGTAAGCTCAATGGTCTAAATAACATCTTCAAAATAAGGAATAAAATATTCTTGTCAAATTCAATATAAAGCTTATTGGTGACAAATACCTAAATTGTTTGATTTGCATTCTCTCTATAAAACAAGGAATAAAAGATTCTTTTCGGATTCAATATAAAACTTATTGATGTTGAATACATAAACCCAAATTGAACAATGTTTAATTTGCATTGTCTCGAAATGAATACTTAAATATCTTAATGTCTAACAAAAGCATAAACAACTCAAATAAACACACATAAAAATCTATGTAATATGAGATTAAGTGATAATTCAAATTACCTTCTAGTTATCTGTTGAGGGCTCTATCACTAGCCGAGGTTTTGTTTTTGGGATATCACAACATAATCAATAATATTTATCTTCTCTCTTGAAAATACTTTGTCTCTTTGGGTGCCATACAGAACCAAATCTATTGTAGCATCCACAGTGTCAAAATTCTCTTATCAAAATCTGATGCCCATTTTGGTACAAGCTTTTTATATATCATTTGATTAGGTGCAGTATGGCACCTTCTCACATCAATTAACAACTTCTCATACACTCTATTTGGTCAAAACAAAAGATTAAAGTTGCCTATTTCTTGCCCCATATACTCCATTCATCATGATCGAGGGGGTAATCTAATCTCCCTTTAAATAACTTGCATTTGTGGTAGAACTTGAAACCACAGCATGCATCGGTGTATGTGTTGGTGCGTCATTAATAATAGAAGCCTAAAATCAAAACACCACTTATGATTTATATAATCATACAATTTTGTTTTAAAAAAACCCCAAAATATAAACATGTATATTAGAATAACATTTTTCATATACATACATGATGTATCTATGGAGTTTTCTGTATGAAACATGTAGATTAGATATGACACTTTTCATATACATACATGATGTATCCATGAAGTTTTCTATTTGGAGGATGCTATGCACACTACATTTCTACAATTGAGTATCCATGTGGAGATAAGCCATTTATTTGACTCTTTCAAATCATGGATGGAATTATTCAGCTTCCTACATTTTTTTATAGTAGATGTACTCTTTCAAATCATGGATGGAATTATTGAGCTTCCTACATTTTTTTATAGTAGATGTACTCTTCTGAGACACATCATGAGACATATCAAGAGCTTTAGAACTACTCTTGTGATAAATCAAAATTTTCTAAGCTTCAAGCTTTACGTGTTGTAAGACTCACTTTGATAATTTACCTTGTGGTTTATAGTATCCTTGCAATTTTGGAGGATATAAACTTTTGCATAATAAAATCCACTAATAACATCAATAGTTATCTCAATCTTGCACTCTTCCAATGTACTACCAATCTTGGACCTCCTAACCACACTTTCTTATACATTTCTTTTTTTGGTTGGACTTTATCCATTGTGATTATAAATAATCTGAATTATAGTTTTAAACTAATGACATTTTTCTTTTTTCAAGTTCTCACTATGTAACAAACACAAGGAATCCCATCACTTGACATTGACTTCCTTATATCAAGTATGGATCCTAATGGTCCCCACATGATATCTGCTATTAGGGAGAATGTTACATGATGTAGACTAGCTCTTTTTCAAGATAACCTTGAGCTAGATCCATTCTTTTCTTCCTAGCACTCTCTCTCTCCAAATTTCCAACATTCTTCATGTGTTTATACTGCATCACAGAGCTATGATGGTGTGCAAAAACATGGTTGAGTTTTAAAGGGAGAAACCCATGAAGAAAGAGAGAGAGAGAGAGAGAGAGAGAGAGAGAGAGAGAGAGAGAGAGAGAGAGAGAGAGAGAGAGAGAGAGAGAGAGAGAGAGAGAGAGAGAGAGAGAGAGAGAGGAAAGAGTCAACTTCCCCCCAAAAAGGGCGTTTTTGAAAAAGCCTCCAATTTAAAAAGTTAAAAAAGTCAAAATTAGGGAGACCACCTTGCTATGCACTAGGGCAGGCCAACTTTTTATGCATTACCCCCCAAATATAGGGGTGAAAGTGACATTTTTTTTACTAGTTACCCCCTTTTTACCCTTGATTAATTAATGTAACCACCTCCTAATCCTTTCTTTAGACTAGTTACCTCCCCATTTTTTAGACTACTTACCTCGTTTTTCACCCTTGATTAATGAACTTAACCACTTTCTAATCCTTTATTTTTGTTCTTGAGCTTCTTCTTGATTCTACATTGGTTCTTGCATTGGTTTCTAGTTCTTGAGCTCCTTTGTTGGTCCTTCTCTATTCGCAAAGATTCTTCTAAAATCACAATGGCCACCACCATCATCGTGTGCTGACACTTCTTTGATATTAGCACACTACATGCTCCTATCATGACAATGATAACGAATGTTCCCTATAAGGATTTCCAAAAGTGCCCGAGGTCAACCGACAAGTAAGATGGACGTCTGTTGATTAGGAAGATCTGGCAATGCTTGGGTACCTAATGTGCAAGACATGGTCCATTTTTTTCTCCTTTTTGGTTATAATGTTAAGATGTCTCATATGGTAGTACTATAGGTGCTAAAAATTAAGCAAGTTCACATGCATCCCACAAAGGCAAAAGAAAAGTTGAATCACACCCTTTTGTAACACCTGATGTTTTAGTAGGTCCTTCTTTGTTGATGGAGATAGTGGATTAGATTGAGCCTTGATGAGGAGTTTGGGATCTCAACTATTGTTACACTTGGTGTACAAAGGTCCAAAGTAGTGTTGAGAACACCTGGTAGTGATCTAGCTGTATGTAGCTCTACTAGAGTTAGATACCCAGTGGATAGGTTGAGAAGTATACAACCAATCATTATGCATATATGATCAGTGGATATGTTGAGAGATATACAACCAATCATTATGCATATATCATTACGTATATATGGTCATAACTTGAGCCCACGTGTTTTAAGGAGGCACTTGGACATAGGCATTTGGAAACTTCCATCGATGAAGAGATGGTTGCATGAGACACGAGATTTGGTGCTCTTTCTTGTCTCCAGGAAAATTACAAAGTTGAAGCTGAATAATAGATCAAGAACTTGGAGAGGGGACCCATTGTCTTAATGGAGTTGCAACCCAAAAGAGCAAGGACCACGAGGCATGAGTTAGTTGCAAATGTTAACCCCAATGTAACAAAAGTTCTAGATGATGAGTACCAAAAAATGTAAAAATCTATGATTGTGGAGTGTGTGGTTGACTCTCAACCAAGATGCCAACTTTCACCTCCCAGTGAATCCTCCTTCATTGCATTTGGGAATATAGAGTCTGGTTGGGTTGGTTCTAGAGGCAAAGAGACAATGGCTTCAGAACTGACTCTTTTTTGCGACCTCTTGAGAATGCTTACAAGTTTGGTCAAGGCCTTTGACACATTGTGAGGATCCCTCATAGGTTCCATGATTGGATCTGGAATAGAGTCTAAGATACGCTTAGGTGAGGTTAGCATTGATTCATACTCGATTACTTGCTCAAGGATATGGTCCAATTCAGTCTCACCACCTTCCTAATAAGCTCTTGGGCTTGTTTCATTCACTCCTCCAACACAACATTAGGGTACTCTTTAAGTTTCTTGGAAAGATTTATGTAGTCTCGATAGGCTTCTTTTCTTTGGAAATAGCTGGTTTGAGCTGTCATGGTCACGATGTCGGTCTCCTTGACAATTGATTGTGCATTGCATGCTTCCGCGTGATCTTTGATGTCTTCTTCTTTTGGACCTTTGACCCTATTCCTTAAGCATTTTTAGTGGCTACTTTTAGGCTTGCATCTCAGGTTCTTGGGCTACTTGCCTTTGAAGTTAAAGCTTTAGGTTTTTCTTATTTGTACCCTTGGATGTTTCCTTGGCTATCGCCTTGGTCTTGGCTTGGATCCTTTTGATGGCATTAGGGAGATTGTATGAATAAGTCCTCCTTGTACAATTAATAGGTTAAGGCTTATCGAAGTGGTTAATGCTACCACTGGGATAATCGTCACTCTATTGAGACAATCCTTAAAAGCATGCTCGTCAAAAGTGGATGATGCTACCCCCACTGGGATGATCGCCACTCTATTACAATTACAATAATCCTTGAAAGCTCGCTTGGATCCACACTTGTGACATGTGCCTTCGTAAATGAATGACATTGGGCTTTATCACTAGATTCGGGGATGGAGTTGAAGTACTTGTTGGTGAAATGGTTTTATGAGGACACTTGGCAACATGGTGTTTGCCCTTGCAATGAAACATTAAAGTCTCTCACTCTTTATTGCACCATGGCTTCAAATAAGGAGGCATACTCAATGGCTAGAGGCTGCTCTAGATATCCATATGAATCGTATTGTTCATATGAATCATCACTCGCATGCTATTGAAGTCTTTCGCTTGTTGTTGCACCATCGCTTCAAACAAGGAGGCATAGTCATCAATAGCTAGAGGCTATTATTCTGGATATCCATATGAATCGTATTTCTCATATGACTCATGGCTCTCATGTTTCAAACTCTTGGAGTCTACTGGCAAAGTCATTAAGCATTTTATGCGGTTTTGAAGAGAGCCCATTAGGATGGTAATACCTAAGGTGGGTATGTTGCTAGTGGTGGTGTATATATACCTCTCGATAAGAGGTTTTGGTAAACAAGCACAGGATTATGTTCTAGAGCATTTAGTTTGGCCGGTAGAGCTAGTGGTTGCTTTGGTTCTAGAAGCATGGGTTGTGGTGATGGAGTCCAACCCTTCTAGGTTTCCTTGGTATCAATAATAAGTGCTATCATGGCTCCCATGGCATTAGTAATGAGCACAAAAATATTATTGTCTTAGCCTTGGCAATGGACACTCCTTTCTTATATGGTTTTGATGGCAAATCACACACAAACCATATCTTTTCATGGTAATACGTGTGGGTATCTAGCTTGAGGAACTAGTTGGGACTAGCCTTGACATTGGCCCTCTCTCACTGGCCTAGTCGATTGAGAATATTTTCTATTAATTTTTCCATGCTCGTGTCCTTGACTAGGACTCTTGTTGGTGTTGGTTGGGCTCCCTTAGCCGTAGAGGCTTTGGATGGTGCATCCCCTACTTCTTGATTTGGGTGGACGACTTCTACATCTTTATCTTGGAGATTGTCTACTAGGTCTATTACTTCGCAGGACAATACTCATCACATGTGTACTGCCTACACTTTATAGATGGCCATGAAGCTTATTGCTCTTGAGGCCGATCATAAATCGATCAATGAGTAATAAATCATCTAAGCCTTTCTATGGGACTGCATCTCATATAAAGATACTTGGTTTTAGCAATGTAGTCCTACATGGTCTCACCTTTGTCTTACTTTTTACGGTTGTAGATTTGTGCAATGGGGCTCCATTTAGCTCCAATGGTGGGTCATAATTCCACAACTAAAGTGTGTCTCAAGATCTCATTACCTAGCCCTTTCAAGTGGGTTTAGTAACCTAAACCACTGACATGTTTTTCCTTCAAGGAAGAGTCTAAATGAACAGATCTTAGTGGGATCATCAATCATTCCCATGGCTTTACAAACTTGGTTTCTCTATGTACTAAATGCGTTCTCTAGTTTCATTAAATTTGATAATCATCCTGAGATGTGGATTAACTTTGTTTTTTCCAAATCTGGACCTCTACGTGCTATATTCATGGTAACTCCCCTTCCCAATTCAAACACCATCCTTAGCATACTTCTGCATAGGGAATGATTGCACAAAACCCTATGTCTTTGGGTTTGGCGTTTTGTGCCCCATGGGAATGGGTTGTGCAATTTTCAATGGCACTTGTCCTACGCCTACCTAGCTTTGAGGAGGCTGCAAGCTTATGGACAACTGAGGACACATTATATGATTACCCTTATGAAACACCCGGGTTAGAAGTAATCCCTATAATTGACTCTTTACCTTGCTCTGTGTTCTTTGGCTCGTTCAAATGGAGAGGAACCAAGACTTGGTTCTCTAGCGAAGAGGCTTCCACAATGGTTGCAAAAGATACGTGTCCCAACTGTTTGTAACTATGGTTGTTGGGCTACTTGACATGGCCATCTTGGGGCAAATCCAACTCAAGGTCGACACCAAAAAACAGTGTGGTGTTTGACATGGTTTCAAAGCACTTCCAATGGGAGTGAATCTTGAGGCTCTTGGTCGTGCTCCCGTTCCTTCATTGAAGCTTCACCCAAAGATATGATGGTTTAATGCCCTTTTCACAAAGTTAATGACACTATTCACAACTAGATGGCGAATCTAAGAGTCGGAGGACCATGGTGGCTACCATTTCCAAGGATTCCGTAAAACCCACATATGCATTTAATTGACTCATTTCTTTCCAAAACTCCTCACTTTCCTTCTTAACAAGGGAGCATTATGTTTAGTGTTGGACCAAAGGTTGGGTGGATCTAAAAGGGTATGGCTTGATGTACCATAATTGTTTCCAATCTGAACTGATTTTGTATCAAAGAGTCAAGTCTGTATGGATTCAAACATGTGTGTTCTATTCAAGTCACAAAAAAGAAGTATTTTGGTTTCTAACCTTTTTTTGCTAGGCTCACATGTGCTCACGTTTGTGGACTCACGTCTATGAACTCATGTTTATAAGCTCACATCTTTTTTGTATGAAATAAGGTCACGTAGGTCTACTAAGCTAGACTTCCTAGTAGACTCACATCTTGTGGACTCACACCAATTGGCTCACGTCTTGTGGGCTCACGTCTCACCTAATAGAGTTCATGGATTTTTTTCTTTTAATGATATAGACTCATGGTTTTTATTTTTATGAGCTAGATCTACTTCGTTATGGATTTTAAGTAATGCATGAAACTTCGAATATTTAACAAGTTTGGAGAGAAATTATTCAATAATAATTATACTCAAGACTCCAATAATTACAAAGAATAAGGCTAATACATATTGTATAACAAAATTAAAAAATTAAAAAACAAAGATAGGTAAGTTCTTACAACCTTCAAGACACTGATCTGTATCTAGATTTACGGCTCACATCTCCAAGCTTACGACTCTAGGCTTATTACAGCTCACTTCCAACTACAAACTCGCAGAGCTCACATCTCCAAGCTTACGACTCTAGGCTTATTACAGTTCACATTTTTTTATCATGAAACTATGCGCTCGTGTCTCCCAACTCGAGAGATAATTTAGCATGATAGAGTTTTTAAAAAATTTTAGACTTTAATAGAGATGATTAAGATTCCTAAGCTTAATTTATAATATTATTACAAGTAACTAAGTATTTTTTTATTATTTTTATTGATTCTAAATACTTTTAAGCTACAAATTTCAATAATGCATAAAATTATGAAGTACATGAATGAAAGTCACAAATTTTCACTTTAATTCTCTCTTAATGGAGCTCAAAACTTATGTCTTTGAAATGGATTACACTTCTAAGGACAAATGCTAAGGTATACAATAGCTTGGAATGGACAAAAAAACAAAGCTAAGCACTAGGCTAGTCCTTGTTATAGATATCACCAAGTCAAGAGCTTTCCTTAGCCTTTACTGAACGAGTATCGTTTGGTCTTAACTTAAAAGCCATAAATGCAATATTTCGATGTGGATGCATTGGCTCGTGTGTCATATCTTCACTCTATTGTCACATCATAATGCTTCTTTACACTAAGAGTGAAGATAGATCTTTAACCACAAAGCACTCATGAAAAGAGACTTTTAACACTGGCATTACTCCAACCATAAATGGTTTGCAATATGAGATCAAATAATTAAACCTATCCAAGCAAGCATCCATCAAGAAAACGAGATCTAATATACCACACACAAGCAAGAGTAGAGAAGAAAGAGTGCTCACAAGCATTCTATTACGAGGGAATAAATGTATATTGCTTAATGTCAAATTTTGCTCATATACAAATGAGTAGCTTTCACATTATGGCATTAAGCTTAAGGCAAGACTGTTTTATAAAGTTCCAACAAAATCTTATAAAAGGTGGGTTTTCACTAGACGGGTCAAATGGCAAAAGACCTCATGGTAGGTTAGTCGGTAAAACCATTTTAACTTTTTACGAAGTGGTTAACACACATGTATGTTTCATATCTTACAATTTTCTCCATTACTTCATTTAACATCGTTTTTAGCCTTCTTCTTTTTTATTATTATGATCTCTTCAAAGCTACTTGGACTTTAATTATTTATGTCTTGTTGACCAAGGTTATGTTGTAATTTGGAAGTGTGCATGATATTTTGATGCTAATTAGTAAGGGCACCCCCGACTAATTAGTTTGAGATGAAAAGGTGATTTAGTTAATGTATATGAACTGAAGATAGGGTGAATACTTACATACCCACATAGAAACCCTTTCTGATATAAATGAGAATATATTCACGCATACCCACTTCGAAAAATGCACTACTTTCAAAACGTGCGCTTGTATTCTGCATGGACTTTCTTAAAGTCCATTACAGCCTTCGTTCGCATCACCATGCTTTTGCCTTGTGGTTCGACCCTTGGCCTCCACTTTGAGGGTAGTGCTGCATCCCTTGCTAGTAACGAGGTGAGAGGTTTACACCCCTTCCACCCCTTTTGATCTCTGCTTTGAGCGCATAAGACGCCCCTATGTGACAAGAGGGTTTCATGGCTGCTGTTATATTCTAAAGCTCCCATTAGCTGAAATTCCAGCCTCAGTTGGTGCAGCTTGGGGCTTTAGAATCTGGCAGTTGGAGCTGAGCACATCAGCTTACTCCTCAAAGGCAAGAACAACAAAGACATCCTGTAAAGACCATCTTTGCAGGGCATCCTTATCTGATGGATTGATGACTGCCTGGTCTGCAGCAGCTTGGCGATAACCAATTACTATCTCTTCTCTTTGGCGAGCACGGATCATAATCTCAAAGAAGGATACCTCTTCCTGATCATTCAAGTAGAACTCAGCTGGCCTTATATACAGTTCATTTCCCTGGAAAAGGATTGTCAAGCCAAAGTTAGGGTCCCCTTACCGACCTCACTTGTGTCAAAAATGTATGTGCGGGCACGTGTCTTACCTCTTCTGCAAAAAGCTCTTCCAGCACGCGATTGATCTGTTTGTCCTCTGCTACCATGGCTAATGCCATACTCACAAGCTCATTCGATAGTACATAATCGCTTATCTTTGAAACACTGACAAGATTCTTGGTCCGAGAATCCAGTATCTCACTTATAATTATTGTATTATTCGATGCCTCATGCATTTCACGAATCCAAGAGCTCTGTGAATGCCCGTGCACCCGGCTATGAGATCCTCTTGAGACTTCCAAAGGTAGCCTCTTGGACTGCATTTCCATTGGCAACTTTGTGATTAGTTGTCACAATCAAGCACAGATTGTATTTTCATCTTTGTAAAGGTGGCAAACCATGATCCATACATGTGTGCGTGTGTGCGTGCGCATGTGCAGTGTGCCAGCAGATGCCCATGTGTATACGACACATCCATGCACATGTAAACATCCACTAGAAAATCATCACAATACCTGTATGTCTCTGATCAAAAGCAATGTCGCAAGAGAGCTGGAGTCTGCATTTACAACAGTATCCTCAAGTTTCTCATCAGCCAATATCAATATCTGTCACCAAAGAATTGCATCTTTAGAGCCCTCAGATCATCACCACAAAAGAGATGTGACTTGTGTTGCAAAGACAAACACTACAATACACAGCATTTTGAGTGAGTAGCTCTCATGTTGAGCTTAAAAGGAAGTGCAAGAGTGTACATGACCAAGAGTGCACACGTGCCTACACCCCCCATTACTACCACTTCCACAACCACTACTACGATTACGACTACAACTATCATTTGCACTTCTACAACCACAGCTACCACTACCACCTTTTTTTGTAAAGAGCAGTGTTCTATTACTTCATCGTACAAGGAAAGAAGTCCTTAAATGTGAGGAAAACTTCTTCAAGATCAAAAACACTGGAAAAACAAGTCTAACTACAGCTAGACCATCTCTTGTAGTCTATGGCAAGCATAAAGAGATTGGCGCAAAGACTAGCAAAATAAGGAGTACCTGTCAATCTGTGTAGGGTGAAAGATCAAATGATTGCAGCCAATCCAGAGTTTTCAAAGTGCCCAATAGTGTGTCCAAGCAAGGAAACGTGCATACTAGCCAGTGATATCTTTGAAAGATCCAGAAATGCTTGGAGAAGTAACATCCTGGAAATCTGGTAGCCAAAAAATCTGATAGTCTATGCAAGAAATCTCTGGTGTGCAAACAAGCCCATAGTAAATGAGACACGGTCTCATTGCGATTTGAGCATTTGAAGCAAGAGGTAGAAGCTAACCTTCTTTTGGCTAGAGTTTCACCAACACATAGCATTGCAACCAAGCATCGCCAAAGGAAAACTCTCTGCTCTAACGGAAATTTACTGCTCCGAACTTTTGGAGATTTTGTTTTCACCACTTGGTTCCCTTATCCATATTTGAAAGCCTCTTAGAATGAGCAGCAATCCACAGCTTGGGAATAATCAATCTGTATATTCGGGTAGCTGTGAGTTATGACATAGGTACTTTGGGAAAACAAGGCTCATCTCTCTGCAACATCCAATCTAACAATCTCTTCTCTTGAATGACAAGAGGAATCACTTCAAATTGTTGCAACAAAGCTCTAATTTTTTGCATAACAGACCCGTAATGCATGCCCGAATTCCCACTCCTCTATGCTTGCAGGAATTCAAGTATTTAAGTATTCTGCCATCTGGAGAGACAGCATCCTAGATTAGACATATTTTTCATGGAAAGAAAATAGGCCTTTCTTTTCTCCTGAACTGCCAGAGGTTCCAAAAATACTCTGCTCCAGTGAATGCTGTCCAATCTCAGCGAGTTACCTATTTTTGAAGGTCTGCCAGACCAATCCAAGTACTAGAGGACTTTTTTCCAAGCAGCTATCAGTCTAGTAGTGAAAGGACAGCCTAGTTTCTTCCCTTGCAGCTTTCCGAGAAGAAAATCCCAATGTGTACATTGCCATCTGCCAAAAGAGTCTGTTTTAAGTGCAGTATACATAGCTGCAATCGTCACCCTCCAAGGCTGCTCCTAGGCAAAAAAAGGTGGACAACAGAGTTGCTTTTCTTGCCAAAACATGATAATGAATATTGAGAATATTTAGCCCTCCATGCATCTTTGGTGAACAAATCCATTCACATCTCAAGAGCCTAAGAGATTTCTTCTAATGTCTGGTTTCCCATAGACTTCCATGGTCTAAGACGTGAAAGCAGTGATGTGTTTCTTAAAGGCAAGAAAAACTGTACATATGCCATTAAGATGGATTGTACTATCCTCAATCGCACATGTAAAGGCTAGGTAGGTAATTGCCAGTATTCCAATTTTGCTTTCATCTTTCTAAAAGATCCAATTTGTGGCATCACTAACAGATACATTCCACCCCAATGGGTAACCCAAATATCTAACAGTATTTGTTGGTGGAAAAATCTATCCAGGCCATAATTACTTGTCACGTGCACCCATGGACTGTGGTACACGGTGACAAACTAGCTCATCAACAGTGCAAGAAACATGATCAAAAGTAGTACCTTTTTTAGGATATTTTGTCATATGCCATGACCCCTTTGTGAGCCCCAATCCGGGACATGTCAGGCACGAGCTACATAGGTCAGTCTCCCAGCCATAGAGGTCTGCCAGGTCAGTCCTCTTAACCCACTTTGGAGAATTCAGCAAGTAAGTCTTCATGTAGATGTCAGCCTTAGGTTAGTTGCATCAGAAGCATTCATGTAGAGAGTAGGGGCCAGCCCCAAGGCAAGTCCCAAGGAAGGGACAGCCTTGCAACAAGGAGTATTTAATACTCCTAGCCAACCCCTATGCCCAATCGGCAGCCCTTGAGGGGCTTGGGCAGGAGTCAGCCAAGACCAGACTGCAGTCGGCCAGCCAACAGAACTAGTCCACGAATTAATCGAGCAGTAAATGCTAATTTAAGCAGTCGTGGCACAATCATCGGCAGGCCGACAGCCCTTAAACCAGCCGACCACCATCCTAGTAGTCATATAAAACAGCGCCTCAGCCTCAGTCCATAAATCATCAGAAATCAAATCAAGTCTCATGCAAGCATGTGTGCTTAGGCCCACAGCCTTTGCATACTTATAGCATTCTTGTGCTTTCAACCAAGGCAAACCGAAGCTCAGCCTCTTCAAAAGTTTTCAGCACACCAACCATCAGTCTCGGGCCGGTCTATTCTCTCGAAGATAGCTTCACAGTCACCTCCAGCTTATGTACAATTTTGCCCAGTGCTTGTTCGCTTTGTCCTTGCGTTTGGCGGTCAGTCAGTCAGTTTGTCCGCTTAGTTTTGTGGACACAGTTCAGCTTGTATTCAGTTCTCCAGAAGAAATAAAGCAAATACTCCTGCTTTCCGCAGGGGGTGGGGGGGGTGTTGGGGGGGGCGCGCGCTTCAGTGGGTAATTTGGAACCCCATCTGGTGTCATCTCGACTACATCTTTTAGATTCATGTATGTTGTTTAAAGGATTACTAAAGACTCACTAAACTTAGGTTTAAAGAAGACCTCGTTGTTTCGCACGGTCCTAGCTTGGCATATTCTACATTGGTATCAAAGCTTCGGATGTGATTCAACCCGGCAACCTAGAGTGAGAGCATCCTGTGGATGGTAAAGTTGAGATTGGGAAAAACCACTCGCCCATCTACCATGGCACCAAGCTCTGAAGACATTACTAAAGAAGAAGAACCATTCGAAGAAACGCTTCCGCAAAAAGAAGACGAAGACAACCAAAAGTTAAAGGGGCACATAAGGCAACTCCAGATGCAACTCAAAAGAGTCCAAATGGAAAAAAAACTCACAGAATTACAGGAAACCTTGGCCCAGCAAGAGACACCCAAAGAACAAAGTTCCTCAATGGAACCGTGGTGTCGATGGATGACAGAAAAAGAAGAGCGAGACCATGAAGCAAGACTGGCCGAACACCTGGCAAAGAAAACCAAACGCAAGGCCAAAGAGGAGCGACAACAGGCAAAGCTCGAAGCGAAGGCGAACCACGAGTGACACGCCCAAGAAGACTTGAGGGACCAGTCCAACAGACACTGCGAACTCTGGTAGCTTGTTTCCACCCTACTCAGTCCTCCACAACCCTAGCCTTAGCCTCGACAACTATTATCTGTGCCTCACTGAACTTCATGAAGTACGACAGCAAGTGCAACCATTCAGTTGTGACACAATTTATCCACCGGTTTGTTGCCCATTTTCCACTCTCCAAGATCACACATACCCAAGACAAAGTCCATCTAGCGCCTCCACATCTCATAGGTGATGTAGTCACTTGGTGGCAACATCGATTCCGTTTTCACACAGATTCCTACACTGGCTTACCAGACTATGATTCGGACACCTTCGTGTCCGATTTGAAGACCAGGTTTCTACCTCCGCAATGCATGACCAATCTCAAAGACAAGTTCTACAAGCTCACCCAGAACGGTTCCCATGTGCTCACCTACTCCAACAAAGTGATCACATCACCATGAGATGATGCTCAATGGAGACACCAGTCACCCCCAAACCTCAGCAGCAGAGCAGACGCAGACCACCCAGCAGAACCAAGCGTCTAACCAACAATCAAGTAAGGGGGCACCCAACAACAAGAACCACAAGAAGAAGGGCCAGAATAGCTCTTCTACTAGGAAGGAACGATAAGATGGACGCAAGAAGACCCCTAAAGAAAAGATCAAGGAGGGCCTTACCGAAGGATTATTACAGTCACATGAGAAGGAGAGGTACTTCAAAGAGAACCATTGGTTTTTCTGCCACCACACGGGACATGCAAAGGACTATTCCAAATGGCAAGCGGAAGAAGGCAAACAACCAGCCTCTACAATGGCTACCGCCGCAGCTGTACCACCCCCACCCTCAACCACCAATGTTGTTCAGCTCTTGCTTGATTTGAATGCGGTACCCGCAGTGGTATTTGATGATAAGCAGGAGGGCGGAGTTGAGGAGCTTCAAAAAGGTCTTATCAGAGCTTATGGCATGGCGAAGGGGCAACAATTTGTTCTCTTCGACATGGGCAGTTCTGAAGATGCCATTTCTCCGCAGTTGGCGACCAAGATGAAATGTGCCCTAGTGCCTTATCATTTGGACGTAGATGGGTTCACTCCCGGCCTGCGTATCCATATCACCTAGAGATACAATCCTTTGTGGGCTTGTGCCAAGCGTGTAGCTTGCATATGGATCGGTTTTCTAACCTTGCAGTCCCATTGACAAATTTGCTCAAGGGAGTGAAAACAAGAAGACAAAAGGTTGCAGTAACAGGAAAGGCTTTAGAGGGATTCTTTGCTCCGCAAAAGGCGGCTTTCAAAGCACTAGTCCTTCAACTCGCATCATGGGATGATCCCTTCGAGGTGATCACCGATGCAGTAATCTCGCCATTGGAGCAGTTTTGCAACAAGAAGGAAGAACCGTGGCGTATTATAGCAGGAAGTTAAATGATGCAGAAGACAATTATTATGTCTATGACAAAGAGTTGCTAGAGGTTATCGCAACCTTGAAACAGTGAAAACCTTTCTTTATGGAAGGGAATTTACTGTGAAGACAAACCACCAAGCCTTGAAGTGGTTACACGCTATGCCAAGTGCCCAATAGAGCGATAGACAACACCGGTGGAGTCAGTTGTTCCAACAGTTTGGGAAAATGACTGAGTATGTACTGGGTAAGCACAACCTTGTGGCAGATGCTCTTAGTTAAAAAGGTAGTATTCTGACAGTACAGGAGTCCATTGTGTTGGAGATACAAGGTAAGGACTTAGATAATATGAAGACACAGTATGCAGATTGTCCAGAATTTGGAACTCCTTACAGTATGGCCCTTTATTGAGAACCGGGTCATTATACCGTTCAAGACGGTTGGCTCTTTTATAAGAGTCAATTATGCATTCTCAGGGAGAAGAGACCGGCACTCCTACATGATGCCCATGATTCACTTGTTGGTGGTCATCGCGGGAGCAATAGTACTTTGGAGAAGTTAGAAAGATCATTTTATTGGCCGAAAATGCGCAGGGATGTATACAACTATGTTTCAACATGTTCTATATGTCAAAAAGTGAAAATACCTCACACCAAACAAGCAAGGTTGCTTTAGCCGTTGCCCGTTCCCGAGGTCCGTTTCACGACATTTCGATGGATTCCGTTGGACGACTTCCTGCATCTACTGGATCTTAGAATACTCAATGTACGATGATAGTTGACAGATTCAGTAAATTTTGTATGCTTATATCATGCAAGAAGACGGCCACAACAGAAGATATGGCCTGGCTCTTTCTCCGACATTGGTATCCAATATGTGGTTTGCCATGGA
Source organism: Cibotium barometz (assembly GCF_041138505.1). Taxonomy (NCBI): domain Eukaryota; kingdom Viridiplantae; phylum Streptophyta; class Polypodiopsida; order Cyatheales; family Cibotiaceae; genus Cibotium; species Cibotium barometz. The sequence continues at coordinate 35,348,890 of NC_141047.1, forward strand.
CCATTACTTCAATCGGGATCCAAAGTTTACATCTCAATTCTGGCGAGCTCTATTAGACAACTTTGGTAGCAAATTGCAATTGTCGAGCACATTCCATCTCCAGACCGATGGCCAAACAGAGATTTACAATCAATTGGCTTTCAATGTGCTTAAAGCATACTGCCATGATCAATAGTCGAAGTGGGAGCTTCATCTCCGGTTGATGTAGGCGATTCTCAATGACACACTCATCCAATGTTGGTAGAATTCCTAACGAGACAGCCTTTGGTCGAAGATTTTCATCCCTTCTCACGCAGATGATATCTCCTTCCTTGAAGACATCGGAAACTTTTTCAGCCATCATTAAGTCAGTCAAAGAAACCTCGCTTCCCCAAAAGAAAACCCCCCCAAATTGTGTGCAGTGTAAAAAGCAGCTCGCTGAAGCTCCCGCCTCCACCCTGCACGCCCCCCCTCTCTCTATCGCCTGTGCGCCTCCCTCCTCTCCGCCAGTTCGCTTTTTCACCCCCCGCCTGCCTTCGCTTTGTGCGCCCGCCTGCACGCCCCCCCTCTCGCTATCGCCTGTGCGCCTCCCACCTCTCCGCCTTTTCGTTTTTTCACCCCCCGCCTGCCTTCACTCCCCTCTGCTCGCTTTTGCGCCCCCCCCTCCTGCCTCGCTGCTGCGCCCTCCCCCCTCCTCGCCATTCGACCCCCGCCCTTCGTATTTTCGCCCCCAGCTCCCTCTTCGCCTGTTCGCCCCCCCATCCCCTCTGTCGCCTGTTCGCCCCCCTCCTTTCCGCCTGTTCGCGCCCGCCCCCCCCCCCTTCAGCAGCACCCCGCCTCCCCTTTTGTTGCCGCCCCCCCCCAGGGTTTCTCCTTCGTTTTCCCCCTCTCCCTCCTCTTTCGTGTTGTTCACCCCCAGGGGGTTTTGTTTTTCTTCATTTTCATCCGGTCTTCGCCTCTTTGGGTGCAGCCCGTTTCTTGCAGGTTTTCCGCATTCGCCTCGCCTTCGCCTGAGCTTCAGACTCTGATGGAGACTCCTCCCGCCTCGCCTCAGAGGGACTCACCCGCAGCCCCCTCGCCCGCCCCCGAGGTCATCCCCATCAGGCTTTCTCTTTCGCCGGAAGAGGAAGCGAGCCTCACTGCAGAGGTGGAACGCCTCCAGGCTCATTCCACCATCTGCCGTATAGTCGGCACTCGCCCCAGTAGAGGGGAGATCAGGGATCTTCTTCAGGCTCGCCTTCTTGCAGATGTGGGCAAGATCCTGGATGTACAGCTCCTGGGCCGGGGCCATTATCAGATCGAGTTCGAGGCCGCCCAGAGCGTTGCCAAGGTCCTTGCCATGAGTCCTCTGGACATCAGGGGTGCTCGGGCTTTCTTCAGACCTTGGCAGCATGGATTTGACCCAGCAGCGACGGAGCAAGGAGAGCGCCTCTTCCATATTACAGTTTGTTTCCCTGGTCTCCGCCGGGAGTATCTTCCGCTCCTCCCCAGGCTCGGAGCATTGGTGGGCTCGGTACTAGAGACGGGCCCCTCAGCAGCTTCAGTGGTGGCCAGAGCAGCGGGGCTACCTTCGGTCAGAGTGTTGGTGTCTGACATCTCCTCCCTTCCTAAGGTCATTCAGCTACCTAGGATAGGGGGGGGGTGGATAGATCAGAGAGTGGAGTTCTCGGGGCTCCCGAACCAGTGCTTCATTTGCAGGCAGGTCGGTCATCTGGCCAAGGCCTGCCCTCGCAGGAGACCTCGACCCTCACCACAGCAGCAGGCTACTGATGGCCCGCCCACAGATTCGGCCATCAGCAGGCTGCCTCAGGGACACCTGCTCAGGCCACAGAGACCTCGGAGTGGCAGCCTGGACAGGGGCGCCGCCGAGGGAGACAGCCACAGCAGCACGCACAGAGACCGCTGCAGCAGCAGCCACAGTCTCAGCCTCACTGGGTTCCCGTGAGGAACAGCTTTGCTCCCCTTCAGGAGGAGACCCCTGCAGCGACTGAGGACCAGGAGATGCCAGCTCCTCCTTCTTCACCCCCCCCACCCCCGTCCCCTCCCACCGCCTCGTCTCCACCTTCGCCTCCTCCCGCCTCCGCTCCGGTTTCGGCAGCGGCTCCCTCTCCACCTCCTTCGCCTCCCCCTCCTCCCCCTCCGCTCGCCTCACCTTCCCGGGAGACCCTGGCAGTTCCCTGGCGCTCACCTGCAGTCCGGAGAGCGCTGAGCACTGACCTCGCTCGAGCATCACAGAGGAGACCTATGCCGATTAGGGCCTCACGGATTTCATCTATCCGCAGTCGGCTGAGTCGCCTTGGCATTGGACAGCGCTCGGAGGCCTTTGATTATACCTTTACACGGCTTTTTGGAGCAGAGGGCCCCCATGAGCCAGCACCCATTCGAGTTCACGTAGTGATACCTCCGGCCCGCGGGGAGGAGGCACTAGACTCAGCGGTGGCCTTCTCGTTCCCTCTATGTGGACCTTGTGATCGGGAGTGGACTCTAGAGCTCGCTCTCAGCACTTTGAAGACTCAAGCAGTTGAGTTTTCTCACCACATGAGCGATCTGGAGGTGACTGATGTGATAGGCCGACTTTGGGAGTTGGCTCATTTTTTCTTGGATCCCGGGAGTGTGGATACCTCAGGGATTCGGCATTTGGTCGTGCGCATAGTGGCAGACTTGGCGCGGGACCCTGGATATGTGAGTATACACGAAGTTTCTCTGTCAGAGCAGGAGGCAGTCGCCATGGGCCACAGCCCCACTGGCGCCTGATCCGGGATTCTTGCAGCACACCGGGTGGGCAGATTCGCAGCCGTTCGGATGGGGACTACTCTCCATCCAAGCCGCTTGCGAAGGCCCGCCGTACGGCTGAGACAGCATCCACCTCAGCAGGGCATCCATGAGGATCATCTCATGGAATGTACAGGGCCTTGGCGGAGCACACTTTATACGCTATCGAGGTTGCTTGAGGCAGGAGCTTCAGAGATGCCTGGTTGGTGGCAGCATTGACATTTTGATGATGCAGGAGCACCACTTGGGTGAGAGCAGGATCCGGAGATATGGTTCGGTGATGCCTGGTAGATGGGACACTTTTTGGTCTGCAGGGTTTGATCCTTTGGGTGGACAGGGAGGAGTATGCATGGTTATTGCAGATGTATGGCGGCAGGCCATTGTGGATCGAGGGATCATTGTGCCTGGTAGAGCACAGTATGTCATTCTGAGGATGCATGATGAGCTATTGGGTGTGCTCAACATCTATGCGCCCAATCATGCTAGTGCCAGAGCAGAGTTTTGGACTCACGTTACTGATGCATTGCCAGAGGCCGCACATTGGTGTGTTGGGGGAGACTTCAACATGCTTGAGGACCCGGCAGATAGGGTGGGAGGCAGTCATGTTACAGTGCACGGCACGGAGCTTGCAGCTTGGGACCGGTTTTGCATGTCACTGAGGATCACTGATGCATGGCAGCATGGGGCTTTCTCCCGGTCTCAGGACAGTCTTAGTTTCTCTCGGTCGGATCGCCGGCAGGGAGGGACTAATCTATCTCGGATTGATCGCTTTTATGTGGGCGATTGGTTAGGGGAGCGAGGGGGCTCCGTCGGCATTCTTGCTGGCACCTCATTTTCAGATCATGCGCCAGTTATATTGACATTGGAGGAGGGGACACGGGAGCCCACCTTGCAGTTGAGGATCCCAGAGAGGGTACTTACAGATCCCAGTCGCGCTGAGGACATTGAGAGGATCTGGCATGATAGTCAGTGCTCTGACCAGGATGCAGCGGGCCAGTGTGCCCAGGGACTCATTGATCTTAGCTCTTTTCTACACGCTGCAGCTTTGACACGACTGGGAGAGATTCGCGAGCGGGAGCAACGGCTGAGACGCAGCCTTGCTTCGCTACAGCGCCTTCAGGAGCAGCAGCCTGCATGTGAGTGGGTGGCGTCCCAGCTGAGCCAGGCACGCCAGGAGGTTAGAGAGGTAGAGGAGCAGAGACATGAGTTTTACTATCGTCGTCAGGCCTCTCAGTGGACGCAGCTTGGTGATAGAGTGACTGGGGAGTTTTTTGAGATCACTGGACCCCGTCATGCGCGAGCAGGAGTTCGCCAGCTTGGTAGACCGGATGGATCGATAGCTACTGAGCTCGGGGAGATCAGAGCCATTGCCACTGCTTTTTATAGTGACTTGCTTTCAGCGGAGCCGAGGATCGAGATGTGTGCAGACAGACTGTGTGGGCCCATGTGCAGAGGAGGGTCACAGACCATATGCGCACAGTTCTAGGTGCGCCTCTGTCAGAGACTGAGCTTGCCGAGGCCTTGAGGGTCCTGCCGCCGCGACATAGTTGCCCAGGGGAGGACGGACTGACGCCGGCCTTTTTTATGCGCTATTGGGACCTTTTGGGGCCAGGCCTCCGCAGGGGCTTTCAGCATGTTTTGGACACTGGGGTGATGCCGCAGAGCTTTTCAGAGGGCTTGATCTATCTTATCCCCAAGGGGGAGGGAGTATCGGATGACATTCGGCATTGGAGGCCTATTACGATCCTCAATACTGTCTACAAGGTCTTAGCAAAGGCCTTGAGTTTGAGGATCCAGCCCTTCCTGGGGGAGTTGATTCATGCTACTCAGACAGGATTTGTCAAGGAGCGCAGTATCCTTGACAACATCTTTACTTTCTGGGAGGCGACGGCCCGAGCTAGGTTTCTTGGCGAGGACTTGGTCGTGATGCTTCTCGATTTTGAGAAGGCATACGATAGAGTTGATTGGGGATTCTTAGAGGGCACTATGCTACGCCTGGGCTTTGAGCCAGGATGGATCAGAGGGGTGGCAGCTTTGTATTCCACAGCTCGCAGCCAGGTGCTGATTGCAGGAGGTCGGGGGCCGAGTTTTGAGCTGACCAGATCAGTCCGTCAGGGGTGTCCTCTCGCCCCTTTCCTTTTTCTCTTCTTTGCGGAGGCTATGAGTATGTATTTGACGGCAGAGGAGGTTGGTTTGAGAGGACTTCAGCTCCCAGTCCGGGGGGAGGATTTGCTTGATGCTGAGTTTGCAGACGACACGGGCTTATTTTTGCATGGCCAAGAGGCCAATCTTATTCGGGCAGAGCAGTCGCTCCAGGTTTTTAGTGCAGCTTCGGGAGCATTGATCAATTGGCGCAAGACAGTGGCCTTTTGGATCAGTAGTGCTCCCACTCCGGCATGGAGCCCGGACCCCGGTTTTAGATGGATTCCTCCAGGCACAGCAGTGCGGTATTTGGGATGCCAGATTGGCCTTGATTTGTCACCTGAGCAGCAGATTGCCCCGCTTCTTCTGAGCATTCGGAAGAAGCTATTGTATTGGAGTACAGCTAGACTATCCTTGGCTGGGAGGGTGGTGGTGGCAAATCAGGTGCTGTTAGCGACTATGTGGTACATTACGTCTTGCTGGATTTTCTCGAGCTCTTGCATCAGCCAGGTACAGAGGCTGATCAGGAACTCTCTGTGGTCTGGGCGGGACGGTCAGCCAGCTCGGGCAAAGGTTGCATGGGCAGTTATTACACTTCCGCTGGCTCAGGGCGGTTTGGGCATTATAGATCCAGTCGATCAGAGTAGAGCCTTATTGGGGAAGCTTATTGTTCGGGGGTTGCTTCCAGGCGCTGAGCCTTGGAAAGAGCTCCTCTTGCAGCGACTGCAGGCCCGGGCGCCTCCTGCAGGGGGTACTTGGGCACCAGAGATTCGCTGGATCTTCATAGAGATGAGGAGGACAGGCCTCAATAGAGGATGGGAGGACAGATTTGCTTTGAGTATCCTGAGAGCTTGGGAGCTGCTGAGACCGGGGCTCTCTCAGCGGCCTCCTTCTTGTGTTGAGGAGCGGGCCAGGCAGCCGCTCATCTGGAGCCCAGCGGTTCGTACAGAGCAGGGTCATATGCTGGGTTCTCGGCCTCGTCTAGCCTGGGGACCTTTAGCGGCAGGCCCAGCTCGTAGTTTTGGAGACTGGCAGGCTTTCTGCAGTCTACCAGAGGAGACCCAGGTGGAGAGGCTGAGTCACTTCAGAGGGGGGTTGATTATGAGGGATGATATTCAGGAGGCACTTACAGAGGAGTGGTTCACACCTCTCGAGCCAGTGGCCCCACGGTGGATGGGAGCCTTTACACAGTTGGAGATCCTGATTGCTGTCAGAGCTAGCACTGAGGATGGCAGATGCCTCTATTATGAGATACAGGATGAGGGCAGACTCCAGAGAGTGGAGGTGGAGTCGCCTTTGGTTGCAGAGTGCACTTTTCAGAGGATTCGGGTAGTGGCTGCCGCTTCTCGGAAGTGGCATATTGACCCCGACCCTGCTGACGTGCTCCCGGATTGGCGCATATGGGCATATGCAGCGCGCCCCTTGGCCCGGCTACAGTGGGACCCCGGGGAGTACGAGTGGCATGATCCTTATGCATCCCTTGAGGCCACAGAGATCACCTTTTTCCAGTATACTGTTCGGCTGGGACGGCATATTTTGACGGCGAGGAGGACGGTTTCTCCAGCGGCAGCGGGGCATTGGCGATTGCAGGGACTATCACAGGAGTTCCTAGAGGATTTCTGGGCTCGGCTCTGGGCTAGTCGACAGGCCCGCAGGATCTCGGCTTTTCAGTGGCTGGTCGCCCACAGGGGCTCAGCGGTTGGCACTTGGCTTGTTTACAGCGGTCTTCCGGCGGCCTGCGTACGATGCGGCCACCCTATGGAGACACAGAGACATTGCCTTTGGGACTGCCCTCAGGCACAGCAGATTTGGTTGCGGATGCTGCGTATTCTGGCCCCCCTCTCTCCAGAGGGTATGTTTACGTGGGGTGCCGCTGCTTGGTCGACTTCATCAGGGCCTGCTATGGGCTATGAGATGGAGCAGGGCAGTCAGGCCATCAGATTTATTAGGGGCCAGCCTCGCCTGGTTCCGGCACCGGATTTCTCGTCCGCCAGAGCTGGACACAGGAGAGGGATTTACGATGGGAGCTCCTCAGCAGCCTCACCATCTGGTTCACCTGGAGGGCCCGGTGCTTTACGGCCTTTGAGGGGAGATTAGAGCCACCAGCAGAGACTGTTCGAGGGATTTGGCAGGAGTTGATCCACACCCTGCGAGGACAGTACGACCGCATCCGCGGAGACTCGGATGAGGCGATCTTACGGCGCCAGGCCTTTCACACCACTTGGCGCTGCGGCCCGTTCTACACCCTACACACGGGATCCCCCCATTGGCCCTACAGGCCACCTGTTTGGCTCTTCCCCCCCCCTATTGTATGATTTAGCCGCTCAGTTCTTTAGACTGATGCTTGTATTTTGCAGCACCTAGGGAGAGTCTCCCGGGCTGCCATGATGTATTCACTGCTCTTCTCTCTGTTAGGAGCAGGAGAGATCTCTTTTGTAGCCCTACGGGCGTTTTTTACATAACTAATGAAAGGATCTTTTCTCGGAAAAAAAAAAAAAGTCAGTCAAAGAGCGTCTTACCAAAGCTCAGGAGGCTTACACCAGACAAGAAAATAAGTCAAGGGGAGACGTAAACTTCAAAGAATATACTAAAGGATCATGAAGCAAAGACTCAAGCAAGTGTGCAAGTGTTGTCCAAAGTAGTCATTTAGGAGTTTTGGTCCTTTTCCCATCATAAACAAGATACGTAATGTCGCCATGCAACTTGAATTGCCAACATTTCGATGATGCACAACGTCTTCCACGTCTCTTGATTAAAGCCTTATATTGGACCTTCATTGTAGAATGTTCCAGAAGAGCAGTAGCCAAAAATGGTTGATGCAGCAGAAGTGATAGAGCCCGAGCAGATTCTTCTACATCGTTGGAAGCATGGTTCCGGACGACGACGTTGCCAATTTTATACCAAGTTCAAAGATCAAGGGACCCATGAAGCCGTTTGGCTAGATGAAGAATTCTTCCTCAAGTATCCATAGTTATTGGCGGACTACCTTGAAGCCATGAACCTGCCGCCAAGCTAAGCAAGAGGGAATGTCACGTGTACCCATGCACTGTGGTAGACGGTGACAAATTGGCTCATCAACAGTGCAAGAAACATGTACAGAAGAAGTATCTTTTTTAGGATATTTTGTCGTATGCCGTGACCCCTTTGTGAGCCCTAGTCCGGGACATGGCAAGCACTCAGTCTTGTGGACACAGTTCAGCTTGTATTCAGTTCTCGAGAAGAAATAAAGCAAATACTCCTGCTTGCGGGAGGGGGGGGGAGGGGGGAGAGGGGGGGCGCTTCAATGGGTAATTTGGGACTCCATCTCGTGTTGTCTCAACTACATCTTTCAAATTCATGTATGCTATTTAAAGGATTGCTAAAGACTCACTAAACTCAGGTTTAAAGAAGACCTCGTTGTTTCACACGGTCTTAGCTTGGCGTATGCTACATAAATTGAGCCAATCCAATGCTGTAAGTGCTAGTAGTTTAGATTTGCGGCAATCGATGAACAATCATGTGGCTTCCCCAAACAATTGGAGAGTCCTCATAAGGATTTGCAAATCTTGCAGAGTGTTTTTGGGGAAGAAAAAGGAATCATTAGCATAAGCCTGCACCACTAAATTACGACCGTCTGGCAATTTCAGGCAATTTCAAACCATGCAAAAGTCCTTGATCCGTGAGTTTGTCCATATATAGAAGCAAAGAGTGAGTGGCATTAGCATACGGTAAAGCACTCAAAGGGAAACCATGCTTGATTGATTTACCCAATATCCAAGGTTAGGACAATCCTTTGTCCAATATACAACGCGTTGTACTGTCTTGATAGAGCCAATAAATGACTCGTTGCATTTAGGCCCAAAACCAAGTTTTTTTATCGCTATTGCTGTGAAATCTCATTAAACTATATCAAAAGCCTTTGCAACATCTATCTACAGCAATAGTATATTCTGTTGCGAGTATTTGGCATACTCAATGCCCGTAAAGAATTACAAATGTTATCTATGATTTGCCTTCTAGGTACAAAATCATATTGGGCTTGATGCAATCCTCTGTGCAGTATCTTTTGACTCTCCAAGTTATCATCTTAGTGATGATCTTATAAATAGCAGGCATAAGAGTAATCAACGCCGATCCGAAAGATTCTTATAGAGCTGCTTCTTTGGCACTAATCTGAGTAGTCCTCCTTTTCAGAATGATGGCATAACACCCTGCTACCATGATTGATTGATCATAAGTTAATGGATCCTCAAGGTGGCCCTAAAATTGCAAAAAGAATTCCATACTCAACCTATCCTATCTAGGAGATTTCCATTTTCCTAGAGCCTTGATTGCATTCTGTATCTCCATAGACGTAAATAGGCTTTCTAGTTCAAAGGCTTCTTGAACATCCATTATTTCTATGACATTCTGAAGCAATCTATACGAGCATCAGTCACAACAACAAGGGTTTATTATGTTGCATGTGGTTTTTGTGAAGTGGTGCTCTCAAAACCAATATACAAGCAACAATTGTTAGAAATATCGCCATTGTTCTATGGTCGTCAGATGGTGCATGTGCTTCCATGGACACCCATGAAAGACTATCAGGTCCTCTTGAAGCATCAATGCTCGGTATGGGTTGAGGTGGTTAATTTCCCGTTAGATTTCTTCGATGCATTGGCAGGATTGGCTAAGATGTTGAGCACTATCTCATCTGTCCACCACGTATATTGGGAACACAAATAGATTTTGTATTTTATGGGATACAGATAAACCCACCCCCATCGTCCATTGTAGTGGAATTTGATGATGTCAATATGGAAGAAAAATATTATGAACTGAAATGAGGAGTATTTGCAAGAGCATGCTATACCTATCATAAGTTTGGACATTTGGCCCACTCTTATTTTGCAGCCTCTTGCTGATTCTATTCTTCCGGCTCCGATTGTGAAAACATCAATAGGGTAGGCAAAGCCTACTCCAACTAAAAGCAATGAATACAGTACCTGTTGCTCCCACAGGTGTGTAGATAAGAGCAAGTGTAGGTAGCCAGCTTATATGCCTGCTAGAACTGAACAGATTGTGAAAAAGGAGAAGAATGTGATCGATGTGGAGGGTTGGCAGACCCCGAACCCTAGAAAGGTTATTTCTGTCAGGCCCCGATTGTTTTAGTCTAGAATGTGGACCAAAACATCGACCTCTCAGAGTAAAGCTTGCTCGTTAGGAGAAGTTGATACAAGAAAGCTTTGGGCTACATTAGTTCAAGGTGGAATGCAAACTTTACAAAATATGTAGCAAAATATGCAGGCAGATGTTGATATGGCTTGCACCTCTCAATAAAATGATCATGAAGGCACCTTTCAAATGCATGTCATATAATGTACATGGTTTAAGAAACTTGAATAAAAGGAGGTTGGTCTGGGACTCTGTACATAGAATAATGAAGCCATACAATATGTCTTCACGAACATAAGCAGCATGCTTTGGCTGGCCGGGGGGTTGGATTCTTTGATACTATGCTGGTTGTTCTACTTTCTCTGGTTTGTCAGACAAGAATTGTAGCCAATAGTTGCTTACAATAATCCAGAAGGCAGATTACTCACATTGTGCATGTATGCTCAATGGTGAGACTTATGAGTTTGCATCTGTTTATGCTTCCACAGTTTCTACATAAAGAGCTAGAATGTGGTCACAATTTGTAGCATTACCCTTGGTTGACAAATGCTTTCATATGTGGGGATTTTAATAACTCTTCGGCAAGAGATGATAATACTCCTAGCAATTCACACATGATTGCAGCTAAAAGAGTTGCTTGGCGAAATGCAATAAGTCACATGGATGCACTTGACATTTGGCCAGCCATGTGCCCAGATAAACTGGGGTATACCTTTCATCATAATGCTTATACAACTTATAGGGCAAGGCTTGACAGATGGTATTTGTTGAATGCTGCTTGGATTGACCCTTTTACTTGTAGAATGTGGGTGGATTACTCTTTGCAGCTCTCTAATTATGGAAAAAACAATGCATCTCACAAGTGCAAAAGGACAATGTAGAGTGGACGCAAAATGTACTGTAGCATGCGCAAGAATGTGTGACTCACTTTCAGCTACCGCTACCACCACCACTACTGCTACTAAAATATACAATTCTATACTGTAGATGAAAATCCTCAAAAAATCAACAAAATGACAGAAGGAAAAAAAGGTTGAAACATTACAGAGTCAAAATCTTCCAGTGGAAGACTTTCTAGGTGCCGTCGGATGACTGTGTTGCCCTCCCGATGCACAAGCTGTATGTTTTCTAAGTTTTCTGGAATCAGGTTACCATATAATAGTTTCTTTTCTCTGTCACACTCTGGAACATCACTGAATATCCAGAGCTCTGATCCAGGTGCAAGGAAAGCGTCCAGAACCTGCAACAACAACAAAGCTGAAATCATTTTTAAACTAAGCTAGGCCATCACATCTCAATTAAAAGACCTCTACAAAGTTTTCATGTAGCATGGGAAGCATAATATTTTGATTGCTTCCTTAGAGTCATTAAACTTCTGTTTTCAAAACTCTCTTTGAACTGCCTGGTTGATCAACAAGCAATGGGAAGAGAGCAAATCAGAAGCCAATGATAGCCATAAGTTAGCATCATAGTGAGATCCCCATGTTATTTTGAAGGCGGCTAGCCACAGCAGTAATGGTCTGCAAAAAATCTGCCAGTCACCTTGATCATATCCTGAATGTCCCGACGCCAACCACAGAAAAGGATCTTCTCTGGAACACTTGGAGGCATAAAAACCCTGGGCAGGGGCCGCCTTCGCACCTGCAACAGCGTGCGGACTCGATGAGCATGGCAAGATGCAGAGTCAGAAGAAAAGCTCACCGTTATCATATCTTCAATGTCCCGTCGCCATCCACATAGTAGAATCTTCTGTGGCTTCTTTTGTGAGCGTTTGGCTTGTAACAAAGGTGATTCCCTCACCTGAAGCACCACCACATTGCACTTTCCATAAGCCTAGTATGTCCCTCGATCAACTTTTTTTGAACTCTTAGATGCAGTTTTCTTTCAGTTTTGTAGAGATCACACACACGTGCACGCACACAGAGAGACCTTTTTTTTTTTTTGTTAAAACCATCATTTCTATTATGTCAAATGTACAGAGAGAGACCCCGTCAAAGCAATAGAGGAGGAAACAAAACTAAAAACAGTGGAAAAACAAATCCAAGTGAGACTAATCTAACTGCTCTAGCTGATAGCAATCTATAGAGATTGTCGCAACAATTGACGGAAATACTGATACTTGAGGTCGACTAGAAAACCAATCAATTATGAGCAATCCAAACTGTCCAGAGAGCCCAAAATCGCGTCCATTGGAAAAAAACAGCCATATGTGCAAATCTCTGCTTATATTTGTCAAATGTCCAAAAATGCTTAGAGAAATACAGGGAAAACCTTGAGAGGAGATTGGGAAACAGGAAACGGAAATGAAATATGGTGACTCGAAAGGAACCCTGTTTCCACATTTTTTGCTAGGAAACGGCAGTGTTTCCTGTTACAATGACCCACACACACACACACACACACACATAGGAGTGAAGCACCGATTTATGCCCATGTGCATTCATCAATAAGCTCATAAAGCAATGTTTCATGTTATACAATGACCCATACACACACATATAGAAGTGAAGCACCTATTTATGCCCATGTGCATTCATCAATAAGCTCATAACTTTCGCAGGCTTTCAGCTTTCAATAGCAGCTTCCACGACTTCAAAAGTATTTGTTACATCTGTAAACCTGAACTTCCACTAGCCCTTGGTACATATTATGTACCTAGTACTAACCCTCGGGGTTAGGGACTAATCCAACAAGGTTAGGGGAGCCTTGGGATTAGGGAAAGCAGACTTGGATGAGTGGCTAAGATTCAATATTAATAAATCTATTCGTTTACAGGTTACAGCGCAAGACTAGATAGATGGTATATGTTACATGCTGACGATCCCCTTCCTTGCCAAATGAGGGTGGATCATACATTTACAGCTTTTTTATCATGCACCGGTATGGCTGGGTTTGGATTTTGATCTGACACCTAATGATGTCCAGCTGCCTATTAATCGACTTTGATTGGTAAATATTAGATATCTTTCTCATCAACTGTATCAAGAAATGGTTGCAGATGCCATTGCTGAGATCTATGAAGATATAGATATAACTTGGTGTCATTTTGCACATCCCATGCAAACTATCATCAAAGAATATGGAAAGCCTCTTCTAGATAAGGGATGTTCTTCGAAAGCTTTTTTTTAAAGCTTGCATGTAGCTAGAGCTACGCAATGTATTACGAAAATACAAAAACCCAATGGTGAATGGACTCAAAACTTGTATCAACTGGAATTTGAATGTATATCTCATTTTCAACATGCTACAAATCAAATGTCTCATACTACAATGCAAGCTCGAGTAGAGTTGTTGTCTCATGCTCATATGATTATAGACCACAAGTAAGCTGATCAATTGGAAATGCTATTTACTAGAAGTGAATTGAATAACGCAGTTAAATCTTTGGGAAGATGGAAATCTCCTAGCCGGGATGATTTAACAATAGAATTCTTTTTGTAATTATGGGATCAACTTGCAGACCCTCTTTTACTCATGATGAATCAATCCTAGATAGAAGGCATTATGCCCTCGTCTTGGCAAGAGGGACTTGTCAAACTCGTGTCTAAGAGAAATCTCTGTACAAGCCTATCAAATTGGCAGCTCATCACATTAATGCTAGTAATCTACAAGATGATCATCAAAATGCTTTGTCAAAATTTCTGCATAAAGGTCTGCACCAAGCACAACATGGATTTGTTCCTTGACGACCAATCACAAACAATATTTGTAATGCTTATGTGGGTATTGAATATGTCAAATACACCAACCAAGATGTGCTCTTACTACAAGCTGATGTAGCCAAGGCTTTTGACACAATTCAGTGGGATTACATCTCTACAGCTATGCAAAAGCTTGGTTTTGGCACTAAAATGCAGAATGTTATTTATTGGTTGTATAAAGAGAGCACAACTTGATGTATCCTAGGAAAAGGATTGTCTTATCAATGGGTATTGGGCCGTTCAGTAAGGCAAGGATGCCCCTTGAGTGCATTGTTGTATGCTATTACTACTCATTCTCATGCAAGCATTACATATGTTTGGAGAACCAACAAGGCTATTTATCAACTTTCATAGGTCTACTTTGTTGCCTCTCAAACAAGCAGATTGCCATGCTCTCTTGTGGCCGGGAATCACATGCCAAGCTCATGAGATAGTGCACCATTTGGGTTTACCATTGGGCTGGAATATTTATTTTAAAGATGCCAGACATTGGGTTATGCAAAAACTTCATGCGAAGCTGGATTACTAGCATTTATCTACATGGCCTTTGCATGTTCGCCTCATAATTGTGCAATCAGTTCTTATGGCATACATACAATTTTTCCTTCCACTCTTGGTGTGGACAACAACGTAGCTTAATTCTTTTGTCCCAAGTGATGGAAGTCTTTTGGAAGACTTCTATTACAGGAGGGTCTATGGATATACTTTTGTTGCAGGAACACAAATTGGATAGATCTCAGTGTGGCAAAACTGGTAAGATGCTTTCTGGCCACACCTTCTGGTCCTCGGCTGTTGGGACTAGAGGGGGTGTTTGCATTTCAGTGGCAGCATCTGTTATGCCTCATGTTATTGGGCACGGTGTTATCATCCCTGCTAGAGCACAGTGGATCTTGATCATGCATGAGGGTCAAAAATTGGGAATCTTGAATATTTATGCACCTAACATGAGAGGTAAAAGGGTGGCCTTTTGGGACACCATTACAAATGTCATTCCCCAAGTTGATCATTGGATAGTGGGAGGAGACTTCAATATGGTTGAGTAACCTTCTGACAAGAAGGGTGGACGCGAAGGGGGTTTACACCCTTTGGAGCGAGCCTCATGGGAGAGGTTCATGCTCTCTTTCTTTGGCAGGGATTGCTGGACTGAGGATGACTTCCAAAGGCGGCCAAATTCCTTATCTTTCTCTTGGCATAACCGCAGAGCGGGGTTGAGAGCATCTTTGCACGTCTGGACAGATTTTATGTGGATGATTGGTCCCTAGACAGAGAAGGCACCATTGCTATTATGCCTGGCACCACCAAATCCGATCATTTCCCCGTCGTTTTGTGTCTCAGGAGCTTGGGGCTCGCTCGGCCTCTCCCCGTGTCCGTATCCTTGACTCTCTTTATCTAGATGCTGACATCTCCCTTGAGATCAGAGAGATATGGAGATCTTGTGATGGTCCTGATCCTCTCATAATATTGTGCTGACTCTTGAGAGGACCAGCCATCATTACCATAGCGCTGCCTTGTCCAAGAAGAAGGAGGCTCTGAACAAGGAGAGAGCTATTAGGCGTAGGATTGCTACTCTTCAGAGGGAACATGAAAGCATCCACATGCGTCTTGGATTACAGACCTCTTGACCACAGTAAGAGCAGAGCTGCAGTTGGCCATGGACAGGAGGGCTGAGTTCGCGTTTCATGCGAACGAGGATTTTTGGACTCAGATGGGTGGCAGATGCAACAAAGAGTTTTTTTCAGCACACAGGCCTTCCTATAGCTTTTGTGAGGTATTTGTAGGATTCACAGGGTGAGGTTCAGATTGAGCCTGACAAGGTAAGGGGTATTGCCTCAGATTTTTATCGGTCTTTGTTGACTGCAGAGGTGCCCTCTCCTCCGAGAGATGTGGCACGGCAGAAATTCTAGGAGTGCATGCCCAAGCTCATTACAGATGCTATGTGTTCTTCCATGGATGCCCCTTTCTCAAAGGATGAATTCCTTCACGCTCTACATGCTCTTTCCAGTGGTTCATGCCCAGGGGATGATGGTCTTTCTCCCGCTTTCTTTATTCTTTTTTGGGATCATATTGGAGATGCTATCACTGTTGCCCTTTAGGAAATGTGGTTGTTGGGTATGATCCTTACCTCACAGAGGGGCTGATTCACCTTATCCCCAAGAGTGGGGACAAGACTGACATTAAACAATGGAGGCCCATCACTCTCCTTGGATCTGCATATAAGATCTTAGCTAAAGCCTTGAGTATAAGGTTGCAGCCGATTCTCCAAAGGACTATCCATGATACACAAAATGGGTTCCTCCAAGGAAGGAGTATATTTGATAACATCTTTTCTTTCTGGGAAGCTGTCGAGTGGGCAAAGTCTAGTCAGCACCCTCTTGCCATTCTTTTGCTTGATTTTGAAAAAGCTTATGACAGAGTGGATTGGGATTAAAACTAGATCAGAGGGGTGTCCTGCCTATACAGGGAGGCTCATAGCACTGTCTTAGCTTGTTGGGGGCACGGCAAGCGTTTTCAGATTTCCCGTTCGGTGAGGCAGGGCTGTCCCCTCGCCCCTTTACTGTACCTCATTGTAGCTGAGGCTATGAGCAGGTTTCTTCGGGCTGCCCTTGGTGTTGTGGGTCTCAGGCTGCCTTTATGCACGGAGGAAGAGTTTTTGGACTCTGAGTTAGCAGATGATACGGCATTGTTCCTTGAGGCTTCACATGCTTGTTTATGTGCTTTCCAGACAGCCTTGGAGGCCTTTTGTTTGGCAACACGAGCTACTATCAATTGGCTTTTGGATCAGTGATTCTCCTCTTGCAGATTGGGGTACAGATGTTGGTTTTACTTGGATTGAGAGAGGATGCTCTGACAGATACCTTGGTTGTCAGGTGGGCGTTGACATCTCCCCTGCACAACAGTTTGCTCCAGTGCTCTTAAGCATTAAAATCAAACTTCATCATTGGAGTAGGAGGAAGCTCGACTTGGCCTCTAGAGCTTTGGTGGTTAACCAAGTTTTGCTAGCCACGTCTTGGTTTATTGCTTCGTGTTGGATTTTTCATAAGGGTTGCATTGGCCAGCTTGGTCGCCTTATTCGGAACTTTCTTTGGTCAGGGCTTGATGGAAATGCACACACTCGGGCCAGAGTTGCTTGGAAAACCATTATCAGGCCTACACAGGAAGGGGGATTGAATATCATTGACCCCGAGGTGCAATGTAAGGCTTTGCTCTATAAGCTTGTGGTTAGGGGCTGTCTTCTAGGCACTCAGCCGTGGAAGGACTTTCTCATGCAGTAGATCACGAAGTGTGTCCCTGTTTGCGGAGGTGACTGGACTCTCAGCTCACGCTTTATTTTTTTAGATGCAGTTCACCGCTCCCCTTCGTCCCCCCTGGTTAGGTCCCTCCTACAGGCCTGGGACTGCCTGAGGAGTTTTTTGGTACACATCCCCCCGCATTCAGCGGAGGAAGCTAACCAGCAGCCCATTCTGTGGAATGATTTGATCTTAGATGTGCATGGTAGGCCTCTTGGGGCAGCTATGCATATTCTATGGGTTGGCTGGGAGACCCTATGCCCATAGTGCTGGCTTGGAAGAGGTTTCAGAGCCTTACCGAGGTGCAGAGGTTGGATATCACGCAGCATTTGAGAGGTTCTAGCCAGAGGATTGCACAGATTGATGTAGCCATTCCCAACCAATGGATACTGGATCTTTTTTGGAAGGTCGTCATCATTCTTGGTTTGGGGTTTTCTCTGGGACAGGTGTTCCTCTTCAGGTTATGGGTATCTCCTTGCCTAGGGAGGATGATGTACCGGTCTTTTTTTCTGTACAGGATGGATGGCAGCTAGAGAGATGTGATGTACATGACCTTATTGAGGGCCCCCAGATTCGTCCGGTCAGAGGTGTTGGTAGGTTAGGGAAGCACGTCTTTGTTGACTCCCCCCCCCGAGATGATCACAGAGAGTGTTAGCCTTTGGTTGTATGGTGGTTGCCCTATCAGACATTTGCCTTGGGACCCCGGTGAGTGGAAGTGGAAGGGTGGTTGTAATCCTTTGAAAAGCATGCCTTTTTTCAGTTATACGGTGCGAAATGCCAGACATCTTATCTTGGGACACATTCAGAGTGTCCCTACTCTTAGACCCCATTGGGAGTCCTACGGCATTTCGATTGACATTCAGAGGGCATTTTGGCGGAGATTGTGGCACTCTTATAGGAAGCCACTGATTTCCTCCTTTATCTGGGTTTCCCTTCATGGTGGTCTGGCCACCAATCAGTGGAGGTCTGTTACTAGTGCTTGCCCAGCATGCCCTAGATGTGCAGGAGTTTCAGAGTCAGTTTACCATTGTTTATGGGAATGCAGGGAAGCACAGAGGGTTTGGTCTCTATTGCACACCTCTTTGGTAGGATTAAGAGGGATGCTATCATTTCTTTTGGTTCTATCATTTGGTTAACACAGTCTGGGCCTCAACTGAGGTTCAAGGGGACTAACAGGAGCTTGGCCATTATGGTTAGGCAAGGATTTGCTCCGCAGTGTTGTCTTCAGGATTTGCCACTTTCACACTTTGTCCCTCCGGCACAGAGGTTAGACAGTTCTTGGAAGATTATTGCTAGCATCTCAGCTTGGAATATCTGGAAGGCTAGAAGCACTAAGGCCATTGAGGGTACTCCCGTTCTTGTTTCTCAGTGTCTTTGCAAGATTTGGAGTGATATTATTCACACCATTATGGCTACCTGGGCCAGAATCCACGGATCTTCGAGGGCTGCGGAGAGGAAGCGCGCCTAGTTTATGAGAGAGTGGGACATTGGTATCTTTTTCACATCCTCTCATTCGGGACCCTATTGGCAGCACAAGGCTCCTGATTGGTTGAGATCTCCACCTTGCTTGGTGTGAAATCTCCATTTTGTAAAATTTTTCGTACTTAAGAGAAGTCTCCTTTCTGAAAAAGAAAAAAAAAACTAGAAAAAAGGCCTGCATCTGCTGAAATCTGATTGTATCTGCTCCCTAAAAATGCATGGTGGGCTCAATATTCTCAATATTCATTATCATGTCTTGGCCAAAAAAGGCACTATGCTTTCCACATACTTTGCACAAAGTCAACCATGGACTATGATGATCTTTGACATGTGTCAAAACTTTTGGTAAATGGGAGCTCACTCCTTGGGAGATTTTGGTCGGCCATGTGACTCGCAAAATTGTTGGTGGCTGCCCTTATTCTACTCAATTGATTAAAGATTGGCAAAAGAATCTACAATATCTTCATTTGGTTGGGCAGACCCCCAGAGATAGGAAATTCTCTACGACAAGATTGGAGTCGAGCATTTGATTATCCACTTGCTCTACACTCTCCAAGAAAGACATACTTCCTGTCCACAAAGGGGATCTACTTGTGTAACATTGGCATTTGGGCATGCATTGCAAACCACCTTGGACACTAATTAGAGAGCAGCTCTAGCCATTTGGTGAGTTATTGGATGACCATATTGAAGAGCGGCTTGAAGATTAGACTTTGCAAAGACCATTCCCTAAAGTACCTTTATCACAGCTCACTGCTTCTAGATTGTATCGATTGATTCTCCCAAAACCATGGTTTTCTGATTATGCTAATCATCTTTGGGGAATCCATCAAACCGCAAAATGGTGGAAGCAAGATTTGCATAAGATCCGGGACAAAAATTTACCTTTGAAGCAAAAAGTTTTCATGTGGGGATGTATGTATTGCTGGAGTATTCCCCATTGGAGAATTTTTGGAAAACAGGCATATTCTGTTTGCTCAATGCCCTTCTTGTCGCCATCAAAAAGAAACAATGCAGCATTTACTTGGGTACTCTCCAAACAGTAGATCTTTCTAGTTTTCTTGTGATAAGGTTTCCTAGGATCACTTTTTCCAAGAACTTTTGGATGTTTGGAAAATATGCACACCGAATGGATAAATATGCTCTCTTTATTGTCTGGCTACGATTTTGGGCACTATGGACTATATGGGTTGCTCGCAATCAAATGGTTTTCCATTCATCAAAGATTGATAAGTATTTCTGCTTCCATCGATCTTTACGACAATCTTGGCATGACAACTATCAACTACAACAACTTGATCAAGCTCAGTTTGATTTGTTTTTTTCACTATTTCCAGATGTATATCAGAGTGAAGATTCCTCTTTCAGATCTTCACTCTATTCATTAATATAGACAATGTTTTTACCCCCAAAAAAAAGAAGTTGGTACCCTTTCATCTGATGTTAATTGTGGTTTATAAAGGTTAACTTAGGCGATTGGGGGACACTGATTTAGGAAGCATCAGTGTGCAGTTTTGCATATGTTTTTTTTTTGCTGAGTCTTCTAGTTGGACAATTGCTTGGTCATAGGATTGTTTGGATCCTAGGGTCTCCACCTTTGAGGATGAGCTAGCTGGGAGCAGAAGAGATTGCTTGACAATAGTCAAAATATCTCGAGATTGGGACAGAGTGGGATCGCTTTGTGCATACAGCTCCAGGCATAGTCACAAGGGACGGGGGACGGTGACGGGGGACGGGGACGGGGACGGGACGGGGGACGGCCATAAGTAGGGAACGGGGACGGGGGAGGGAACGGCACTCAAAAAATACTTTTTTTTAAATTTTTCTACTCTACACTTATTCTACTTTGGAAGTACATCAAAATGAGCACAAATTTACATGGACGGACTCAAATGAGTCAATGACAAAAAAAGTGCTGAAGACTAGAGGCTAGCCGCTAGAGAGACAGTCTATGCAATGTGTTTGAGACAGCACCATATATAGATAGCATGTTCTTACACTACTCTCTCTAAATTTCTGCCGCCGGGGGGATCCAAGGGGGGCCGGGGGGATCCAAGGGGGGCCGGCAGCTTGAAACGAACTCAAAATCGTGATGATTTTTTCAATGGTCGGCAACAAAACATCCTATTATGCACAAAATAATTCAAGAAAAATAGCAATAAGAAGTAACAGCCATAAATGGCTCAGGCAGGCGCAACGGCCAAAAACGGCAGGAGCAACGGCAGGCGCAACGGCTCTCTGCCGTCCCCCGCACAGGCCGTCCCCGACAGCCGTCCCCCGTCCCTGCGCCGTCCCCTGCGCCGTCCCCTGTTTGAAACGCCCATCAGGGGACGTCCGTCCGTCCCCGTCCGTCCCCGTCCCTGCGCCGTCCCGTTTCGGCGTCCCAGCGTTCCTAGGCTCCGTCCCCGCCGTCCCCTGTGACTATGGCTCCAGGCAACCATTTTACTTGGAGAGGTATATCTCTGGTCAAGTTTGCCTATGGTACTTCTGAGCATATGGTTCTAGGCAACAGCTAGAATATGTTTGGTAGGAGTTGGGTTACAACGTAGATTTCCTCATACTTCGATATCTTGAAGGAGACATCGTTGTGGTGCCTCATAGTTAGGAGTCTCTGAGAGAGAGGTATGGTATTCCCTAGATACGAGGATTTACCACATCTTGGAAAGGATGGGTATGATGTTACAGCTAGCATATATTTGTCTCAGCAATTTCAGGTTTCCAATTCCATGAGTTGGAGGATTGAAGGATGGTTTATATTCTTCAGGGACCTGAGAAGGTTTTGTTTGTCTTGTTTCCACGGTCATATGTGCTTGATACATGGCTATGTGGATTGATTAGACACGTTAAACCTGATTTCAGAGACACTTGATGCAAGCAGCTGGTTTCTTCTTCATTTATTTAGAAGAGTGGAAATGTTTTAAGTGGGGAGGAATGTTATGTACCTAGTACTAACCCTCGGGGTTAGGGACTAATCCGACAAGATTAGGGGAGCCCTAGAAAAGCAAGCTTGGATGGGTGGCTAAGGTTCAATATTAATAAATCCAAGGTTATTGGCTATTTATGACTGGATTATTACTTATAGCAGCAATAAGCACTATATAAGTGTGTCTTGGGTTATTATTGATTCATTGCAGTCTGTACCTGGACCAAAAAGATTACTCCTACCATGGACATGGCGGATCACAGGCGTTCTTGCCAAGGGTCCCTTAGGACAGGCTCTAGTGGTATGGGATGCCAAGGCTGACTGGCTTGGCTTGTGGGAGTGGAACCTTAGCCCCTAGATTGGGGGTGGTTTGCGGACACGAACCTACGGTTGGGTGGTGAGCTTGCATGCACCCCTCTTATTTGGTTTCTCTAACCTTGTTTGTGCCTGTGTATTAGGTTGAATCTTGGAGCGATCTCACAGTCCAATAAGCGTATTTGTTTTTTACGAAACCTTTCAAAATTCAATCTTGTCTTTAGCTTCACTTCTCATTATTGAAAATTCAAGTTATTTGCCATACATCTACAAAAACCAAGGTGTAAACTTGACTCCATGAGAGTCTACTCAAAGCCTTTTTATAAACTATCTTTGCTTTATCTTTACATTCATTTGATACTTTTAAAAAAACATCATTGACCCATCAAAGATCATATTATTTTCTTTGTTGAAAAATACAAGACCATTTGTTTAAAGAATAGTAAATTTAGAGTCTAAAATGCTGCATATAAAAGCAAAATGGCAGTTTGTATTTAAGATATTGCTTAAAACTCGCCATGTTGTCACCATGTTAATGGGAAAATAAAAATAACACAAGCCACGAAACTTGCTCAACCATGATGAGAAATGAAGCAGATCCATTTGTGGCTGGATGGAAAGAAAACGATGAGCTCTCTCTTTATGGATTCTCTGTTTTGCAGCTTGCTTTGCAAATTAGGAGACAGAACACAAGATCCAACTTGCAAATTGGCCCTCCAACGAGCCGAAGCAGAGAGACCTTGGCAGGAAGTTGAAAACAAAAGGCAACATAGACGACAAGAAGCAGACAAACTTCAGCCAGCAGCTGAAAACGGCCATCAACACTGACAAACAAATATCAAGATTATTGATGGAATCAGAGAGTGCACCAAAGATGTTTCATCAAGAATTTAAATTTGGTAGGAGGGATGTCCCTATATAGAGGGAGATTTTTAAATGTATGAAAAGTTGATGGCGGGAATTTGATTGATAGATGGCGGCATTTTTTCGAAAATCTGCTCATACACGCATGTTCGCCGACCTCGAAAACTCCCAGGTACACTGGGAATCACTCCAATTTGAGAAAACACAGGTGCTAGATTGTTTTTCACCAAAATCACAACCTTCTGCAAATTCCTTGATGGTGGCTGCTGTCAACCCAGCACGGCGTGCTATGACAGATTCCACCACGAGAAATAGAAAAATAGAGAGAGAGAGAGAGAGAGAGTGTAGGGTTTAGAGAATTAGAGAATTTTGCACAGGACACACTAAGCGGGGAACAGGCCCTGCCCCCTCTCAGGAATTTATTCAAGAACAATCCATGGGCTCGCAAGCTAGGATCAATACATCAATGAATACAAAAGAAAACAAATATGCCGATGTAGAAACCAACGTTGTAGTCGATGTCGAGGCACGAGAACCCATTGCCGAGCACACCAGGGGGATGGCCCACAAGATGCCTCACTGGGCTAGAACCAAATCTAAGGGAAAATTTGCCCAAAACTTGAGCAAAAGCACAAACTCTCCACAAGTTTGATCCTCCCACACGAAATCCAATGTACCCCGAGCTTGTATATGAGGTACGAAAGTGATAAGTGTAGATGATGAAGTGTATAGCAGCAGCAGGCGGGGTTGAAAAAAATTCCACGCTTTGATGATGATGGTGAAGAGAGGTTCATGCTAGTTTTATACCTGAGGAAGGGTCCTACTTTTGCCTAAGCCATGCTTTTGTTTTACTTTTTACTTTGCTTTCCTCTTTTTCACTTTTTACAATAAAATACTATTCAAATATTTGAATAAGGCTAGCTTTTTCCAAAGTGCTTTTATGCTTTGCTTTTCCAGCTTTAGGTCCTTGCTTTTTGTCCCTAGAGTTGCTTTTTGAAAAAGCAGCTTTTGCTTTTCGGTCCTTCTCAATCCCCTCTTGCCAGTGATGCTGCTGGCTCGCAGTCAACTCAGTTTGACTTTTTGCTTTTCTCTGTTTTTTGACCAAAACTGATGCTTTTCCATGTGCAAACCTTATCGACCCTGTCTCCATGCCTTCTTCCACCAATCCCGTGTCTTGGCAAGGGTTCCATCATGTGATAAAGTGCTAGGAAGACGAAATAGTTACAACCGTTGTGCACGATTTAGGCGACCATTGAGTTGGTGGAGATGGTCGCCTTAGGTCTAGAGGGGGCTCCATGACTGGCTTGAGCTTTGGTTGCTTCTATGAGAAGCAATCAAGAGCTCCAATGGTTGTGGGTAGGAAGAGAGAATGACCTAAATGTAAAGAAATGGTGAAAAAATGATTAATCACTAATCATAATTAGTGTAAATGATAAGATAAAGCTAATCAAGCTGAAGGAGAGTGGATCTGGGCTCTGATACCATGTTGGAAATCACAGGAGATCACACATGGAGCTATGGGGGATGAAATATCTCCATGATGGTGGAGTGTGAAGGAGAGATAAGAAGAAGCTTGAGCATAAAAGATAGACCATACTGGGCACAACACAAGATGATTGTATTATGATTGATATGAATAAACCACCAAGTACAATACCCTTTTATAGGCACCAAACCCTATCTTTTGACTCTAGCTAAGAGGTAGTTCACACCTAGAGTGTTCATGCAAGTTGGCTATAGGCCTAATGAACCATCTACCCCTCTTCTACATGGACAAAGACCTCACAAATTTTATTAAACATCTCCAAATGTGGGATGGGATCTCCAATCCCATCAAACTTAGTGATAAGCTTCAAGATGTTGGCAGGTTTGTTTTACTCTAATCTTGGTGTGGGGTGCAAGCTGTACTAGTGTTGGGGGCGTGATGCCCGTAGCCACCCCCTCCCTATTTCCATGGCTAATCTCAACATTTTTAGTGTCGGCCCTGCCATGGCTGGAGCAAGTGTAGGTTGAGGAAAGGTTGGTGTGGAGGAGCAAGGCTAGGAGAATAGTATACCATTGGAGGCCCTTGTCTGATAGGTGGGTTAGCATACACGCCTCTGGAGGTACACTCTGTATCTTGTCACCCATCTTTTCATCACATCACTATTAAGCATGCAATAGAGGTTGCCCCACATGATATTTTGGTGTATCATTTCAACACCTCGAGCACCGATCTATAGAGTTTGGCCAATGATGATGGTCCTGAAATTATTAGGATTAAGTGGATCTCCCGCTTTGGGGATGGGAGTGATGTTGTTAGCGGGTCAGCCCATTACGTAGCCTACGGATGGCCTTGAGGACTGTACCCTTTGTGAAGAAGGTTTGTCTCTTCCGTGAGGGTTTTGGCCCATTATCCAGGATCATGGACTTCCTGGACCACTGCTACCTTGGACTCTTCCTACTAGAGCTTCGCAGACACAGAGATACACTCCTAAGCCTCCTTCCTCCCCAGCCGACCATCACCACTTTCTTTCGGGCCCAGGGAGAGGATATCATCATAGTGGACCCCGCGGGTGGTCCACCACAAAATACCTCAGCTCCACCCCGTCCTTGAGGAGTCACTTCGGAATGGGCTTGCGCGCTTCAACGTACCCGGCGTCCCCAATCCACAGGACACCAACCACAATCCTTCCATCAGCTCCAAATCCAAGACATGCTCCACCGCCAGCACGTACCGTGACAGAAGGGGGCCTCTCCGCCATACTCAGTAACCCCATGCTCGACATACTTGAGAGAGGTGTACCCTCTACTGGAGGTTGATGTGCTTCATCTTCTCATGTACTCCATGATGAGTCTCTTGTACTAGTGCTTATTGTGCTTATTCCCCATGTACTTCCCCACCCCATGATGATCATTGTATCAGCCTCTACGAGGTGGTGGGGTGGGGATCTGGTGGTGGGGGTAGAGGTGGTTGATGGGGGATATGATAGAGGGAGCGTGCATAGGAGTGCCATGTATCCGTGCAAGTGATAGGTGGGGGGTGTATGTGTAGGAGAAGCGATGTTGTTGGAGTTTCCACCAAGCCTCTTTGCAATTCGGCCCTAAGAAAAGTCAATATAAGGCATCCTCTTTCCGAGCATAGAACTCGTGTTTCTTGCATTGGATGAGGCTTCAAGAAATCCGTTGTGCTTGCTGCTTGGTGATTTGCCCGGTCCGTACCTCATGCTTAAGACGGGAGCGTGTGGCTTATACCAACAGTTATGCGGCACGGAACCACAAGGTGGCTTGGCGGTAGACATCGCGTGCAAATGAAAGAAGTGGTAGCAGATGTGTGGAGAATGGTGGTGAGCTGTGATGTGAGGGTAGGTAGGTGGTGGTAGATGTGGTCGGAGTAAACAAGGTCAAGCTCGTGATCAAAATGAACCTGGGTGTAATGACCATGTGTAGCTCCCAGCTCTAGGAAATCTCTCCCATACACTGTGACCTCCTCACGGTCCTGTGATGATCTCTGTAACCTCGTGTCAATGATGTCCGCTAAGAAAAGTAGTGCTAAAAGTAGCACTCGGAGATTTCAAAAAGTGGATAGACCTACCTTAAGGCTTTGGGGTCTAGACTCTAGATTTTGGAATCTAGATGGCGAGACCAATTTGTGGAAACCTCCAATTAATTGTCCCTTGGTGTGAACACAACTGGGACGGGTGACCTCCCGGGACTTGGTCCCCCACCCAATTTCCAACAATGTCTAGCTCCTGTAGTCTGATAGGGTCGTCCAAATCAAGTAGAGGGACCTAGCGACTCCCTGTCTTGGTGTTTGAAGTCCTAGAGCAGGAGGACTTCCTCCAGCTATGAGAACTCCATAATATCCCCATATAGAGCTCAAGAGAGAGAGAGATTGCACAACTCAAATGATACTCCATGTTATTAGAACCACCCAAGTACATGCTTTCATAGGCATCAAGCCTTATCTTTTGACAAAAATCTAATAAGGGCTGTTCACACCCAAAGAGGGTGTTCACACCAACTAACTCAGAAATACCCAACAAACCCCCCTTCGGGCCTGACAAACTTTCATTAGTCACAATGATATGGACTCTCAACTGCAATCATGTGATACAAACACCCAAACTCCATATTTCAGAAAAGCCTTTTGCCTCCTTTCACATGATGCATATTTCTATAAATGAATGTAGGGAGTGACTTCCGGCGCTGCAAGCCTGATTGTATACTAACCAAGATGCATAAAGGAGATGGTGTGGAGGGCTGATTTGCAGGCCGACCGGGTGTCCTTCATCTAGGCTTGGCTTTTTTCTCCTATAGGATAAGATGATGTGCATTTTTTCATAAATGTTGTTGTGGACAGATTCGGACGTAAAAGCCATGGATATTTTGTTGAGGAAGGGTGTTGAAATAATACACCAAAACATCATGTGACATTGGGAATATTGGTTCATTAGGTCTATAACCAACTTGGCGTGAACATTCTAGGTGTGAACTACCTCTCACTTAAGAGTCAAAAGATAAGGTTTGGTGCTTATAAAAGGGTATTGTACCTGTGGTTTATTCATATCAATCATAATACAATCATCTTGTGTTGTGCCCACTTTGCTCTCTCGTGTGCTCAAAGTTCTTCTCTCTTCTTCACACTCCACCATCAAGGAGATATTTCATCCTCCATAGCTCCATGTGTGATCGATCTCCTGTGATTTCCAACAAGAGACGGAGCTCAGTTCATTTGCAAAGAGACAAGGATGCAAAGCCTTGGGACAGGAAGGCGTTCGGAGTAGCTGCTCTACCCTTGACCACGTCTTCACCCTCCGTGATATCATCAAGAAGGTTAGAGCACGATATTAGAGGATTTACTGATGCTTTCTAGACTTCTACAAAGCTTTTGGTATTGTACCCCAAGCCCGCCTCCTACAGCGTCTACAAGAGGTAGGAGTCCCATCTAACATGGTTTGGAGCATCATCGCCCTCTATGACTCCTGGGCTGAATGAAAAAAAAAAATGGGCTGCTGCTTTATGTGCTCTAGCTGCCCCACCCTGGGATTGAACAGAGACTCCAGCTCCTTCAAAGTTCACAGGCCGTCCTTGATTCCTTCTCACAGGCCGTACACAGTAGTGAGCAAAGTGTGTTCCTCGTCCTCCTCATCACTTTCATCTTCTTGTCCTTCAATCATCAAGTCTCATGATGTATTGTGTTTGTCATGTTTTAAATGAAAGATCAATAGCTTTATCTGTATGTATGTATGTATGTATGTGTGTGTGTGTGTGTGTGTGTGTGTGTGTGTGTGTGTGTGTGTGTGTTGACATGGCGTTCCCGTTCCCGTTGCCGTTGCGTTGTGACTGTGCTTGGAGGTCCCTAGTCCCCAGATCTTTACAGAGATGTGGACCCGTGGCCTGAGCCTAGCATTCGAGAACTGATTCGTCGCCAGACTCTTCTGAGCCTGTGACCACATTCATTCTACTCTTGACCAGTCTCCCTAGTCCTAGATGAGGAGAGACTTAGACAGCCACTGATTTTGAACCCCGTGACTACTCTTCCTAGTGGCCACATGCTAGGCTCCCGTCCTCACATCGCATGGGGCACATTGAGCAAGGGACCAGCCCAGTCTCTTGGAGTGGCTCACCTTCAGGCAACTCCCGCCATAGGCTCAAGAGCGAAGCCTAGCTGGGATCCGAGGCAGAGACACTCACCCTCGACATCAACGACTCCATCCCTCGAGTGGCTTGTACTGGTCCAAGACCTGTCCCCCCCTGAGAGGATAGGGGTCTTTACCAGACATGATATCCTGATGACAGTCCATGTGCAGAACCCAGCCCTGGCCAAAATGGCCACAGAGCGATTTTGGAGATTATGGTTATGGGAGGGCCAGTCACTGATGCAGCTACACTGGGATCCTGGTGAGTGGTAGTGGCACGATCCGTTCGCCCCCATGATGCCCCCAACATCCCCTTCTTTGAGTACACAGTCCATCTAGGCCACAGGATTCAAATGCCACAAGTTGATAGTACGCCAGCAACAACACTACACTAGCAGACTCAGGGCATCCCCATGGGTTTCCTCCGTGATTTTTGGAAGCCATTGTGAGGGGGACACGATAGCTTACAAGAGCTTGGCAGTGGGCACCTGGTTGGCAATAGGAGGTTGGCCAACTCTCTGTTCTAGACCTGGATACCCCCTAGAGTCACCCCCTGAAGTCAGGGCAGCATTGCCTTTAGGATTGTCCCAAGGCACAGCAGGTTTGGTTGTGGATCCTCCGCATCTTCACCAGGGACCAAGCACCAGCCCACACCATCACCTAGGGGGCGGTAGCCTCAGCTTCCAAGATAGCATCGACCCTAGCATATGAGGAGAGGGGACATGACCTCGCCGTTCTCCTCTCTCACCACAGTATCATGACAGCCCCGCTATCAGCAGCCCCAGTAGGGAGGAGGCCCACAAGCCCCTACCGGAGCTGGGAAATCATCAACAGTATAGCAGCATAGCACATTGGCACCACTTCCCCTAGACTCTTTCACACTAATTATTGGATCTCATTCATATGGTCTTGCCTTACCAAAAATGACTGCTAGCTGATCTAGCATATTATTTGTGTGAGGGAGAGGAAAGTTGTTCTTGATAGTTAGCTGCTTCAAAGCCCTATAGTCCATGCAGGGATACATAGTCTCCTCCTCCTTGTCTTTGAGTTAAATACCTAAGCCACCCATAGCAAGTATGCTAAAATAAACTCTACACAGCACCTAGCACACCCTCCTCAAATGTACTCCAGGGACCCACGTATAACACTTTGACTCGGATCTAGTGTCCTGAGGACTACACAAAAACTAGGAAGGGGTGATGCTGCCCATTGATGAGCATCAATAGGTAAACCCTTGCATATACAAGTTTCAAACCTTGGGTAATTCTGAAGTGCCTCCAAATTTATCACCAAGATTAATTTACGTTCAAGCCCCAGAATCACACAAGGATATGCTCGCAAATGTACCTAGGCTAATCCTTCATAGTAATAGTGAGAAGGTTAAGTGGACTAAAGATTGAAGTTGCCCTTCCATCATTTTTTGTAAAAGCTATTTTCTCTATATGCACCTAAGCTTATGAGTCCAGCAATCTATCTTCTACTTCTTCCATTGATCTATGTATTCCTTCTTGTTGTGCACTCCATAACTTATTTACATGCATGTGTCTAATGTGTTTTCATTTTTCTCCAACAGTTGTTCTCAAGATACATCAAAGAAAAGCTATGTGAATACACACTGATCTGTACCCAAACAACATTATGTTCGAAATCAATGGATACACACTCATCTGTGCTTTCATTTTTCTCCAACAGTCGTTCTCAAGACACATTAAAGAAAAGCTAAGTGGATACACACTCATTTGTACCCAAACAACATTATGTTGGAAATCAATGCCACAGAGTCGTGCAGGGACGGAATCACTGATTGGGGTTGTGCTCTTGATAAAGTGAAATGTGCTTTCGACTGCAAAAAATACAGGCCATGATAGCGACCAAGCAGTTTAACTTACTTTTAACAATTACAAGAAAAGTCTTAGTTAACATAAAATTTGATGCATTGAATTGAGATTCTTCATACTGCACACCCATCAATGTTTTAAATGGTCATATGAGAAAATATGACCTGTGGGAGAGGTGCCGGAGCGTAAGTGTCATCATCCTCAGCAATAACAAGTATCTCATCACCTTCACATAGAGTGTAATCATCATCGGGATTGAGGACAATCCTTCCTGCCTCAGCATAGACTTTCACCCCACAAGGAATTGCATCTGGGAAGCTGATCAAAACTTCCCCAAAGCACATGCCATCCAGCTCTGGCCATCGCTTTATGTAAAATTCAGCCTTCTCAAAGCCAAGAATATCCTCCCATATCTGAGAGCAATACAGGTATAATCATTCTGTGCAGTCATGTGAAGTAAATAGACAAAATACTTCAAAAAAGACCAGAGGGCTGACCCCAACATGCTCAGACCTCCTTTCTTCGGGGGTTACCTGAGCAAGGCCCGGCTGGCGGGCACATTGAATCATCAAGCGACCAATAACATCATGTGCAACAACCGTTTCTACCATTTCTCCACCAACCAGCTTTACTAGTGCCTCGTTATCAAGATCTCTCATCTCCACTACAATATGACCTTTTAATCCCTCCTTGATGCCAGACAGGCTCAAAACTACCCTTAAAGCGCGTGCATCACTCTGGATGAGTAAGCATATAATTAATTAGAAGTAGTTCTGCAATCTCTCAAAAACACTACACTCAGACACAAGCACGTAACAGGAAATCTAAAGAAGTATACCTGGTCAGCATTATCAACTTCTGCGAGAACAATAATAGCTCGAGCTTTGGAAACGGAAACCTGGCCATATAGCAGGGCACAAGAGGCATTAAGCCTTTCTGTTTAAAGTTGATATCCAAATGAATGCAGCTGATCTTATGCAACATATAAAAGCATGCTCTAGACAAGAGCCAGCAACACATCTTATCATTGGAAATTCTTAAAAGATGTACTCTAAGCCCTCTCTAAGATGTTTTGGGGCCTAGTTTAGGGGAAGAAAGGGCCCAGATAGAAACGAGGGGGTGGGGAGGTCAGTGGCACAATGGGGCTAAAATAGCCATTAGACCATTCATGATACAATATATATATTTGCTGGTGAGAGTTGCATACAGCATCCTCTGAATCCTAAATGAAAATGGAAGACAAAACACCAGAATTGTCAATTAACCAAAAAGTCCCCTGATACATCACTGCTAAGTCAAAGAGGAAGCCATGGGTCTGCACTTGTTCAAAATGTGTCTGGAGGCATTATATCTCTAGCCGTGCTAATGACGCATACCCTCTGTCTAAGCAGGCTTCTTTCCTCTATAAGAATTTTGGGGCTGAAAACCGCTCCCAATTAACTGTAAACTTTTAATATCTCCACTGTGTAACCGTCAAAGATAAGATAAAGGTATTATTTTGCAATCCCCCATGTCTCCCAATTAACTGTAAACTTTTAATACCTCCACTGTGTAATCTCAAAGATAAGATATAGGTATTCCCCAAGTCTCCCATTGAAAATCATGAGGTGACGAAAGAATATCCTCTGTATACCAATATCTTTCTTGTTATAGAACCCTCTGCTCCCAATCTGTCAATGAAATCAGCAAGCTCAGCTAGTAAAGCCTAAGGGAGACCCTTGTTTCAGTCATAGTGTGCTGCACCTTGCTTGAAACTCCTCTCTCTCCGAGGATGGATTCATGGAGATCCCCGTATACATACAAATACACGTTGATGACCTCAGGAGATACTGCCTCTATAGCTCCGTCTGAAGTACATCAACGTGAGAGGAGACTATCACAAGCACCACACCCCAACAAAAACAACACCAACAGGCACCAAAGCACTCCGCCTCTATCCCTTGGTCCTCAGTTGCCCTAGAAGATACTTCACTACCCTCCCAGCCAACCCAATGACTTCAGTTGCTGACTCACTTGTCCTCTAAGGTTAGCACTGACCTCCAATATCTTTGATCTATCACTTAACACCCTCTCCTGACCATAGCTGACGCTCAGCTGACCAAACACACCTCCAGCGGACGCAGAAATACTTAGAACCTACTTCTGAAGTCAACTCTTTGTTTTCTATCTGCGATCTGCTCTTCAGAATCCCAAGATGTCCTCCACCGTCAGATAGCTTCACAAACAGGTCGCAAAACCTTTCAGAACTAGTCAGGTGAACTCAATCGACCTCTCTCTGACAATATACTCTCTTGGCGAACTCAGACAAGTCGGACTTTGTCTGTCTTCTGCCTCCGAAATCAACAGCAATTTTAACCCTTCTTAAAATGTCCTCTGTCAACTATAAACCCTCAAATATCACTCAGCTAGGCAAGATATCACCTCACAAACTCTATGCTGACTATCACCAGCTCACAGCTGCTTCCGATTGGGCCGAACCTACCCAACTACCCAAGCTAACCTAGCTGACAACGAAACTCGATCCTCTGAGTCAACTGACACCACAGGGACCTATAAACACTTAAACAAGACCAGTCCCAAACCTCAAAAGCAATCAGCTGACCTGCTGTGTCAGAGTGCTACCTCAGACACACTATAAAACAATAAGCCTTTTGTCTATTGTCCTCAGACGGGTCCAGAACTATCGGCTGATGCACAGAATCACTTACCCTCAACTAATGCTAGTTAGCACAACATCCCTATACCATATGCTGATCGTTCTGATGTCTGGATAACTCTGAATCAACCCTTACTCATGCTAACTGTCCCCAAACCAAACCCAACCAAAGTTAACTCTCACCAGTAGTCTCTTAACCAAGAGAACTCCTTCCCTTCAACATAAATTGAACCAAACCACAGAAGAAAACCTTGATATCACGCAATTTGATCCCCTGGATATTCAAAGAGAACTGTATAACACGTAATAAACTCTCAATCTTGAGTAGATAAAAGAAACAAACCGCAGATCAAAAGAAACACTCTCAAATGACCACAAGGAAATCCAAACATGTATTCTCAAATGTGTACAAGCTCATCATCAACCATATAATCAGCAGAAATTGTTTGTAGGTTTCTCTCACCAGTACAACGAAGAGATGCTTGAGCAATCCTTGGTTCTTCCAAGTATCTAACAGTGATGCACACTGGGAAGTTCTGGGACACCAACTCCCACACATAACTCTCTCCCTCAACTGCAAACCCCTGCTCTGCACAGAACCCAAGTCTTCTCCAGACAAAATCCCCCGTCGCCCTCCTCACAAGATCTGCAGATACATTACTACTTCCAAACCAACTTCAACCGCCAAAAAAAACCCTTCTTCGCCTCCAAAAGATCCAGCTCCCTCACGAGGTCGCTTCCTTTTTCTTTATAGCTTCTTCCCCTCTAAAAATAATCCCCGTTGCCTCTTTATTTTGCACAACTACCCTCTATCTTTATGTGTACCCCTACTTTACCCAATCTTTTCAGCTTTTTTCATGCAACGAAAGCTAGTTACAACTTATTTCAGCCTGCATAGATATCTATGCAAAAACTTACATTTGCTAAGGTCCCTAACCATATCTTATTGATTTTATTTTCCTCCTAGGGTTGGGGTGAACATCTCCATGAGCATGTTCTTTTGGCCCCAAAAAATTCATATCATCTTTTGCCAAACCCCCCCATGGTTGAAACATTCATGCTCAACCAGATGCTATGGACTCCTCTGCAAAAAAGCTGTTCAGATCCCAACAAACTTCTCCATCTCCTTCTACAGCAGCTGCATCAGCAAGCAAGCCTTCCTCCATTGTCTCTGAATCTTTTTGAAGTGTCATGATCCTGCACCAGTAAGGCTTCAATCTGTAGCCATTAACTCTCTTGACATGGAGCTGACCATCCAGATCAGCAAGTTGATAGGTCCCGATGTGCATCACTTTAAAAGGACCTTCCCATCTAATTTGAAATTTGGTTTGTATTGTCCAACCTATTGTTGTACCTCAAAACTAGATCCCCTTCTTTGATACCTATATCTTTCACCTTCTTATTGAAAAGCTCAGCTCTTCTGCTACTCAGTTGAATATAATGGTCCAAGGCCTCCTCCCTGGATAGCTGCAGCTCGTGAAGGTCCAATAGCCTTTCTTCATACTCATCTCTATTCCTCTCCTGATGTTTCAGCAGAAACTGAAGACTGGGGATTTCCACTTCAATAGACATCAAAGCTTCTTTTCCAAAAACCAAGTGATAGGAAGAAAACTCTGTCGCAGTCTTCATGGTTGTTCTGTAAGCCCACAAAGCAGATGATACATGTAAGTCCCACTGCTTAGGATGCTCTTCAAGACACTTTGTTAGCATAGTACATAACTTTCCATTAAACCTCTCAACCAATCCGTTACATTGTGGGTAATAAGGGGTTCAAAATCTGTGGTTAATGTGCAACTTCTTCATCAGTTCTTGAACAATCTGACCCCTAAAACCAGGTCCTTGATCTGTCAATAACTCCAAGGTCATACCAAATCTTGCACAAATATCCTCAAAGACAAACTTGGCCACTTCTTTTGCAGAAATGCTCTTGACACAATTGGCCTTAGCCCAACTACTTAAATGATCCACCCGTCAGGATAAAGTCTTCCCCCTTGCTATGGTAGGTAGGGGACCAATAGCATCTAGGCCCTGTTGAGAAAGTAGAGAAATTGACACACACTATGTGAGAGTGCACTGTAGGAGTACAATGAGCTATGGTGGCTCATAGTTAATTACAAGCGTAAGAGACATGATTAAGATTAAGCTGAGTTGAACAAGAGAGAGAGTGCGCACAAGATAATATCTTTTATTCATGAGTGGAATGCCTCTTTATAGGCTAAGCATACATTGTGTCCATGACATCACCTATGATGTAAGCTGTGGATAGGTGCCCTTTCACACACTCAATGGATGATTGATTTGACCCTTTTACATATGGAAAACCACATGGAGTAAGGCTACTTTTACATTGAGATTAAGTGGGATAAGGTGTGTTCTTGTGTCCAATACATGAAGCCTTCACACTAGCAATATAGTGGGTGTGTTTGCCTATTTCGACACCCCCCACAAAGGACCCACCCAATGATGCAGTTGGTCATGCTGACTTCCATGAGTCTAATTATCTACCCAATGCTCAATGATAACATGCATGAGCATGGTCTGACTGGCAATGCCATACAAAGGTTATGCCAATATGAACTCTTCACACTGCTTGTCATGTATCTTTGTCTTTGTCTTCATGCCTGATTCCCCTTGATGGGCTGAAATGAATGTGAGTACAAAAGTGGATATATGCAAGACAATAAAGCTATGACACATTGTGACTTGCAACATGGGAGAAGGTCTTAGCACATGCTTTTTGGCATGGCCAGTATCTAGTCTCCATTTACAAATGACATGTTGTACAACTAATAGCAAATAGGAATGTGTAACAACAATGTAGAGTGTAGTACAAGTGAGACATAACTTGACTTTAAACATGATTGTGCAACTATAGTGAAGCATGACACATGTAATCTTGAAGTACAAATGATAAATAAACATGTGTAAAAAGAGTGCACAGGACCATGATGGCCTGATTTGACCTTGGTTAGCAAGATGGCTTGTAGACATAGTGCCAAGCAATGTAACTGTCCACCATAAGAGAGTAACTGAAGCCATATTCCATGTGCTCAAAAACACAAATAACCAGCTCAAGGAGGAGGTTAAAAACCTCAAATCTGAGCATACCTTGAAGTACATTGCACCAAGGTTGGATTGGTCAACTCCAGCGACTTTTGTCTTCTTACTCTTGTTGATAAGATAACAGCTCAAGAAGAAGACGAATTGAGTTCAAGCTGATGATGTGGGACCTTTTTGGTGTGGTCCACTCTTGATAAACCTGAGATGAACTCAAACACAATTGCTTAAACCTTGAGTAGCCAAGATTAGTGGTTAATGACCACTCTTAACAAGATTTCTAGGCTACGTCAGTGGCTATGGCCACTGCAGCCACTGGACAGGGGCCTGGTTTTCCACAAAACAAAATGCTATGCCCTCTTAGACAGAGTTGAAGGGACCCATGGGCTTGCTACTCGTCACGGGCTTGGATGTTTAAAGCTCAGGATCGGCTGCGCCAGCTGTACGATCACCTGCGGTTCAAAAAACTGTGCCTTTCTATGTCGAGCTCAATGTCATGCTACTGATGCCGCTGAAGTCTGCTACTGTGAGGTACCAGAAGGGAGCTATAACTCACGGGTGCCCCGGGGGACTAGGGCCTTTGACACACTTGTTGATACCATCAATGCATATTAAAACATTTAAACATGGCCACAGCCTTAACACATATCCATCATCACTTTGCATAAAACATAAAAGCTGGACAAAACATCCACAAATGCTGAAAATGGAGCTTGTACGTGTGACACCGCAGAGAGGCCGGAATGGGCCGACCCCCCCCCTTGGAGTATTTTATTACCCAAGGAGAATAATATCATGTACAAGCTTTGCGGGCCTTACTCTCCCCACGGGAGATGCTGGATTATCCATATACAAATGCCATAACACAGCCCAACACGAAGTTACCAAGCCGGAACACAAGCTGTAGAAATTCCGAGCCAACAATATAATCCATATACCTCCATGTGGGTACTGATTCTTCCCCAAAAACCACGGGTCTTCATGCAATAAAGCTGGTACAGCAAGTACAACTCTCCATTCAGCCGGTACAACAAGTACAGTGGTTGGTACAGCCGGTACAATGGCTAGTACAGCAAGGACAAAAGCTAGTACAATCGATACAATGGTTGGTACAGTAGGTACAACAAGTAAAAGGACTGCTACAGCCAGTACAGTGGCTGGTACAGTAGGTACAAGGACTGGTACAACAAGTACAATGGCTAGAAATCATAATAAATGATTAAATACCCTTGCCTTCAGTATTTCTTCGCGATGGAAGCCTCCAAAACAGTCCCCAACAGTCGGTATTCTTCATGGGCAGCCTTCAAGAGAGAAAGAAAGAGAGTAGCCATCATTAGGGTAGCCTGTAACGGTGGTAGAGGCTAGTGTGCAGCAAGAGAGCCTCCATTAATGAAGAGAGAGGGCTCCAATTTATAGATTTGGGGCTCCCATGAGTGAAAATGGAAAGAGAACGCTACGATGACAAGTGGAGAGCCACACAATAGCTGGAGTGACAAGTGTGAGGCCACTTGTCTCACTTTGATCCACTTTCTTGCCACATGTCCCAATCGAAGAGATGGGTTCTCCCATAATCTTTTACTCTAAAAATATCCCAACTAGTAGACATTCTGTCATAGGCACTTTGCCAACTCTTGGTATCTGCTCAATTCCAGATATAATGACGACGCGAACAGAATTTCCATCAGAGTCGGGCCAAAAATAGCAACTCTCCTAAATTTTAGGAGTGTGGTAGGATAATCTCCCATTCCCAAAGCTTGTACTTTCCAAATATTTAGCCATCCTAGAGTCCACTAGACCCCTTTCATATTAGGAAATGTCCAAGCTGGTGACAGGATCACCCTAATGTGAGGGAGAGGCCTATGGAGTTTGGTTGCCATGTTTTGGTGGATAAAGAAATCTAAGCACTCCAAGGGCTGGGTATCCAGATCCACAATTTCAGGAAAGCTACGTGAAGTGTGATTAGTGCACCTAATGACAACGATTAAAGGCTAACGACATGATCAACTACAAGCAATTTGGAGTGGAAATGATGCGGAAGGCTTGAGGAAACATACCTACACTAATGCTCTAAAATACCATGTTGAGAAAGTAGAAAAATTGACACACACTGTGTGAGAGTGCAGTATAGGAGTGCAATGAGCTATGGTGGCTCATAGTTAATCACAAGCTTAAGAGACATGATTAAAATTAAGCCGAGTTGAACAAGAGAGAGAGAGTGCGCACAAGATAAGGGCAAAAGTTAATATCTTTTATTCATGAGTGGAATGCCTCTTTATAGGCTAAAGGTACATTGTGTCCATGACATCACCTACGATGTAAGCTGTGGATAGGTTCCCTTTCACACACTCAATGGATGATTGATTTGACCCTTTTACATACGGAAAACCACATGGGGTAAGGCTGCTTTTACATTGAGACTAAGTGGGATAAGGTGTGTTCTTGTGTCCAATACATGAAGCCTTCACACTAGCAATATAGTGGGTGTGTTTGCCTATTTCAACAAGCCCCACTTCTCAAAAGCTCCATATGAAATGATGGTCTTCCTCAATTCATGGTGCAATACTCTTCTTCCCTGCTTCTAACATGGTTCACAGCTTCTACACCAATGGTAAATATCCCTCCTCATACTGGGCCATACATACCCTGTTGTCAAAACCTTCTTCAGAGTCAACTTCAAAGCAAAGTATCCTCCACAAACCCCTTCATGGCACGAGGCCATTACAGCAAAGATCTCTTCTCTGGTTGGAACCTTTCTCAAAATCACATCTTTTCCCTTCATGTACAGTTGATTATTTATTGCACTATACTGCACAGCTTTTCTAATGAAACCATACCTCTGTTTTTTAGCCAAACTTGATGGTACCAGACCTGTATGCAAAAACTCTTCAACCTCTTGGAAACTTTCCCTTCCCATATAGATGGGGTGGGCCAAAGCCAAGATATCTGCATCCAAGTCATTGCCTACCCCCCTCTTGCCAATGCATCAGCAGCTTGGTTTAAACCTCTCTTAACATGTTGGATTTGCACCTCTTGGAATCTCTGTAGCATCTTTCTGATCTGAAAACACCATTCCTCCAATTTGGGATTCTTACCCTTCCAGACAGTTTGAAGTTGCCTAATCACTAACAGGCTGTCCCCTTTTATGATCAATTTGTTACTCCCTTTCTTCTGACACTGTTGCAGCCCCTCCAATGTGCCATACTCAGCTTCATTGCTGGTTTGTACTTGCAGCTTGACCCCCTCTTGGTAAACTACCGTACCTTCAGAATTCAACAAGACAATCCCACCACTAGCTACCCCTAAGCTTCTCTTGAAGGATCTATCAAAAAACAAGGTATATACATAGGGTAATTCTGCTTCAGGTTCTCTCCACTTGGGTGCTTTCTTCTGCTTCACTATCTCCTCTCTCAACACCAAAGGATTCTATCTGTATGTTGAAATGTCAACCAAGGTGGCTCTTGTGCTATCCTCTACTATACAGGTGAACTGGAACTCTTGCAGCTCCACTAACCACTTAGACAACCTCTTAGATGGAAGGTCAAATTGAATCAGCTGAGGCAATAAAGAATAATGAGTCAGTATAGTAAAAGGCTTTGGAAGCAAATATGACCTGAACTTTCTCAGGGCAAATACAACAGCTACCATCACTAACTCTGCTTCAGTGTAAGCCCTTTCTCCATTTGTCTTGGTCCTACTGACAAAATATATTGGCCTCATGTAGGAATGCTCTCTGCAACAATACTACTCCAATGGCATCTTCTCCCACAGTAGGATTTACAAAGAATTCTTTGCTAGAGTCCAGAGGCATGACAACTGGCAATGTGCTCAAAATCTCCTTAACCTGCAGAAATGCTTCTTCTTCCTTGTCTTGCCACAGAAATGGATCCCTTTGGGTAGCTTGCTGCAATGGATACAAGGCTTGAGACAATAAATGAATAAATCTTGCAAGATACCTGACTTTGTGTATAAATGTCATCAGCTGTTTCACAGTCTGGGGTGCTTCCAATAATAGTAAAGCCTCCACCTTGGCAGGGTCTTCCTCAATCCCATTGTTTTACACAACATTTCCAAGCAGAGTGACTTTGGCCTAAGCCAAATGGCACTTGTCAGGGTTCAGCTGACCTTTCAAATCATCTAATCTCTTTAGAGCTATCCTGAGCTTCTCACGGTGGAACAATTTGCTACTATAAATACAGAAATCATCTATGAATACCCTGATAAAAGATCCCAAATAAGGCTCAAAAACAAGGTTCATAAATCTCTGGAAGGTGGCAGGGACATTAGTGAGCCCAAAGGACATCACTCTATAGGCAAAACATCCCCATGGTGTGATAAATGTAGTCTTCTTCTGATCCTCTAGGGCTATTGAAATCTGGAAATAACCAAAGTACCCATCACAAACACTATACCTTTCATGCCTAGCCACACTGTCTAAGATTTCATCTTAAAATGGCAATGGATAGTGGTCCCTCTTACACACACTCTCCACTTTCCATTGTTTTTAGGTGTTATCACTACTAGGGAGGCCCATTCTAAATTATCCACTGGAAAATGAAACCTTCTTTCAATAGCTTGCTCACTTCTTCTCTCAATACCTACTGCTGCACTACCCCTAATCTCCTCAATCTTTGCACTGCTAGTTTAACTTCAAGCTTTAACTGTATCTCATGTTGCACAGCTGACACCCCTCTCACTTGAGTATAGGAAGAAATGAATAAATATGGGAACTGCTGCAACATAGACATATTCTTTCCTTTCAGAGTCACTGCCATGTCCTTAGCAAGCATTTTCTGCAGCATCTCTTCTTTGTCTGACTGCTCTGTCACCTCAGCTTCCACTTTCTTTCCTTCCTTTGTGCCCAACTACAAAGACATACACATAAGATCTGTATCTCGCTCCAACAGCTGAACTTCTCCCTCATCATCCTCAGAGCTTTCATCCTCCCCTATTTCTATACTCTCAATAGAACTGGTTTCTTGATTCTCCTCCTCTTCTGATGATGAACTATCCTCTGAAATCAGTTATTTCCCTTTACCCATGTCATTTCTGACTTGCTTTTTGACTGGCTGATCCAGACCCAAGATGAGGTGCCCTCTCCACCAATCCTGACCTGCCCTCATGGCTATCAGCCATGGTCTCCCCAATATCAATGGATAGGCCTCTGTGCTTGCTGGCATCACATGGACATCCAGCTCAGCTTCCAGACCAAGTATGGTCACCTTCAGCTTCTTCACCACTCCCAAGCATCTCAGCTTGGCATTGTTGGCCATTCTCACTCTGAATTCTGAAGGGGCACTCACTTTTGACCTCAAAGCTTCCATGGTATGTTGGGTCATAACACAAACTTGAGCACCACCATCAATGTATACTTTAGGAACCTTAAACTGCTCTATCCAAGCATCCATCCCAGGCAGGTAATCCTTGTCACCTTTAACTCTTACTATGTTCAGTTGTCCTCTCTTCTTCACTTTCTTGGGAATCTTGATACTAACCAGTTTGCTCTAGGTTCTCCTAAGTTTGGGACATATTTGCAACAATTGGGACCAAGACAAAGTGGGTCTTTTTTGTTGGAGATCTTTCTTCAGATCATCTCCTTCTCCTAATGGAAAGTCTTGCATTCCTATCTTCCTCGTGGATCTCTCCTCTTCCTTTCTCCTTCCTTAAATTGATCCTCTACCTGCTTCCCCTTTTTCCTTCTAGATGGTCCAACTTCATCCTCACCTTCAGCACCCCTGGTCCTTTTGTTTGCTAACATCTCAGCTTCTTCATCCATTCCCAGCAAATTAATCTCCCCAAGCCTAAGCCCATTTGTAGGTTGTAGCTAAATTGGAGGCCCTTGTGGTACTGGCATCTCCTCTTCCCTTCTGACATCTGGTCTCTCCTCCCTTCTAGGTACTAGAGGATATATATCTCCTCCCATTCTCCTGGGGTAAGGACACTGAGGGGAAATATGTCCTCTTTCCATGCAATTAAAACATTGAACATTCAGGTTGGGACCACCTCTGCCCCTGCCTCTCATTCCTTCTCTTTCTCCTGCCCTAGCGACATTTTTGCCTCCCTGCAGCAAACTTAGATTTAAATTTTCCATCTGTTGAGTCAGTTGGTTGATCCCTTGCATCAATTGATCAACTGGCACATGAACTAGAGCAG
This sequence comes from Cibotium barometz, assembly GCF_041138505.1. NCBI lineage: Eukaryota > Viridiplantae > Streptophyta > Polypodiopsida > Cyatheales > Cibotiaceae > Cibotium > Cibotium barometz. Next base: position 35,390,810 of record NC_141047.1, read on the forward strand.
TCCTTCCTTCCTCTGTCCTTCTTTCCCTAGTCATAGTAAGTCTATTCTGAAGTGGAACCTCTCTTTGCTTCTCTGCCAACTTCTAAAGCTTCCACTCTTTTTCTCTTGCAATCTTTAAAACTTCATCATATGTAACCTGGTCTTTTCAGTTCAACTTTCTCTTTCATGTCAGCATGTAAAGACTGAATAAACATCTCTCATCAAAATGATGGGAGGATGCTCAGTTCCTACGGAAGCATCCCACCTGCTCCATAAATCTTTAAACCTATCCACAAATTTCTCAAACACATCTGACAGACTGTGCTTCAGTTTTTGAAAATCTTGCCAAATGGCATATGGGGACTCACCTTTCTGATAGTGCTGAACCAAAGCTGCTCACATCTTCATAGGTTTTCCCTTGGTGTGGCTGACTTCCCCAAATTTGGAACCACCTCTTTGCATCCCCCATCAATAACATGGACAGCAATGTCAATTTGTCCTCATCACTATCCTTTCCAAATGTGAATGCTATCAGCTCCATTCCAACCAAAAATTCTTCTCGGTCCTCATTGACATGTCCATGGAACACGGGATATGTCATCATTGCCACAAACATCTCAACGCCTAATAGTTCTTAACTCTGCCAACCAAATGAAGGGTGTCTTCTGGAAGCCCTCCTGAGTGGGGGCACCAAAACAATGATGGCCTCAAGAGATACTGCCTCTATAGCTCCGTCTAAAGCACATCACCGTGAGAGGAGACTATCAAAAGCACCACACCCTAGCAAAAACAACAGCACCAGGCACCAAAGCACTCCGCCTCTATCCCTTGGTCCTCAGTTGCCCTAGAAGATACTTCACTACCCTCCCAGCCACCCCAATGATTTGAGCTGCTAACTCACTTGTCCTCTAAGGTCAACACTGACCTCCAATATCTTTGATCTATCACCTACCACCCTCTCCTGAGCACAGCTGGCGCTCAACTGACCAAACACACCTCCAACAAACGCAGAAATACTTAGAACCTGCATCCGAAGTCAACTCTTTGTTTTCTGTCTGCGATTTGCTCTTCAGAATCCCAAGATGACCTCCACCATCAGATAGCTTCACAAACAGGTCTCGAAACCTTTCAAAACTAGTCAGGTGACCTCTTTTTAACAATATACTCACTTGGCTGACTCAGACAAGTCAGACTTTGTCTGTCTTCTGCCTTCGAAATCAACAGCAACACTGACCCTTCTTAAAATGTCCTCTGTCAGCTATAAACCCTCAGATATCACTCAAGTAGGCAACATATCACCTCGCAAGCTCTCTGCTGACTATTACCAGCTCACAGCTACTTTCGATTGGGCAGAACCTACCCAACTATCCAAGCTGACCTAGCTGACACCGAAACTCGATCCTCTGAGTCAGCTGACACCATAGGGACCTCTAAACACTTAAACAAGACCAATCCCAAACCTCAAAAGCAATCAGCTGACCTGTTGTGTTAGATTGTTGCCTCAGACACAGTATAAAGCAATAAGCCTTCTGTCTACTATCCTTAGACAAGTCCAGAACTGTCAGCTGATGCACAGAATCAATTCCCCTCAACTAATACTAGTTAGCACAACATCCCTATACCAATCATTCTGATGTCTGGATGACTCTGAATCAACCCTATACCATATGCTGATCATTCTGATGTCCGGGTGACTCAGAATCAATCCTTACTCAGGCTAACTGTCCCCAAACCAAACCCAACCAAAGTTAACTCTCACCAATAGTCTCTTAACCAAGAGAACTCCTTCCCTTCAACATAAATTGAACTAAAACACAGAAGAAAACCTTGATATCACGCAATTTGATCCCCTAGATATTCAAAGAGGACTGTATAGCACATAATAAAGCCTCAATCTTGAGTAGATGAAAGAAACAAACCACATATCAAAAGAACACTCTCAAATGACCACAAGGAAATCCAAATGTGTACAAGCTGATCATCAACCATATAATCAACAAAAATTGTCTATAGGCTTCTCTGGCGAGCAATCCTTGGTTCTTCCAAGTATCTAACAGTGGTGCACATTGGGAGGTTCTGGGACACCAACTCCCACACATAACTCTCTTCCTCAACTGCAAACCCCTGCTCTGGACAGAACCCAAGTCTTCTCCAGACAAAATCCCCCGTCGCCCTCCTCACAAAATCTGCAGATACTTTACTACTTCCAAACCAACTTCAACAGCCAAAAAAAACTCTTGCTTCCCCTCTAGAAGATCCAGCTCCCTCACGAGCTCGCTTCCTTTTTCTTTATAGCTTCTTCCCCTCTAAAATAATCCCCATCACCTCTTTATTTTGCACAGCTACCCTCTATCTTTATGCGTACCCCTTCTTTACCCAATCTTTTCGGCTTTTTTCATGCAACGAAACCTAATTACAGCTTATTACAGCTTATTACAGCCTGCGTAGGTATCTATGCAAAAACCTACATTTGCTAAGGTCCCTAACCATATCTTATTGATTTTAATTTCCTCCTAGGGTTGGGGTGAACGTTTCCATGAGCATGTTCTTTTGGCCCCAAAAAATTCCTATAAACGTCACATGCTATGCATATCCAGATTGGCCAGTTCAAGGTATCTATTTAACCAACACTCATCGTAAAGTTGGTTGTATTGTGATGACATGGCTGTTGACATCAACTGCTGACATGGCACATGATGATATCATGCTGAAGGCATGTGCATGTGGCATATGATGATGCCATGCATGATGTCATCCTGTAGTGGTAGATGATGATGTCATGTATGATGGCATGCTGACGTCATGCATTATGTCATGCTGATGTGGCATTGATAGTCAAAGGCAGTCACCTACACTGTCACCATCTGGTCCTAGAAACCCTGGTTTCTAGCCAATGTCCAATGAGACTGGATGACCATGTGGTCAGTACAAGATCTCTGTGTGAAGGGAAGATTTCCAAATTACATATGCATAGCTCAGGGTATGCATGTGCTCGTTAGATGATTTACTAGAAGTATGCCTTGTTTTGGTGTATTGTTTGTGCTGCTGTGGATCAGTCTTGTAGTGCCGGGGATGCCCCGAACTACGGCTCCCCTGAAGCTATGGTCGAAGCAACTACAGGAAGTGTGGTGATGAACGAACATAGAAGTAGGAGCGGTATTTGGGAGAGACCCAGATGACAACCACTGCCCATGTGTAGTGGCGGGGAAGTGGTGAGGTTGCCTAGTTTCATTGGGCCGGGCCATCTAACTTTAACTACTGGATAATAGATAACCGGTTTACCTACTAGATAATAGATAAGATGAATGATTTGGACTAACCTGCAAGCCACTAGAAGAGATCTTTACCTACTAGATAAGTGGCCGGAGCAAGGATGGTGGACATCCATACAATGCCATGCCAAAAGAGATCCTTGGGGTGGAAACGGAAGCGGAGTGGATATGAAGGATGGTGGAAGGAATGACAGAAGGAGCGGAGTTGGTGATGGTAGGGGTGGTGGAGCGGAGCGAAGTGTAGTGGGACGCACTTGTAGGAGGTAGGGCAGAAATGGCCAAATGAGGCCAAAAGATTACATCACAGTCCATGTTATATCTTGCCATGGAACAAAAGAAAGAGAAAATGAAAATGAAACTGAAAATATAACTAACTAATGAAAAACGAGAAATAGAAACTGCCATGAAAAGACATCATCATCAGAGCTAGTATAATCATCCCCCGGGGTGGGTAGAGGACCATCTAGGATATCTAGCATGGGTGATACAAGTAGATCAGATATCCGTGACATATCCACTCGGTCAGAAGGGTCTGATCGGTGTCGGTGGAGCACATCCCGTATCTGCTGACGGATAGATGGTGGGCTCTGGGTGGAGGTGGGTGTCTAGCCCATTGTAAAGTATTGGCTCGGGTGAGGATGACTCCCATGGCGGTGTGGGATCTCTATTAGGAAGGGCTCGAGCTGGTGGCTGTGTGGTTGGATCCAGCTTCTCAACATCCTCAGCCTGTCTCTGGAAGAAACTGGTAATGGGCTGCTGCCGAGGTCCAGGCGGTGTTCGTGGGCAAGGCTCTCTGAGAAGGGACTCTCTGTGTCTGCGAAGATCAAGTAGAAAGAGACCCAATCATCGCTGGTCAAAGTAATCAATGATCCAAGTCAGTGGATCAAATCCCTCTCTGAAGAGGCAATGGAATCTCCCTCGTATCTCATAATAAACCGGACAATGGCAAATATGGTACTCCTCGGTCAGTGGATCGAATCCCTCTGAAAAGGCAATGGAATCTCCCTCGTATCTCATGATAAACCAGACAATGGCAGATATGGTACTCCTCAGTCAGTGGATCGAATCCCTCTCTGAAGAGGCAATGGAATCTCCCTCGTATCTCATAATAAACCGGACAATGGCAGATATGGTACTCAGTCTCGACTCCAATGAGGCAGAGTCTGCAAATCCGGGTCTCCCTAGGTATGCCCTCTGCTCTAATCTCCACTCTGAGGTGGTGGGAAGAGACACGTAGCTTGCCAATCGCTATCCTCATAGCATGTGACATGTGACATCGATGTAGCGTGCTCTCTGTATAAACCCATCATGTGAACCTCAAGAACTGATCTCTGTACAAACTGCATCTTCGTAGGTAACCCTAAAGGTGCAATCCATGTAGCATGAATGTGCAAACTGAGGACATCTGTCCTGATCACCCGGTTCGTCTCCTCAAGTGTGAGATGGAATGTCGATGCATCGAGACTGTCCTGCAATGGTGGGAGGCGCTGCATCTGAAGCCCGTGTGCAGAGAACCATGTAGTGACCCTCGAGAACCAAGCTCGGCTCTCCTCCTGAGCTGCCAACCGCCTGGATGACACCCATGCAAGTCTCGGTAGCCTGTGCGGATCCATGTCCCTAATACGGTGAATGTAAGCAATCGCCTGAAATGGGGGTTGCAGCAAACTCTGCCTATACAGTGGCATGTTGAACAGAGAGTTTGTTGCGGATCATACGCGACAACATCATCACCTGGCGCTTCTCTAGTCTCTGCCAGTCACCAAAAGGGTGCTCCATAAATCATGGTTTGTGTGACTAGGGTGTCAAAAAGCCAACCCTTCATCCTTGGCTCCTGGAAGTGAGCCTCAAAGCAGTCTCTAGCATGGCTAAAGCGGTGTACCTCCATGTCGGTCTAGCCTCTGCTGCTGGATGCATGGTGAAGCTTGGGCCAGTGAAAATGACCCCTAGGTAAGTGTAGAAAGAGACAATGTCCAGTGGATCACCCATGTATGTGGAACTCTCTCTAGCAGCTGCAGAACATGAGGTATTAAAGATCATGATCTTGGTTTTCCCAAGATCAGCTGAGAGGCCTCACTAAAAAAAAAACTGTTGTAATGCATCTAAGTGTCTCTTGAGTCCCTCTGCTGAGCTAGAGAGAACAATATATGCATAAACAAAGAGTTTAGAGATAAACTTGCCACCTATCTATAGCCCACAAGCGAGGTCAGAATACAGATTCAAGCGTGCTATTCACGGGAGGGGGTCCCCTCCCCGTTAACTACACATACAGATCTTGCAGGCGGTAGAATAGTTCACACGAAAACAGCTTCCAGGCATGCACACATGCATGCAATCAATTGTCATGGACAACCTCCATTCATAAAGTTAGTAAAATCTGTAGGTGCTTACGAGCATGAACAAAAGTCACTCAGTGCTTCCGAGCATGACCAAAAGTCACTCAGTGCTTCTGAGCTAGAACAGAAGTCACTCAGGCCCACCGGAAAACCCCGGCATTCAGGATCAAGGCAAGGATCCACTCACCCCTGTCGGGCACAAGTCCAGAGCACAAAGCTCAAAACAAGGGCGGCCCATTTGGATAGCCAAATGGTTCAACACCCCCGCGGCGCGGTTTCTAAACAGTTGCCTGCAACTAAAAAACCTCCAAATATACCTAAAGAAGTTGTGGATAAGCTTAGTAGGAAAACAGCTGCCCCCTTCCCCCCCCACCCGTGGCCCCAGCCGCCTCTCCCCCTGTCCTCCTTTGGACTGCCCCCACCTCCTTCCTCTTCTCTCTTCCGCCCACCTTTCCCTCTCCCACCCCCAATGCTCCTGTACGTGGTCCCCCTTGGTGTTTCTTCCGGCCTCCCGCCTGCCATTCTTCTAAAGCGCCCCCACCTTCAGCCTTCCTTCCCGTTGTGCCCCTGTTGTCTGTTTTCCGCCCTACTGCCCTGCGCCCTTGCCTCCATTTCGTCCCGCTCCTCCTTCGAGTCCCTCTTGTAGCCCTTCCTCTCCACCTTCTCCCACCTTTTGCGCCTCCTTTTACCTAATGTGAGAACCCCCTTTGCCTTGCTTCGCTCCTCATGCCCCCGTCTTGCTTCCTCCCATTCAACGCTTCTTAACAGCAGGTTTTTTGCATTCAGGCTGTTTTCTTTCCGCTTCCTTTGGCCTTCACCTCTTTAGGACTCCATGTTAGCCACTCCATCATCCCCGACCGAGGCCACTGCCCCTGCCTCTTCTCCGAAGTGGACCCCCAGCTCCTAGCATCAACATTAGCCTCCCTCAAAGCCTCAACATTGGTTTGCAAGATTGTGAGTAGCCATCCAGCGTGCAGCCAACTTCATGACTTGCTCCAGGCCAGCCTCCTTGGCGAACAGGGCAAGATAATAGATATCCATACCCTTGGGCACGGCTATTACTAGGTAGAGTATGATACCCCAGCAACTTCGTACTGCGTGCTTAAGCTGCGCCTCGTCGCATTGCACATGGCCCATGGGTTTTTCCCACAATGGCAGCACGGTTTAGATCCCTCCTCCGAACCGCTAGTAGCTGGAGTATTTATATTCCTGGTCACAATTCGCTTTCCAGGCCTCGGGAAGGAGTACGTTCCCCTTCTCCCTGTCATTGGGAGAACGATAGGGCAAGTGCCGGCAACAGCCGCCTCAATGTTGGTGCGGGTGCCTAGTAGTCCTTCACTCCACATCAGCATTTCCTCTCCGGAAACAGCACCGCACGTCATTTCTCTTCGATGCCTCCGGGGGAACCCCATCCTTCAGTGGGTAGAGTACTCAGGCCTTCCTAGCCAGTGCTTCATTTGTCGTCAGATGGGTCACCTCGCTAGAGCTTGCCCTCGTCACCAGTCTAGGCAAGCTCCAAATGCAAGTCCAGCCCCTTCCCCCCCACAGAGTGGTGAGAGCGAACCGAGCGCCTCAGCACCACCTCCTCCCTCCAATGAGACAGAGCCCCAGCACCCTACCCCTAAGGACAAGGATGGGGATAGGTGGCAAACAACAGATCAGAGCCAACACACTGGTGCCTAGCCAGAGCAACGCGCTGCCGCCAGGCAAGATAGCCCAACAGACCCAAGCAGAAATGGTCGTGTCAAAGAACCATTTCGGGCATTTATCTCAGGATCATCTGTCTCGAGTGAAGGTCCCACCTGCCCCCAGAGGGTCCCGCGTCAAGTCCACGTCCCACAAAGTGGTCTTCCCAATTTTTTGGAAGCAACACACCCCCCCCCCCTTCCTCAGGAGGATTTTATCCCCCTCCAGCACCAGGTGCCCTCTTGAAAGCAGGAGCAGGAGCAGATTCCATCCTCCCCCTCTCCATAGGATCCCCTCCCTCCCCCTCCCCTCCCCTCCCCTCCCCTGCCCCCGCCCCCACCCCCACCCCCACCCCCGCCTTCGGTCCTCCCTCCCCCGGTGATTCCCTCCTTTGATCCCCCCCCCCTCTGCCCCCGGCCTCTCCCATCCTCCCATCCGGAGGCCCCTCCCCCCCCCCCTCCCCCCCCCAAGCCCCCGTGGCCTCTCCTCAGCACTCCGCCAACCGCCAGCAGGCCCTAACCCTGGGAGGAGCCGCCAAGCGGGTTCCATCCCCGCAGACCGATTCATCACTTCTCGGAGCCTGTGGCGATGACGGTCAATGCTTCCCGGGTGAGGCCCTTCCCTCCAAGTCTGGAGTCCCCCCCCCAGGCCCTCCTCCTTCGGTCCTCCCTCCCTCCTCCCCCAGTGCTTCCCTCCTTTGATCCCCCCCTCTGCCCCCGGCCTCTCCCCCATCCTCCCATCCAGAGCCACCCCCCCCAAGCCCCCATGGCCTCTCCTGAGCACTCCACAGACTGCCAGCAGCCCCTAACCCTGGGAGGAGCCGCCAAGCAGGTTCCATCCACAGATTGATTCATCACTTCTCAGAGCCTGTGGTGATGACGGTCAATGCTTCCCCTTACCTCCAAGTCTCGAGGTCGCCCCCGGCCCGCACGGGCATCCGAAGTCATTAAATACACAAATTGGCTTTTCAGGTTAGTACACGCGACAGTTCATACAAATGAATATCTATCTTCACTTTGTGCAAAGGTGGAGTGGCTTTGACCACAGTGCTAAACCTCTATTAATTTTTTTAACTGTTAGAGCTGCTGTGAGGTTTCCAAACTCCTATGTTGTTTATCCTGTCAGCTTTTAGGTTTTTTTCCATTAATTAAGGTAGCAAAGCTGCTTGATCATCCTGTTTCACGAGTTAGGTTAACCTATCTGAATCGGGAATTTGTTCCAAGAGCACAGGTAGGATTCTGTAGACAGCCAGTGGACTACAATAATACAATTTCTTCACATGTCTACCAGTGGTGGATGCCAATGCTTTTGCAGAGACTTTGAATCCTCTCCAAGGCTGTCATTTTTCACCAATCCAGACTGGCCACTCCAAAGAGTGGAGCAGTGATCTTCTCCTTCCCTCTGAGTGTAGCAGCCAAGCATGAGTGGAGTCCGGAGTCTGTCTACTCCACTATTGATGGACAGGTGATGAGCTCTCTCACCAACTGGGAGACCTATGCATCATAGACATTGTCTCTCACAGACCCATTGGGTCTTTTGCAAGATGTTAATATATCTTCTTCTTCTTCTCACTTTTGACCCTTGGCCCGCATGGAGCTTGGAGTATCAGGCCATGGAAACCATGATGGCAAGCTCGTAAGCTCGAGTTTGGAGGTGATCCTCTTTATCTACCTTCATGTATCGCTGGCAATCCCCCTCCCCCCCTCCTACAGATACCTCTACTGTGATAAATGGAGCCCACTTTATGCATACATCCTAGCCAGAAAGGAATGGGCCCACATGGAGCATAGGATCGGGGAATACCTCGGACGTCTATGCACCAGAACAGACTTTGACTACTCGCCATCCAAACCCTCGCCCAATTCTCATAGGGTGGAGGGCAGCACAGACAGATCTCATAGGGTGGAGGGCAGCACAGACAGATCTCACCCCACTAGACCCTTTGATGTGGATGGTCTCTTGGAACATTCAAGGATTGGGCAGCCCACAATGCTGCTCTCGGCGGGGTCTCCTCCGCGAGGAGTTACAGAGAGCCTTAGTGAAAGGCTCTATTGACATTCTATTTCTTCAAGAGCATCACTTGTCAGCTGGTCAGGTGGTCCCACTGGCTATCTGGAGCTTCTTGATGACACCCTTCTCTTCCAAGGAGATTGCAAATTCTTTGCAGGCGCTCTATAGGGGGAAGTGCCAGGTGAGGATGGGCTTCTAGTTCCCCTCTTTCTTCATCCCTGGGAGCTCATGGAGGGCATTTTCCGTGCGGACTTCAATGAGATTATGATTTCCGAAGCTATGCCAAGAGACTGGCGGAGGGTTTTATTCACTTGATCCCCAAGGAGGGATGTGACAGGTTGGAGATTCCCGAGTGGAAACCTATACCCTCTTGGGGACAGCCTACAAAATCCCAGCCAAAACCATCAGCCACTGACTACAGCCCCACCTCCTAGATCTGATCCATGGCATGCAGACAAGTTTTATCTAGGGTAGGAGCATCCTGGATAATATCTTCACCTTTTGGGAGACGTCTGCCCCACCACCCGTCTATGGCAGCAGGACTTAACGATTCTCCTTTCCTACGAGGGTGGATTGGGGCTTTCCCAAGGGGACCATCTGCAAGATGGGTTTCCCCACCACGTGGATCCAAGGTGTCTCCGCCCTCTACTTGGCCTCTCATAATCACATCCTGATCCAGGGTGCTCAAGGCAACAGGTTTCCACTTTCTCGTTCAGTACGACATGGTTGTCTCCTTGACCTATCACCCACTTGGGGACAGCCTACAAAATACTAGTCAAAACCATCAGCCATCGACTACAGCCCCACCTCCCAGATCTGATCCATGGCATGCAGATAGGTTTTATCCAGGATAGGAGCATCCTAGATAACATCTTCACCTTCTCGGAGAGGCGATCCCATGGCCCGTTTACAGTGCCAGGACTTAAATTCGTCTTCTAGATTTCAAGAAAGCCCACAATAGGGTGGATTGGGGCTTTCTCGAGGAGACTATGTGCACAATGGGGCTTTTGCCCGCCACCTGGATCCAAGGTGTGTCTGCCCTCTACTCGGCCTCTCAAAGTTAGGTCCTTATCTTGGGTGTTCGGGTCCATGCACACTTCAAAGCAGAAAAATAAGAAAGCCCACAATAGGGTGGATTGGGGCTTTCTCGAGGAGACTATGTGCACAATGGGGCTTTTGCCCGCCACCTGGATCCAAGGTGTGTCTGCCCTCTACTCGGCCTCTCAAAGTTAGGTCCTTATCTTGGGTGTTCGGGTCCATGCACACTTCAAAGTTAGGTCCTTATCTTGGGTGTTCGGGTCCATGCACACTTCAAAGCAGAAAAATAAGCTATAACTCTCATATGCATAAACAAAGAGTTTACAGGCACACTTACCACGTGTCTACATCCCACAAGCAAGGTTAGAATACAAATCCACGTGGATGGTTCATGGGAGGGCGTCCCCTGCCTATAAATAGATCTTGCAAGTAGTAAAATACTTCACACAAAAACATTTTCCAAGCATGCACACAAGTATGCAATGCACCATTGTCATGGATAAACTCCATGCACACTTCAAAGCAGCAAAATAAGCTATAACTCTCATATGCATAAACAAAGAGTTTACAGGCACACTTACCACGTTTCTACATCCCACAAGCAAGGTTAGAATACAAATCCACGTGCATGGTTCATGGGAGGGCGTCCCCTGCCTATAAATAGATCTTGCAAGTAGTAAAATACTTCACACAAAAACATTTTCCAAGCATGCACACAAGTATGCAATGCACCATTGTCATGGATAAACTCCATTCTTGAAGTTGGTAAATCTGAATTCCACACACAAATAAAAGTCACTCAGGCCCACCTAAAACCCCCGTCATCCAAGATCTAGGTAGGGATCAATTGACCTGTTGGCGGGCATGCCAGTCCAAAGCACAAAGCTCAATACAAGGGTGGACCATTTGGATAGCCAAATGGTGACATCCTTTGTAGAGGATTAAGTGTGAAGTGTACCTAGTGCGAACTCAACAAAGCAGAGAGGCTTAGGGCTCGGGGTATGCTTCATCCACTTGAGATCCTTGACAATAAGTGGCAGAGTATGTCTATGCGTTTTCTCGTTGGACTACAACATACTAATAATAGGGGCCATGATTCAATCTCGGTAGTTGTAGACCAATTGACTATGATGGCCGCTTTTAAAGCCACTAGGTCCGAAGTGAAGAGCCCTGTGTTGACTCAGCTCTTTATTGAGCAATTCTACAAGCTGTATGGTTTTTCCAAAGGGATTGATGATCACAAACCCAAACTCGCTCCACATTTTTAGCAAACAATGGTCTCCAAGTTGGAAACACTTTGAGCATGTCATCGTCAATTCACCCCGAGACAGATGGTCAAACCAAGTGAACTAAACAGACTATGGAGGATATGCTGAGAGCATACGACTCTAAAAGACAATCTAAGTGAGAACAGTATCTCCCCCCGGATAGAGCTCAAGAATAATAGTAATAAGCAGGCTGCTACTGGATTTAGCCTATATATGCTATGTACGAACGCCAACCAAAGTCGCCTATTGTCGTTGGTGGGCTAAAGGGAGTTAAGTTGCAATCAGCAATCGATTTCTTGCAAGACATGGTAAAATTTGCAAAGAAAAGCATTAGGAGTGCTTAGGATTGGGATTCGGACCTGGCACTTGTGTTCTATATTTGATCGGGCATGGCACTACACTAGAAGATCCTTGAGCGCCTTGGCCCTTACCAAAATGCAAGCGGGTGAACCTTAAAGTCCCAAAGGACTCAAAGGCAATATTAAGGTACTTCCTATGGAGGAGATTCCCAATCTCAAGGACACAACTAGATATATAACAATGGAGCCATAAGTGGGTTTGGATCACTGTACTAGAGGGTCTCAGAGAGTATTTGATCAAATGGAAAGGATGGTCTTAGGTCAAGGCTACTTGGGATAGTGTGTAGTACTAAGGACATCAATGATTCTTAAGGGGGTTAAGTATGTTACATCTCGAGCCCAGTATTAGGCATCTATTTGAAGAGGTCTAGTGGTTAAGGCTTGGACTATTTAAGTGAGTTATTAGCTCAGTTCTAGGGGAGAGTTTCTATGGTCCTACACTCGTGGCCTAGCAAGGACTACTCTGTAAAACACAACCTCAGGGGTTTGTCATGGTGGTATGGACACCAAGGCTTACTGTACATGGAGCCATGTCTCTCGACGCCTGTGGCCCTCCAGCTCAGAGGTGAGCATGAGGGGCTCTATGGTTGGACAGCGAGCTGTGTATGTTCTCCTATTTTCCCTCTTGATACTAACCACTGGTACTTCCAAGTACTGAAGTCATTACATTTTATTAGAGACTTTGGAGCAGATCTAGGCTCATCTCTCTTGGGTGACTGAGTCTAAAAAGCAAAGATTTAACTTGTGAGAACAAGTTGGCAGACTATCGAAGAGAGACCCTTGTCAAAAAACACAATTGGCAACAAGTTGACCAAAGTACTATAGTGGTGAGATCACCGGTGGTAAAAACTCAGCAATAAGTTGAAGAGCTAAAGATTGTTCAAGAAAGAGTTTCCTCACAAGATTTTGAACAAGTGGAAGAGCAAGGTCACAAGGTTCCAATGACACACAAGAGCCAAGTTGTTCCGAAAAGAATACCGTTGGAGCAATAAGACTAACAAATGGGATGGTCTCGATGCTACAGGCCAAATTTAACCACATCAAATTCTCAAAAGCCAATGCAAGAACCATCAGTAGCCTAGAGTCACCCAATTTCCTTCTTCAATAGAACGGAGGATGAGGTGAGTCCCAAGCCTGAGGATGAGGTGAGTTTCCCGAGCCTGAGGAGATTGGCAATGCAAGATCCACGATTGAAAGCAAAGCCTGAAAACATGCACTAATGCCTACTACTTGACCATAGGGAGGAAGTTGCTTCCTCCAGTTTGTCCAATGTGACACTTAATTTTTGGAAGCTGGAGCTGCATGTTCAGGTTACATGATCGGATTTCCACCAGTTTTGTGATACATGGGATGTGGTGTCCTTTGATATCACACAACTTCATTCCAATCCCAGACAAAAGACTAAAGGAAGGACACAAGCGGAGAGTGGATGAGACAGGTGGAGTTGAAGTAAGGGTGCATCATGTTCTCCATTGCTCCAAGTTATGCAAGAGGGGAAGTCACATGCACACCATAATTGGGTGCCACATAGACATGCTTCTACGCTATGAGCAGGTTTTGGGGCTACTAATCAGCCCACACACATGCTTAAAATGCTCAGGCCAAGGACCTAAAGGTCGGACACCTTTTAGCCTAATATGAATATGTTTAATGAAATTTAGGATATTATTATTGGGCTTGCAAAGGGCTGGCTGCCTACTGAAGTAGTTATGAACCTATAGGTAGCAATATTTCGGCCATAAATCAGCATTCAATAATTGGGCCAGTAATCCTCACTTTAAGATCAGCATTAGGCAGCCCCTGCAACAGTAGTTTGCAACAAATGGAGCAACTGGATTAGGCATTAGCATGTAGTGGAAGTTAGCACACGGCATTCAAGTGTCCAGATCAAGCTCATATTTAAACAATCATTGTAAATACTCACTCATTCCATTAATATATAGTAGAATAGGTGAATCTCTTCCACCTGTGTGTGTATTCAGATTGTGCTTGCAATTAGCGCGTCAATTAGTCTTCTAACCAATGTTTAATATGAGCATAATCGAGCATGCTTCTGCACGCATGCAACATAAAATCAGAGTGGCTTGGTAACCACAAACGTACCTTCTTCAGATCGGCCATGATAAGCGGGCTACCACTTCTACAAATGACGGATGTCCCCATAAAATTGAACTCTAGTTTTGCAATGTCAAGCTCCATCTCTTCCTTGTCTCGCTCTGCAAGAACCACCACAACACCTCCACCCAGGCTTTGATTTGCAATGGCCAATTGTTTCAAAAGAGAACCCTGCAAGCACCCAGGAAACATTTCCATTCAATCACCAGATTAATTTGTAGAGAGAATATACATCAGCAAGAATCAAATCTACACAACAAGATGAGATCACCTGTCATAAGGGACCAAGAGGTAAATGAAGGGCTTCTATATTCAAAAACATGAATGATAATAGCTTAAAGATTCATTGCCACAGCTGCAAAGACTGGATGTTGGCAAGGTCCCAACCGCGGAAGGAGCTGTTGTCGACCCCATTGAGACCTAACTTTCCAATTGATGCTTTCCAATGCTCTTGAGAACATTATTGGTTGGGACAAAATGCAAAAATGCAAAAATATGAAAAACAATGTCACCATTGTCAGGATTCACGCGACAAACTATGATATTCTCACGATGGAATCCTCTCAAGGTCTCCTAAAGAGAAGACAAGTACATGGTTAGTTCCCAATTAGGGTTCAGCAGGCTGGTTCTCATGACCCAACCATAGATCTGAGAACGTCGGATCACCCACAATCATAGGGGCTAAAGCTTCCATACAGACCACACCAAACTAGCCCTACCATCCCATACCACCAGGACGTGCCCTAACGGGGCCATTGCCTGCATCATAGTTTTGAACATACGTGAAGCATACGCATACGCATACAAGTATGAAAGTATGTTTCAAGTATGTTTGGCTCACTCGGGCTAAAACATACGTGGCCCTAATTATATTATATTTTATAGGCAATAAATTATAGTTTCACCAAATTATTGGCCATGAGAAATGAGACGAGAATTTTATAATCCATTCATATGTCATAATATGTCTTAAAAAACAAAGGAAAGTAAGCTTTCCCCCAAAAAAAGGGTCAAGTATGTTTCATGTATAACATACGTTTGCAAATGTTTGCTTGGGCAACCATACGAGTATGTTAAAAACTATGGCCTGCATCACAATGGACTAACCGGAGTAGGTTAGTAATCATGGTCTAGGTACAAACCCATGTGCACAATAAAACAATACAACAATAACCCACGCTTATAAAAGGCAATAAAAGCTAAACCTACAGAATTATCGACATATAAGCTTCATTATTAAATTCTAAGCTTTTATAAGTCCCCCTAACCCACATATTAGCTAGCCCAACCCTAGGATTAGTCAACCTAACTCTAGGGTTAGCCTTAGCTACATAACATACTATAGAGCATGTAGCATGAACTGCAATTCCTTGTATTCCAACAATGAAGACCAAGCTGAGCCATTTACATGAAGTTCTAAGTTACAAGGAATCAGAGCTTATATCCATACTAAAATATAAACTAATTGTTACTAGTAGTTATCGTATGCTTAATGCATCATAGGAAATTCGACCATTGAGATGTACTTATATCAATCGGATGGTGTACGGGAGATGTATGCATGAAGCTTATCCACCAAGACCTGATTAACCTTCTCTATTTGCCCATCAAACTGAGGATGATCAGCAAGAACTCATACATAGTCATGAATGACTGCTTGAAGTGTCTAGCAACTTTGAGTTCCTATCAAGTACTATATCACCGTAGCAAAATCACACTAAAATAGCATTGTGCTCTACTGGGGTTGGGTAGTATAACAACAACCCCCTGCTCAACACTTTAAAACATAGTCTGACATAAGCCTCATCAAAGCCTAGTAAAACATTGGTTTTAC
Organism: Cibotium barometz; assembly: GCF_041138505.1. Classification (NCBI taxonomy): domain Eukaryota; kingdom Viridiplantae; phylum Streptophyta; class Polypodiopsida; order Cyatheales; family Cibotiaceae; genus Cibotium; species Cibotium barometz. Next base: position 35,406,704 of record NC_141047.1, read on the forward strand.
TCAAGTACAAGTCTATGGACATCTAGATGTACCTACCATAGGAATGTAATGAGTACTCTTTTCAAGCAACACCCAGCACACAAAACTGTATCATCTCGAAAGATAAAATCTATCCAACCAAACAATTGATCTCAATATCAAAGTTATCGTTTATGAATACAGGCCATATACATGTGTGCGCATCGAAACCTAAGTGTTGAAACTAATCAATGTACCTAACGGTTTCGCAAACTCGGTCAAATAATCAAAAGATGGTGAATCATAATGTTTCACCTAACCAATTCTTTAATAAAAACCGGCATAACCGTGATATGCAAACAATCCCAATTCTTACTCCCTCTCCTGTAGTTGATTTCTCTAAATCGAGTTCAGTCACCTTTGGTCAACTATCCCCCAAGGAATAGGACATCCAAGAATTAAAATTTATGTACATCGAGAAACCTTGCATGCAATAGATCCTAACGTCCCCCATACCATTAGGATATACCTCATATAAAATCCTTTTTGATAGATAAGACTGGGTCAGAGTGATCAATTCCTTCTCAGTCCTTGTGTTGATGTAACTAGACTTCCACCTCAATGTCATGGTCAAACCTTGAGGTTAACTACACATCAATCTATCTGCGCTAGATTTCCAACATCTCCCTCAAATCTGGGGTTCCCGAAATTCGCAACCCCATAGTAAATTTGTCCTCAACAGCTAGATCACTCACACCCATAACAACCATAAATGGTTAGCCAAGATCACACATAGCTACAACAAGCTAGGTCTTCTTCTAAAATATCCTAAAACATATAACAGATAGGAGGAGAACTCCAAATCCAAGTCACACTGCTAGGAATTCGGAATAGCACCCTGCACAAGTTCACTTGTTACAAGCATTGCATCTCCCCTGTAAGCTGGTCAAACTTAGCTCTCAAAACATACTCAACTTAAACTTCCCATAATCCCCATGGTCCATAGGTCCATATGATCATCCACATGTGGATGAGGAGTTGTCAAGGAAAGAAAGAGAGAAATCATGAAGGGTTCCTGCCTAGGCTAGGCGAATAGAGGACCAGTTCACATACCAAAGTGTCACAAGCCTCCTTATCTTCAAAGTCAATGCGAAAGAAAAGGACTATGATCTCAAGATAAAGGAAGCAACCGAAAAGCAAATTGGAAAGCTTACATAAATCATGCTCCATGCATCACCCCTTCTTCCTTCATTGGTTTAGGGCGCTCTGATACCAACTATTAGGGAGCAACAAAATCTTCATAAGCTCTTTCCCCAAGTGTGACAATTGGGGCAGGTGGTGGCCGTTCTCCTCGAAGCGTCCACCCGCTGGGCGCTTCTTCCTGAGGGTGGGGTGCTTGACGACCTCTAGGGAGGAGTCTGATGTGTCGGCCATGGGTGAGGGAGGGTGGTTTGAAAGGGAAAGCTGGAGAAAAAAGTTGGCAAGAGTTCGGGTAGGCTGAAAGCAGAAAGTGAGGAAATGAGAGGGCGGGGCCCATATATATAGGTTTCAAAAGGACATGGCCATGGCAAACAGATGGTATGGGCGTGGCATTTCCAGGAAACGGGAGTACGTTGCTGAATGGAACGGCTGTGGCAAGTTTGGCACTTCATTTGGTACGGGCGTGGCATCTGTTTGAAACAAGCGTACCAATGGGTTGGAACGGACGTGGGAGTCCTCAAATGAAGGATGTGGGAGTCCTCAAATGAAGGCCATCCAGCCATAAACAGCAACTATATACCAGTTAACTCCCAGGTGGACATCTATCACACATTGTCGAGAAAGAGCTGGGCTCAAGTCACATGTCATAGTTACTGATCATATCAGTATATCCTTGGTTGTGGAGCCTCTCGGAAGGATACCCAGTCTCACACAAGCCTTGCTTGAGTGGAACTCTTAGGTCAATATCCAGTCTCACGAACATATACCCAAGTCACTTTGCAAGGGATATAGTATAAAGAAATATTGTAGATATAGCCAAGATATGAGAAAGATAACTGATAAATCCACTGGATAAAATAGCTGCACTTGGCCATGTAGAGAATCCTGGATATTAAAAATATATTTGGATAGAACATTCTTCCAATAGAACAATATATAATACTTTAGCACTTGGCTTTAAGCCCTTGTGATAACATTAGACATGCAACAAGGAAAATAGCCAAAAATATTATTCATTATGAACTGGTCACACCAGTTGGTTATCTTAAACCAAAAACTTAAGCTACTTTCTAGACTACTAGAGGAAGTTGAAAATTTTTAAAAGGATACAATATCCCTAGACATCCTCCCCAACTTCTTGAAAGTTGTCCGCAACTTTAAGCTTCAAGCCATATATCCAAGATCTAAGCATGTCCCATCAAGTAGGCGAGACAAGATAGTCTCAAAAATCCAATATAACTGAAAGAATCCATGTCTCAAATAAATGGCCGAGACTAAATAAGTCTCCATAATACCAATATCAAAATCATGTCCCAAAATAAACGGGCGAGACAAAATAGTCCCATAAGTCCAGATCAGAATCCAACTCCAAGGAGCAGTTACTCGTTCCCTATCCCCAGTGACGTCAAACGCATGCTACTCTCCACTAGGTTCCATGCCAACAAGGTGTTAGTCCACATGACCCTTGGCGTAGACATAATTCCCCTGCCAACCAAGCATCATGTCCACTCTACGACTTGCACTCCGTGTTGGTGCTCTAACCACACACCTTGGAGAAGAGGTGAGCTCAAGTGTGTAACATAAGAGAAGAATCAGTCCTCACAGGCATAGATATCCTAGTGCTCCATAGGCATTTTGGCCACCAATAGTTTTACAGGCATTTCGGCCCACCAATAGAAATCCTTGATCCATGAGATAACCATGAGTTCCATAAGTCCAATGCATCCCAAATAAAGGAAGCCATAAAAATAATCCATCCCAATAAAGGGAGCCATAAACAATGCTTTCCTGAAACCATCTCAAGGCAAACAACAACGCACTATTCTCCTTGTATAGGCATACAAGGGTTAGTGAACATCAAAAGCACTTCATAATAAGTAGCAAAAGCACCAACTTTGCAAACTCAAAGTATACTTAGCTTTTATTTTCTTGATTCGATCCTACGACATAAGGGTTATGAACCCACCATGCCAACCAAAAGATATTTTCCCATATCGGTTGCCTTCGAGCTTGATAATAAGATACATAAATCAGGCATAAATGGCCAATTCCATATAGAAGAGAGTGCAGGCAATAAAGCCAATTCCACGATTCCAAAATGGATTCTGAAAATCCATAAATCAAATTGTCTTTTGCGCATGCCTTGATGCATGACTACTCCCATAAGTGGATAGGCCGGATGATTTTAACTACACTAGTAGCCAGTGTTTATACCCCAACAGAATCGTCTTCATGCAAGAGTGTGAAAGAGCCAATGCTCTGATACCAATGTAACTTCCGAGATGCCCCAGCTTGACCATTAATGCAATTGAACACTGAAATCGGCCATAGCCTTAAACATATGCCACTTAATCCACAAAACTGTAAAAGATAGATGTAAATAGCTAACACCGCATAGAGGCCGGAATGGGCCGACCCCCTCCTTGAGTATTCTATTACGCAAGGAGAAAATGTCAAGTACAAGCTTTGAGGGCCTTACTCTCCCCACAGGAGAAGCGGGATTATCCATATACGAATGCCATAACATAGCCCAACAAACATAGCCCAACATGAGACAGCCATAAAATTCAACCGATACACAAGCTATGGAAATGCCGAGCCAACAATATAAACCATATACCTCCATGTGGGTACTGTTTCTTTCCTAAAAACCAAAGGTCTTCATGCAATAGAGCTGGTACAGCAAGTACAACTCCCCATTCAGCCGGTACAACAAGTACAATGGTTGGTAAAACAAGTATAATGGCTAAGTACAATGGTTGGTAAAACAAGTATAATGGCTAAGTACAATGGTTGGTAAAAACAAGTACAAGGGCTGGTACAAGAGGTACAATGGCTATTACAACAGGTGCAGCAAGTACAAGGGTTGGTAGTACAGCAGGTATAGTGGCTGGTACAACCGGTACAGTGGTTGGTACAACAAGTACAAGGACTGGTACAGTAGTAACAATGGTTGGTACGGCTAGTAGTACAAGTACAAGGACTGGCACAGCAAGTACAATGGCTAGAAATCATAATAAAATGATTAAATACCCTTGCCTTCAGTATTTCTTCGAGATGGAAGCCTCCAAAACATTCCCCAACAGCCGGTATTCTTCATGGGCGGCCTTCAAGAGAGAGAAAGAGAGTAGCCATCATTAAGGCAGCCTATAACGGTGGTAGAGGCTAGTGTTCAACAAGAGAGCCTCCCTTAATGAAGAGAGAGGACTCCAATTTATAGATTTGGGCCTCCCATGAGCTAAAATGGCAAGAGAAGGCTATAATGACAAGTGGAGAGCCACACAATAGTTGGAGTGACAAGTGGCCTCGGAGAGCCACACAATAGCTAGAGTGACAAGTGTGAGGCCACTTGTCTCAATTTGATCCACTTTCTAACAAGTGTGAGGCCACTTGTCTCACTTTGATCCACTTTCTTGCCACATGTCCCAATCTTAAGAGATGGGTCCTTCCATAAACTTTATCTCTAAAAATATCCCAACTGGTAGCCCATTTGTCATAGGTACTTTGGCAACTCTTGGTATTTGCTCAATTCCAAACGTAATGATGCGAATAGAATTTCCATCGGAGTCGAACCAAAAATAGCAACTCTCCTAAATTTTAGTAGTGTGATCCTTTGTATTCTTGGATAATCCCCCATTCCCAAAGCTTGTTTTTTCTGAATATTTGGACGTCCTAGAGTCCACCATACCTCTTTCATACTGGGAAATGTCTAGGCTAGTGACACGTGGCCATATTTGTGCAGCAGGTTCAAGACCAGTGGTAACTCGCCCTTTGTGAGCCCTTGTCCGGGACAAGTCAGCCAGGGATCCACTATATAGGGTCATGATCAGGTGTGCATGTCCCGCACATAAAGTTAGTGCACGTCCCACGCGTCTGTAACCCTCTCAAATAATGTAGAGGTGTACCAGGCATTTATTAAGCTACCAGTAGGATGCATGGGCACAAGGTTAGGTTAGGAGATGGACTTTGTAAAAGTCTGCCTCATGGACAGCCATGGAAGGGCTGTCCAAGACCCATCTGGCCTTAGGCCAGCCCTTAAAGCACTTGGAACAGCCTTATGACAAGCCCAGGACCCTGTCGCCCAGCATAGGAAGCAGTCGGCCAGTAGCAAGTTTCACACCTATGATAAGCGTTGCATTAAATGCGGTTGTACCCAATCATGAGCAGGCTGACAGCCTCAACAGCAAACCAACTAGGATATGGTGGACACTATATAAGCAGTGGGCTCATAGTCACAGCAGGGACGGAAGGGACGAGGGCTTGGAACGGAGGGATGCCGAAACGGGACAGACCGGCGCACGAGGACGGCAGGGGACGTACGGACATCCCCTAGGAATTGTCACTCACAAGGGACGGGGACGGGGACGCCTTCAGGGACGGGGACATCTGTGGGGAACGGCTCTGCGGGGGGGGACGGCAGGGAGCCGTTGCGCGATTTTCTGCCTGTTTCTAGCCGTTTCGTTCGCCGTTTCTAGCCGTTCATGGTTGTTGGCTTGGCCGTTTGGGGATGGCTTGGCCCTTGGGCCTTGAGGCTTGGCCCTCTCTCTCTCTCTCTCTTGCCCTTGAGGCTTGCCTCTCTCTCTTGCCTATCTATATAAGAACAAGCCTCTACAAGGCTTCAACACACACAACTTTCAAGCTTTCAAGCTTCTTCTAGCTTCCAACTTCCACGTTCCAAGCCTCTCACACACAAGGCCCGCCGCCCTACTCTCTACTATCTAGACTCTCTCTCTACTATCTAGGCATACCTTCAGACATGATGTGGGGCATATACAGGCTATATGAGCAGGTCTTTGGGAGAGTCTGATGCCCAGGAGGCTTGTCCGACACAGTTGCTAGCACCATTGGTGTGAAGCAGGGGTGCCTGCTCTCCCCCACGCTTTTTGGACTCTATATTGATGAGGTGGTCGATTACATCACACAAGCCCTCACAGGGAGGAGGCTCTCGGGTTGAGCTATCAGGTATTACTGTCCATGTTATGCTTTATGCTGATGACATCGTCTTGGTATCCGACACGCAGGTTGGGCTTCAAAGACACCTTGTGGCTCTTGATGACTTCTGCGCACAGCAGGGGCTCACAGTGAACCTTGGGAAAACCAAGGTTATGATCTTCCACACTTCACCCGCAGTCAGGAGCCACACTACTCTCACATTAGCAGGAGGGCGGGTCGAGGTGGTGAGCTCTTATGTTTACCTTGGCATCACATTTATTAGCTCAGCTGGACGCTTCTCCATGGCTCAGGCAGTCCGAGACAGAGTGACCCGAGGGTATGCAGCTCTTGCTGGCCTTGAGCGTCAGTTTCATCAGGCACATTTTCAGGAACCCCGCACGAAGGGGTGGCTCTTTGATACATTAGTGACACCAGCCTTGATGTATGCCGCAGCGGTTTAGGCACCAGGGCTTGCAGCCTCCACATGGGTACAGTTGGAGAAACCACAGATCTTGATGCTCTCGAGGATGATACGCAGCAAACCATCCCTCCCGCACGACATTGTTCGAGCTGAGTTTGCTGCACCACCTATGGCAGTGGAGGCATTGTTCCAGACGATCTCCTTTATATACAGGATGAGGGAGATGCCCATGGAGAGATTATCCTGCCGAGCTTTTGAGGCATCCAGACAGCTGGCCGAGGCTGGACACACTGGATCTTGGTATGCACAGATGCTACAGTGGTTCTCACATCATGGTATAGACATTGAGCGGTTGCCACCTTTTCACTATGATCAATCTGCTCCACGGGGTTACCTCTCTCTCAATGAGAGGAACAGAGTGCTGAGACAGGACATATGGCAGCACTACATACAAGAGACATGGACAGCACCAGAGAGCCCACTACCACCGAAGATGCTGTATTACAGAGACCACTTTATGAGCATCTCAGGGGATGGGTTTATACATCGACCGCGGTACATGGATGTATACATGCCACACAGCTCTCGCGTTGCTATTGGACAGCTACGAGTCTCATCACATCAGCTAGAGATAGAGGCTGGGAGAGCGGCACGGGTTCCTAGAGCTGAGCGGATATGCAAATTGTGCCGCGAGGAGGTGGAGACTGAGGATCACTTTGTATGTAGATGTAGAGCCCACCAGCAAGGGGTCAGAGATAGATATGCAGGATTGTTTGAGGAGCACTCTTCACTACATCAGTTGATGGAGGCCTCGGACCAACGACAGCTTGGCAGACTACTACTAGAGCTTCATAGTTCTCGAGAGAGACTCCTCCAGACACCCGCTCCCACTAGGGGTGGGAGACTGTCCCAGCTCACAGATTTCTTCCAGAGAGCTATGCCAGTGCCAGTTGATGTACCACGTGGGGTGACCGCACAGAGAGCAGAGGAATTGAGAGCCAGGAGGAGACCTAGACAGACTGGACATAGAGCACCCCGACTCCGTCACCGAGAGATAGCAGCTATCCGAATGAGACACCAGATGGAGACACAGGAGAGGCTAGCTCGCTTTCATTCAGACTCAGGGTACATGTTCATGCCATTCACAGCCTCAGCATCGACGATGTATGATATCTTATATCCCTCTTATGGCACTGGATGGAGTTAGACATAGATCTGCATAGCATGCTTGTACTACCCCTTCAGCAGATAGAGATGCATCTTGCCTTAGCACTCCATCCACATCCCCACCCCCCTTATATTGTTTGTATATGGGCTCCACCGATCCATGATGATTCACAGTTGTATCCAGACACATGCACACTTTTTCTTTTGTTTCTTTTCTTCCGATGACCGGAAGAACACAGTTGTATTATTTTTTTGTCTCATAGGCCGACTTTGGCCTCTCGTAGACGTTAATATATCTTTCTTTCTTTCTTTCTTTCTCTCTCTCTCTCTCTCTCTCTCACAGGCTTTCTGTGCGGATAGAGATCTGACAGTGAACCTTGGGAAAACCAAGGTTGTTTAACACCACACACGCATAGGTGACGAGATCAAAGCCTCAGTTCACTTTCCGAGGGGAGCCGGTAGAGTACGTCAGGTCATATGTCTACTTGGGAGTTACTTTCACAGGACCGCGTTTCTCCCTAAAGGAGGCAGTAGCAGCTAGATTAGCTCGAGGGCATGCAGCCTTGGGGGCACTTGAGAGGCAATGTGCACAGATACAGTTTCAGGAGCCACGCACCAAATTGTGGCTATTTGATACGCTTGTCACACCGACCCTCCTGTACGGAGCTCCAATTTGGGGACCCATTATACATCAAAGATCTCAAAGAGGGACAGATGAGGGATGGAGGCAAATGGAGAGACCACTGATTATGATGATTGCCCGCATGATTCAGAGAAAATCATCAGTACCACATGAGATTGTTCGGGCTGAGCTGGGTGCCCCACCAGTAGTAGCCGAGGCCCTATTCCAGGCAGTTACCTTTTTACACCGGCTATGGGAGCTCCCTCAGCAGAGGTACTCCCGATTGGCATTGACCTCATCCATACACTTGGCAGAGGATGGAGATACTCATTGTTGGTACGCTCACATGAGATCATGGTTTGACCTACATGGTTTGCGGATAGAGGCACTACCACCCTTTCAATACAGTCTGGATTGTCCATTTTTGGATCTCACCCGCTCAAAGCAAACCGCGTGATCAGGATGGATATCATCAGAGTGGACACAGAGAGGACATGGACTAGCCCCCTTGAGCCCTTGGGCACGAAAATGGCTCATTACAAGAGCCATTTTCTACACCTCTCACCGGATGATTTTATCACCCGCCCGGCATACATGGATGTACACCTATCACATGGGATACATTGTGCCATTGGGCAGATCCGGACCTCATCACACCAGCTGCGGATTGAGACAGGGCGATATGTGCATCAGATCGTGGATGACCGCATTTGTCAACTATGCTACCAGGAGGTAGAGACAGAGGAACACTACATTTGCCGATGTACAGTCTATTATGAGATCCGAGGGAGATATCACTGCCTCTTCCGAGAGGGTTTTGGGCCGTCACGCACGGTCATGGAGTTTGAGGATCAGAGATGCCTGGGATTGTTTCTACTTGAGCTCAGGAGACACAAAGAGACCCTCTTGGCAGAAAGGAGGCCAAGCCATGATGTACCTAGACAGAGGACCTTGACAGATTTCTTCGGCACCAACACCAGCAACCCAGCCCACACACCTCCTGATACCTCCTCCATTGGGCCATCAGGGCACCGACCACGCTCCCTGGGAGTCAGCACTGATAGAGCAGTTATCTTATGTCGTGCTCGCCGGCCACCCCCACCAGGATCCCGACCACGGCATCCTCACCGTCGCCAGATCAAAGCCATTATTGCTCGGCATCGGAGGCGCCTACCTCGCTTCTACGACCTCTCCATTCTAGACAGCCCCATGGCGGAGATACTTGATCTAAGGAGAGGGCAACACTTCAACTGATCAGCATACATGGATCTACCTGATATACATTTTTCATTATTTTCCAGTATTTTCTACTCAGTATTATCTCGGAGTCTTACAGTTCTGTTCTTATAATTGTAGGACAATCAGTTTATTGTACTTTTTAGTCTCATTTAGTTGTTCTCTTTGATGAGACACCAACTTCAAATGTACTCTCAGTTCTGGTCTCATATGCCACTATGGCCTCTTAGAGACGTTAATATATCATTTCATTTCATTTCTCTCTCACCTCTCCCTCAAGCCTCTTGAGTCTTCCAACTTCCAAGCCTCTAGGCTCTAGGCCTCTCTCTCTCTCTCTCTCTCTCTCTCTCTCTCTCTCTCTCTCTCTCTCCAGCTCACGGAGGATGGGTTTGTGATTAGACCCAGCTACATGGATACTCATCTTTCTCATGGGGTACGGTGTGCTATTGGTCAGATGCGCACATCCTCACACCAGCTAGAGATTGAGACTGGCAGATTCAAAGGAGTACCAGCTAAGGCCAGGATTTGTCAGTTGTGCCAGATGGAGCCAGAGACAGAGTTACATTACATATGTCACTGTCCAGTATATTATGAGATACGAGGCCGTTTTCACTGCCTGTTCAGAGAGGGTTTCGGACCACTTTCCAGAGTCATGAGATACCAGGATCAGAGATGCCTCGGATTATATTTGCTGGAGCTGAGGAGACATAGAGAGGGTCTCTTGAGAGGGAGGAGATCGGAGGCAGATTACAGACTTCTTTCGACCAGAGATTGAGCCGTCAGGCCAGCAGGCATTGCAGCTAGCCCCAGAGTATAGCCGCACCAGAGGTACACTGATTGATCGGGCTATAGAGTTGGGGCGGTCTAGGCGCCCCAAGATGAGAGGCCCATCCCGACACCGGCGGAGACTACAACAGAGGATCAGGACCATACTAGCACGGCATGGGAGACGTCCAGTCAGAGTACTCACCATGGAGGACATTGAGGATATCCGCCATCAACCGATGAGACATCTTTGGATAGTGATGTATATGATGCTTACCTTTGTTGCTGGAGTTTTCCTTCCCAGATGTTATCCATTAGGAGCTCCTAGTACCTTACTTTTCCTCATAGTTGTTGTTTCAGTTTCAGTTAGTTGTTTAGTTGTTTACCTTCACCATCAAGTCGGAATGTTACTCCATCCACGACGCCGCCGGCACCCTCCATCTCCACGGCCTCTCAACCATTACGTGGCCCACGACGACAATCTACACTTGGGGAGAATTGGAACCAAGTTGAAGGAGGAGGTGGATATGGCGGTGGCCCGCTTCTTCTTCCACGACCACATTGCCTTTCAAGCGGCTAGGTAAGTGCAATCGATCATTGCCAATTCATCATTCATGTTTTCATCATCCTAGTCTCCTTCTCATTAGTAAATTACTTTCTTGAATAGGTCGGAATACTCAAAGATCATGGTTAAGAAGATTGGGGAGTATGGCTCAACCTATACGCCCCCCTCATCCGAGAGCTTGCGCACTACATTGCTCGAGAAGGAGAAGCGCATTGTAGAGCAAGCGGCCGACAACACAAAGCGGCAATGGGAGAGGAACGGAGTCTCCCTCATTGTGGATGGATGGAGTGACACCCACAAGAGGAGTATTCACAGCGTGGTTGCATATTCCCGCGGGGAGATGTACTTCATCTCATCTCATGATGCATCCGGCACCGGGAAGAGTACGGATGTGCTTGCGGCAGAGTGGGCTACCACCATGGAGATCGTTGGCCCCGAGCATGTAGTGGGCTTTGTTGCAGATGGGGAGCCTTCCAATAGGGCGGCAGGAGCTATTCTCCAAGGTATGTATGGACATGTCACGGTGTCCTTTTGTATGGCTCATTGCCTAAACAACCTCCTCAAGGACATCGGGGCATTGCCATGGATCAGCCCGCTCATTGAGGAAGCCAACACCATGGTCTCCTTTGTCCTCAACCACCAAAGACTTCAGCATGAGTTCAACAAGAGGTTATAGATGGGAATCAGTTTTCCGCCCTCAGCCACGCACAATGGGAGGTACCAGAGGATCTGGAAGAGTGGCAATACTTTACAGGGAGGAGCTTCATGACAAAATACATGTGGTACATAGAGATGCAGATGTGAGGTACATGTGGGTCCGAATATACGGAGGGGGCTCCGCAAGCTATATGTGGTGGTATGCTACTTTCCCCCACCCCACTCCAGGTTTGCACCATCAGGAGAGTCGCCCTATATACCACTATATGATGATATCATGAGGTTTGCCAGCATAGGAGACATATTACTATTGGGAGACTTTAATGCACGTACAGGCACAGAGCAGACAGAGTTGTATGATACTCAAGAGGCTATGTACCGGGAGATCACGGCAGAGGATGCAGGGTTGCAAAGATCAGCACAGGATGAGGGGGAGATTACAAATTATGGCAGGCATTTTCTCACACTCAGGAGTGCACATGGGTTGGTCATATACAATGGCTTATCGAGATGGCAAGGATCAGATGCTCTCACACACTGGAACTCTAAAGGGGGAGCGAGCACAGTGGACTACTTGATGGGATCTCCTTCATTGATACCTGATGTGCGGGGTTTCATGATTTCCAGTAGGCCCATTGGCATAGCAGCCGATCATGCATACCTGAGTTTCACACTAGTAGGTAGATCCCCAAGAGATGGGCCAGCCACTCATCTACCTAGGTACCCGAGATATCAGTTTACACATGAGACAGTTGGGGTTTATCAAGATGCAGTATCTGATGGCTTGTTTGCTTTAGACCCGCATAGCCCTTTGGACGAGATCACGAGAGGATGGCAGGTGTACTACATGCATCTGCCTCATATGCGTTTCCCTGCACTATTATCCCTTCCACCCACCCCCGCAGCACTGCCCCACAGAACAGTTGGTATGATGATGAGTGTCGTGAGACACGAGCATAGCTACAGCGTGAGATTGCCATCGGGTCTCACACGCATAGACAGGCTAGGATGATCTTTCGGCGCCTTGTGCGGAGGAAGAAACGAGCCTATCTCGCTAAGCTAGAGGAGGAGATCTACCAACTCTTCCTTGGGCAAGACAGCCCCCCACCCCCCCCTCCACTGGGAGCTAGCATCAATTCCTCACGAAGTTTTGGGACCGAGGGACACATGAAGCAAATTCGCTTGATAACAACTTCTTTGAAGATCATCCAACATTATTAATAGACTATTTGGAGGCTTGACAAGAACTTCCGTCAAGTTAGGCAGAAGGGGATGTCATGTGCATTTCGCACTTGGATGCCACGTGGCCATATCTGTTCAGCAGGTGCAAGTTTTAGAGTGGTAACTGGCCCTTTGTGAGCCCTTGTTTGGGGCAAGTCAGCCAAGGATCCACTGTAGAGGGTCATGATCAGGTGTGCATGTCAAGCACACGAAGTCAGTGCATGTACCGTACGTCTGTAGCCCTCTGGAACGATGTAGAGGTGTACTGGGCATTTATTAGGCTACCAGTCGGATGCATGGGCACCAAATTAGGTCAAGAGAGACTCTGTAGGAGTCCTGCCTCATGGACAGCCATGGAAGGGCTATCCAGGAGCCACCTAGGCCTTAGACCAGCCGTTAAAGCACTTGGGACAGCCTTATGACAAGCCCAGGACCCTGTCAGCCAGCGTAAGAAGGCTCACACTTACTTTTGTTGATCATGCTCGGTTGTAGACATCTACTTTTTCAAACCTCCACGAAGTGCATGGACAAGGACCATGTGAACAAGGTTTAAAGGAGGACAAGTGTGTGTTTTATGGGACCAGTTCACATTATTTTAAAAACACTGGACACTTTGAATAAAATACCACACAACTTGTAACATGGGCATTGTGTATTTAATTAGATTATTCACGAAGAGCCCACGTTTACTCTATTTTGTGCATGGACACTCTATTTTTTATGGGACACTCTTACCTCGACACGCTTTTATAAGTCTGGACATACATAAAACGAGGATGTGAGCATGCTTTTTTGCATATTTGTGCAGATCTAGGCAGATTTGTGTTACTTTAGCCTGTTTTCACATCTACAGCCACCCAACAGCATCTATGCACCCGTCTGTACCTGTTGTACTGATGTACGTATAGTTTGTTGACCACACGGCACCTGTACATGCTCGTAAAGCATCCATACAACCCCAGACTGCTGTTCTACACCCTGTTTCTGCCCATACCGACTGATTTGTTGATTTTACCCAGCTACATTGCTCAGATTCAAATGTGGGTTGCACCTGTGAGATTTCCGATTGTATACACTTAAACAAGAATTTGCACATATTCATGGAGTATTTTGGTTTTAATGATTTAGCTCAGTTCTATGATATTTATGAAGGCCTCTGAATATGGGGAAGATCACTCCCGCATAGATATTGGAATATCTACAGATCACAATATCTCATTTTGGACATATGTCAAAGGCCTCAATGTTTTTGTAACATTGGTTATTGTATTTTCAATAATTTGGCCTCTCTCCAATCAGAAAGAAGAGGCGGCCGTGACTCCCAGGTTTGTATATATGAAATACTTCTTGGCAATATAAGATTCCACGAGGAGTGTCGGCCCATTCCGGCCCCGGTGTGGGTCACTTAAACATATTTCTTTCTTTTCCAGTTTGTCGTTCAAGTTTTTTTTTGTGAATGTGGCTGTAGCCATCCAGAAGTGTTTGATTTCCAGTAATAGTTAAGCGTGAAAGCCCCTTGCTCGAGTTACAAACATGCCAACCAGGATGGCACAAACAAGAGGGCACCACAATGCAGGCCCAGGCAGAATGAGAAACATTACCAATTTGTCGCTCCACCCCAAGATGAGAGTGTGCCCACTCTCAATGACTTCACTTTTGCCCTTCCGTAAGGAATCCACCTTCTCAGAGATGGCATCTGAGATAAGTCCAAGCATAAGAGCAAAGATCAGCATGCCACCAAAGCTTATCAACACAGAAACTATACGGGGCCATGTCCCTTCACTGTCAGCATGATTTCCAGAATCTGCAACATACGTCCAGGCACGCCACATGGCATCCGAAAGGCTGTCGTCACTCACTGTAAACAATGCAATCCCGCCACCACAAATTAGTAGAACCGTGGCAAGTAACAATGCAGCTGGCTTCATGTAAGGACGGGTTGAAAAAAGTATGTCCACGCCATAGGCTATTCGCTTGTCTATTGGTGCATCCTCCTCAGTGCCTGTGATAAACTTCCTACTCAGTTCCTGAAGTTGGTGGATCTTCCTCTTTAGCAAAAAAGGCACAAAGAGGAGGTGCACGATAATCACAAGCAAGGCAACCTTGCTTAAACCCTTTATGAACATCTCTTGAAAAGTAATGCCGGAACCTCTGTCATTTTGTTGTTCTTCTATCAATCCCTTTGTAACATCAAAGTCAACACTTGTGCATCTTTCAAGCAATCCATGGAGCTGTGTAATCTCTATCTGCAGAACACCACATGAATTTTAATGCAACAAATTGCAGGAGATTGAACCAAGGCACGTGTCTTAACATAAGGTTACAAGCTTGGGCAAAGGATACCTCAAGTAACAGTATCTTTAGTGTCAGACCTGAACATACAATCAGAAGCTGCAACCAAAGAAAATAAGAGGCCTGGTTAGAAACAGCAAGAAGCTAAGAATTAGCTGTTCAAAGATCAAAGGAAAGATACTGAAAGAGAGGCCATAAAAGCATACTGTAAGGAATGCAAAGGTGAGCCATGTCCCATGTTTGTTGTTGAAGGACCCCTCCATAAATGATTTTTCTCTTGTAATTGAGTCAGAAGTAGCAGAAACGCAGCTGTTGCTTATTGAAGAGGAGCCAATAAGAGGTGCAGACCTTGTCTCCAGACCCTCCGATGAATCAACCGGGAGGCTAGGCTTGATGCTAATGCGGCCACTGGGATCATCTTCTTTCTTTAAGGCTGGCAATGCACATTCCCTAGGGTTTTTGACACCTTGAGAAAGCATGCTTGCATTAGATTGTTGTAGCTTTTTCTGATAAAGCTTTTGAGTAGGACTTTCACCTTGAGAATGTTTGATTCCATGGAAACGCTGTAAATTTTGTTGATATAACTGTTTCTGGGGAGATTCCTGGGCTGAATCAGCCCATGGCTTAGACCTTTGAAACTGTAATCGGTAGTCCTCCCTTCCCTTTTTTGACTCCACCCCAGATTGATGTCTCTTGAACGTCTGTGTTTGTCGACATTCCCCACCATTAATGGCCTCCCCAGAATCCAGGAAGCTAGGACAGATATCTGAAGTACTCTTGGACCTGATATTATTTTTGGGAGACGTTCCAACTCTTCTTGTACCTTTAAATCCCATAATTTTATTGGAAGACCAAGTGCTAACAGAAGAGAAACTGTCTGTTTGCACATTCTTCTCATTAGCTGTTCTCTTTGACATGTGTTCAGAAGTCAAAACACTCACTGTTTGTACTACAGGAGCAACTCTGCTTCGTAATGTTGGCGGCCGAGCTTCCACCGAGTCATTGTTTGGTTTTTTGACTGTAGAAACGGTGCAGCCAGCACTCCTCTCATGTGTTGTTCTCTTCAACACTGATTCACCCTCAGGCATGTCTTCAGCAGTCATCAAAGCTTCTCACAATGTGACACAAATGTTACATCTCACTTGTGAAGCTGACACACCTTCCATTGTACTGCTTTCAAGCCCTTTGGTTGCAGGGAATGTAAGTCCAACATTTTTCTCATTTGTTGTCCAGAGTGACAGTGATTCACCATCAACCCTGTGCCTAGTGCAACTAAAGCTTCCAGCTCTCCTATAGGAATAACATGGCTCTGCCTCTCTGATGCCAATTCCAATGCATTTCTGTTGGTCCTTCAGAGTAATGGGAGAAGGGGACTATGGGAAACTTGCACAGATTCATCCTGAAGAGCACCAGCATTTGAAGCAGTTAAGCTGTTCCAACTCTAATTGACGATATGTGTGTTTTCTGGTGCACTGAATTCAATGGAAGGGCTATCCGAAGAAATGAACCACAGGCAGGAGCCGAACGTTCTACTGACCTTCTTGTAAGCACGAGATGGGGGTCATCGAGCAACCCCCTGGTGGTGCACCCTGCACTGGCATCTCTCAGCGTGTGGCAAACTGGTAGTTGGTTGACATACTAGCCCAACAATCAGAGTTCAATCCTTGTCATATATGATCACATGACCTACAAAGGTGGCTGAACATGTACCAAAAAAAGAAATTCCGTCTATCTTTGTGCTCACTAGTCATTGCAAGCATCAGCAAATCTACAAGGTGGCTGACACGCTGAGAAATTTTTTTCTCTGGCTTCCTCTTCCATGCTCACCAATCATTACCAACATGAGCTAATGCCAGCCATCCCTACAGAAGCGCCATGCCACCTTGCCTCCCATAGCTGGAAATCATACCAGAGTCGGTGCTAGGTTGGAGTCTCCAAGATCCAAGTTGAAGGGGGATCCTGTATGTATGCCTGGCTATGGAAACATGTGTTTGCGACCTTTGGAGACCCTTCTTTATCTCTCTTTCTATGTGGCTCCATGGTTACCAGTCATTGACATGGCTGGGGTGCTATGTTCGATCAAAGTTGAAGGGGATACCCGGCATGCCTGGATATGGAACATGCTATGATATGCAACATGTGCATTGAATGCTTGTTTCTTTATTTCTTTCTTTCTTTGTGTTTCCATGATCGCCATTCCTTGACATCATGAGTTAAAGCTCGCCGCATCTGCGATCACAAATGCGTGAAAACACCGTGCCTTCATGCATATTGGCTGGCATTTTGGAGACAGTATAGGATAACATACTATAGAGATAATATAAACTTCAGCTTTAAATTGCAAGCAAAAGCAGGAAGCTTACAGGAACTGTCTGAAGCTTTGGGACGTAAGCGAGTGAGGGAGAATCGATCATCGCAGAGACGATGGAAGAACGTAAGGCGGTACGTCGTCTTCTCGCGCACAGATTCTCGCTTGCACACGTGTGCAAACCTCCGGGATGCGCCATTGTGTCGTCTTCTGGCGCAGAGATTCTTAACCGAGTGTGAAATTTTTAATTTTAGGAAAAAAATGTAAACAAATAATTATGGACCCGACATCTTTTAAAGATTAATTAATTTGCTTGGAATATTCCCTTTTGCTAGCGGAAGCTTCAGGGTTAGGACCGTTAGGTGCCGAGATTCCTAACCGAGTATGGAATTTTTAATTTTAGGAAAAAAATGTAAACAAATAAGGACCCGACATCTTTTTTAAGATTAATTAATTTGCTCGGAATATTCCCTTTTGCTAGCGAAAGCTTTGCTAAAGGCTTAGGTGGATTAATCTTTGTTAAAGGGGTGGGGCATGTGGATTAATGTGGGTGGGGCAGGTGGATTAACGTGGATGGGGCAGGTGGATTTAATGCCTCCTCCTCTCTCTCTCTCTCTCTCGCTCTCAAGCGTCTCCCCCCCTCCTCTCTCTCTCACAGAGGCATCGCCCCTCTCTCTCTCTCTCTCTCTCTCTCTCTCTCTCATCTCCATGTCTGCGTGCGCGCAATGGTCTCTCTTGTGTGTTCTGCACACACGAAGCTCTCTTGTATGTCTTCAGCCCTCTAGCTAGCGAGGAGCAAGAAGAAATAAGCAAAGCAGAGCACAAGGGGGTAGGTGGACGAGGAGGAGGAGGAGGAGGAGGAGGAGGAGGAGGAGGAGCGGTAGCCCGGAATAAGCAGAGCAAGAGGGGGTAGGAAGACAACCAAGGGGGGGATGGTCACGCTGCAAACCAGGTCGGAGGACCGTATAAGTAAGAACCGTTTATATTGCATTAAATAATGCCACGTATAAACAAATATTATAAAGTAAAAGGAAATTTTCAAGTTTGAAGGTTTTTCTTCTTTAAACCTGACCCAGGTTCAATACCTGCCCCCTTCTCCCATCCATCAATTCCGTCTCTAAAATAACCATTGCAATACAAAAAATAAAAAATTGTGCAAGTTTTGAGCGCTTATTGAAATGTTGCAATTACAAGAAACTCGGGTTTTTTTCTAACACCAGCCTAGAATAATCTTTCTCACTACTTTTGTTTAAAAAAAGGTCTTAGGCTATTCCAAACTTTGGGTAAGAAAAGAAAACTAGTGTGCTTGGGCAACGGTTTTATTGCAATGATGGATTGATGCAATTTTTTAATGCAAACCACGTTCATGGGTTGAGCAACTGTGTGAATATCCGGCTCCCACCATCATGTGCAATTGCATTAGCCATCAAAATTGCACTCACAGGTTTTATTGCAATGATGGATTGATGCAATTTTTTAATGCAAAGCACGTTCATGGGTTGAGCAACTGTGTGAATATCCGGCTCTCACCATCATGTGCAATTGCATTAGCCATCAAAATTGCACTCACAGATACGTCTAATTCACTTAGCAATTGTGTGAATATTTGGTTCCCACCATATTTTGTTTTTCTCACCTCATTGAGCAACTATGTTTATCAAGCATTCTACTAATATGTTTTTTCACCATATCGTCTTGTTTCTTTGCAGATATTCATGTAGATACCTTTGTATTAGTCTTTAAAAATGATTTAGTTATATGATAGTAATGTATGCATTTCATAACTATATAGTGAAATGCATACATTAATCTATGTGATAGTAATGTATGCGTTTTCACTACAACATAGTAATATATGATAATAATGTACACATTTTCACTACTATATAGTAATATTTGATAATAATGTATACATTTTCACTACTATATAGTGTTAAATGGAGATTTGACCAATTAGCTGATCTTGACCACCATGCTTATTTGAATCGACCATACGCTTGTTTTTCAACAAGCTAGTTGTTCGAAACTCCATATACTAGTCATAAAAAGTATGTTAAGACTGCTTTATTCAACCAAAGAAGGTGATGATTTAAGGAAAGTTATACATATCTTGGTACTTGAACATTTCTTGTATGGTTTAAGATATCCATCCAAAAAACTAGGCTTCAAAGTTTTGAGAAGATTAGAGGCCACCTCAATTTCAATTTAGAGGCACTTGCATTCCCTTGAATGTGGCTCAACTCTATGCTCCAAATCATTTTGTAAAGAAGATATCTTTTCTTTAAAAAATAAGGATGCCATGGAAAATTCATCCACATTGGGTAATTCTTGACTTGCATATTCAAGGGCAAGTCGATCACTACACTTCTCATGATTTTGTTAACACATTTGATGTGGGCCCAATTCCATGTAGTAATTTTGACATCAATAAGATTACAGTATCTTTTGTATTTGCATGTGAGACACTTATTGTTTGTTGATGCTATTGTTGCTAGTACTCCTGACATCTTTTCTTCTTTAACTCTATATCACCACATTAGCCATCATGTTCTTAGCAAAATATATCCAATCCACAATAAACTTAGACTTATTATTTGCACTTTGCGGCGAGGATGTGCATCTCTCCCATGCAAACACCTTTGCAAATGCTAGGCTTATTTGGTGGCACATCCTGACATACTTTGTGATGTAAGAGGATAAGCTCCTCAAAAAACTATTTGCATAGGTCTCTTTATCTAAAATCCATTATCTAAAATTTTCTAAAAAGGACAAAAAGCAGGCTAGCTTCCATACATATACCTACTTGATATATATCCCTCCTTTCCTATAACTAGTCAATATATTACTTTGTGTACAATGCACAAGGTTCTTAGAGGCGTCAGAGGCGTTTGGTACGAGGCGGGTATGGTACGCGCCTCGAAAGACTCGTATTTTTTAGAGACGTTAGAGGCACGTTAGAGGCGTCTGTTATATATATATATATATATATATATATATATATATATAGTGATAGATAGATATAATATATATAGTGAAAGTTGAGAGAGAGAGAGAGAGAGAGAGAGAGAGAGACTAGAGTGTGTATGTATGAGCCTTGAGGGAGGGAGAGAGAGGGTGTGTATGAGAGGGAGAGAGAGTGTGTGTGTGAAAGAAAGAAAGCTATATTAAACGTCTACAAAAGGCCAAAATGACCTATGAGACGAAAATAGTCCATCATCATCATCTGGATACATCATCAAGATTTAAGGGTACAAACTTCAAAGTAAAATGAAATGAACCGGTAGAGTATAGAGAGAGCTCCAAAAGTGGGTATAAACAACAGCATCATCCTAGTGTGTTTGAAGTTTGAACTTTGAACTTTGGGTCTTGAGAAAGGCTTAAGGGAGGGAGGGAGAGAATGAGGGAGAGAGAGAGTGTGTGTGTGAGAGGGGCTGCCTTGGGCCCTTAAAGCCCCCGTCTAAAGACTCAAACCAGCAAAAAAATAAAAAAATAAAAAAAACTTGTGGATGCCTCGATCAGGCAGTCGTACACCTCGTACGCCTAACCGTTAGAGGCGCGCCTCGTAACAACTATGCCAATGCATATGTTACACAAAGGAGATATATACCAATGGGCACTACCAAAAGTCCCTCCACTTACCTTACCTATATAAGATGGACATACTTGGAAGCGTGATTGGCAAGAGATGCATAAAGGCTATTCCAAAGCGGGTGGAGGAGCATAGGGTACATGCAGTTTGTGGTTGAAGATAGTAAGCAATTTTCCTTATAAGGGTTGTCCAAGCCCAAGCAGTCTCGATGGCACCACAAGAGCTCATACACTCAAGGATGAGAGAAATCTTTTTGGGTCGAGAAGTAGGATGTTCTAGAACTATTGAGTAGTTAGGATAATGTAGGGGTCACTCCCACTAGTATGACAAGAAAGTGGTTATGACTATGAAAGCCTACACTTATACTGTTTGTAATTTTATCTTAACTTTTAGAACTTTGTAATACAAAATCACTTCCTAATTCATAGAGCATTATATACACCATTTTAGTATAATAATATATATAGCTTCATGCTTTTTTTCTTGTTGTGTTCAATCTAATATAGATAAATAGTCAAGTCTGGTGTCGAATGTACTATTTTGAATCTATGATAATGATCTACTCTTGTTAACATGGCTAGTTATTTAGGAGTAGTAAAATAAATCTTTAGTAATAGTGCACTCATATAATTATTTAGTAATGCATCCTTTAAGCAATCCATTTGTATACTAAAACTAAAATTTTCTCTTTTGTCAGCATTCACTATCTAGTGAAGTACTAGTGGACTAGCAATCCTAATGTGATATGTTACCCTTTACACAATCCTATTCATAAGGTGTGTTACAGGGATATATTTTATCATATTTGTGATGAATTAATAATTGTATAAAAATATGTTTAATTTAATTTGTGCAGGATTCAGCTTAATGGAATGTGCAAGTGGGCACGAGATTAATGTATAGGTATAAATGTGTACATAGTCATTTTATGTAACAAGACCCACTCGCAATTTTATTTGGGCAAAGGTTTTTATATGTACAAACCTTAGGAGATTTCATATGGTTAAAAATGTGTAAAGCAATACCCCAAAAGTGGGAGAAGGAAGCCCAATATGTACGCTCATCTATTCTTAGCTCCTTGGGCTATTTTTATGAATAAAATTCTCTAAATACTCATGTAGTGAAAGTGGAGCTACACGGCATGGGGGGGGAGATTGCATCCAATCTTGTCTTGATGGGGTGGTGATGTTATTTTCTTTCCTTTGCTTTTGTGTTATGCTATGTTAATTAATTTCAATTTGATTCAAGTGTTTGTTTTAATTTTTTTAAAGTATTTTGTGAGTGTTTAAATATTTCTCAAGAAAATTAAAAGGTCCCGTGAGACAGTGATATCTCAGCTTTGGTTTTCTGTTTAATTTAATTTTCTTGAAGGCGGTCAAAAACTTGTGGACAAAGAGGTGAAAGAGACAAAAACAAAGGTGACTTTAGTTTTTTTTTTTTTAATTTAAATTGAAGAAGAACACAATTATGGATTTATGTTTATTAAAGCTACATTTTTTAGCTTTCCTAAAGTGTTATAAGCTTTAGTAAAAGGGCTTTTTTTAAAAGCTTTGATAAACCCTTTACAACAAGCTTTATATATATATATATATATCTTATCCCATAGCCATCTACCTATCTCTCTTTTTAGTGCATTCTTGTGACCAAAAACTCAAGAGAGAAACTTCATCATTTCTCTTAGAGAAGAGAGAAACTCCATAGCTCCTTTTAGAGCAAGTTTTTGCTAAAAAGCTTTAAAATTTGTATTTACCCTAACCTCATCACTCCCCACAAAAGACAACAAATTCAACAAGAAATTTAGAACTCTCAAATCTTTTAGAGACAGAAGTATACCCATGACTAATTTATAAGCTAAAACTCTCTGTCTTAATTTAGTTGCAATGACTGCTTTATCCATTCCACTCACGATTCAAGAACAAATCTTAGCGTTTCAAGAACAAATTGCTAATGAACGAGAACTCCGACGGTAAATTAGAGCATCAAGTCAAGCGTAACAAACACAAACGCGATGCTTCTGATTCTTCCAACTCAGATGAGGAGGAAAATGATCATGTTAGACGACTGTTGAAGCTACCTTGCATGGTCAAAACTCTAGGAAAGACTCACGAAAAGCCGAAAGGCGTTCACTTTCCCAAATTATGATGGCAAGAAGGATGCACAAGTTTTCATTACTTGGATTAGCCAACTAGAGGATTATTTCTCTGACGAAAAGTTCTTGTTATCACTTGATCGAAAGTGTTGCCTTATGGTGGAATGTGATCAAACAAGGTGAGCATAGACCTTCAACATGGAAAAAGTTTCAAAAACTCTTAAAGAAACATTTCCTACCTTCACAATACAAATCTAAGACTCGACAACAATGGTCTACCTTCAGACAGCTTAACACAAAAAATATATCAACTTATGTGGACATGTTTTGACAAACTTTATTACAAATTCAGGTAATCGAGAAGGTTCGCACCAAGGATCAAAGAAGAAAGTTCGTAGCAAGTTTGAAACCTACAATTCGATCTGAGGCAAATATGTTTCGACCACATTCTCTTAGCTTAGCTATTTCTCTAGCTTTGAATTGTGAAAAGAAAAATGATTTTTCTAAGAAACCAATGAGTCCTTAAACCTCGGCATCAACATCTTTGAACCCTAAAACCTCTCCAGAATCATTTGACACATCTCTTAATGACCATAACACAGGTATTAACACTAAGATAGATAATTCACAAAAAGCTAATAAACATGATTCCAAGAAGTGTTACAGGTGTAACGAGATTGGACACATTGCATTAGATTATCCACGGAAGTCAAAGTTTATTTCATTAGGACTCAATGATCAATGAAGATGAAGAAGAAGAATACCAACAATTTTTGGTAAACTCAAGGAGAGTTTTTATGCATTAAAAGTAGAACTTCTTGAAGGAACTGGCCCTTCCATCTCGAATTATACTTTATAAAATTTTTACTATGTATTAATCTTGTGGTATAGGACACGAGATTAATCCTGTGTGAAGAATTTCCATGCATACTTATCTCTACATCTGTGTGGGATAATTTCTGGTGGTTTGGGACACTAGAATTTATCATAATGTATTTTGTTAGGGAACATACTTGAATTTATATAGTACATGACAATTGATCTCCTTTGCTTGCATAAGCAAACCAGCATTTGAGGTCAGTTACTTATCCAAGCAGGAGGGATGTTACATAATGTCCATCCTTTAGTTGTACGGGGACGCTCGAACACTAGTGTGCCATCCTAGTGAATTGGTATCGTGAGTAACTCCACATTAAATACTGATTACCTAGTGGTATTGGCATAGCTTGAGACCATGCTTAATGGGTGTATGTTGTTAAAGTGTAACAAGTAGTGCCATGCTTGACAACTATATATTGTGGTCAAGTGAAACAAGTGGACTATGCTTGACAATTGCACACAGTCGAAGTGAAAGAGTGGTTTATGCAACTGATGTGCCATGCGCATTGGAGTGTAGCAAGTGGCAGCTCATAGCATGCTAGATGATGTGTACATAGCGATTCATCATAGTGAAACAAGTGGTGAGTATATGTTGTGTTTATGCCTATCAATGTATCATATTGGGATATGTTTATAGAAATAGGTGAAGAGCAATGTGTGCGTGTCACACATAAGGGATCTTGTCTATATCATATTACTATTTTTGATTTGATGATAGTGCGAGCATCACCAATTTAGGTGTCGCACGAGATTTTTTTGTTTTGTTATCGTAGCATTTTCTTTTACACAATTGAGGACAATTACTTCCTCAAACGGGAGGATTGTTTTACAGGTATATATTTTATCATATTTGTGATGAATTAATAATTATATAAAAATATGTTTAATTTAATTTGTGCAGGATTTAGCTTAATGGAATGTGCAAGTGGGCATGAGATTAATGTATAGGTGTAAACATGCACATAGTTATTTCATGTAACAAGGCCCACTAGCAATTTTATTTGGGCAAAGGTTTTTATATGTACAAACCTTAGGAGATTTCATATGGTTAAAAATGTGTAACAAGGCCCACCAGCAATTTTATTTGGGCAAATGTTTTTATATGTACAAACCTTAGGAGATTTCATATGGTTAAAAATGTGTAAAGCAATACCCCAAAAGTGGGAGAAGGAAGCCCAATATGTAAACTCATCTATTCTTAGCTCCTTGGGCTATTTTTATAAATAAAATTCTCTAAATACTCATGTTGTGGAAGTGGAGCTACACGGCATGGGGGGGGGGGGGGAGATTGCACCGAATCTTGTCTTGATGGTGATGTTATTTTCTTTCCTTTGCTTTTGTGTTATGCTATGTTAATTAATTTCAATTTGATTCAAGTGTTTGTTTTAAATTTTTTTGATGTATTTTGTGAGTATTTAATTATTTCTTCAAGAAGATTAAAGGGTCCCGTGTGACAAGGTGGGGGTGATATGAATGTAAACATCCTTGCTCGGAGTGTGAGCTAGTAAGACCTAGAAAAGGTATGAACTTTTGAAGATACGATTACTAGTACTTGAAGGAAAATCTAGTAAGTGACCGCAGGACCACCTTCCAAGATGTGAAACCCATAGTACTCACACCTTAACAATCGGACTACTCACATATGGGAATTGTACTAAGGGTCAAAGGCTAGTAAGGAAAACCTATCAAGGTCTAGGAATGAAGATAGGAAAATGGAAGAAAGCATCCAAACAAAAAGGAAAAGAACACATAGGAGAGCACCTAAACCAGTCAAGAAGAACTTGAAGAACTATCTATTACTACGACCATTTAGGTAAATAGAAGAGGAATATTATAAGAGGCCCTTTCAATTGAAGATAACCCAAAAGTAGAGTAGCTCACCTATTTTTGATATGGAGTAGCATAAGAAAGAAAATTAAATCAGGAATTAATAGAAATGCTTAAAGGAAGAAGGGTAGCTAGAATATATGATAGGAATAAAACTCAAATTAGAATTCCAGATAACTTTGAAAATTAGTAAGGGATATCTTGTAGAGACCCAGAAGATATGTAAGGAAAGATAGATGAGAAAAAAAGCCGACAAGAACATGAAAAAATGAGGTAAAGGGAAGTAAAAGTAGTGGAAAGGGACATAATAAACCAAAGGAGGATGAATGGGTTGGAGTAGAGATAAAGGTAGCAACACACATAGAGATGCAGAGCAAGGAGAGATAGAGAGAAGCACAACACCCAAAGTAGATTGATGAGAATGAGTAAAGTGCAAGTGAAGTTTCATGAGATAAGGTCACTTACTACTACACACTCATCATCAGAGTGTGTATACGCACTTAGGGGAAAAAACCTTCTAAGGAGGGAAAAAGTTTCCCAGCCCATTAATACTGTCCACACATCACTACCACGTAAATGGCTGTAAATCCCCCCCTTGTAGTAATGATGTGAACATGTAAAATTGTAGCCACCAAGTGTGCCCACATGAACTGTCCACCAAGGGTGCCCACATGGACTATCCATCAAGGATGCCCACTAAGATGTCCACCAAGATGTCCACATGGTGGACTGTCCACTGCAACCTGACTTGTGTGGTAGTGAGTAAACAAAGGTGCCACATTGGGATCATCAAGTGGAGACGCACCACCACAATGGACACAAGGAGCTCTGCATTGAAGGCTTCAACGGCATCAACTAACACTCCACCGATATCTCCAGAGATAGGAGATTTCACTAAAGGCTACGTAACCACACCCAAGTATCCACCAAAGATAGGAGATGCCACTGACTCGACCTTAGGCATATATGGCCCCTTGTTCCATCTTGGAGGAAATCCTTATCCTACAATCTTATCTCACTTGGAAGAAATCTTTATGCTCAATATGGCCCCTCGTCCCATCTTGGAGGACATTCTTATCTTGTAGCCTTATCTCACTTGGAGAAAACCTTTATGCTCATCCTTCAAAATGTGTCCATTTTGGTGGCATTGTTTGCATTCTTGTGATTTCTGTAAGTACCCCATGTTCTATCATCAACTTGTGTTATCCTCTTCACTGTGACCTCCGCTGAGTGTATACGGTATAGTGAAGGACATGTATAGTGCAAGTGTTCTCATTTCGTCCCAAAGTCTCGTCTCTCCTTGTGTTGTGTTTCGCTCCATAGTGTCTTCTGTGTTGCACCTATGTCGCACCATGAGCATTGAGGACTTCAAACATATTGTCCAGAGAAGAGCCACCACATAGTGTGCTGGGCAAGCAAGCCCTATTATAGGTACACTAAAATTTGGCACGCTGGGTGGGACTCTCAAAATTGGGAGACCTAATAGATCACACTTCCCTCTGCATTGTGTCCTCTTTCTGTGTTGTGTCCTCTCTACATGCCCAATACACGCTCCCATGGTAGTCCACAAGAATCCTCTCTCAATACACTACTATAGTCGGAAGAGGTTCAGCTACTTGCCACCCATGGAACCTCTTCCACCCCTTCCTATGGTGGCTAACCTTGGTAACGCTACCCTTGGCAACGCGGGAGGCCAAGCCAACCCTCCTAGTCAAGCCAACCCTCTTGGTCAAGCCAACCCTCCTGGCGTAGAACTCCTTTCCATGGTGCTAGGCCGAGTCAATGTCAAGCTTCCCACCTTTCAAAGGATCATCCAAACTGAGGATGTGGATGACCACATCCAACGGTTCATCTCCATTTGTAAGAGCTAGGTCTTGAGTGGGAGGATGCCTTCTTGGTGCTATTTCCATTCACTTTCCAAGGTTCTAGTGAGTTTCCAATCAACCACTTTATAGATTGGACCACTCTGAAGGACACCTTCTGTCCTGGTAACTATGAGGACCGCATTCTCCAAGAGCTAGGGAAGCTCCAACTACTACCAGGGGAGAGAGTGTCATAACTCATGACACGGACCACAGTGTTGGTGTCCCGCTTATTGACTTACCCTGGCGACTTCATGGTGTGTTAGTGGGTGACACAAGCCTTACCCAGATCTACCTAGCAGAAGATTCGAGAGAGTCGGCCCACACCGACAACATTTTTGGAATTCTAGGAGCTAGCTTCCCAACTTGAAAATGCACGACTCATGTTTGAGCGTGATATCACCTCTGTACATCCAATAGTGACACTATTGGATGACTTGGTGGCTCAACTGAAGTAGGAGCTAGAGGCACTCAAAGTGAGCCAAAAACCTCCTAGTGAGGAAAGTACCTTGCTCCAGCTCAAAAGGGAGATTTAAGAATTAAAGACCTAGCACGAAGCCAAAAATGGGATGTGGTGTGCTATATGCCAGTCACTTGGACACACTGTCCAAGAATGCCCAAAAAGGAAGTACTACTCCTTTTGTGAAAAAGGAGGACATGAAGATAAAGAGTGCTACTACCTTAAGGGGTTCCATCAACTTCATCAACCACACACTCCTCATCCCACCATGGCAATCCCCAACCTTACCCATTATACCACAACTGCCATTGCCGTACCACAACCCTTCCATGCTGCTACACCTTCTCCTTGCCCACCCACTCCCTAGGGTGACCTACCTTCCACCACTCATCTCCAATCCTCTTACCTCAACCACCATGGTAGGAGCCCCTTGTGAACCGTCCTATTCGTCCTACCTAACCTCACAATCATCCCATCCTTTGCTATAGATGTGGGGAGTTACCAAAGCCGTTGCCCCCTTCCTGAATGTGCTCCACCCTATTGACATCGCCCGGCATCCAAGGATCATCATACTCGGGATTTCCCCAAGAAAAGGGCATCCACATCCTTCGACTTCACATTCCCAACCCCAACCACCCACTTAGTCTCTATAGAACATCCTCCATCTTAAGGACATCCTTCTTCCATAGGTCATCCTCCATCCACTTCCCAACCTTCCTCTCCCATTCTTGGAATATCTATCTCACAACCCTAACACGTACCCATGAGGATCCACCACCACAGTGATCACCAGATCACAAAAAGGAAGGCCATGCCTCAAGAGCAACAAGGGGATGAGCCAAATGATAAAGATTTTCCCATTCCCCGCATAGTCATAGATCAGTCCTTCTTGCAGGCCTTTAAGGACCTCCACAACCAATCTTCCATGTCAGCCGACCCCTTCTCTTCCACATTCCAAACCATAGCTCGCACCTTTCTATGTGGGGGATCTACTCAAGGGAAATACCATGTCAGTGAACCTCTTTGATCGTCTCTGGATTAGCCTAAGTGTCCGACAATATCTCAGTACACTATTGGAGTAACTCAATGGTACGACCACCAATTTTAGTGGTGGGTAGTATGATTGGTTTTCCCTTCCCTTTGGTGTTGCCGGGTTGCATGGGTATTAGCCATACCAATCTATCCCTTACAGAGACTACCAGAGCCCCCGCCTCTCTGTGGAGATTCATGGTACCTCACTATCTGGGAAAATCGTCAATAGTGGCTTTGGGGTAAACCTCATTTTGGAATTCACACTCCATGCAGTAGGCCTCAAGGTGACAAGGCCAGCAAACTTCTATGTTCTGATAGTCGACCAATGGGAGGTGATCCTTATCGGCCTAGTATAAGGTGTCACTGTAGTAATCCAAGAGATACCATTTCTACTGGACTTTGTGGTAATCCGGCTACTTGCAGTCAGAGGGGCCTCCTCTTTACTCATTGGTCATCCATGGCTTAGGAGTACAAGTTGTTACCATATTATAGTAGTGATGTGTGTGAACACACTTAGGACCGCCGGGGCACTTTTTCCCTCACTAGGAGGTTTTTTCCCCCGTGCATTGTATATACGCCCATTATCTTCTAGGGCTTGTTATCTTTCATTTTTGGCACTCATAATACACTACTGTGTTGTGCTCAAGCCTCCTCATCTTCTTGAAGTTGTGTGTGCATTCCTGCAACCCTAATTCCAACAATTGGTATCAGAGCAGGCTTCCTCCTCCCGGGCAGCATCACCGGCACCTGCCGCTTCATCTCCTCCGATTGCGACGAGGTTTCACGAGCGACTGCAGGTTAGTATATGCCGTGGGAGAGCCCGTAGGGATCGGTCATTTCAGAATTTTGATCTGAGGTCATTTCGCCCTCCGTTTTTGCATTCCAAGTACTGCGCAGGCAAAATCGTCCTACTGTGCAGATTTTCTGTCAAGATTAAAATCTGCAGGACAGGTGCCCATTCGTCTGTTTTGGGCTGTGCTACATAGCACAGGTCGATTTTATACAGGTTTACCTCTTACAGACAGCATTTACATCTAGTAGTACAGTCATTGGCCATGGCTGACAACAATGATGTATTCCGCATGTTGGCTGCTGAGGATAAGTTGGATGGCACCAACTATCCATTGTGGGCATATATGATGCGACATGTATTGGTAGCAAAGGGGTTATGGAACATTGTGCAGGGTATTGATGCACGTCCTATTGTGGCTGGGAATGCTGCAAACACATCAGAAACAGGTACTGTTGATGATGGTGCAGGCACAAGTGCTGTAGCAGCTGTTCGAGAACCACCACTTTCAGCAGAGCAGATTCGTTGGGATGGTAGAGATGCGCAGGCTCATGCCTTGATTGCGCTGTCTGTCAAACGTACCATTATCCCACATATTCGCTCCTGCAGGACTTCTAAGGATGCTTGGGATGTACTTGCCACATTGTATCAGGCAAGAAATGAGGCTCGTGTTGCTTATCTCCGAAAACAGTTGGAGAGTGAGCATATGAACGAAGGTGATTCTATGGATAGCTTTTTGACAAAGATCAAGGATTTCAAAGAGCAGCTCATTTCTGCAGATGAAATCCTGTCAGACAGTTCACTTGTGCAGACTGTTTTGAATGGTCTACCAGATTCTTATCAGGGTTTTGCTTCCACTCTTCGCTTGATGATGAAAGGCAATCCCAATGCCTTATCATTTGAGGAGTTAGTTTCTGTTTTGCTGCAAGAAGACCAGTCAAGGCAAAACAGGAATATTATGCGTGTCGCAGATCAAGCTTTCGTTGCTAGTCAGAGAAGCGGGAAAGGTAAAGCTGGCTTTTCTTCTAGTAAGCAGAAATCTGCAAATGCTGCGCAACCAAAGAAGGAAGACAAAGATGAGAAGAAGGGTGACAAACAGAAGACATTTTGCAAGTACTGTAAGGGAAATGATCATGTCATCAAAGCGTGTCCTAAGCTGGCTGCGAAAGAGGCTAAGAAGAAAGAGGCTGGTATGGCTGTTGCAGATGCCTCTCCTTCTAACAATGAATCTGCTAATGTTGTGCTAGATACAGAATGGGCATTCAATGCGCAGTGCAGTTATGACCCATCTTTGCATGACACATGTATGTCTGCAGTAGATTCAGATGTATGGTACTTTGACAGTGGTGCCACTAAGCATATCACCTCGCAGCGCAGTTTATTCACTTTCCTTGAGTCTGCTCCCACAGGGAATACTGTCACTTGTGCCAATAACTCCTCTTATCCCGTTGAAGGAGTTGGACAGATTGTGCTGAATGTTGCAAATGGCAACACCTTTACACTTTTTGATGCATTGTATGTGCCAGGGATCAAAAAGAATCTGCTGTCAGTCTCCGCATTTGCCAAAACAGGTTTGGTTGTAAAATTTGTGGATGACAGATGTACTGTTCATGATCTCTCTTGTGGTGACATCATTGTAGCATCTGGTTCACTATGTCGAGGGCTGTATAAGCTCAATATGGATGGCAAATGTGTAGAGGATTCAGCATGTGCTATTATGGATACGCAGGCTATTTCAAATGCAAAACTGTGGCATGCACGTTTTGGTCATCTGAATTTTGCAAGTTTGCTGCGCCTGCAGAAATCTGAAATGGTGTCTTCTTTGCCTAAGCTTGAGGCACCAGTCAAGCATGTTTGTGAGGGCTGCATATTGGGTAAAATGCAGCGTACTTCCTTTCCCAAAGATGGATCAGTGAGAGCTGAACGCAGATTGCAGCTTGTTCACAGTGATGTTTGTGGTCCCATGCAAACTCCATCATTTGGAAACTACCTTTACTTCGTGACTTTCATTGATGATTTTACCAGGCATGCATGGGTATATCCTTTGAAGGCAAAGTCCGAAGTGTTTTTGTGCTTCAAACAGTTTTTGGTTATGGCTGAAAATGTGTCAGAAAGTAAGATGGGCACCCTCCGTTCAGATCGAGGGGGGGAGTATATGTCTTCAGAATTTAATGCATTTCTGGCTGAGCGTGGGATAAAACACCAATGTACAGTGCCGTATACACCACAGCAAAATGGTGTGGCTGAGAGAAAAAACAGGTCTCTCATGGAAATGGCAAGATGTATGGTTAAGAGTCAAAGTCTACCACATGGTTTTTGGCTTGAGGCTGTCATGTGTGCCACTTATGTACTAAACAGGTGTCCCACCAAAGCATTACAGGTTGTCACTCCATATGAGGCTTGGCATGGCCGCAAGCCATCTGTTGGCCATTTACGTGTTTTTGGTTGCCTGGCATATGCATTAGTGCCTGTGCAACATGGCAGAAAATTGGATGACAAAGCTGTCAAATGTATTTTTGTTGGATATAGTGCTGAGAGCAAAGGCTATCGTTTGTATCATCCACAGACAAAGCGCATTTTAGTTAGCCGTGATGTTGTATTTGTGGAAGATGCAGTTCAGCCCTTGGTTTCATGTACTAAGGAGACAGATATCAGCTCACGTGATGTCTATGATACATTGTTGCCTCTTTTCAGTGGTGCACAGTCAAGTGCAATACCTCATGAGGCAGTTTTTCAGCCTATGCAGGTTTTAAATGATGGCACAGATCAGCCTATATCTGATGCAGATGTGCATGATGCACTTGAGGATGAGAGACAAGAGATTGAGGGCTCTAGAAACATGCCTAGATGGCTGGTGCAGACTTTGCGTGACAGCAAGTTGGATGCCCCTTTGTCTAGTCGCACTCGTTCTGGCTCTCATGGTGCCTCTTATGCGTCAGATTGTTATGCATTGGCTGTTTCTAGTATGTGCGATGAAAGTGAGCCTGTTTCATTTGATGAGGCACAAAGTTCAGAAAATTGGATGGCTGCTATGCAAGCAGAATACGATGCTATTATGAAGAATAGTACATGGTCTTTATGTGACTTGCCCCCTGGCAAGAAGGCCATTGGCACTAAGTGGGTATACAAATTGAAGCGTAAGCCTGATGGCACAGTGGATCGCCATAAGGCTAGGCTTGTTGCAAAAGGTTATGCTCAAGAGAAGGGCATTGATTTTGATGAGACTTTTGCTCCCACATGTCGTATGACCACTGTTCGTAGCATCTGTGCATTAGCAGCTCATAATGGTTGGAATGTACATCAGCTGGACATAAAGACTGCGTTCTTAAATGGAGATTTGCATGAGGAGGTGTATGTATCGCAGCCTCGTGGTTTTGTTCAAAGAGGGCAGGAAAACAAAGTGTGCAGGTTAAAAAAGGCTTTATATGGTTTAAAGCAAGCTCCACGAGCTTGGTATGAAAAAATACATGCATATTTGACTGCACATGGGTTTCAGAATAGTCCAACAGAAAGCACTTTGTATGTTAAACGTGTGGATGGTGTACATCTAATCATTGCTCTCTATGTCGATGACATGCTGCTCACAGGACCAAATGAGAGTCAAGTTGCTGATTTTAAGGCTGATTTGAATGCCTCTTTTGAGATGTCAGATTTGGGGCATTTGCATCATTATTTGGGGATACAATTTAAGCAGTGTGATGGAGGTATTGCTTTGTGTCAGACAAAGTATATTGAAACATTGTTGCGGAGATTTGGCCTTGAAGACTGCAAGCCTATTGCTACTCCAATGGAGACAGGTTTGAAGTTGAGTCTTCATGATGCTGGAGATCACTTTGATGTCACACTCTATCAGACAGCTGTTGGTTGCCTCATTTATGTATGCATTACGAGGCCAGACATTCAGTTTGCAGTCTCACAGGTGAGCAGATTTATGCATAGCCCAGGCATTAAGCATTGGCAGGCAGTGAAGCGTATCTTTCGCTATTTGAGTGGTACTCGGCATCTTGGGATGTTTTATCCCAAGGGGGGATCATTGCCGCCAGATTTACATGTTTTTTCAGATTCTGACTGGGCTGGTTGTTATGACACACGCGTGTCCACGAGTGGTTTTTGCTTCATGCTTGGAAGCTCATGCATATCATGGTTGAGCAAGAAGCAGCCTACTGTGGCCACTTCTAGTTGTGAAGCTGAGTACAGGGCAGCTTTCACAGCTACGGTTGAGTGTGTGTGGCTCAGACGCCTTATGGCTGATTTGGGTGTTGGGCAGCCATCTGCCACCACCATCTTCACTGACAGTCAGAGCGCATTGGCAGTTGCGCGGAACCCAGTGTTCCATGCTCGTACGAAGCACATTGAGGTGCACTACCATTATGTCAGGGAGAGACTCTCTGCAGGAGAGATCAGTTTGGCTTATGTGCCAACACAGGATAACCTTGTAGACCTTTTCACAAAGGCTCTGCCTCGTGAGAAGTTCGAAGCTTTTCGCAAAGCTTTGGGCTTACTCCCTTTTGTGGATTCGTCCACATAGCTAGACACTTCCCTATACATGAGTGCTAGCTCTTGTTCACCGCATCACTCCAGGGGGGATTTGTTACCATATTATAGTAGTGATGTGTGTGAACACACTTAGGACCGCCGGGGCACTTTTTCCCTCACTAGGAGGTTTTTTCCCCCGTGCATTGTATATACGCCCATTATCTTCTAGGGCTTGTTATCTTTCATTTTTGGCACTCATAATACACTACTGTGTTGTGCTCAAGCCTCCTCATCTTCTTGAAGTTGTGTGTGCATTCCTGCAACCCTAATTCCAACACAAGTGTTCTACATGATTGGTCCGACGGATTGTGGATTGAAACAGGTTCCTCTCTATTGCATATGCTTGGTGATGAAAGAAAAGAATAAGATGCATGATGAGAACTTGAACATGTTATGCTAGGTAAAGGAGTAGCTAATTTTCTCTCCTGCATGTTTGCACACTAGCCATTTTGGCATTACTCTTGGAGGCTTGTATGGATGCCCTTTCCTCATCCATTATATCATTCACAATTGCTTCATCAATAGACTAGTTTGTGGGATGAAATTCAAGCTAATTTTTAGGCGGTATGGGCTGATTTGCATCATCTTGTTGAGCATTCATTTTCTCCACATATGCATTATACAAAGGTAAGAGCATATCAAAGATGTCCTATGAGCTTACATTTTGCTTTTTTTGCATAGAATTATGGGTTGAACTGAGTTTTCGACAAAGGCAACATCTCTAATTACCAAAACCCACCTTGTGGCCAAATGGTAGAGTCTATAACCTTTGCTTTCAAAGTTATATCCCACAAAAATGCATTTTATCACCTTATCATCCATCTTATTGCATTGTGTTGCTGCTCAGGTACAAGATCATAAGCAAGAAAACCAAAAACATATAAATAAGCCATTTCAAGCTTCATAAGGAGTAATTGTCTATAAAGCCTTGGTGGGACATCTATTTAACACATAAGTGGTACACATGACTGCCTCCAACCAAAAAACATGAAACAAATTCTAGCCTTTAACCATGCAACATGCCATCTCCATGAGAGATGGCATCTCCATGCAACATGCCATCTCCATGAGAGATCTACTCTTTCTCTTAGCCACAACATTTTACTGAGGTTTGTAAGGTACGATACAGTAATGTTTAATGTCTTATTCATCCATATATGCATGAAAATCCTTTGACATATACTCCCCTCCTCGATCTTTACGAAGGTTGCCAACTTTATATGTAAACACATTTTCAGCCATAGAAACAAAGTGTCTAAATCATGTCAAAACCTTTGACTTTTCCTGAAACCAAGGAGTGCTTGGGGTAGTCATCAAAAGTCACAAAGTAGAGATTTTCCCTAATTGATAGTGTCCTTATAGTACTATATAGATCATTATGTATAAGCTATAATTTTAGTTAGCCCTTACTAATCCATCTTTTGAGAATGATGCCCATTGCATCTCGCCTAAAATGCACCCCTTGCATACATGTTTGATAGGGACCTCAAGATTTGGAAACTTTGACACCATCTCTTAAGTTTCAAGGTGCAACAAACTGCCAAAAATCAAGTGACCTAAGCAGGCATACCATAGCTTTATGTCACTCATAACATGTGTGAAAGTAACTATACAAACATTATGTGCCAATCTCTCATACCTGGCCAACCTCTAAAGCCCATGGCTTAATGTATCAGATACCATAGTGATGTCTCCATCACTTTGGTCCCCATGAACTGTACACCTCATTAGCAAATGTGACCACTAGGCCTACCCTAGCCATGGAAGAGACTGATGGCAAGTTCTATTGGTGAGACATGGCATACCTCAATGCTAATAATAACATTCTAAAGGCCTTGGGCAACCAATATATGATGCATTATATAGGGCCACAATGGGTAGTTGGCCTTGTCAAGCTTATCCTCAACAAAAAGTATCCCAAATACATCAATGCTAGCCAACCTACAAATAAAAAGTCTTTGGCACAAAATGCAAATATCCTAATAACCTCTACAAGGATTGTCAATGCCCACTGAATGTAAATATACCAAAAACCTCTACAAGTATTGTCAATTCCCAATGTAAATGGTAATGAGTTCTACACTTGTCACATTAACAAATGTGACCACTAAGCCTACCCTAGCCATGGAAGAGACTGACATCAAGTTCTGCTAGTGAGACATGGTATACTCAAATGCCAATAACAACATTCCAAAGCTCTTTGGTAACTAATATCTGATGCATTATGTATGAAAACAATGGATATTTGGTCTTATTAAGCTTATCCTCAGTGGGGCAAAAAGCATCCCAAATACATCACTACCCGTCAACCTACAAATAACAAATATCTGACACAAAATGCAAATATCTCAACAACCTCTATAGCCTATGGCAGAAAATGGAGGAGGTGATGACAAGAGCAAGCAATGTAGGCGAGAGCTAAGAGAACCTACTCTTATAACAATTGTTAGAGTGGTGGAGACAAAGATAGCAACACACACACAAATGCAGCAAGCAAGTAGAGATAGAGGGAAGTACAACACTCAAAGTAGATTGGTGAGAATGAGTGAAGTAGAATTGAAGTGACATGATAAGGTCACTTACACTCTCCTCATAAGAGTGTATCTCAAGGGAAAAAACTCCTAAGGCAGGAAAAAGTGCCCAGCCCATTATTAGCCTATGTCCACACATCAATACCTTGTAAATGGCTACCTAGAGATGCATAAAAAACTAGGCACAAAAGAAGGAAAATGGCTACATAGATGCATAAAAAACTAGGCACGAAAGAAGGAAAATCCCAAGAAGATTAGGAAGGTAAGGAAGGACTCTACAACTATGATGCCCACTATAAAATAAGTCCCAGAGTAAAGGTGGGACTACCCATGTTTAAAATAGGAAAGAGTGATCCGGAGGTTATTAAATCCTAGATTAAAGGTGGAAATACCCATGTTCAAAAGTAGGAAAGATTGATCAAGAGGTTATTTAAATTGTGCGATGAACTTTATACGTTGGAGCATGAAGAGAAGGCAAACTTCTTTCCCTTATAATAAGAGACAGCACAAAAATGGTATTTCAAATATCCAGCCTCCAAACTATCATGATACTTGCAAGTAAAGGATGCTCTTTTGCAAAGAGTGTAGGGAGACGTACGAAGAAATTCCAAATAAACTAAGATGACTCAAGTAGAAGAGAGAAGATGTAAGGCAAAATCAAAATTGTTCTAAGTTGATATGGTTTTTCCTTAGAAACCAATGAATGGGCTAAATGATCCCAATAATTAAAAATATGGTGCATTAAGTGCATTAAATGTTCTTATGCATTAGGTGCATTAAATGTTCTTATGCATTAAGTGCATCATAATATTTCAAGAGTTGGAGTGTGCATTTCAACTACAAAGGCTGCAGGAAAGGAGCCTAGTAAAAGAGCTTCCCTAGAAGACTAAAGTAGGAAATGAGCTACCTAGCAAGACCACAATAGGAAAGGAGCTAATTAGCAAGATCAAAGTAGGAGCAAGACTATTTGGTAGGCCTAGAGCAGATAAAGAAAGATAAGGTAAAAATAACTTCAAAGAGAATTGGAGAGCGAAACAAACTATTCCAAGAATTGGAGATTTAAAGAAACTATTCCAGGAAATGGAGCAGAGAATATCCATAATAAGAGAAATGAGAGAGATGCAAATTGGTAATATGAAAGTAATCCACTCATCTTTTTTGCTGATATTTATTCTTTCAATACAAGAAGTCAAAATTTTCATTTGAACATGGGGGTGTTTGCTCTTCATGACTTAATCCGTATGCCAAGTAGAATTATGGGGTCCTCAGTGCATGTTTTATTTGATGATGAGTGAAGTTATGGGATCCCCAGTGCATGTTTATTTGATTGATGAGTGAAATTATGGGATCCCTAGTGCATGTTTTATTTGATGATAGTAGCACTCACAACTTTATTGATGCTTCTCTTATCCAGAGATAAAATATCCTAGTGGTGTCGAGTGACCATCACTATGTGGTCAGATTGGCTTAAGGCAGTGTGCAATGTTGGCAAAAGAAGGTTTCTTAAGTTAGACTTAAGATCTAGGACTATGAAGAAGACCTTTATTTTTTTCCTTTTGTGCCTTTTATGATTGTCTCACTATCCAGAAGCTCAGCATACTCCTCCTCCCCAATACCAACAGAGGCTCCACCCTTCTCATCAACAAGCATATTGAATATCACATCCTTAGTTACATTTGTCTCCACCCTTCTCATCAACAAGCATATTGAATATCACATCCTTAGTTACATTTGTCTCCATCTGTTTGACTGTAGTAAATGGATTGAATTTTGTCCTAAATGAAACCTTGTCTTCAATGCTTTACTATAGTTTTCTACTCTATCCTTCCTCATATGGATGACTGTGATGACCCAAGTGTATTACACATGTGCTAGTACCCTTATGGTCTCTAGGTAAGCAGTAATATATCACAGTCTGGCTGGTTACAATGTCTGCAAAAAAGGTTCCCGTACTCGTGGCACCAAACAATCTTGTGAGAAAACCCTTTTTAAATCTGCCCTTCCACTGTATTTCATTGTGATAACCGAGCCTAGAGTAATAAGGACAATCAATGTTCACACAACGCAAGTGGCCTGAGCATCTACTAAACCGAACTTGTCCCGAGAAACAATTACTTGAACATGTATTATATTCAACCCCACTAATGACAATGATACTTCTGTTCCATCCCATACATGGCTAACTTCTCCAAACATGGAGGTAGTTTAAACGCTACATACCCATCATAGACCCTAGGCAGCTCGTCCACTTGCTTAACTTCTTTAACACTATGCAAAGCTACATGTAAACTACTATTCAGAGGTAATGTTCTTATTAATTACAAAATACTATTTACATTACCTTTGTAGTTGTTCACCTTGTTGAGATTCTCAGGCTCCTCATTGTTTATCATAGCAGTCACTACAGCCACTTTGTAAAACTGGTGTGTTGCATTGCATCAAGACTAAACCCCTCTTTTCTATTTGAAAGCAACACCATCTTAAGCTTCACTTCTTCACCTCCCAGCATCAGAGGTTGCAAAGAAATATGCATTCCTTCTTTCCCAATCGAAATGAGTTTTCAGCTCTACCGAACCAATACAGACTAGTATGTTACTTGACATAAGCACTAGTTTTTGTCTCGGCGCTCTGGGCCGTAGGTGGTAATATGGTGTGACATTGGATTTGTACAAACAGGCCAACCAAGAATGAAGAAAAGGAGAAGAAGATCTTATAGAAATCAAAAAAGCATTTTTGAGGAAGCAGAGATAACCATTAACAAGTTGGTTGATAACGAGTCTTTAATTTAATATTTATATTACTAAAATTCAATGATAATAAACCTATCATTGTGATGATAATAATTGAATAAATATTGTATAACAACAAATAGAATTCAATTCCCAAGAGTAAAATTAAATTAATTATTTTTATATGTAAATATTAGATATGTATAAGAGTTTCATGGTATATAAAATATTATTACACGAGAAAAAAATAATCTTAATAGAATAATAGTATTTTTTATAAATGGTAACATATTTATATCTATGTCGAAATTTTTTCTTAAGCAAATCTTAAAGCATGACCCCGAAAATCGTACCCTTATAGTTATCAAGCTGTTAATAGCATTAAATGTACATACATTCCTTAATATTCTCTATCATAACACCAGATTCACACATAACTAAATAAAAAGAAACGTTCAAAAAATTTATGCATCTCAACTAACAAGTACAAATTTCAAAAAAATAACAACAAAAAAATTAAACTTATCAACTTTTTGTGTTTTTTCTTTTTAACTTATTGTCTCTTTACTTTTTAACTAGGGTTCTACACACAATTCTTCTTTCTTCTTAGCTAGAGATCTTTCTTCCTCCTTTTCTCATTTTCTTCTTCACCTGCTACTCGTGGAGATCTTATCTTGCAAGCATCGATGGCATGGAAGAAGCTAGTTTCCAGGTTTGTGTGCAATTCTTCTTCCTATTCTCTTTGTATTGAGGAAGGGCATGGCCTTCCAGATCTCCATAGCCTTCAAGCTCTCCATGGCCTTCAAGCTCTCCATAGCCTTCAAGCTCTCCATGGCCTTCAAGGTCTTGCGTTCTACCCACAAGGTGTTTTTTTTTTAATTTTTTGGCCTTGGAGAAAGTTGCCATGGAGTATGAGAGGGGTCGCTTGCCATGGAGTATGAGAGGGGTCGCTTGCCATGCTTGTGTAGTGTTTTTTTAATTTTTATGGAGAAATGAAGAAGTCACGCCCTGTTTCTTTTGCATTAGGGTTTTCAAAAAATTAAAAGAAATGCCCTGTGGGTAGGCCGCACTGGGCATTTTTTTAAAATTTCTGTATAGAATAAGGGCATGGAGAAATAGTTGCAATGAGCATTCAAAAAATAAAACAAAACGCACTGTGGACAGGCGCGGCCTATCCACAAGGCATTTTTTTAATTTGTTGAATGAGCACCTTATGGCATGGAGCAAAGGGCTTATGAGCATAGTTGCAATGGGCATTTAAAAATTAAAATAAAATGCCCTGTGGTGGGCAGGTTGCATTGGAGCGGCCAACGCGGCCTGCCCCACAGGGCATTTTTTTAATTTTTCGTATAGCATAAGGGCATGGACCAAAGTGGCTTATGAGGATAGTTGCATAGCTCGCTATATGGGCATTTAAAAAATTTTTAAAAAATGCCCTATGGACAGATTGCACCAAGGGCCTGCTCATAGGGCATTTTTTTAATGTTTGTATAGCATAAGGGCATGGAGCAAAGGGGCTTATAAGCATAGTTGCATAGCTCTATGGGCATTCAAAAAATAAAAAAATAGGGCATTTTAAAAAAAATTATAGATCTTAAGGGCATGGAGAAAAGGGGCTTATGAGGCATTTGACCATTATTGCTATGAAGAAGCCTCGATGCTCCATAGCCAAGCTCTTTTAGCCATAAAAATTAAAAAAACACCATGTGGGTAGGCTCTGCCGGTTTAACATGCCCACAGGGCATTTTTTTTAAATTTTTGTGGCTAAAAGAGGTTGTGTATGAAAGAGCTTAAGGCCATGTAGAGCTTGGGGCTAAGAAGAAATTTGTGGCTAAGAATATTATGGCTAAGGAGTGGTGGCATTGGAGCATAAGGGCTGTAGCCTTTTGTTTTTTTTTTTTTTGCCTATGGAGAAGGGGCCATGACGGCTTTCTTTTTTTGTGGCCATCAAGATGATAATATGGAGAGATTTCCATGTCCAATGGATCGTCTTGCCATGTTGGTATACTCCCAAGAGAAGAATCCCATGATTGCTTAAGAGGAGGTTTCCGTTTGTTTTTCTTAACTTGGTATATGGGACTGCATGCCATAGTTGATTTAGAAGTTGATGTTGTAAATTTGGTTTAATGTTTTGTCTTTTGTTTGTTGCAATAGTCCTACAAATAAGAGAAAAAGAAGGCGGACACAACAGAAAAGTATGTATGCACCTCTACCCAGTGGACATGGACCAAGTCAGTCGTGTGGAAAGTCTAATTGGAGAAGATGTTGGGGGTGAGGTGGAGGGTCAAGTGGTTGATGCAAATGCCACACAATGTCAACATGATGTAGACAATGAGCTCATGCCACATGAGGTAAATCTTGCATTGGTGCCTTACGTAGTTTATCTAGAGATTCCTAATGATGAGGGGCATGAAGCAAACTTGTACCTTGCCCAAGGGGAGGACATCATGAAAAAAACCAAGTTATTCAATTGCCCTATGAATGTCCTCCAATTCTGTTATGCAGGCTATTACCACATGCCAAAGTGAGGGGCGTTTGGGAAGATTTGTCGGGTTTGAAAGCGGCATTTGGGAAGGAGGGATATGTCCCTAAGAATTCATTGTGTCCTTATGGACTTGCTTCCGTGAGGAAGCCATGGTCACAGATGTGGCAATGTCTTCTTGGGATCCCCTATGGCAAGAGATTAATAGGGAATTCGACGATGAGCTCGCTCGATTGCCCTCTCAGTTCTCTCCAATCACATGTTTTATGTATGGAGGGAAACCACCGACTGGTGGCATGGATTGCAACAATCAATGAGAGGTTCTCAATCACAAAGGAGAAACACTACCGAGTCCTTTGCACGATCATTGATCCATGCAAGGTCAGCGGGATTACATTGCTCTCAAGTTTGCAACGCATGAACTTGTATCTTTTTTCCCTATAATTAGCATGAATTTGATATAAATAATTAATGGGAACTGACATGTTATGTTGTCTCACTCTCAATACACATGCCTTGGTTCCCACTACCTTGCGGGATGAGATTGTCAATTGTATAAATATATGTGCGGGCTGATCGTCGTACATGCATGCCTTTCCGGAAAGGGATAGATGGCTCATCATGGATATTGGGAAGAAGTACACCAAGGGTGCTGAGCCTTGGTATCCATTGACACGAAGATATTTAGCAAAGCTTGTTTACAATGTAAGTACTTTGCAATCATTGTTTGACTGTCCATGCTTCAGCTTCATGTGATTTTTTAACTACCTAATCAATGGCCATAGTGGCATAGGTTCAAATGACAACTTATTTGAACAAGAAGCTTGATCTAAAAAGGGCGACAATAAGCGAAGAAGAGTTACAAAAGTTGGAGGAGGAGGAGTTAGAGTCCCTTGCATTACGTCATGGTGATCGGATAGGCAAATAAGGCTATTATTTGGCTAGTGAGGTGTTTCGTTGTTTACGGTTTGTCAAAACTAACTCTCGTATTCATCAAACCATCCAAAATATTCTCAATATCATTGACCCTCGACTTGGGGATGCATGGCACGACAAAGTATTATCATTAAAATGGGATTGCAAGAGCTTTGTGACATTGGAGAAATTGAATCTCCTCGCAATATTTTAAGCCCTTGTGGAATCAAAGGTGTTATGGTTGTCTCTATTGGAGACAAGTAGGGCTACTAAAGTCAAGTACCACCTTGCCCATGGTGATCATTTGTATAGACAGTGAGTAATTTTGTCCTAAACTTGTTTCTCGTATGAATTGATCATTGTGGATAAAATGCTAATCTTTTGTTCTCGTTTAGTTGGATACGTAGGAAAGTCTTGCTCGAGAATATCTTGCATTTGGCAAGAGACATCTTGAGTGACTTCGTTGATATTCCGAGAGGCTTGGTGTTACCTGCAGATTTGACCTTGTCGGATTACTATGAGGAAATAAAATTGGAGAGGATAAAGGCCATGTTTCCTCTAGAAACACACATGGA
The DNA here is from genome assembly GCF_041138505.1 of Cibotium barometz. Lineage (NCBI taxonomy): Eukaryota > Viridiplantae > Streptophyta > Polypodiopsida > Cyatheales > Cibotiaceae > Cibotium > Cibotium barometz. The sequence goes on from NC_141047.1 coordinate 35,450,344, forward strand.
GAAAAAGGAGAAGGGAGTAACCGACAAGGCTAGGAAGAACAAGCAATTAGTGCAGTTGGCCACTCAGAGATTGGTATTTAGGTAACTTCAATTCTCGGCTATTTAGACACTAGTCCTTCAATGTTTCAATACTGAACTATTGTGCATGCGATGTTATATGTGTGCTCTTTACTCTAGGAATTTTTCAACCTTGAAGCAAAGAGGATATATTACATTGATCCTTGTACGATGGCTAGGAAGTGGAGAGATGTTGCAGAGGAGGCTACTTGTATATACCCTCAAGAGATGGAAATTCTCGCAAAGTGAAAAATAGCAACTTATCCTTGGTGGCTTGACATGACAAAGGGACGCGTTTTAGCAAAGGAAAAGAACTTGTTTGAGGCCAAGGAGCAAAGAGGTGAGTGTGGATAATATATTATCGATCAGATTATATCGCTTTTATGCTTGTTATCTTGTGCACATGACCACGGTTTATTTTACAAGGCCACTGAGGCTTTCATATAATACTATTGTATGCCACGCAAAGCGTGAAGCCTTGAAAGGCTTATGGTTGTTGTCTTGGTTTTGAATTTTGAGTTTACAAGGGAGACTTTGTCCATTTTTTCCAGTGAAATGTGACTTGATTTGTAAACTTTCCTTACCTGTTTTTGGTTTAAGGCAAGCGTCCAGTAAATTGACCAATTTTACATGAGCCATGCAACGTGGATAACACGCAAGATGTGTGGGAAAAAGAGCCATCACAACCATTTGGTATGCATGTCTTGATTGCCTTTTCTTTGCATTTCAATCTATGCATTGTGTTGTAACAATCTTTAAGAATTCTATTCCTTTGCGTTATGTGTCTACCTTTTTTGTGTAGGTGGGCATGATAGGCCACAAGTCAAGAAATCCATGTCTTATTTTTATTGTCACGAGGAGGATATCATGGACCCCGATGTGCTACTTAGAGAACCCAACTGAATTGTAGTTTTTGGTGATTATGTGGAGATAGGACGTGATTTTGTTGCAAGATTGAAGAACACCGCCTACACTCAAGTCCATGAGCATATGCTTAGGTGCGCAAGTAAGGGCAGACAATATTTAAGGAAGGTTAAATTAGTGTCATGGGCAGAGTTCTTGGATTTCCCATTTGGTGGAGTCCTCTATGGATAGGTGCCACGTCCACAATGGGATGCGCACTCAAAGGATCATGTTTGCTATGGCATTTTACTAACAGCTTCTACTCTATCGGATCCTAGGAGCGCTACTTGTGATGGCCTCCATAGAAGGTAACAATCCTAGCCTCTTTACAAATGTATACCTTCTATTACTTTGCTTCTTAATGTCCCTTACATTGAATAGGAGACACTATTGGTTGGGTGGAGCTCTACTTTCGTGTCTCTGACTTGGAGATATCGAGAAGAGTTCTTATGATGCATCCCTCCCCATATGGCTATTATGAGACCTTGAGACTACGCGCTAAGGTAATTGCTTCGCCATGGGACACTTTTTTGCATTGTTAACTATGCATGATTGGAAAATGTTTACAATGTCTTCTTGTTTCCTTTGTAGTATTGTATCTCCATGATGTTCATTGCACGGAGCGTGGGATGGTTGCAGCTTCGTTTCGCCAACAAAGCGTGCCTTGCTTTGAGGCTTTGGACATGAAGCTCGAGGATTCCATACTCTTATCTCATCACTTGCCATCCAATGTGAGGGCCAAATCACCTATGGCGGAGCAGTTGCGTGGCATGATGGAGCGTAGTATGCCCTTCATAGCATGCTTCATGAAGATGCTTTCTCCACCAGATGGTATATGCTTGGATAAACACACATCACATCTTCTGTTTCTAAGGGATGAGCGAATCCTAACTAGAGAGTATTATGAACAGACACTCAACTAGAGGACACCACCACCCCAATAAATTCTCATCACGACCTCTAGACAATTCAAAAATGTACATCTCACTGCCCTAAGACCTGTGGACCCACATCCACTACCTAAAGGAGACCATAGAGAGACCACAAAGGTACCTTGGGCCGTACTCCACAAAACGCACAAACAGTCGACCACATAGCCCCATAACCTAAGGTTCTTGTCTACCTCTTCAACTCCAAGGTCTATACACAAAATTAACTTGTAACAATAACAACAGAGTACTCAAGCAAGGTTTGCTATCTCACTATAACACATTTGCACTCAAAAATCATAATTATTAGCAAAAGTTCTAGGGGATGCCCTTGCATCTCCTATTACAAATTAGCCACACATTATATTATTTTGGTCTCATAGGCCACTGTGCCATTTATCATACACTAATCTCTCAGTATGTAGAATTAACTGAGATTTGCACAGCTCACAAATAAGGCAAGTGGGCAAACTATCATGAGGGAAATGCCCTCATTGAGGATATCGCAAAACCAAACCAAAACCGGAAATGTTTTTTTGCCAAACAGCTTCGGTGCACATGCGAAGTGCCTAGCAAGAGAGATTATGTAAGACCTGCCAATTCGATCCTACCAGCAGTTCAGTACTAATTAGCCTAGGCAATCAATGCCTCTTATATTGTACCAACAACCATTAAAACTTCATCAAGAGGCACACAGAAAATGCATGTGCCCGTGCGCACACACACACACAGCTTGACGGATATTGGCAAAGCATGGACAATCCTCGAATGCTATTATAGAACATCAAAAACACCACAAGAGTTGATTTAGAAAGTCTCTCGTGCCCTGTGTAATTGATGTATGTGGTGGAAACTGTAGTGTAAGGTGCAAACCCCTCCTGAGAAAGGTGTTGGCATTTCCAGATGGAATTGGCACATCCTCAGTGATGGAAACTGTAGTGTAAGGTGTAAACCCCTCTTGATAAAGATGTTGGCGGCATTTATTGATGGAATTGGTACATCCTCATGACATTCCGGGCAGCATCAATTTGCTAAATTGAGTTGTCTACCTCTCAACAAATTGATGCATCTTAAAGCCTTGATAAAAAGAGCCCGCTAGTGGCTATACTTACGCCATTCCCTTCTAATGTTTTTCCCTAGCTTCTTCATTTTCCTCAATTCCATGGGGAAATGGAGACCTGTGTGGCCACTCCTTGTTTCATCCCCGCCCAAGGAAAGGCAGGAAAGAGGGCCAAGGATTAGGACCGAGAAGTAATGTGCCAGCAATTTCTAAATCAAAAGAATGAGCTGAATAAGTTAAATAATTACATCATGTGACAAATTGAATCTGAATTTTGCATATGTAATATGATATAAATAGCTGTGATTTCTACGGTCACTTCAGAAATCTCCATGGTCCACTGGCAGTGCCTATCCTGCAGAGAGACAAGCATTCTTCCATATGAATAAAAGAAAGATGGTCCACATCGACTTAACTTCACAAATCTTAGGCTGGATACACAACCTTCCCCATCCATGCCCTGGGTGGGGAGTCAAAAGGCAATATTGCCTGGATGGGCCCCCCCGTTGACAGGGGCAGGGGTTGATTGTGTATCCCGCCTTAGTACAGCATTTGGTCATGCTCAGATCTGCCAATAATGGATGGCACATACAGATGTGTAGATAGATTCACAATTTAAGAATGAAAAACAAAGAATGCTCATGTGACCTGAGAAATCCGGCAAACATTCGCAATGTCATTAGGATGGTGAGTCCAACCCATATACCCACAAAGCCCCATATTGGAGCAGCTGCAAGCATGAATGCTGAGGCTACAAATGCAACAAGGATCTGCAAACAATGGGGGCCCCATGAATCAGGACTCATTATTTGATTTACCCACCCTCCTTATGCAGTTGTTAACAAGGCACAAAACAGACCATCGACTGTGCTGCATAAGTGAAGTCCGAAGCTCCGAAATGAAGACCATCAAAAACGAATGCTATAGAATTTATTGGCTGTGTTGCTGCCACAAACTGCAACACGGGAGGCAAAAGGGTGTTACGGAATATTTTTAAGTCCCACTGCTCATCAACAATGTAATCCACTAAAACTAGAGGCATGGTAAGCTCACAGGAACTCCCAAAGCCAGAAACTCCAGAACCCGAGGATCACTTGTGAAAAGCTTGGAGAACGTGCTCAGACCAAGGCCAAGTATCAAAGACAGAATGAAACCAAAGGCAAAGCCCATCTGCAAAATAGTTTCACTGTAGCTAACCAGACATGCAAGCAATAAAGTGATATTGAGATGCAACCAAAAATGCCTGTGCAAGTGCAGGTGACTTCCATTTGAAGGAGTTAAAAGGATCACAAAAGCTCAACCTGTTCTCACCTGTAATGTCCTAAAAGCCGCATCTTTCACCAGGTCATAGTTACCTTTGGCTAAGGCACTAGCAATGATGGCCTACACACACGCACACGCATAAGTCATTCCGAGAAGGAAGGCAAAGTCCTCACAGCATTTGATAGCAGTATTAGGGCCATAAAAAAACATAACAAAGTACCTGACCAGCAAGAGCTATGGCATCTGAAAGAAGGGAGGCAGCGAGCCAGATTTGCATGCATATCTGGTGTGCCGCCATTGGAATTGCACCTTGCCTTGCAGCCTGTGATGTGGCCAGAGTCAAGCTTAGCATCACAGCAGTAGAACGGGCAAGTAAAAGACCACCTGCCCAAGAAACCCGCAAGACATCAGAAGCTACTAAATAATAAAAAACAAAACTTGTTGCGCCACCTATGGGACACTGTTTGGGAATCAAAATGTGAAATATCTGTGCAAAATAGCAAATAATTCAGCCACGGAAACTTTCACAGCTCTCACCATTTTTCAAAAAACGGCCAAACTGTAGATCGCCTGGTCTTGGTGGCAAAAGCACAACTTTCTTGCTCATCTTCAACAAAAGAATGAAGGCAATAATATACCTGTAACAATTTGAAAGCCATGGTGGTGAGTTCAACCTTTTCATTTTTTATGCTCAAAAGCAACTCATATATTTACACTGTCTACCTCTGCAAATGCTTGCTCAAAATGTAAGGATGTGCAACCAAGCTTGGCACGCATGTATCCAATAGAAAGTCTAGGAGAGAAGAAAGTAATTTTATTTTTTATTTTTTTTGCAGAAAAGAGACTTCTATTATTAAGTATGAATAGTCCATACAAAATCCCGGCTAGAAGCCGGAACAAAAAATCCTCATCTCAAAATGTATGGTGATCTCAAAATGTATGGTGATCTCCACCAATCTGGGGCACAATGGTGCCAAGAGAGTCCTGCGGGGGTCGATGAGAAAAAGACCCCATGATCCCACTCCCTCATGAAAACAGTTTGCGCAGATCTGGATGGTCCTTGTATATAAATGCATTGAGTGTCGTATATCTGAGTGCCCTCTATAGCGTATGTCCTTCTCTCCCTCCAAATGTGTCAAGCCGTGATTCTGGCAATGATCTCCCAAGTTGTATCAATCCTCTACAGAGGTTGGTGTATACAGTGTATGAGGAATATCCAGCAGCATGTAACGTTGGGCCACACCTCTGCATATAATTATGGTTGTCCCCAAATCCTTGCCCTCAAAAAAGATATGTGGACCAGATTGAGTGAGCCAAGCAATAGCATCCCAAGTGACATAGATGGTATCTCTCCTCAATCTGCTCATAAGCTGAGCTATAGAGTCCTCTGAACAGCTCTACTCACCCATATGCAATGTTGTACTATTTCAGAAGCTACCGGGCATCTGGGGCAAGAGGGGTCTGCAAAAAAAAAAAGAAGCCCTCCAGTGCTTAATGGGGAGGCCACCATCATGTATAATAACCTCGTGGGATCCAGATTCATAAGATTGATGGCACCCAACAGCGGCAAACCATTGGGCATCTCTTCATGCTTCCTCATAGATTTTTGGAAGCGGTGTTGGACAATTTATTGGCCTAGGAAGGTCACACTCTTCCTCTGGTAGTTAGCCACAAGCCATCGATTCCATCCCCCCCCCCCCCCGCGCGCGAGCGCGCGCGCCTTGTATGAGGTAGTTTCCCTCCAAGAGTGACCAGCCATGGAGGGAAACGCCCCTCCCCAATTTGTATTTTGCCTCCTTTGAGGGTTCTGAGAGCATGTACATCTAGCCCTCAGGCTGCCATTTTTTAACTAATAGAAGGATCTTCTTCCTGAAAAAAAAAAAGGAAGGCCATCGCCTGGACACTTACCCTGAGGTAATGCATGGAGTACTTGCCCTCACTAGAGAAGGAGGCATCAAGTGAAGTCATAGTCACATGGAACGCGAAATGGGGATGGGGAACGGGGACGGAAAAGATTGAGAATGGCCATTCCCTGTGACTATAGAGCGACATGGGACGGGAATGGGAATGGGAAGATGCTGCCATCCCCAACATTCTCGAGTCTGAAAATGCCCATTCCCTGTGACTATGAGTGAAGTACACATGTCCTCCGTGACCATCCGATGCAAGTTAGTCCAAACCTTCCACCGCGTTCTATCGCTCTAGGCAGGTATGGTTTGGCGTCTTTGAGGATGAACCATACTGTCCACTCTCTCGTAGCTAGCGCAATCGCGAACTCAACGCTCCAAACGGATTGCAATTTGGTGTCCGTTTGCTCACTTTATGAGCTAAAGACTCACCCATGGAAACCACCTCTTAGACCAAAAGTGTGCTTGCTTACGTCTCTTTATATGGGGCGGAGAGAAAGGGGGGCAAAAAGTAGAGTGCCCTTAAGTTGAGGCCGGTAAGTAGCTGACAATACAAGTCAGAGGCAAACCGCCTCACCATAGAAAGATCCGAGTGAAGTGTGCCCTGAGTATCCTACAACTATCTAACACTTTCTTTGCTATGAGATGGGGGGCCATGAGTAGCAAAGCAGTGTTTATTGCATCTGTTTGGAGGCAAGGCTATATCTCTAGTTGTCTGTGGGTACTTGATCTAGTAGGTGTGTGTGAAAGCCTAAAGGCTTCTAAGCCTAGATGTATTTGGTCTATGCATGTGTGTGTGAACCACCTCTTGGAGGGGTCACAATAATATCTAGATATTTGTGTGTGAGATGACATAAGCAATGATGTCAAGAAGAGAACCTTTTGTACTTATAAAAGGTACATGTACTTCATTGCAATTTATCTAATCAAATACATCATTGAGTCGTGTTAATTCTCACTCTTGTTCATTTTCTAGCTCTCTCTCTCTCTCTCTCTCTCTCTCTCTCTCTCTCTCTCTCTCTCTCATAGGAGAACTTGCATGCCACGAGTCTTACACGCGAGGAGAGAAGGCAAGAAGGCCTTCTATCGAGATGGTCGGGTCATCATTGATGGCCGGCCCATGGATTAGCGGTTTGGGGCCTATGGGACACAGACCAGGCCACTGACAGAGATACACATAGCAGTATGGAACTGTAATGGTTCACTATGGGTGCAGCCTGGACGACTGGAGCATGTTATGGTGGGGAGAGACATCATACTTCTGACAGAGACACATCAGAGCCCAGAGAGAGGGCTACCTCGAGTAGAGGGATTCCAGTGGGAGTCAGCATACAGGAGGACCACACGCCAGGGTACCTCGAGAGGGTCGGGGGGAGTAGCAGTCCTATTCAGACGAGAGCTACAGGGGAGACTGAGAGTGGTAGCACAGGATCCAGAGGCCAGATACATGTGGATCAGCTTACAGCTCTCACAGGACAGGGTTATATACATAGCTCTATGTTACTTTTCTCCATCAGGATCCTCTTATGTCATTACAGAGGACATGCCACAGGAGGAGGAGATAGGAGCCTCGCCATACACTTGTCTGTCAGAGGAGATTATGCATTATTCTACACTAGGGGAAGTATTTCTTACGGGCGACTTCAATGCCCACACACAGAGCAGACAGTGTGAGGTGTATGACTATGATGACATGGAGATCCTCCACCCTGTGGATCCAGAGGAGATAGGGGCTAGTCGGGCATCAGAGGACACTGGACCAGACAGAGGACATTATGGGGACCACTTACTAGAGTTGGGAGCCAGGCATCGTCTCGTTATTTATAACGGGATGCTACAGTGGCCGGGATCAGGAGGGCTGACATGCTTCCCACATGGGGGTCATACACGGACCGGAGGCACGGTGGTAGACTACATTATGGGGTCTTTGGAGGCATCACAGCTTGTCACCTCATTCTCCATTCCACCTCGTCCTATTGGGGCAGATCATACATACTTGGCATTTTCACTAGCCGGATCACCAGTATCACCAGCCCCCCACATACCGACGCCACACACTACCATCTACTTCACACATGACATGGCAGACATATACACTGGCAGAGTAGAGGATGGGCTCCTACTCATGGATCCCCTGGCATCTATGGATACCATTACAGCCCAGCTCGCATCACTCCTACACACGGCTGCATTACAGAGCTTCCCACATCGTGTACACTCAGGAGAGCCTGCGAGACCTGGGACTATGCCCCAGAACAGATGGTATGATGACGAGTGCAGAGCCCTATACTCACGACTCCGCATACAGAGAGCCTTGGGAGCCATCACAGAGCAGGAGTCGAGGAGAGAGATGAGGAGACTTACTCGCCGCAAAAGGCGGGCCTTCGCAGAGATACAGGAGCTAGAGATCTTTCATTTCTTCATGAGTAGAGATAGCCCTGTCTCATGGCGGCACTTCAGAGAGCCCCGGACCCCGACACCTATTGCAGACCCACAGACATGGCACACATATGCAGAGGGTCTATACCATGCCCCACAGCAGCCACCTATACCTCAGCCACAGGAGCCTCGACCTACCACAGCTAGCTTCTTTACCCACTCGATGGTACAGGAAGCTATCCGCCGCCTACAGCATGGACGGGCCGCCGACCATATGGGCCTGCAGGGTGAGCATCTCATATATGCAGTAGATTCTTTAGCTCCTTTTCTTGCACACCTGTTTAACAGGGCACTAGCAGAGGGTTTGCCTGCGGAGTGGACGATGCACACCATTGTGCCGATTCACAAAACAGGGGATATGCTCGATCCGAGCAACTACAGGACGGTTATGGTTGGCCACGTGCTGGCCAAACTCTATGGTGCAGTGCTGGAGCAGGAGCTTAGCTTATATGCTGAGCGAGCAGGTTTACGCTCATCAGGGCAGGCAGGCTTCAGGAGAGCTTTCTCTACCACTGACCATGTATTCACTTTGAGATGTATGATTGATCAGGCCAGAGTGAGGAAGAGAAAGCTCTATTGCTGCTTTGTGGATTTCCGCAAGGCATTTGACACAGTACCACGAGAGAGGCTCTTTCAGCGCCTGCAGTCTCTTGGCATACCAGCAGATATGACATGGGGCATCTATGCATTATATGAGCAGGTTTTTGGGCGAGTCAGATGTCCAGGAGGTATGTCCGAGACTATTGCTAGCACCATTGGTGTGAAGCAAGGATGCCCACTTTCCCCCACGCTATTTGGGTTATACATTGATGAGGTGGCTGACTTCATTACACGGGGAGGCGGAGATGGAGTTGATTTAGCAGGTACCTCAGTACATATTATGCTCTATGCTGATGATATTGTATTAGTGTCTGAGTCCCCCGGTGGTCTACAACAGCATCTACATGCACTCCATGATTTCTGCACACAGAGGGGTCTTACTGTGAACCTTGGGAAAACCAAGGTTATGGTCTTTCATACATCAAGACAGGGCAGGAGTCAGCTGACATTCACTCTCGCAGGATGCCAGGTGGAGGTGGTGACATCATACGTGTACCTAGGGGTTACCTTCTCTGCAGCAGCCACACGCTTTACCATGGGTTCCGCAGCCAGAGCTAGATTGACACGGGGATATGCAGCATTGGCTATGCTAGAGAGACAGTGCCACCAGGCGCATTTTCAGGAGCCCCGGACGAAGGGGTGGCTATTTGACACATTAGTCACACCGGCATTGATGTATGGAGCAGCAGTATGGGCGCCAGGCCTTGCTACCCATTGGTGGACACAGATAGAGAGACCACAGGCACTCATGATGGCACGCATGATACGCAGCAAACCGTCAGTACCTCATGACATTATCCGAGCAGAGTTTGTTGCGCCTCCTATGATGGTAGAGGCCATATTTCAGACTATATGCCTGCTAGACAGATTCAGAGAGATGCCACAGGACAGATTATCATACAGAGCTTTTCAGGCATCTAGACAGTTGGCTGAGGCAGGAGACAGAGGATCATGGTATGCACAGGTCACACATTGGTTCTCACAGCATGGCCTAGACATGGATCATCTACCACCATTCCAGTATGACAGGGATGCACCACATATCCGTCTCTCTCATAGTGAGAGGAACAGAGTATTGAGACAGGATCTATGGCAGCTCTATACACGAGAGACATGGATATCGCCTACACAGCCTCTTCCACCGAAGATGCTATACTACAGAGATCACTTCATGAGTATCACTGATGATGGATTTATAGAGAGGCCTAGATACATGGAGGGCTTTTTACCACACGGCTCCCGAGTGGCTATTGGTCAGCTCAGAGTTTCATCACACCGATTGGAGATTGAGACTGGCAGAGCAGCACGGATCCCCCGAGAGGAGAGGGTATGCAGATTGTGCAGAGAGGAGGTGGAGAGTGAGGAGCATTATGTATGCAGATGCAGAGCATATACAGCCATCAGAGAGAGATATCCCATTTTATTCAGAGAGCCACATTCCCTACGCCAGATCTTTGAGGCAGCTGACCAGCGCATACTGGGGAGATACATTCTAGACATACAGCGCCACAGAGAGACATTATTACAGGCTCAGACAGCTCCAGAGGGGGGGCGACAGACACAGATTACTACATTTTTTCAGAGATCCATACCCCTCCCAGCCCCTACACGGCAGGGAATTACTCTCCAGAGAGCAGAGACACTTAGAGCCCGCAGGAGACAGAGGACACCTGGCTTTCGGACACCACGCCTATACCAGAGAGAGATGACAGAGATTAGAGCTCAGTTTCACAGAGAGGGTGAGGAGCGACTGGCTCGCTTCAGAGCACACCCAGGCATGTTCTTCAGGGAGCTGTGGACACCCCCTTCACTGATGTATACCATTTTATACCCCCAGTATGGTACAGGATGGAGCTAGCTAGGTTGCATATCATGATTGTATACTCCATGCATATAGCTTTGCATTCTCCTAGTAATAGAGCTCCATCCCCTACACATCCAGATTCAGCTTTTTTATTCAGTACTTTTTCATTTTGTTGGGATGACAGAGGATACCCCATACATGTACTCCGATTTGTCTCATAGGCCGAGTTCGGTCTTTTGGAAGACGTTAATAAAATCTTTCTTTCTTTCTTTCTTTCTCTCTCTCAGTGTCGATTGCTCTAACACAGTAGCGCGATGACTTTTCCCTTTGTGCTTGGGCCTTCATTGGTATCAGAGCAGGTCACCATCTTCTATGCACGCATTCCACTGCAGCTTTGCCGACTTTGTCCCTACTGCCTGCCAATGGTTTCTGTTATCATCAACACTGCTGCCGGCGTTTTTGTCCATCGTTCATTGTCTTCTCCTCTGGTTACGCACATCTGAGCTGTTGTATACGCACCTGCTCTTGCTACTGACTGCCCACCTGACTGCGTCAGTTCTAATCCATGTTTGGGCCTTCATTGGTCTTACTGCCCGCCAATGGTTGCCGTTATCATCAACACTTTATCAACCCTGCTGCTCGCATTTTTGTCCATCGACCATTGTCTTCTCCTCTGGTTACCCACATCTGAGATGTTGTATACGCACCTGCTCTTGCTACTGGCTGCGTCAGTTCTACCCACAGCTCCAATCTTGGTTACCACGATGACGGCTGCAACAGCTCCCTGTAGGCCTTTATAATCGCCTCTGTAGCGTTCATCTCCAGCAGCCTCAGGCACCCGCAACAACATGGTTTCCTTCCAAGCTGTGCTTCGGCTCTCTAAAGCACATCCAGCCGAAACCTTCACTGTTGGTCCTCTTGTCCCCCTCACGGTGCCACCGTCAGCAACTGCCACCGCTTCTCTATTCAGTTACCCGGAGTCCACGCACTCTTCTGCACTGCAATCCAAGCAGCCTGTCTCCCTGGCACAGTTGCTCACACCCGACTCCTTCCAGATGCCACCGGCTCCTTGACATTCTCTCTGCACGGTGCACCTGAGTAAGGGTAAAAATTTATGAGGTTTTATTCACAGCAAACACTCCATATGAATCTGTTCACATGGCTGTACCTTGGGTCTCCAATTGGGGCTTATTCACATGCATATCAGTGCATTACCATCATGGTTTTTACCATAAATGTCTTCGTCAACTAGAGCATGATGGGATCTTCACATCAACAAATTCTTTTTCAACTACAACTTCATCTTGTGCACTGGGCCTCAAGACACAAAACCCTGGAAAAGACGTCAAAAGGTTCCCTGCCATTGTGATCAAGAGGGGATTATTTCTCCAAATCTTTTTCTAGTTTCTAAGTGTGTGTGTGGGGTACTCT